>NC_085989.1:3712500-4445000 GCF_030014385.1 Trichomycterus rosablanca | reverse complement strand
AAAATTATAATCACTGATATCAATATCACTGTTATTATTATTATTATTTATTATTATTATTATTGTTGTTGTTGTTGTTGTTATTATTATTTATTATTATTATTATTATTGTTGTTGTTGGTATTGTTGTTGTTATTATTATTATTGTTTGTTGTTGTTGTTATTATTGTTATTATTAATATTGTTTGTTGTTGTTATTATTGTTATTATTATGGTTTGTTTTGTTTTGTTGTTATTATTATTATTGATATTATTATTGTTGTTGTTATTAATATTATTATTGTTGTTTGTTATTATTATTATTGATCTTATAATTATTATTATTGTTGTTGTTATTATTACTGTTATTAATATTAATATTATTATTGTTGTTGTTTGTTGCTGTTATTTTTATTATTGATATTATTATTATTGTTATTAATATTATTATTGTTGTTATTATTATTATTGATGTTATTATTATTATTGTTTGCTGTTGTTCTGTTGTTGGTGTTGTTATTATTGTTTATTATTATTATTAATGTAATTACTATTGTTATTATTATTATTGATATTATTATTACTATTATTATTGTTATTATTGTTACTATGGTTTTTTAAATTATTATTATTATTATGATTATTTGTTATTATCATT
Organism: Trichomycterus rosablanca; assembly: GCF_030014385.1. Taxonomy (NCBI): domain Eukaryota; kingdom Metazoa; phylum Chordata; class Actinopteri; order Siluriformes; family Trichomycteridae; genus Trichomycterus; species Trichomycterus rosablanca. The sequence goes on along the minus strand of NC_085989.1, from coordinate 4,444,363 downwards.
ATTATTGGTGGTGGTGGTATTAATTGGTATTAATTTTGTTAAACTTATTAACATTATAATAATAATCATTATTTTTTCTTATTCTTAAAATTGTCATCATCAATCATCATTACTAGAATTACTATTGTTAAAATTATTTATATTATTATTGCAATTTTTCTTCTTCTTCCCGTTATTGTTTATTTCATTATTATTGGTATTCGATTAAATTGTATAAAATCTAACATCACTATCTGTTTTTAAAAGACTCATTTAAATGTTGCTCCTTAAGTAGGCCGGGATTTAAAGCATCAGGCCGGACCATCTCTCCGTATCACTAAGATTAAACCTGAATGACTTTTTCAGGCTTTGATTTATTGACGGAGGGACGGTGGTGAGCGTCGCTCGTTACAGCTCTGTCTTTTCCAAAACAGCTCGAAGAAACACATTAAATTTATCACCTGAATTGCTCGGCCAAAATTACCTGGAGAGAGGCCACGTGAGGCGGATCAATCGAGCACAAAGCGCTCAGCCATTGACCGGCAGTCGTGACAAAGTGGCCCGCTGGCTTTTCTGAATCCCTTCCACACCAGGAGTGGATTATTGGCCCCCGTGCACTTCCTGATTAATGCAGGGATGGAAACAGTATTGTTAGCGCTTTTGTCTGATCGGGAGGAGCTGCTGGAACTAAAGGAGGTAGAGAAGAAAGCAAAGTACCGTTCCACTAATTCCTTTTTATCACCTCATTACCCAGCAGCCATTTCAGCTGCTTAAAGGTGGACAGTGCTGGTCAAAGGTATAGACACCACACACCTCAGGTCAAAATGTGCACATACACCTGTAAATACACCAGGCATTCTCAGCCAACATCAGTTCCTGACCTAAACAGGCACAAATTCCCACAGAGATACTACAGCATCTTGTGAAAAGCCTTCACAGAGAAATACAGGCTGTTGCAGGTAATCATGTGTTTACATTTACATTTTCAGCATTTAGCAGATGCTTTTATCCAAAGCGACTTACAGTACTGTGACACTATACAATCTAAGCAATTGAGGGTTAAGGGCCTTGCTCAGGGGCCCAACAGCAACCTGGCAGTGGTGAGGTTTGAACTGGCAACCTTCTGATTACTGGACCAGCACCTTAACCACTAGGCTACAGCTGCCCTAGTGTTAATGCTCATGGTATAACAAGCTCATGATCAAGTGTCTACAAAAGTTCAGCTGAAATGTGTTAAAAACACTTAGTTCTCAGTAGGGGGAGCCAGTGAGTCAAGCTGTGTCTGGACTTCACACCTGAGTGATCTCTGTTCTGAGTGCTATTACTGAAAGAAAAGGAAAGGAATAAAAAGAAAAGAAAATAAATAAAGAAAAGAAAAGAAAAGAAAAGAAAAGAAAAAGAAATAAAAAGAAATAAAATAAAAAGGAAAGAAATAAAAAGAAAAGAAATGGAATAAAGAATTAAAGGAAAAAAAAAAGAAAAATAAAAAAATAGAAAAAAATGAAAAAGGAAAAGAAATTAAAAGAAAAGACACAAAAGGAAAACAAAAAAAATAAAAGGAAAAAGGAAAAGAAATTAAAAGAAAAGACATACAAAAGGAAAAGAAAAAAAATAAAAGGAAAAAGGAAAAGAAATTAAAAGAAAGAAAGATTAAAAAAGAAAATGAAATAAAAACAAAAAAAAACAAGAGAAAAGAAAAAATGAAATTAAAAGAAAGTAAATAAAAAATGAAAAGAAAAAGAAAATGAAAAGAATGAAACAGGAAAATAAAAGAAATAAAATTAAATAAAAAGAAAAAAAGAAAAAGAAAAGAAAAGAGGAAAAGTAAAGAAATTTAAAGAAAGGAAATAAAAAAAGAAATAAAATAAAAAGAAATAAAAAGAAAAGAAAAGGAATGGAATAAAAAAATAAAATAAAATAAAAAGGAAACAAATAATAAGAAAAGAAATAGAATAAAGAATTAAAGAAAAGAAAAAAGGAAAAGTAAAAAATATAGAAAAAAATTAAAAAGGAAAAAAAAGAAATAAAATAAAATAAAAAGAAAAGAAAAGAAATGAAAAAAGGAAAAGAAAAGAAAGAAAAAAAAATGAAAACGAAATGAAATTAAATAAGAAGAAAAGAAAAAAGGGGGGAAAGGAAAAAAGAAAAAGAAATTAAAAGGAAAAAAAGAAAAAGAAAAAGGAAATAAAAAGAAAAGGAAAACAAAAGAAAAGTAAAAAGGAAAAGAAATTAAAAGAAAGGAAATACAAAAGAAAATAAATAAAAGAAAAAAAGAAAAAAGAAAAAAAAATTAAAGACAAAAAGAAAAAAGGAAAGAAAAAATTTTATAAAAAGAAACAGGAAAATAAATTAAAAGAAAGAAAGATTTAAAAAGGAAATTAAATAAAAAGAAAAGAAAAAAGAAAAAAAAAGAGAAATGAAAAAAGGAAAATAAAGAAATAGAAAAAAAGACAAAAGGAAAATAAATAAAAAATAATAATAATTAAGGATAAATGAAAAGAATTAAAGAACAAATGAAAAGAAATTAAAAGAAAGTAAATAAAAAATGAAAAGAAAAAAGAAAAGAATGAAACAGGAAAGAAGAGAAATAAAATTAAATAAAAAGAAAAGAAAAGAAAAAAGGAAAAGTAAAGAAATAAAAAGAAAGGAAATAAAAAAGAAATGAAATAAAAAGAAAAAGAAAAATCTTAACCACACTGAAGCAGGAAAGATTTCAGGGACCTCAGGGCAGTCGTTTTTTGCCACATACTGAAATATGAAGAAGTACGGATTAGCAAGAGATCCTACACACATAAGACAAGCAAACACACACACACACACACACACACACACACACACACACACACACACACACACACACACACACACACACACACACACACACACACACTGCAGTCGGCTCAGTGCGATAAAAGACGTGGGATGTTGCGGTGTAATAGATTTCGCTGCATGGACACCCTTCCCACACACTCGTTTTAATGGTCAGTACAGAGAGGGAGGAAAGAGTGAAGTCAGCAAAATAAAATGCCGCCGTTAAATCATCGGCGCGGAGCCGGTGTCAGACCTGTAATAGGAAGAGAGGCCATCGTCGAAAAGGTTACCGCACTTCCGGATCCTCCACACACTCCTACCAACATAACATGTAGCTTTATCAGAGAAACCTCCGCAACAAACAGTGCAGCACATGTGTTTTATACAACAGCCACTTCTGACGGAACAGGCTGATTGGTTAAAGTTATGTTTAGCATGGGACGCTGCCTTGATGCAGAAGTTTAATACACTGGGGTCCAAAAGTTTATTACAAATTACAAAGTTGAATCTGTAAATTCTTAGTTGATGTTTGTATATTTGTGACCCAGCAGAGACCAAAAACAAAGTGACAGCAGGATTTGTCAAACCACATTGAACCAAGTTCCACTTTGCATCAATCTATTATAGATGAGATTAAACCGAGAGGAGTCGGTGGCGTTTCTGGATGTTGTTGATATTTGGCTTTGGCTTCTGTTTTCTGTAGTGGAGCCTCGAGTTTGTTTTACTGACACGGCTATTCTGAAATGTTCCTGAGCCCTCGAATGTTTATAATAATCACAAAAACAGTCTGACAAAAACAGTCTGATGGACTGAAGGGCATTCAGTAATGATTTCCGATTTCTGATTTTAATAATATTATGGACTGTAGATGGTGAAATTCTGACATTTCTTTGCAATGTTAAGTTAAAAATGACATTTATAAACCGTGGATTGTTATTACAGAGTTTTATTGTCACAACAAAAGTTGAATCTTAGGCACGATTAGTGACAATTTCGGTCTATTTTCATATTTTACCACTGCTTTACCCTGGTCAGGGTCTTGACTGGTCCGGCTTTACCAGTATCACACCCAGGACAAGACACCAATCCACCACAAGGACTCGACCACACACCCCATCCTCCCACCCACTGTGCCGCCCCTGATGAACTAAAGCAGCATTTAATATTGATTTAGGATTTCTGATTTTAATAATATTGTGGACTGTAGATGGTGAAATTCTGACAAGTTGAACATGACATTCTTAAACTGTGGATTGTGTTACAAACAAATTTGAATCTATAAAAGTAAAAAAAATCTGGATTTCTTATTTCTTCTTATTTGGTGTGTTCATATTTACAATAAGTGATTATTCCGGTTTATTTTTCATATTTTACCACTGCTTTACCCTGGTCAGGGTCTTGACTGGTCCGGCGTCACAAAAATCACTGGGCGCAATGCTGTAACACACCCAGGACAAGATGCCAATCCACCACGAAGACTCGACCACGCACAACACCCCCCCCCCACCCTCCCATACCCAAGACATAGCCATGCATATCTGTATGTACACGCTCAACCAGATAGGCGTTTACATACAGACCTGATTGGGCGTGTCTGAATGAGGGGTGGCCCGGGCCCTGTGGTGAATTAGCGCTCTGTCCAGGGTGTGTTACAGCAATGCGTCCAGTGACCCACTAAAACTATAATATTAATGGTCAAAAAAATGGTCACCTGAGCTTTGTGGGACTTTGTGGCAGGATTATGATGGACTGATGGATGAATGGACTGAGTTTACTGGTGTGTTTAGTTCTTTATGAGTTCTTGTCATAAAGATTAGACGTTTGTTGTGGACAGTCTACCACACCGATAGACCTTCACCTTACAAATAAAAACCAAACTCACTGATCTACACATTTGCTAACAATTTTCCCACTATTGTGGTAGACTGTTGAATTTTATTTACCATTATTATTATTTATTTTGTTCCAAGACGCAGTAGGAACACAGAACGGAGACAGAAGCAGATCTTCTGGTTTTGATTGCTGTTGTTGTGTAAGCACAAATGTTGCTCGTCTGCTGCCAGACACACTGGGCCTCTTCGTTACAGAGATAACCAGATTTCCCCTAAAATCCTCCCTGCTTCCGCTCTGTATCTGTGAGCCTGGCACAGAGAAGCGGGCGAGGATGAAGCAAACGGGACGATGTCAGAAAAACATGGAGCCCTGCGTTCCCGTGTTGGAGCGAGATGAAGCGGCAAAAAGAAGGACCTGGAGTCCGTCCCTGCCTAAATAAACACGCGCTGATAAACACGGGGCGAGGATCCACCTCTCTCATTTACTCTCTCTGCTTCCACTTTTTCTTCCTTCGCGAGTGTATCTAGCGGAGCGGATCCTGCCGGACGCGGTGCGGTCCCCGAAAATAAATCAGCCAAGACAGGAGGGGACACACAACACGGTGGACTACAAGCCAACGCTCGGTGCTATTAATTAGCCTGAGCGAGAGTCATTCATCACCACGGCAATAAGGTGAAAAGTCAAGTGTTTATTACAGTTCGCACGGTGTTGAGGTCAGGAGCTCAGCAACCACACACACACACACACACACACACACACACACACACACACACACACACGAGTAGTAGTACAATCAAATCATACACACATTGGTATGAACCATGTGTACCATTTCGACAAAAGTATGTGGACACCTGACCAAGCACTTATCCTTTATAACTAAAAAAATTTACACAAGACTTTGGAGTGCCCACTTAGTGAAGAGTCCAATGAGTCTGGATGAATAAAGAATTACATGAATATACAGTTCTAGTCTCAAAAGAGTTGGGACAGCTGAAAAATGTAAATACAATTTCTTTTTTTTTTGAGTATTTTGTTTATGAATTTTCTCCCTTTTAACGCGTCCAATTGCCCGATTGCGTCATGTTTCCTCTCCACCAATGCCGATCCTCTCTCTGATTGAGGAGAACGAAGCTAACCCACGCCCCCCCGACATGTGGGCAGCATGCCGTATGCATCTTATCACCTACACTTTGACGAGTGCAGTGCAGCTCAGCGTTGTGTACGAAGAGACACACCCTGACAGCACTCTTTTCTCATCTCTGTGCAGGCGTCATCAATCAGCCAGCAGAGGTCGTAATTGCACCAGTCCTGAAAGAGAGACCCCATCCGGCTTAGTCCCGCCCATATCTGAACAACAGGCCAATTGTTGGTCATGTGGCCGCTCAGCCTAGCCGGCAGGCAGAGCTGAGATTCGATACGATGTATTCGAGATCCCAGCTCTGGTTCCAGCGTATGCTTTTACCGCCGCGCCACCTGAGCGGCAAATACAGTTTCTTTTAACTAAGACTCAATAAATAATAGTGCAATTAAAATATAACTAATGCTTACACACGCCCAACTGACACACGCCCCCCCCCGACACGTGCAGTATCGACTGCCTCTTTTCATCTGCACGAGGCGAGTTCATATGCGGATCAGCCTTGTGCATGGAGAGACACACCCTGATCAGCATTATTCAGCCAGCCCCATCAATCAGCCAGCAGAGGTCATAATAGCACCACTAATGAGGAATCCTGGTCCGGCTTTCCCACCCTATGAACAACAGCCAATCGTTGTTCAAGTAGCTGCCCAGCCCAGCCGGATGGCAGAGCTGAAATTCGATACGACGTATTTGAAATCCCAGCTCTGGTATGCTAGCGTATTTTACCGCTGCGCCACCTGCCGTCCCAAATTTATTGAAACCGAGTTTGTAATTTTGTTTGGCTAGGGAGGTAAATGCAGTTAGAAGTGTTGGTTTATTCTTTTAGCCTGTTCAGACCCTCATGCATGTTTTGGCTTATATAATCTGATCAAAATGAAATCGTGTGTTGTTTGTATTAGTTTTAACTCTAATGATTAGAGAGGTGAGAATGTACACACCGAAACAAAAACATGACCTAAAATATAACAAGCCTGATGACGAGCCTTACACAACATAAGTTACACAATCTGTCCCACATCATGTAGTGTAAATTACAGCAGCCGTGATGCAGAAGTACAATCTGAACTCGTCTGCTTTAGATAAAACTACTAAACTACTATAGAAAACATTCACTAACGGCTCAGGTTTTGCTACACATCTGTCCAGCTGTTTGCTCGAGCTGAACGATTAAAGGGCAAAAGGATGGAAGAATCCAACAAACAGGGTAATTCGAGCTATTTTTACACCATATAAGTCAAAAAGTGCAAACAACGTGCCACTGACAGAGACTCATCACCACTGAGTGCACGGGAAATGTTACAGAGATGAACATGAGCAGTACTGGTTATCATGTAAAAAAACTTAATGTACTGAACTTGAAATTCCCAATCTGTTTCATTTGAGCTTAAAGGGAAAATAAAAATACAAGTTTGTAGCTTAATGGTATTTCAAGGTGAAATCATAACACCAGACAGACTATTTACATGAAGTTTGGGATGCAGCAGAAACAAATATCTGGTCCTGCAGTATTACTGGCAAACATTTTTAAACAAGCATGTGGATAAGTTAAGTAGAAAAACATTCAGGTACTGATTCAGGTACTGGACTAGTAAACAGAAGGTTGCAACTAGAAGGTTGTCGCTTCAAACCACAGCACTGCCAAAGTGCCACTTTTGGGCCCCTGAACAAGGCTCTTAATCCCTGCATGAATTGTATTTAATGAAAACTGAAAGTCGCTTTGGATAAAAGCCTGCAGTTTATCCAAATGTACAGATCTGAGCCAGATTATTATTATAATTTTTTTTATCAACCATAAACTTGGGCTTTCCTTTCTGTGCAGAGTTTGCATATTCTCCCCGTGTCTGCGTGGGTTTCCTCCAGGAGCTCCGGTTTCCTCCAACAGTTCAAGAACATGCAGTCAGGTTAATTAAAGACACTGAATTGCCCTATAAGTGATTGGGTATGTGTATGAGTGTGTCTGCCCTGCGATGGACTGGCATCCCGTCCAGGGTGTTACTGTGTGCCTTGCACCCATTAAAAGGCTGGGATAGGCTCCAGCAACCCCCCCCCCCCCCTCCCCGTGACCCTGATTGGATAAGAGAACATGAATGAATGAATGAATGAACCATAACCTTGTACAAGAACAAAAATTTACTTCATCACTTGGTCACAAAAAAAATTGCAGTTACATTTTTGGCATTTAGCAGATGCTTTAATCCAAAGTGACTTGCATTATATACAGTATATACAGTCTAAGCAATTGAGAGTTAAGAACCTTGCTCAAGGGTCCAACAGTGGCAACCTGGCAGTGGTGGGGCTTGAACCAGCAAACTTTGGATTACTAGTACAGAAATTCAAAGTGACTTACAGTACTGTGACAGTATACTGTCTAAGCAATTGAGAGGAACCTTGCTCAAGGGTCCAACACTGGCAACCTGGCAGTGGTGGGGCTTGAACCAGAGACCTTTTGATTACCAGTACAGTTCCTTAACCGCTAGGCTACAACTGCCAGCTGCAAAAATCAGTAAAATCTCAAAACTGACCCGGAATGCCAATCGTTCTTAAATATCATGTAAACAAAAACAATACTAATGCTGTGTATTGGTTCGCTACTGGCTACCACAAATACATTCACATAGTACACTGGAAATAAAAAAAATAAAGGAAAGAAAACCATCATGCTTAGTCAATCATGAGCAGGTCCGTCGGTCAGCAGAAAGATGAGAAGCAAGGAAGAAAAAGAGAGGGCCGGGTGTACACGTCTGTGTACAGTCGGCCTGCGGAGTTGACTAAGAGTCGGGTTCCGAATCCAAATCACAAGCTCTTACACTCCAGAACACATTTTCCGACTTCCGTCTGTCCATGGAAACGCTAGCTAAATGTCCACGAGATCCCCATAGTCCTCTTACAGCATCCGAACACGAGCGTTACAATCCACCGCACAATTTGGAAAGCGCCCTCAGTCCAGGTCAGAAAGTTTCTCTCGTCCCGGCGGATTTTCAGACACCCAACGAACCGACGCGTTAAAATCCACGACATCCTCTGGGCAGGAAGTGAGGTGGAAGGTGACGGTCAGAGGTGGCCGTCGTCCGCGACTTCCTGCCCGACCCCCGACAGCGCTCTCTCTGAAACGACTTAATCTGCCCCTCTCTCTGTCTCTCTCCCGCTCTCATCTGTCCCCGCTATTTTAGGGGAGGAGGGGGTGGGGGAGGGGGAGGTGGCACCCGGCTCTCATGACCTGTTCAACGCAAAGATAGAGCAGTCAGTCAGGGCAGCACACCTTCACGCCACAGCCTACGCTACGCTAACCGAGCCATCAGCTAACTGTTTTAGTTTTAGCACTTCATGCCACAACTTAGAGTCGAGTTTCAAACTACGAGCGCAAAAGAACGACGTTGATCTGATCGGTTTCACGACTCGCTAAAAAGTGCAGGACTCCGGTGTCTCCGAAACACACATCATGCAGGTTACTGATACAGCTCACGTGCTATAAATCCAAAAGGTCAACACAGGTCAAGCTATGCTGGCTAACCAGCGTAAAAAGGAGTTACTGTCATTTTCCTCACTGTAAGTATTTAATAAATGAAATGATAAACAGCAATATATATATATATATTTTGTTTATGAATTTTCTCCCTTTTAGCGCGTCCAATTGCACGATTGCGTCATGCTTCCTCTCCACCAATGCCGATCCCCTCTCTGATTGAGGAGAACTAAGCTAACCCACGCCCCCACCAACACGTTGGCAGCAGCCGTATGCATTTTGTCACCTACACTTTGACGAGTGCAGCTCAGCACTGTGTACGGAGAGACACACCCTGAGAGCACTCTTTTCCCGTCTCTGTGCAGGCGCCATCAATCAGCCAGCAGAGGTCGTAATTGCATTAGTTATGAGAGAGTCACCAGCCACCCCCTTTCTAATCATGCCAATCATGTCTGTGTAGTGTGTAGACGCCCGACTAGCCGGTAGCCATCTGAACGCCCATAAGACCCATATTTATGTAGTTATAGGTGTATGGGACATTATTCCCATTATACACCTCTCTTGCACATCTTCGGAGTGTGGGAGGAAACCGGAGCTCCCGGAGGAAACCCACGCAGACACTGGGAGAACATGCAAACTTCACACAGGAAGGACCCAGACCTCTCCACCTGAGAATCAAACCTCGGACCTTCTTGCTGTGAGGTGGCAGTGCTTCCCACCGAGCCACAGTTAACATACTGGTGGCTATAATAAGGTTTGTGTTTCCCAGTAGAAATGCCTCTCTCAGCTTTGGAGGACTCGGATCAAAGAATAAAGCTCAGAAAGATAAAAAGAGATCAAAGAAACAAGCGGACACACATGGTGTGGTACTCGACAGAGAGGGCTAGTGAACACAACTTCATTCCCCATTATAATATAACTCGTGTCTACATAAACACACACACACACACACACACACACACACACACACACACACACACAGCTTCACCCACCTTACTAAGTTCTCGTTGTCGCCGGGGCCTTTGCAGGTGGTACACTCCGTCCTGGCGTCGTCGGCTTTCGGCTTTTTCTGCAGCACCAACTGGCGCTGTCGGCGTTCCCGTGGTGCTGGTTCCTATGGAAACACAAGCCTTTAAATCGGTGTGTGTGTGTTTGAGTACGAGTGTATAAGAGCTGAGGTGCTGTGTAAACATCCCCTCTGCAATATCAGAGAACGATGAGAGATATGGGGAGAGTGAAGAAGTGGAAGTTTACCTCTATCTTGTCGTCCTCGCAGATGGAGCCTCGTTTCCTCTTCTGACCTCGGGTTCTCTGTTTAAGAGGAAAATATAGAGTCTGAGTGGAGATGAAGGCTACAGAGATTAAAACAATGCAATAAATACATGAAAACTACATACATTTAAAAAAAATGATCAGAATAAGATGAATGAAATGAAAAACAAACAGGGAAGCTTTTTCTCTTTATTTTCTGAGCGTGCAGGAGCATCTCCAGTCACCTGTACACCGACACGTTCTGCTCATCTACATAAACAGCTCACGAAGGCACGAGAGGCTGGCAAATCAAATCAAACGCTGGCGTCTTAACAGGAGTCGACGTGCGCCTTTTTTAAAACGGGGGAAGAAAAATCGACAACATATTTAAACAGATTGGGAAAACAATTCCATCTGTCGCCTTTGGCTTGCCACCGCACGGCAGATGGAACGCTTATCATTATAAATGCTAACTGCCTGCGCGCTGCCAGTTGGCTCGTCGAGTCGTCGGCCAGACAAAGGCACCCGTTCGTTTCCTTTATTCCTGCCTCGGTTAGGGCTGACTCGATTAAAGGAATCTATTAAAGGCCGGGCCCCCCGAGCTGAGCGGCGGCTGCGGAGACGCGAGCAGGTAGAGGGGCTGACGGGAGCGAAATCTCCGCCTGAGGGAATCGAGATGATTTGGCTGGAATTGATCTTTTAATTAAGTCCATCAGGGCGTCTTTAACGAGGCGCCGATCGATTCTCGCAGAAGTGGAAAAGTTACCCGAGCGCACGGAAGAGCGGGAACGGCACGCCGCGGTGACTCCCGTCACGTGCCCCGTTTGTAATTATAGAAAGAGCGAAATTGCAGCATTTCAATTTACATCCGAGCAGAAATGAGAAAGAGCAACAATTAAACGGTAGATTCACAAAAAGATACAGAACCTGATCAAATATCAGCGTGACATGAAATTTTTTTATTATTTTTTATTTTTTTCTCAAGGAGGAAGGTGTTGAGTAGCTGGAACACACGGCAGAACGCCAGTATGAAATTCCTCTCTCCGTTCTGCGGCGGAGGAGCGGCGGGAGGTCGATTAGCCGCCTCTGATAAATAGGAAAGTGGCTTTACGAGGGCTTTACGCCGCTGTGGTGCCGTGTTAAAGGCATCAAGAATGCAAACGCAGGGATGTTTTCGGCTGCTGCCGCGCCACGGTGCACATCTGAAGATAAATGCTGCACTGAAGCTCCTGACGTGCTGCCACGGCTCCAGCAGACAAAGGAGGGTGAGGTGGGGGGTTTAATCCAGCTTCTTTCTGCTGAGACTCACAAAAGTACATTAGCCAGGCAGCCGAGGTGACATTACACACTTTGTGGTCAAAAGTATGTGGACACCTGTACATGAAATGATGGGATATACTATTCCAAAACAACAGGCGTTAACATGGGGCTGACTTCCTTTTCGACATCTATGACTATATCTATAAGGCCCTACCTAATTCATGACCATGAAAATCCTACAGCAATTCAGTTAGCAATTGCTTAGTCAAAACGGGCAAGATGTCGAAGCCTAAAGCAGCTAAAAACACGACTCAGGTAACTGAGTTTGGAAAAATCCCAACCAATTCTGTGGACACAGAGAGGGGGGTGTGAACATTTTCGTCTTTGAGACCGTTGCTGGACGTTCTAGGTTTACATTCATTTATTAAAGTAACTGTGTTGTGTATTGTAGCTTCCATTCATTAAATAGGGTCTTAACTATAACATGAAAGCGTCCGTGCTTGTAGAAAGGCTTAGAATAAAACTGTGGGAATTTGCACCCATTCAGAGAAAAGCTGAAAACAATCTGCATGATTTTGTTCATACTGATTTATAGAGTACCAAGAATTCGGCATGTCATTTCACCCCTACAGACACAACAGTATGTGAACACCCTCCTACAGACTGAGGTCTGGTGTTTCAGCCACACCCATTGCTAACAGATGTATATAAATCAGTTATATAAAATAAATTACATTAATTTAGACGTTTCCATTTATGGTCTATGAACATGCTCCTCTACACGAAAGGTGTAGCTGCAGTAATTACACAATCCCACTACCACTAGGATCCAGGATTCTAATCTCCAGTAGAGCTTTCGGTCGGTCGGGCGTCTACATATCGACTGAAGATGCCTGAGGGCCTGTGATGGACTGGCGTCCTGTCTGGGGGGGTGTTACTGCACCGCGCCCAGTGATTCCAGGGAAACTGGACCCACCATGACCCTCATGAAATGAATCAGTGGTGCAGAGGAACCTTCAGATGAAATAAAAGGTAGATTGTGAAAACTGTTACGGGTGCAAAACAGGGGTAAGGGTTGGCAACTCTATATTAATGCCTATGGTTTGGCATATGGAATGGCATGTCTAATAAGCTTGGGTGGCCACATACTTGCTTGAAAGGCCGAAGTTAAACCGGGTTAATGCTATTCAGTCGATACGGGATTAAACAGCAGGTTTAAATAGAAGACCAGCACTGCAGGAATCTCAGCGCTGAAGGTTCGAGCTGATAAATTCATTACTGCTCACCGGGTGCAACACCTTCCACACGCCTACGATCGATCTTACTCAACAACAGTCTTGGGCTGGCAGAAAAGCTTTCGGAGTGGTGGAATTTTCTCTGGAAAATCCACTTTCCCAAAATGCAAGCAGTCACGACCTTGAGAAAGCTTGAGAGAGACAAACCCAGCTCTGCTTAATTATCTCTCGTTAGTGAAGGTCCTGAAATCAATTAGAAATCAATTACCGCGTGTGCTTTGCCTAGGGCGGCTCATAGATCAAGACCGGACTGAGAAAAATACACTCAGATGTAATTCTTAACCGTGTATGATCTTTTGCACAACCTGTTAGGAGGGATTTGAGTGTGTAAACCACTCAGAACTCTATAAAAGCAGCACGACGTGGATCCGAACGCTCGTTAGTTACTGGAGTGGCTCTCGAGCTGTGGTACGAGTAGATCTGGTGGTACGAGAAGCGCCTCTGGTGGTACTTCAGACGATCTTGGAATAAATAGGAACGAATATGAACAATTAAAATTAAAGCCCCGCTGAGTATGAAGATAAAGTTTAAAACGATTGGAAAAAAAGCAAGACTGGGAAAGGCGAACTCATTAGCCCAAGTGAAGCGACCCACATTTTGTCCATGATTTTTTACGCAGCCCAGGCAACACAAACGAGGCATCTTATTTCCTCCACAAGGGGGCGTTTGTATACAAGTTTCAGTTTATATTTCTGTTAAAATTCATTAACTATTAGTATTGTTCAGTGGGTGTGTTCGAAAACCTAGGGAGCTACCTTGCTGTCTTACTGTCTACATAGGCAGCTGCCTCAGTAGAGAGGATTCTAATAAGTCAATGACTCATAAGACTTATTCGAACGCGCTACTTAGACAGTGATTCCATCGGGTTTCGCGTTTCGCGTTTAACATCTTGCCATTAAAACCAATGAACTGAGGTAGCACAGCACGCTAACGTCAATATAACATCTCCCTTCATGTACCGATAACGGTTACATTTCCTGACAAGCTCGAACTTGCTAATAAAAACACTCGGTACAAGTTTATACAAGTTAAAAATCAGTAATATTTTATTTACGTTTGAAAATAACTCCATTCGTTTGTCCGCACCGTCAGCCATGTTTTTTTTTCTGTGAGAGAAGAGCACCCGACCCGCAATGAATGCTGGGATTGCCTTGATCACTAAGGCAGCGTCGGATGCTCACTCGTTCTTGAGCCAAAATAACATTGAAATATTAAGATGCCTCAGTAGGGAGGATTTTAAGGCATCTAGGATTTCGAACAGCCTCCTTCTCGGGAGCGCGCACAGGATGACGTAAAATGCTGCCTATGTAGACAGCACACTAGCTTTTCGAACCCTCTGTGACCCATTTTTTTGGCTCGCGACCCCCAAGGTTTGAAAAACCTTGCATTAGTCCACAGTCCACTGTTCCACTATGGCATCAGTCCGTCTCAAGATGATTTGGCGTCATTCGTAACGTTGTTTATATATAATGTCGTATTTGCTGATGCAGTGATGGACTGTGCTTATTGACGAGAGTTTTCCGAAGCATTTGATCAAAGTCAAAAAGGCAATTAGACATTTCATATCGGTTTTCTCTGAATTCTCTGAATCTTGCTATAATATTATGGACTGTAGACGATGAAATAATTGTGCATTTAAAAAATCTTGTCGCACTATTCACTCGCGTAGTTATTTGCTAGTCAATGAACTCTCCTTGCTTCCAGCGTGCAGCCCTTAGCGGAACCCTTTTCCACCCATGCACTCTGCACAGGTGCCTCTATCTGCCAATGAGGGTCCCTACACAGCGTTTGAAGACCCTGCCCACATAGTCCGGTTATCCCTCCCTGCAGGCACTGTCAGTTATGCCTGCTAGATGGCACCCAGCCGACCGGTGGCAATGCCGAGTTTCGAACGGAGGATTTCAGAATCTCAGCAATAGTGTGCTAGCGGAATATCCCGCTGCGCCACCTGGGTGCTTTATTAGGATTTTACAGTCATGTTTTACACACTTTGGTTACATTCATGACAGGACAGGTAGTTACTGGTTACACAAGATTTATCAGTTTAAGTTTAATGTCCACAGTCGTAGACAATTTTGTATCTCCAGTTCACCTCACGTCTTTGGACTGTGGGAGGAAACCGGAGCTTCCGGAGGAAACCCACACAGACACTGGGAGAACATGCAAACTCCACACAGAAAGGACCTCATATTTGTATTCGATTTATTGCCTCTTTAATTTATGGATGTAAGCAGCTCGCCATGCCCCTTACTTGAGATTTTTTAGGCTCCGGTGACATTTCCTGAGGGATGAACTTGATCGGACCCTTGATCTGCCTCCTTGACCTCTTGGTGCCGTCGGGAAGCGTCTCCATGGCGATGTCAGCTTCGTCGCTGCTGGCCTGGTCACACTCTGAGCATTGCCTGAATGGATGAGAAAATGGATAAAAGGATCAAGATCACTTCTGTGTGGCTGTATTGATTTCTTGCTACTGTTCAGTTCTTAACGTCTTCAAGATGACATAAAGAACAAAAAAACACAACGTCCAGCCAGGGGCCGAATGTGTCCCACAGGTTTTATCTGGCCTGCACATTTTTACATAGCACATTTAAAGGTGGCCTGGAATCATTTTTTTTTTACTATTTCACTACTGTAAACTAACACAAAAAGTGCTCAACTACATGACATTCACATGTAGAATGAGAACTACACCCCACTCAAATTTACACAACACAAAGAATGCACTAAAATCATTACCGCAGAACTGCGAGCTCTCAAATTTGAATATCAGGTGGTGTTATCGACCTGGCAGGTTACCCAAAGAGGCAAAATTGGCTTTGTCTGAGGGAGGAAAAGGTCGAATTGGTTTCATTGCAGCTGTACAATTGCAACCACAGCTGTCTGGTCAAGGCGTCTTCATTAGTGGTGGGCTATTCATGGAGCAAAGTTCCTAGTGAGGCTCTCTGACCGTAGTGTGGTTCTCGATGAGACTCGGTCACATGTAAATGAAAAGATAATATATGTTTTAAAAAAAAAATGTCAAGTGTTTTTGATTTTGTGTTAGAAATGTATTTACATGAAGGGTATCTAAAATAAAATAAAGTTGTACACTATATGGCCAAAAGTATGAGGACACTTATTTAAATTATTTGGCTTCAGATGCTTCAGACACACTGATTGCTAACCGGTGTATGAAATCAAATTTTATGCATTTAACTTTGTGGAACAGTTTAGAAATAGAATTTTACAATTCCAGTCTAGTCTATAAAAATGTAGTATAACAAGATTGGTGTGGAGAAGTTCCAGTGGCCTGCTCAGAGATCTGACCAAATCCCCAATAAACAGCCTTGAAATGAATCATCCAATGCAAGCGTGGCTTTAGCATCAGTGCCTTGAAAAAACTCTTAGAAGAGTGGAGGCTATTAAGGCCGAAAGGTCATGGTTCAATGCTCACATCCAACGACCAAGTTCATGGTCATACTTTCAGCCACAGAGTGTATATTTTTGACCCAGTAGATCTTTGGATAACCAATCATTCAGGCAGAGAAAAAGAAGAGTTGCAGAAATCAATACAATCCCACAACTACCACGTTTCTAACAAACGTATGTAAGGGCTGAATACCAGTAGCTGTTCTTGGTTTTCTTGGGCATGCGGGTGAGAGGTGGATCCAGGCATCCCAGGTGATAATGAAGCTTGCAGGTGTCACACAGTAGCAGGAGATGCTGGTCCTGGTTCCTCTTACAGATCCCACAACTGTAAAGCATTAAGCACAAATCAGTTAGCATTCAGTCATCTGATGAGCTGTTTGGAGCTATTTAACTATTGCTTGACTAATAAATCTAATCTAGGCAGGAGCACCATGGAAAGAATGCCAATTCATAGCAATACATAGGTTTAGCCAATCATGTCTGAGTAGACGACCGGTTGGCTGATAGCACTGCTGAGATTCTAACCTACATCTCACTGATGGTGGGCTAGTTTAATACATTTACATTTTCTGCATTCATCAGCGGCTTTATCCAAAGCGACTTACAGTAGTGTGACATTATACTGTCTGAGCAATTGAGGGTTAAGGGCCTTTCTCAAGGGCCCAACAGTGGCAACCTGGCAGTAGTGGGGCTTGAACCAGTGACTAGTCCAGTACCTTAACCACTGGGCTACAACTGCTTGCAATATAAGACCACTGCACCATCTGAGCATGCCCACTAATAACTCACTCAGATTAGTACATGTTGTATAGAACCCGTTATTGTTGTACCCTATGTAGTGCACAAAGGAAGGGAGTAGGGAAACAATTTGGAATGTTGATAGCTGCACTTGACTTGTAAATTAAAACAGTGGAAATGGCAGAAATAAAAACCACATGATTATAATTTTTTACCACATTTTATACAGATGTGTCATTTAATGAGACAGGTTAGAAATGCAAGTGTGGTCCAAACTAAAACTATTTATAATAAAAAATATTTAAATATGTTTGTTTAGTATAAATAATACAATGGACCAAATGACTGACAGTGAAATTATTTTGAAGTATGTTTATCATCAATTTTTACAGATTTTGCCCTAAAATCCACCTGTTGTAGAAAACTCAACCCAAATCTATTAACAAGCTTTTTTTTTTTTTACTAAATTCACATACTCAATGTTTTGTGTCCATTTTTGGTTTGATTCTGC
The DNA here is from genome assembly GCF_030014385.1 of Trichomycterus rosablanca. Lineage (NCBI taxonomy): Eukaryota > Metazoa > Chordata > Actinopteri > Siluriformes > Trichomycteridae > Trichomycterus > Trichomycterus rosablanca. The sequence goes on along the minus strand of NC_085989.1, from coordinate 4,426,670 downwards.
ATTAAAACGCTTGTATAAAAAGATGCACGAGGCAGATGTAAGTGTACAACCTTCATGCATATGCAAACAAGAAAGAATCCCATCAAGTAAAAAGTGGGAATAAAACAGCGTAGAGAAACTGAAAGTGCGTCTCATTACTTATTCCATTCTTCCCATTAAAACCAGGTGCAGAAATAACGGAGCATTTTCATTAAGGAGGCATTTATGCTCAATTATGTCTTCTATACGGCTGCCTTTTTCCATGTTTTTGCACTTATCTGGCATATCTGGCAACCTTGATCACACTGGGTCTGACAGGATAAGAAGATAAAAGAGTAAAAAGAGGAGTAATTTTTAATAATGCAAATTTTTTTAAACACAGGAGCATTTTTGTATGGTACAGAAATAAACAGTTTATTTCATCAAATGCCAAAACAGATAAATAAACGTCCTTCAAATCACTTCATCTTCTGTTTCAATTTTCATTTCAATTTGAGTCCGGTGTGCTTTTACAGCTCACAGATTTTGAACTGATGCTGCACAATAGGTTAGCAGGTTTTGGCACTTATCTGGCAACCCTGATCATACTGGCTCTGACAGGATAAAATAGTAAGAAGAGGAATCATTTTTAATAATGATAATGATAATCGACAGGAGCACCAGTTGAGCAGAAAATTTTTAAACCGTTTAACGCCACACTTTTTTTTATGGTACAGAAATAAACACAGTTCATTAAATCCATTTATAAAATACCAAAACAGATAAATAAAAGTCCCTCAAATCACTTCATCTTCTGTTTCAATTATCATTTCAATTTTGTCCGGCGTGCTTTTACTGCTCGATTTTGACCCACTGCTGCACCTCAGCACAGGGGCAAAAAGGCCAAATGAGCCTGTTGAACATCCCTTTCCAAAATCATGGCCATGAGTATATTTGGCATTATTAGATTTGCATCTATAACAGCCCTTATTGTTCTGGAAAGGCTTTCTACAAAATCCTATTTGTCAGTTCAAATTGCACTGACGTGATTAATGTGCCTGATATTAAGCCAGGCTTAAAACTGATGTCCCAATTCATCCCAAACGTGTTCAGTGTTGAGGTCAGAGCACTCTGTTGAGGCCACTGAAGTTCCTTAACATAACTGTGGATATATTGTGTGGATACACTTTGTAATTGTAGAACTACAAAGTGCTTCTATATGGTAAGTGGAGCTGATATAATGGACAGTGAGTGTAGAAACAAGGAGGTGGTTTTAATGTTATGGCTGATCAGTGTACAGTGGTGTTAAAAAAAATAGCAGTGATTTTAAAAAAGAGAATAAAGCACAAAATCATCATAATAACTTTTATTTCCATGAATGCAAATGCACTGAAAATACTACACTTACAATTCTAAATCAAAACATTAACAAAATTTAGCCAGTTTGTGTTAATCCTTTACAGAAAATTAAGAAAAATGAATATTAGGCTGTTCAAAAAAATAGCAGTGCAGCATTTTTCTTTAAAAACTCAAAAAATGTATGTATAACATGGAAAAATGTTTGAGGTTTCACTTTACTTTAAATGACTGAACTAATATTTAGTGACAGAACAATTGTTTCCGAGATCTGTGTTGCATGGAGTCGACCAACTTCTGGCACCTCTGTACAGGTATTCCAGTCCAGGATGATTAGACGACATTCCACAGTTCTTCTGCAATTTTGGGTTTTGCCTAAAAAAACGCGTTTCAGATTTCAGCCCACAAGTTCTCTCTGGGACTGAAGTCAGGGGATTGTTCTGGCCACTCAATTACCTCAATCTTGTTTGTCTGTAACCAAGATGTTTTGGGTCATTGTCATGTTGAAACACCCATTTTAAGCACATTTCTTCTTCGACATAGGGCAACATGATCTCCTCAAGTATTCTGATATATTTAAACTGATCCATGATCCCTCGTATGAGATAACTAGGCGTAACACCATGGTATGAGAAACATCCCATATCATCATTTTGTACCACCGTGCTTTACTACCTTCACAGTGTACTGTGGCTTGAATTCAGTGCTCAGGGGTCGTCTGACATACTGTCTACGGCCACTAGACCCAAAAAGAACAATTTTGCTTTCATCAGTCCACAAAATGTTGAGCCATTTCTCTTTGGACCAGTCAATGTGTTCTTTGGGAAATTTGAACCCATTCAGGACGTGTCTTTATCTTAACAACGGGACTTTGCAAGAAGTTCTTGCTGGTAAATTGGCTTCACTTAATCATCTTCTGTACTCACTGGTAACTTCACATGTTCCTTGATCTTTCTGGATGTGATCATTGGCTGAGTATTTGCCATTTTGGCTATTCTTTGATCCAATCGAACAGTAGTTCTACGCTTCCTTCTGCGTCTTTCAGGTTTTGGTTGTCACTTCAAGGCATTTGAGATCATTTTAGCTGAGCAGCCAATAATTTGCTGCACTTCTCTGTATGTTTTTCCCTCTACAATCAACTTTTTAATCAAAGTACGCTGTTCATCAGAACAATGTCTGGAACAACCCATTTTACCCAGTATTTCAAAAGGAAATGTGCTATGACCAACCTGTGCAACATTTGCCCCCCTCCTACCTTAAATAAGGACCAAAATTGACACCCGTTCTTCTGCAGAATGAATGACTTCACCAATTGAACTCCTCACTGCTATTATTTTGAACAACCCCCTTTCAATCAATGCTTCGAATACTCAGAATGAGCGGCATGCATGTCCTAATTGTTGGGTTTGTTTTGTTTTCAATACTCTACTACACTTTTTGCTATGTAGAAATAGCATTTCTACTAAAAACAGTGATTTATCAGGTTAATGGTGTTGGACTGCTATTTTTTTGAACACCACTGTATGTATATAATGTTTTGCACATTTTATCTTTAATACTGTCCTGAATCTTCAACTTTTTTTAATTATATATTACCTGTACAGGACTGTTGGCAGATTGGAGAACTTTCCTGGACTTCCACCTTCTTTCTTGCTTGGTTTTCTTTCTTTAGGTGCTTTCAGAACACCCGGTCCAATCAGTTTCTGTATAAACAAAGCAAAGTGTTAACACATTAATAGAAATCTACATTTGGTCTTTTATTCCCCATTTAAGGCACTCGGGTGGTGAGTGAATATATAAGTGGGTTCGAATCCCCAGCAGTGCTGATCTGTCGTACTGAGGTCTACACAGACCTCATAATTGGCCATGTCTGAGGGAGGAAAGGCCAAAGCCCTGCGATGGATATTATTTCTGCCCTGCACCCAGGACCCGCCGCAACCCGGATGAGGATGAAACTATGGTCATGTTCACTAGCCAATTAGTCTGCTGGGGTTTCTGATTGCGATTCTCTATGCGTGCGCAGTTCCTCGACCCCTTCTTTTTCGCCCACGCCTTGGTGAATTTGCACGAGGCCCCCACACCAATCTCCATGCTCCTCCACTTCTGCACAGGCGCCTCTGCTACACAGCGCTTGAAAACCCCACCCACTTATTAGTCCAGTCTTTTTCCACCCAGCAGACTTAATGGCCAATTTTGTCTGCTGGAGTCACTGGCAGATGTGCCCGCTAGAGGGCACCCAACCGACCGGTAGCAGAGATGAGATTCGAACCAGGGAGTTCAGAATCTCAGAGCTGGTGTGCTAGCATTATATCTACATCAATATTTACAGTTTTATTCATCTTGAACCTCACAATGAGGTCACGCAGATCAAGATGTCTAAACAAGGTGATCGTTACATCTGGAAAAAAGCAAACACGGCTTTTCATAATAAAAATATTTCAGCAACAGCCAAACGTAACCCTCAGTCTGACTGATGTTCTACCAGCAAGAACCGAAATCAACATAAACATTTTTAGCATCTCTAACATTTCTCATTCCTTGCAGCATGGTGTTTCAGTGACAGCTCTGAAAGATTTAAACATGGCTAACATTTGTAAGATCGCGCTGCATTTTAAGTCCGGGGGAAAATCCCAGTCACGGAAGAGCGTCGATGACTTCCATAAATCAGAAATTCCTTCAACTTCTGAAGCTACTTTCATTTCACTTCCTCTAGACTGAACTTGTGTTTGAGGTGTGCCGCTGAGAACTCACTCACTCCGGCTCTGATGAGTGATGCACCTCTCTGGGGGGACATCAATAATTCGGGGGCCTAATGTACAGACGCCAGTGAGTGATCGCGGATGAAAACGTAGCAGATAGATGACACAAAGGCTGAGAGGCGCTTTGACTGATGTCGCTACTTTAACGTCGCACGTTTTCTAATTATGTGATTGATGGCCGTCATTGGCGACTCACTGGTGCTTTTCCTCCAGACCTCAGTTCGCTGCTTCCAGTGCCCTGACTTTATTATTACGCCATTTATCTGACCGGCAGAGAAACGTTCCGGTTTTTTTAATTAACCGCTCAGTTTTGGGCTTTTTCATTTCTTTAACGCAAATTAACTTAAAATATACAAGCTGCTCTGCATTACATTTACATTTTCAGCATTTAGCAGAATCTTTTTATGCAAAGCGACTTACAGTACTGTGACAGTATATTGTCTAAGCAACTGAGGGTTAAGGACCTTGCTCAAGGGCAACCTGCCAATGGTGGGGCTTGAACCATCAACCTTTTGATTACAAGTCCAGTACCTTAACCACTAGGGTACAACTGCCCATTACAGTTTGAGTTTTTCAAATTGGCACATTATTTATGTTTATAACAGGAAAGGAATTTTAGCTATTTTTATTTTTATATTATATGGCCAAAAGTATGTGGACACCAGATAAGTTGTCTGTGGGAATTTGGGCCTGTTCGATCAAAAGAGCATTTCTTTTTTTATGCATTTTACCCCTTTTTCTCCCAATTTAGTGTAGCCAATCCACTGCTGGGGACCCCGTCGGCATCCAAGAAGGGTGTATATTCGCCTGACACAAACTCCCTCTTCTTATGTGTGCACAGTCCACCAATCCCTTCTTATTCTCCCATATCTCGGTGGATGTGCGTGTGAGGTTAGATTCGCGTATGGAGAGCCACGCCCCGATCTCTGCGCTCCTCCACTTTCTGTACAAGCGCCCTGGGTAACCAAGGTCCCTACACAACATCGATAACCCCACCCCTTAGTCTGGTCTTTCCCACCCAGCAGACTGGAGGCCAATTGTGTCCGCTAGAGGGCGCCCAGCAGACCGGTAGCTCAGAATCTCGGCGCCGGTGTGCTAGCGGGTTATCAAGATTAAGACACTGATGTTGGACGAGTACTGGCTTGCAATCAGTGTTTTAATGTATTTTAAAGGTATCGGATAGGGTGGAGATCAGGGTTCTGTGTAGGCCCCACTACAAACTTGTTAAACTATGTCTTTATGGACTTAGAACAGGCGGTATTATCATGCTGAAAGAGGAAAGAGCCCTCCCCAAACTGCTGCCAAAAAACTATAAGTATATACTGTATGTTAACTTCATAAAACTGCTTTTATTTTCCTGTTAATAATGAATGTATCTGAAGCACCCAAACTCAATAGTTAGGAGGGGTGCCCACATGCTATAAGATCAGGTTTAGTTCAAAATGCCATTTCCTGAACCAATTTGTCCTTGTTACCAAACAAAAAAGATCAAACAACGTGGATAAAACTTTCTGGTATTTGATGACTAAAAAAAGTGCTCCCACCTGAATGTGGCATCCAGACACAAACAGAATCTGAAGCTTATTCGCTCACATTCACCCCAGTAATATGAATTATTATTTTGATCATGCTTAATTGTTCAAAATGCCACACTCTGGTGGCACAGTGGTCTGTCACGCTAGCCAACCACCACTGAGAAGATGTTTAAATCTAAGCGGGCATCTACACTAACATGTCTGGTTATCTGAAGGGGGCAGAAGTCCTGCGATCGATCGGCTCCCTGTCCATGATATTGCACCCTGTGTTTACCTGTGGATCCGGACCCACTGCGACCCTGACAATAATACAGCGGTTGATAAAAATGAAGTGAAATGAAAATTTTAAATGCCAAATCTGATCCAAGAAGTCACACATCCAACGTTTGAACATGCTGTTATTGTTCTCAATTTCCTGAGTTTTGCAGACCATTTAAGTGCATTAGGCGCTGTTATTTAAACATAAAAGAGAGGTTGGAACATGCCAGACCTCCGCGTTTACCGCTCATTAAGTGGCCGTCACCCATGGCGACGTGCCTCTGCGATGCGGTTGCCATAGTGAGTGGGAGGGGGGTCATGGGGCTTTTAGCGGCCAATGACAGGTCAATCAGTTAGCACAAATGGAAGAATTTTGCAGCCATTACGCCGAAGAGAATTACCCAACGCTAGCAACCCCATGGGGTGCTGGCCACAGCAGAGACCTCTCTCAATCTCCACTGATTCTCGGAGAGCCGACGCAGAACGGTCCGAGCGGTAGATTCCAAAAATCGAAATAGAAATGACGAGCGATTTGCTGGTGGAGAAGAACCAAAATATGTGCTAGCACTCTGGCTGTGTTCGAAATCGCCTACTACACACGGTATACTAGTAGTAAGCAGTATAGTAGGGCAATGCATCAAAAATGAAAGACTAAATGAAATGTACTTAATTAATAAAATTGATCTGTGATGATTATCAATCTGGTCCCACTGTGGTTTATATGCCTGTTAAAATTCCTTTTTTAATTATTATCATTTTTCTTTGCCCATTTTTGTTCCGGTCCCATACTGTATTTGGTTGCACACAGATTTGGAAGCCCATTTTGTTTGTTTATTTGTTAGGATTTTAACGTCATGTTTTACACTCTTCGGTTACATTCATGACAGGAACGGTAGTTACTCATTACACAAGGTTCATCAGTTCACAGGATTATATCGAATGGACAATTTAGTGTCTTTGAACTGTGGGAGGAAACCGGAGCACCTGGGGAATACCCACGAGGACACGGGGAGAACATGCAAACGCCACACAGAAAGGACCCTTTGGAACCCCATCAGTACGCTGGTAGGATGTAGCAGGCTATTTCAAACACAGCCTCTGTCTAGACCAGTGGTGTGTAAGCAGAACCGTGCACATATGATGCGATTCTGTAAAACAGCCAAACCATTGGGAGGCACGCTTGTCAGTGCACTCTCAGTGCTGGTCCCAAGCCCGAATAGAAAGAAGAGGGGTGTGTCGGGAAGGGCGCAGGACCTTCTTGCAGTGAGGCGACAGTGCTACCCACCGAGCCACCATGCCACCCAACAAATTGGAGGTAAACTACATTACATAAAGGTCTAAATTACATTAGCAATTTCGTTTATTAAATGTTAGTTAAAGTAACAAAATTTTAGGTATTAAATTTCACGGTTCTGTAAAGCAGATTATTACAAACAACTACTATGTTAAATTACAGGTCTATGTATGTTTAGAAAATCAGCTGAGCTGAGAGTGAGCTGTCCTGAAACAGCTAAATAAGTTTATGGGGGTCAGTAACTTACAAGGCCTACAAGAAACCATCATTACATATAGGGTTTCCACGGGTTCTCCTTGTCCAGATAACATTTTGAATGGTCTGAAATCCTTTCATGTAACAGCAGCAAAGAAGAAATCAGGAGGGGGCAAATACTTTTTCCCGGCTCTGTATTTGCAACTGAAAACACATAAGGAGGCTGAAGACCCTTCAAAGCCACAACAGCGTGATGCAACCAATATTGTTAAAGTGACTGTTGTGTATGAGGGGTAAATCGAGACGAAAATAAGACTGAGAGCAGGGTTAAAGGTCCGAGTGGATGTGGATGAGGGGAGAAGTACCTGTCCGACGATGTCTCCCATCACGGTCCATATGGACTGGCCTTCGCTCCTCAGCAGGCCGTTGACATTCTGCAGGTCCTCCAGAGACTCACACAGCTAGAAAAGATAACACGGCAGCACAGTGTGAGATAAGACAAGGACGTGCCGCTGTCATTCACACACATGTACACACATACACACACACACACACACATACAAACACACACCATCCAAACACACACCATCCAAAAGCTCTATTTGTATTGGATTAGTTTATCAGGGAGATGTAATACAGTTTTCACAAGTCTCCTGAGCAATGCACTCGAACGGTAATAAAATTACATGGTCACATGACCATCATCTCGTCAAACCGGAGTACCCTTGTCCTAACGCTGCCGAGTCCTTTTCATGCCGTCTGTTATATGCCTTTTACTCAAAAGTGGCTTCCATCCCGCCACTCTTCACTTTTAAACGTAGGCTTAATTCACATGATAAGCGTTTTGTGCTTTGTTGTCCATGAGGCTGGGCGCATATTGCCACAGTGTTTAAGTCAGCTTTCTGTTAGCTGTGCCTGTGATCAGCAAGCTTAAAAACAATTCACAACACTGTCTGAAATGTATAACGGTTCTAATTTAGAGCAGTGTACACAGGTTCAGGCTTTTGTAAAACACTAAGGATCAGTTTCTGCCGGTCAGGGGCAAACTGGGTCAAAGCTCAATCAGAGTAAACTTTGAGCACAGTGGCAAGAGGTAAAAACCAGGCACCAAAGCGGCAAATCTGGTAGCACGGTGGCAAGGTAAGCACTCCATAGAAAACAATGCCATGCATAATACACCGACCAGGCACAACATTAAGACCACTGACAGGTGAAGTGAATAACACTGATTATCTCTTCATCATGGCACCTGTTAGTGGGTGGGATATATTAGGCAGCAAGTGAACATTTTATCCTCAAAGTTGATGTTAGAAGCAGGAAAAATGGGCGATTTGAGCGAGTTTGACAAGGGCCAAATTGTGATGGCTAGACGACTGTGTCAGAGCATCTCCAAAACTGCAGCTCTTGTGGGGTGTTCCCGGTCTGCAGTGGTCAGTATCTATCAAAAGTGGTCCAAGGAGGGAACAGTGGTAAACCGGTGACAGGGTCATGGGCGACCAAAGCTCATCGATGCACGTGGGGAGCGAAGGCTGGCCCGTGTGGTCCGATCCAACAGACGAGCTCCTGTAACTCAAATTGCTGAAGAAGTTCATGCTGGTTCTGAAGGTGTCAGAATACACAGAGCATCACAGTTTGTTGTGTATGAGGCAGCAAAAGGGGAACCAACACAATATTAGGAAGGTGGTCATAATATTATGCTTTATCGGTGTATATGAATGCAGTTGCTGTTGGGTTTTCTTACCTTCCCCACCAAGGCCTGTCCTAGCCAGATGCCAGACAAGTTTAAAAAACAATTTTTTTTAATTTTTTAAGGATAATGAGGTCCTAGGAAGACTTAAAGCCTTATTGTTTTGTATCCTTGCCCTGATCAACGTCTTGCCACAGCTTGTTTGTGGAGCTCCACAGTGCTTTGGACTTCGAGGCTGGTTGAGTGTCCTGACAATCCAGTGTAAATTGTAAATCTGGGAGTGTGTTTTGTCACAAGAGCCAGCACAAGCGGTGAAGGAACACAAGGGACAGAGTGTGACCATGGCTGTATGTAAGAATAAACCAGTGGCTGGTGTAAAGAGGCGGCCGGCAACATCACACGTAACTAAATTAGCACAGTATCCCACAGACACACTCCAAAATCCTAAAATATATGAATTTCTTCAAATGTTATGGTTTTGTTCATATTGCTCAGGGTCAGATACAGAGTTAAACACATGCGACTGACACTTTTATCACATGTTAGAATTACTGTTCTTCATGCTTCAGGTTTTTGTCCTCATGTTTGACACACTTTATCTGCTGAATGAGTGCAGCGACGGTCACAGCGCTTCGCACAGCGATGCATCATCGTCTGCTTTCAAGGCCGGGGACGTCTCGGAGCGACTCGAGCTGCGCAATTAGCAACGCACACTCCATTAATAACACCTAATCTGCGTCGGGCTGGAGAGACTGGACGCAACATTAACTCGCCTGCACTCCTCCCTCTTACTCCCTACATCAGTGGACCTGGTCCACAGAACGCCACTGGTCAGGAGGTGTGAACCGAGCCTGCTCCTACTTTTACTTGCACAGCGGCCTCCAAGGTTTTGGCAATGTGAAGCAGTTGGAGCCTAGCGGTTCAGGTACTTGACTAGTAATCAAAAGGTTTAGGCCCCACTACTGCCAGGTTGCCACTGTTGGGCCCTTGAGCAAGGCCCTTAAACCTCAATTGCTTAGACTGTATACTGTCACAGTACTGTATGTCGCTTTGGATAAATGTAAATGTAATTTATATACAAGATTCCAAATGTAATTCATGTAATTAATAAAGCTTGTTCCCATTAAAGCCCTGTGATGGATTGGCACCCTGTCCTGAGTATTCCTGCCATGCACCCAGTATTGTGCCCAGACCTGCCGCAACCCTGACCAGGATAAAGCAGTTAATGATAAGTCAATGTAAGCTGGGTGTGCCAGGTTACAACTAAGCGTATTTGTTTAGAGGTGTGTCCATTTACTTTTGGCCATATACTGTATATTAGATAAAAAAGGGGTTGAATAGTTGGTTCCCATCTCTGTATTATAAATACATTCCAGAACCAGCAGAGTGGACTGGCACAGCCACATGAGTTCGAGGGACCTGGATTGGATGTTTTGCATGTTCTCCCAGTGCAGGTACAGGTTTTCTACACTATATGGGCAAAAGTATCCGGACACCCCATTCCTAAACCATGGGTATTATTAATAGCCTTTAATCTTATTGGAAGACTTTCCATAAGATTTTGGAGTGTATCTGAACTATCTGAGCTCAATAAATAGTAAGGGGTGTCCCAATATTTTTGTCCATATAGTGTCTCTGTACCTCCAAAGCAAAATCAGGTGCTCTTAAACGCCCCACGGGAGGCAGTGAGGGACTGAATGGGTAAAACATGCACTGTGGGTTTCCAGGAGACCTCTGTACCCACCGTGACCCTGACCTTACACACTGATAAATGAACAAGGTCACTGCTGTCCGTTTTTACCTTGTTGTACTCTATGTGCAGCTTCTCCTGCTCGTTCTCCAGCTTGTCTTTCAGGTTCTTCTGCTCCATGATGTTGTCCTGGATCTGGATCATCCTCATGTTCCGCTCTGAATACCAATGGACACACACACAGATCAATACAGTGACGTTATCTGCTTACAGGAGGGAAAAATCCCATCACACACACACACACACACACAGCGCTGATGGAGGAGAGGCCTCCTGCTGCAGCCTAATCGAGTGTGTGCCCAAGGTTACACCGCGCATCTGCTCTGGCGTCGCTCGTTCGGAGGGCGAGTGGCTCCTTCACGACGACACGCCGAGTGAAAGGCACGCCTGGCATTCACGCTCTGATCCCACATGCTGTTCTGCACTGTGCCACCAGTGTTATGTGAGAGTGGGCACCAGATGCAAGTGCATGTTTTTACCGCATTCAAATTAGCAAAGCAACAACTGCAGCCGGGCAAACCGCCAGAATGGTCCGTGGCTAGTCTTGCAGGGTCAGACTGTTACTCTGGCATCGATTTTGGCTTAAGGGCGGGTGGAACCAAGAACCCGTTAGAGTGGAAACTAACTCGTTTTGAACTGTAAGCTGATCGACGTCTCATAAAGGCGGAGCTCAAAGTTACGGCGACAGCAGGACCGACTCGTGTCACCCAATCAAACCACTTTGTACTAAACAGTACGGCAAATTAGTGCATGGTGAATTAGTGAATGGTACAGTTACACACTATGTAGCACACAGGACGCAATTTGGGATGCAGCCAAGAAGGAACTCCTTAATAATGTATAAAAAGCACACAAGTGCATCAAAAAACACAACTCAGAACTAAATCAAATGGTAAGCCTATTTAAAAAGCATTCATTTTGCTTAAAAAAAAACTGTAATATTAGCCACATACGCGACATGCACACTAGCCAAGACGAGCTACATGCTAAGATGCATCTTCTCTGACACCTGTGCACGCGCAAACCGCTTCTTTTCACCAGACAGTGGGGATTCCTACAGAAAACCCTACAGGTATGGAAGAACATGCTAAGCTCCCTTACCTAGGATAGTGTAGCAACCACTAGAAACACCATGGCAACTATCTAGCAACATTCTAGCAACCACGTAAGACTGCACGGCAACCAGCTAGAAACACACTAGCAACTGCCCAGGATAGCAAGGCAACCACCTGGAACAGTACAGCAACACCCTAGCAACCGCCTGAAATACTATAGCAACCGCTTAGCACAGCAATAGCAGGTCATTGCCTGAGCTGTACAACCACTCTGCATTTCTTACCGGAAAACACATTTCTACTTAATTAAGTAATAATTATTCATTACAGAAGAGTAGCAGAGGATTATTAAATATTATTTTTTCATAATAGAACTAGGAAATGCTGTTGCTAATTAGTTTTAGTGAAACTAAAACTACGTTAGTGTGATAACGGCGTATGATGATGCAGCATACCGAGGTAGTAGTTGACAAAATCGGCGGTGAGCGCGGGCTGCTTGTGCTTGCGACGCCCGTCCAGGCTGGCGCTGGCATCGGCCGTATCGGTGGCGAACACGTCCGTACTGATACCCATGAGCTCAGCTTTACGTAGCAGCTTCCGCACCGCCGAGGCGCTGGAGGTGAGAGGGCGCGGTAGCTTTTCACGTGGTACCCACGCCTGAGGACGGGTGTTCCGGGATATTTCGGCCTTCGCCCGGTACTGCTCCAGCCGCGCGGTTATTCTCGACTGCTGCCGTACAAAAAGACACAGGGAACAAGTTAATACATGTTTTACTTTTCAGTAGTGAGTGACGTTTTCTAGAGAACACACTGGAGCACAGAAAAACCTGAGCGTCAGCAGTGAGCTGCTTCTCTCGCTCATGCAGAGACACTTTGCAGTAGGACTGAAGCGCCAGGTAGTTTTTCCTCTTCCACTTCCTGTCGAAGCGGTCAGCGTGCTGCTTGCAGTAGGCAAAGAACGGGTCGGCTATGTCCTGGAGAGAAACACAGATCAGAAATTATATATATATTACACCCTTTGGTTACATTCATGACAAAAACGGTAGTTACTCATTACACAAGGTTCATCAGTTCACAGGTTATGTCAAACACAGTCTTGGACAATTTTGTATCTCTAGTTCACCTTACTTGCACGTCTTGGGACTGTGGGAGGAAACCAGAGCACCCGGAGTAAACCCACGCAGACACAGGGAGAACATGCAAACTCCACACAGAAAGGACCGGACCGCCCCACCTGGGGATCGAACCCAGGACCTTTCTGCTGTGAGGCCCTAAATATATATGAAAATTAACTTTAAAATGCATGTTTTAATGGACCAAAGTGTCCTGCATATTGATCTAATTACAAATTTAGGATATATAATTTAAAACATTAATAAAAAAAAAAACCAACACTGGAAAATAGTATTTTTTAAAAAATATTTTTTTAAAAACACTGAAAGTATCCACACACACACTCTTTTGACTAAACAGGCACAAATCCCAACAGACAACCTTCCCCGAGCCTGTTATAAACACAAATAAAGACAACTCTCTGTTAACGTCCATGGTTTTGGAATGAGGAGTCCGTCAAACAGGCTTAAACTCAGGCGTCCACATACTTTTGACCATATTTAAAGCATCACGTGTCTACTCGTTTTCATTTTGCGCCCCCCTTACTCCAGAATTCGAGATAATTCTAATGTATGGTTTCATTATTGGGAGCGATAGGAATATCTCGGCCATTCTGCGCTCTGGAGCCTGCGGTAATGACGTCCTGAATCCTAGACTGGTGTCTGTGCCCGGGCAGATAACTGGTGACAAATACGCTGCGGCACCGAGTCGGTAAATCGTCACTTTTAATGTCTGAGAGAGTTTTATTACGGAGTGAAGTGCAGAAAACGAGCAATAAAGACAGTATAGGCTGCTTCACGTCTCAGCCATTAAACAGTGGACATTTTCTCCTCAGTAATTCACCCCCCCCACACACACACGTACACACATATATACACACATATATACACACACTCTCCCATGAGTCTGTTGGAGGAGGTGCCATTTTGCAGCTCGACGTTCTGGCGGAATCGTTTAGGCTTAAGGCGTCTCGCTGGATGCTATCGGCGCTCTTACCTTCTGATACGCGGCCCTTTCTCACAGCTGACTGGATTAAGTGGATTGAAGAAAGTAGGCACTTTGCCCAAGTGTTTATCAGCACACCACGTCACTTTTATACACCGGCTTTCTCTGATACGGGCTGCACACGCCTGCTCGGAGCCTGACGGGCTGTGACGACACTCAGCTTGGTACTTGGTACTTGCGGTGTGCCACCTCGGGGTTATTCGAGTTTATTTACAATTTAGGCCGAATATGTAACAGCAAAGAGGTTAAATGCATAAGACCCATTCTGTAGAACTATTTCTTCAGCGCACTGGCCAGGGAGAGCCAGAGACTAGCACCCGGCCCCTCTGACGTGTCAAGTGACCAGCCACTACCTTACACAGATGCTTGGTAAATGTATCCATAATACGACTTGGGTCTTCCTCCACTACAGTAGGAGTCGCTGTTCCACCAGCAATAAGGAAACCCTACACCACCTTCCTTCCCTTAGACACGCCCAAAAGTCTGGTTTAACATACCACTGCTGTGAAAAAGTAATCACCCCCCCCATCCTCACCTCTTCTGCAGCAGCCTCAGACAGAAGCCCCTCCCGCTGAGCACACGTGACGTGGAAGTATGAACGGCACATGCCAGCATCACAGCTGATACACACGCCTGTACGGGCGAAGCGGGCGTCCTCACACAGGCTGCACTCCTGCATACACAGAGCTTCATCAGATGCATGTGTGATTGCAACCAGCATTCAGTATACAGTACAATATAGCACACGCAAGATGCAGTTATTCTGGGTATTGTGTATTTTTGTATTGACCAGATTTGGATGTGTTTCCATGAGCGCTTTTGTGGTAAAAACAGTACCAAATCAAGTACTTGGACCAAAATGATCCACTGTGCCAACCTCTAAATACAGAAGCAGCCAGAAGAAAAAAATAATAGTTTTTCAACACTCTACATATAACATTTTTGAATAAAAAAGTCAATAGTAAATTAACGATTCCTATCCGCTACTCTTGTTAAGTGTCACCACATTTTTTATGCCGAATGCCCTTCTTGATGCAACCCTCCTATTTATCCAGGCTTGGGACCAGCACTAAGAGTGCACTAATATGTCTCCCCCAAATAGCTATGTTTATTCCATACACTTTCTTTATTTGTGAGCCCATAAATGTATTTATTTATTTATTTAGTAGGATTTTAACGTCAAGTTTTACACATATTGGTTACATTCATGACAGGACAGGTAGTTACAGGTTACACAAGATTCATCAGTTCATGTTTTTAATGTGAAACACAGTCATGGGCAATTTTGTATCTCTATTTCACCTCAGGCGGCACGGATGGGTTAGTGGGTAGCACTGTCGCCTCACAGCAAGAAGGTCCTGGGTTCGATCCCCAGGTGGGGCGGTCCGGTCCTTTCTGTGCGGAGTTCGCATGTTCTCCCCGTGTCTATGTGGGTTTCCTCTGAGAGCTCCGGTTTCCTCCCACAGTCCAAAAACATGCAGTGAGGTTAATTGGAGACACTGAATTGCCCTAGAAGTAAATTGGTGTGTGTGTGTGTGTGTATGTGTGTCTGCCCTGCGATGGACTGGCATCCTGTCCAGGGCGTTACTGCGTGCCTTGTGCAGGGATAGGCTCCAAACCCCCCCCCCCCCCCCCATCGACCGTAATTGGATAAGCGGATAAGAAAATGAATGAATGAATGAATATTTCGCCTCACTTGCACGTCTTTGAACTGTGAGAACAAACCCACACTGACACGGGGGAGAACATGCAAACTCCACACAGAGAGGACCCAGACCTCTCCACCTGGAAACCGAACCTAGGACCCTCCTGCTGTGAGGTGACAGTGCTACCCACGGAGCCAGCGTGCCACCCAGCCCATAAACAGAGCCCAAAAATAGAACATAATTCGATGTTAGCTCTTTCTGTTTTAGAGCTTGGCATGGTGATTATGTGCAGAGAAAAAAAACACACATTATATAAAATATCTACGTTCATTTCGATTGCATAACTCCATTAGAGAGATGAGCTGGACAAGCAGACATTAAAAGCCCATTTGACTCTTTTAGCAGCACATGACTGAGGAGAAGGTCACAGATTCAGAAAGCTGAAAAAGTGTCAATTGCAGGAGCTGAAAATTAAAATAATAATAGGCTTTTTTCAACACCGGCTGCCTTTTAAACATAAAGAACAATCCATTACAGACGGACTTTAAAGTGCTTTTCAGAGCGATTTGCTTTGCAGCACGAGTGCCGTCGTCTGACACGCTGACCCCAAAACTTACTTTCAGGTAAAAGTAAATGTCAGAAAGAACAATCAACCCGTCTGTAATGACACACCGGGCTGGACAATATGAGCCTGCAGTTACAGTCCTGTGCAGAAGTTTGTACATCCACCTGCAGAATAAAGATTTGAATTTGCTGTATTTGTATTTAAATATGATTATTGTTTTTAGCTATTTGGGTTTCCTGCCGAGAACATGGTGTTAACAGATTTATTATGAACGTATGATCACATCACTGGGTGGCACGGTGGCTAAGTGGGTAGCACTGTCACCTCACAGCAAGAAGGCCCTGGGTTCGATCCCCCTGTGGGGTGGTCCGGGTCCTTTCTGTGCGGAGATTGCATGTTCTCCTCGTGTGCTCCGGTTTCCTCCCACAGTCCAAAAACATGCAGCCAGGCTAATTGGAGACGCTGAATTGTCCTATAGGTACATAGCCGCTAGGATGCATAAACCAGTGCATTGTAGTGCCGGTCCCAAGCCCGGATAAATAGGGAGGGTTGTGTCTGGAAGGGCATCCAGCATAAAAACTGTGCCGAATCCCGCCGGCAACCCCTAACGGGAGTGGATGGATGGATGGATGGATATGATCACATTACTATATGGTACACCGTCAAGTTAATTAAATCTAAATGATATTGAGAATAAAGACAAAATAATATGGCCAAAGAGTGAGTTACAATGAGCGTCATAGGTTTGCCAGTTTAGAAATCTTATTTATGTATTTACTAAAGCAATAAGCCACGAGAGGCCGTACGTTACTGTGATTTTAGCACGGGGATGACGTTTTTGGCACGACGCGAAGCGGAGTGCCTAAAACTTCTTTCCCCGTGCTAAAATCGTAACAGTAATGCACGGTCTCGAGTGGCTTATTGCTTTTATAAAACGGCGGTCAACATAAAATATAATAAATACAACAATGTTTAATTCATAAATGTATTTATTGTGTATAAACTTACAATAAAGCATTCTTCCGCGACGCAAAATAGTTCGATTAACAGTGTTGCTAGGCAACATGAGGGCGAAAATAACATTAAATTTTTCTTTTCAGTGGCGTATTAATATGGAATGATGTGAGGTGGTCCTAGGTGTGAGTTTATCGGGGATTTTACAACGGCTTCGAACGCGGCTCAGCCAATCAGATTTTAGGACCGGAACTATCCGTTTTATAATAGGATTTTAACGGCATGTTTTACACACCTTGGTTACATTCACGACAGGACAGGTAGTCACTCATTACACAAGATTCATCAGTTTAATATCAAACACAGTCATGGACAATTCTGTATCTCCAGTTCACCTCACTTCACGTTAGCGATGCACCGATCCGATATTAAGATCGGATATCGGTGCCGATATTACCAAAATGAGATAGATCGGGTATCGGATAATTAGGTCGATCCATGGGGCCGATACGCTGCCTCAGTAGAGAGGATTCTAATAAGTCAATATTATTCGAACGCGCTACTTAGACAGCGCTTCCATCGGGTTTCGCGTTTAGCATCTTGCCATTAAAACCAATGAATTGAGGTAGCACAGCACGCTAACGTCAATATAACATCTTCCTTCAGGTACCGATAACGGTTACATTTCCTGACAAGCCCGAACTTGCAAATAAAAACACTCGGTACAAGTTTATACAGGTTAAAAATCAGTAATATTTTATTTACGTTTGATAATAACACCATTCGTTTGTCCGCACCGTCAGCCATGTTTATTTTTCTGTGAGAGAAAGAGAGCAGATTTCGAACAGCCTCCTTCTCTGGAGCGCGCACAGGATGACGTAAAATGCGTCTATGTAGAGCGCGCACTAGCTTTTCGAACAGTGTTTGATTACTGATTGTATTATACCAATGTATTCGTTTATTCTCAGGTTCTTCTTCCGCTGCTAGATTTTGAATGACTGTTTACACTACATATTTAAAAAATAAGATTAATTACTGTTTGTGTAACTACTTCAGTTTCAGCTGATACATTTAATTTATTTTAAAATATTTATATAAGTTTGCCTTTTTTATTTTGAATTTGAATGCTGTGCCAAGGTCCTGCACAATTGTTTATTATTTTATTGACAAATAAATAGCAGTTCAGTACATTTATATCTGTGTTAATTATATTTTGTTTTGCAAACTAAGTAATGTTTAAGTCAATCCTGATGCCTTAAGTCTTTCCCACATGATAAAGTATACGGTTTATTAATTCAACGGTATCGGATCGGTATCGGATATCGACCGAAATGCAAAGTATATGTATCGGATCGGTATCGGAACTGAAAAAGTTGGATCGGTGCATCCCTACTTCACGTCTTTGTACTGTGGGAGGAAACCGGAGCTCCCGGGGGAAACCCACACAGACACAGGGAGAACATGCAAACTCCACACAGAAAGGACCCAGACCGCCCCACCTGTGAATCGAACCCAGGGCTGCTTCAGTATACGATTTTATTCTTGGAATCCAAGTGGGTAGCATTCGTGTGTGTCGGAGTAGCACATCATACTGTCAGGCCTCCTCAGGGGGCAGCACGTGGGAACGGTACCAGTGGCAAGATTTCAGTGGGTGGAGGGTAGTTAAATATGAACATTTATAAGCAGTAATGTGCAAATGTGCATATTATCAAGGCCAAAAAACCCTACATGAATAAATTCATTAAAATAATGATAAAAAATCTAAATAATAAACGACTCGGCTAATAACAGCAGGGTTTTGTACGTCACCTTTGCGCCGTATTTAGTGTAGTTCATTTCTGTGAGCGTTACAGGCCGCAGTTTGTCGATGTCGCCGAACGCCACGCCGGGAACATAAAGCGCACACACGACGTGCACCCACCTTCAAACACAACACAGCACACCTTTATTTTAATACCAGTAAAAAACATCCGCTTTACTTTAGTACTTTAGCTTATCCTGGTCAGGGTCACAGAGGGTCCTGATGACAGAAAAACCCTGGACAGAGTGCCAATCCATCTCAGGGCTTCGGCAATCCCCCCCCAGCCCCATCCCCACACCGGACCTAGTGAAGCATGTCTGTGCGGATGCCCGGCTGGCTGATAGCTCTTCTGACCTTGTACCGCTCGCTGTAGGAGCCGGGCTGTGTTTGGAAATGAACTGCTTTACTAAGTTCAGTTCAGTTCAGTCAAATCCCACCTGTTGGTTTAAACATGCTGCAAGTGGAGCTTTTCTCCTGACAGAATTTAAAATGTGGATTCGGTACAGGGGTGCGTGGGGGGGGGGGGTGTAGGGGGGTGTAGGGGGTTGAAGGGAGGGAAGTTGAAGGCCAATATGAAGATATCCATCTGTGGAGAGCGCGCGCTGCTCACTTTAATTTGCTGTGTTTTTCATGCTCTACTGGAGTAGCAAATTCAGGTGCAGGTGAGCTGAGGAGCATCATCAGAGAGATAAGAGCCATCGCTCCAACCTGCATTCTCCTCTCTCTCTCTCTTCTCATACACCTCTCTCACATACTCTCTCTCTCTCCTCACACCCCTCACTCTCTCACCCATTTACCATCGCTCCAACCTGCATTCTCCTCTCTCTCTCTTCTCATCCACCTCTCTCACTCTTTCACATACTCACTCTCTCATTTACCATTGCTCCAACCTGCATTCTTCTCTCTCTCTCTCTCTTCTCATACACCTCTCTCACTCTCTCACATACTCACTCTCTCATTTACCATCGCTCCAACCTGCATTCTCCTCTCTCTCTCTTCTCATACACCTCTCTCACTCTTTCACATACTCACTCTCTCATTTACCATCGCTCCAACCTGCATTCTTCTCTCACTCTCTTCTCATACACCTCTCTCACTCTCTCACATACTCACTCTCTCATTTACCATCGCTCCAACCTGCATTCTCCTCTCTCTCTCTTCTCATACACCTCTCTCACATACTCACTCTCTCATTTACCATCGCTCCAACCTGCATTCTCCTCTCTCTCTCTTCTCATACACCTCTCTCACATACTCTCTCTCTCTCCTCACACCCCTCACTCTCTCACCCATTTACCATCACTCCAACCTGCATTCTCCTCTCTCTCTCTTCTCATACACCTCTCTCACATACTCACTCTCTCATTTACCATCGCTCCAACCTGCATTCTCCTCTCTCTCTTCTCATACACCTCTCTCACTCTTTCACATACTCACTCTCATTTACCATCGCTCCAACCTGCATTCTCCTCTCTCTCTCTTCTCATACACCTCTCTCACTCTCTCACATACTCACTCTCTCATTTACCATCGATCCAACCTGCATTCTCCTCTCTCTCTTCTCATACACCTCTCTCACATACTCACTCTCTCATTTACCATCGCTCCAACCTGCATTCTCCTCTCTCTCTCTTCTCATACACCTCTCTCACATACTCACTCTCTCATTTACCATCGCTCCAACCTGCATTCTCCTCTCTCTCTCTTCTCATACACCTCTCACTCTCTCACATACTCTCTCATTTACCATCGCTCCAACCTGCATTCTCCTCTCTCTTCTCATACACCTCTCTCACATACTCTCTCTCTCATTTACCATCGCTCCAACCTGCATTCTCCTCTTTCTTCTCATACACCTCTCTCACTCTCTCTTACTCACTCATTTACCATCGCTCCAACCTGCATTTTCCTCTTTCTCTCTTCTCATACACCTCTCTCACTCTTTCACATACTCACTCTCTCATTTACCATTGCTCCAACCTGCATTCTTCTCTCTCTCTTTTCTCATACACCTCTCTCACCCATTTACCATCGCTCCTGCATTCTCCTCTCTCTCTCCTCACACCCCTCTCTCAAACTTTCTCTCTCTCCTCCTCACACCCCTTTCTCACTCTCTCATTTACCATCGCTCCAACCTGCATTCTCCACTCTCCCCTCACACCCCTCTCTCACACTCTCTCTCTCCTCACACCCCTCTCTCACTCGCTCTCTCATCCTCACACCTCTCTCACATACTCACTCTCTCACCTATTTACCATCGCTCCAACCTGCATTCTCCACTCTCTCACCTATTTACCATCACTCTAACCTGCATTCTCTACTCTCTCTCTCTTCACACCCCTCACTCTCTCACACCCCTCACTCTCTCACACCCCTCACTCTCTCTCCTCACACCCCTCTCTCTCATACTCACTCTCTCACCTCATTCACTCCTTACCTCCAACCTCACTGCCACCTTACCTCACTCTCACATTTTCTCACTCCAAAAATGTGCACAAATTTAGTAGGAATCAGTGAAGTCAGTAAGAGATACAAGAAGTCCTGGCTCACAATAAAATTTGGTTCCAATTCATCCAAAATGTGCCAATCCAAAAGTAACTGGGCCATGCAATGGACTGGCACCCTGTCCGGGCGTGTTACTTCTTGCATGAAGTAATTCCAGGGAAGTCAGACCCACCACAACCCTGACCAGGTTAAATCGGTGGTAAAATATGAACATGAAATGAATGTGAGTCAGTACACAATATAAATCCACACCTTCCAGCATCCGTCTCTTTGAATATCCCGTCCTGATTGGGGCAGAGCTCACAGCTGGGCATGACTCCGTTCTTACAGGCGTCGCAGAACCACGGCTCGGTGGAGTTCTCCGAGGCCGAACTCATGATGGAGTCGCTCTCACCATCAACCCCATAGCAACCTGAGGAAGAAAATTAAACACAAGCACATCAGCAAAGAAAGCAAAATAAAATATTCAAAATAATATTTCAAGTCTCTTGCATCAGTTTGTTTGCTGTGAGTCTGTAGGGGAAGCAGAAATGTCACAAGAATAAAAGCCAGAAGCTTCGTTTGTGTGCTTCTACCTTCAGCACTCTGGGCTTTTCTTCACGGTTTGGAACAGGGGGTCGTCAGTCAAAGCCCTCTTTTAGTCTATAGCACTACTGGATTCAAACCCTGGACCTCAGAGTAGTAAGTTATCAATGCGTCACCTGGACCAATTTTTCACCAGATAAATGTTTTGTTTATTTTTTGTTTATTTTTTATTTTTATTTTTTTTTCCCCACAATTTTCTCCCCTAATTTAGTCGTATCCAATTACCCTGATTGCGTTACGCTTCACCTCTACCGGTACAACCCTCCACTGCTGACTGAGGGGCTTTGCAACTGACACACGCCCCCTCCGACACGTTTGCAGTACCGACTGCATCTTTTTACCTGCACGAGGCGAGTTCATATGGGGATCAGCTTTGTGCCACACCCTGATCAGCATTATTCCTCTACTCTGTACAGGTGCCATCCCATCAATCAGCCAGCAAAGGTCATAATAGCACCAGTCATGAGGAACCCTGGTCTGGCTAATCCCACCCAGCTAATCCCAACAGCCAATCGTTGTTCATGTGGCCACCCAGCCCAGCTTGATGGCAGAGCTGAGATTCGATACGATGTATTAAAAATCCCAGCTCTGGTGTGCTAGCGTATTTTATTGCTGCACCACCAGCTTAATGTTTTTACAGTTTAGGCCCGGCACATTTTGCGTGAGAGTACAGAAATGATTTTATTACTATTTTGTTGCTGTTTTAGGGGATTTTTTGGTCATTTTTATGACAGCAATCCTTATTAAAGGGGTTAGCATTTTTTTCAGGTTGTGACCTGATAATGAATGACAATTGTAGGTCCTCAGGCGAGACACCGGTTCAGAATTTCCCACCACGGGGTTAACGAGGTGGCGGCAGATCAAATTGGTAATATGACGAAACCGAAAGGCTCGAACGCCGAGCCAATTTCAAAATGTTGTCGTTTTAATTTGCCGGGGCTGTAAAAACAATTATGCGCAGATCGGGTAACCGTGGCACCTATTAAACTCGGCAAACGTGCTCCAAGCTACCAATGTGGCAGGAAATCAGCTTCGTTCCACCGTTTCAGAGATAACGCTCTGCTTCTAATTTAACAGAGCCGCTCCTGGGTGCCGAGAGAGTCCGGCAAATAAACATTTCAGTTCTGAATGCTTATCGTAACCGACGAGTGAATGTGGGCAGAGACCTGGTGCATCCCCGTGACTCGCGGAGAAAAAAGAAAGATAAAAATATGATGCTGAATAGAAGTAAATGGATGTAATTCCAGGTAAAGATTCTTGAAGAATACAAAAATGGGAAACGGAGTTACAAAACAGAGTCAGAAGTTTATAGACACCCCTGTTGCAGGTTTCCATGGTTCTCTATACGTAAAACATCTTCAACAGGGGGGTGGCACGGTGGCTCAGCGGGTAGCACTGTCTCCTCACAACAAGAAGGTCCTGGGTTTGATTCCCAGGTGGAGAGGATTCCTGGTCCGGTCTGTGTGGAGTTTGCATGTTCTCCCCGTGTCTGTGTGGGTTTCCTCCAGGAGCTCCGGTTTCCTCCCACAGTCCAAAGACATGCAAGTGAGGTGAACTGGAGATACAAAATTGTCCATGACTGTGTTTGATATTGAACTTGAACTGATAAATCTTGTGTTACCAGTAACTACCGTTTCTGTCATGAAAGTGTAAAACATGAGGTTAAAATCCTAATAAATAAATAATCCTCTACAGGGAGGAAACCGAAACATGGTTTGGGCTGAAGACCATGACAGTCCGCACTTGTTGATCTTTTTCAGGTGGTTGCTAAAAGCTTTGAGGTTTGAAATGTGCTAATTAGAAGCACCCACTGTACATACTACATAATGGGTTTGTCCATACAAGCTGTGCACACTACGATTTGGGCGATTTATCCCCATAGAGTCATGCTGCCACAAGATGGGTCAGCTGGCTTTGATGCCCTCTGTCTTGTGTTGCTTGTAGCAGACTAGCCCCTGATAATGCCATTTTAATTCCTTAAATAAAAAATATTGGTGCATTTAAATGCGTTCCCTCTGGACAATTAAATTTACCAAAACATGAAAATCGACCAGGGGTGTCCAAACATTTTCGTTAAACTATAACTAAGGCTCTACCTAATTCATAAAAGCGTTTCCAAAATGCTGCAAATGTAAATGCTTAAACATAAAATCTACACAATATGGCCAAAAGTATGTGGACACCTGACCATAAGATTGTGTTCTGGAAAAATTAGATATTATGTTTGATATCACCTAAGTATTAGTATTTTGCTGCTTGTGCATAAAATTCTTATATTGTCCTTGAGGTAGGCTGGGAGTACAGAGATAAGCAACATGTCTGTAGTTAAGCTGCAGAAAAGAAACAACAGTTAGCACAGAATGGAGGTTCCAAAGTCCTACACCTAATGTGATGTGACTAGGGCAGTATACAGAGAGGCCCACAGTTCTGTTCCTGGTTCTTCAGCTATTCCACTGCTGTAGGAACCCACGATCGTGCCAATAAATTCTTCAATCGAGTCAACTGTAATCTTTGTTTTCTTTTATCATCTGACCTTATTTTTCCATGACACTTGCTAACCCACCACGCAACCCTTATCACACCACGTACAGCTTCCACTATACTGAAATAATTCGTGCCCATTCAGTGTAAAGAGTATTTCTGAGGTCAGTCAGACACTGACGTTGATCACAAGACCCATCTCCGGATACTGACGTTGATCACAAGACCCATCTCCAGACACTGATGTTGATCACAAGACCCATCTCCCAAAGACCCCAAGACCCAGCTCATCCTAATGACGTCCATAAATCTGTTGATGCATGCTCAATAATCCAGGTTGGAATCAGTGCTCAGTTTAGCCAACTGTGGTTCCTCCAGACCAAACCCAGCATTCCGCGTCTTTCTGGATCTCGACAGTCCCGTGTGTGAATCAGGTGACTCGAACCAGGCCGATGAGTCTTATTTCAGAAGAGCATGGCCGGAGAGTAGCTGGCAGGACTCTGTGCTCAATACTGATTAGGCTTTGAAGCACGGAGCCGAACTCATCGAGCAAATCTGCGATGTTTCCTTTTGAAGCCGAGATGGGAAGCTGGTAAAAGCTAAGCCACGGGGCACGGCCTAATATGAGCTAAGCTGGGAGAGAAAGTGATGACTGGGGGATAGCTGCGTAATCCCTGAATGAGAGATTAGCTTTGTTGGAAATGATGGGTTGGCAGTTACTGAGAGCCCAGGAGGAAGGTGTCAGATGAATCGGGACAAGTGATTTTAAGGGTATCGAGCTATAAAGGGGAACAGTCACGCTGGGGTTCTTGTATTAATCAAAAAAAGGTTGTTTAAAAGAAATCTGGTGTATAAAGAGTTTTTATCTTTTGGGACCTGCTGAACAAGATGTTGCTTAGTCCTTGTTCAGTTATGGGTTGAATCCCTGCTTCACGTTTCCTTTATTTAAAGATAATTGCTCTCGCTTTGTAACCCTTTTCAGGACGATAGATTTAAACCAGTTTGTTGTTTCTTGCCCCTGTTAATCTAGTCAGTTCAGTAACCAAGGGTGCAGTTACTCTTTTTTTGGATTTCTCCCTTCTATTTCCCATTATGAATCCCCTGCCGCTTTCACAACCCTGATCCCCCTTCCGATACGTGTCCAATCTGCAGCTGCTTTTTATCACCTGCCAGTGTTGGCTTTCATTTACAATTTTGCCATTTAGCAGACGCTTTTATCCAAAGCGACTTACACTACTGTGACGATATATTGTCGAAGCAATTGAGTGTTAAGGACCTTGCTCAAGGGCCCAACAGTGGCAACCTGGCAGTGGTGAGGCTTGAACCAGCAACCTTTTGATTACTAGTCCAGTACCTTAACCACTAGGCTTCCCACACAGAGCCATTTTGCATACTGAAAGCCAGACTAAGGCCCTACCTGTGGAGGCACCTCAACCAGTCCCTCATACCAGTTCCCCGTTCTACCTTCCCTCCCTCAAGCACAGCCAGATGTGTTCTTGAGGACGCCTGGTCAGGTCGAAGGTTCTACTGAGATCTACTCCACAGTGGTAAGCGTTAGCCTGAGTGCCAGCATTTGACCAATTACCTTTGTTTAATTAACTAAAATTAATCAGTGTGAATAAGTAATTGCCCCCATCGTTTTTATGTAATATACATAGAGTACAATGAAATTTGTCAGCCATTGTACGACGTCCCTGGAGCAGACAGGGTTAAGGGCTCAGGGACCCTACAGAGTCTGCATAGCAGAGCCTGGATTTGAACCGACAATCTTCTGACTGATGCTCACTAGGCCAAAGTTGTTCAACCCCCAAAAACCATCGTAGAGAAAAATAAAAACAATGAAATAAACTAATTTTAACAGGCACATAATAACATAAACTTGTACATGAATGCCCCCTTGTGGAGGCTTTACGTTACATTTTGTAAACCACAGTGGAACCAGATTGCATTGTTTGTGTTGCCTGAGTCGCAGAAAAAATCATGGACAAATAGTGGGTCCTGCACTAGTCTACCACCGTCCCTGATTACCTGATTTGATTACCTGTTACTGTGATTAAAACACAGAAAGAAAAATCTTTCCATATGTTTACACATTCAGACAACCTTCATCTAAAGTGTTTCTAAAGTTCTGATTTAAAAGGTGTTAGTGTGATTATCAGAACCACACAAGACAAACACGGAGCAAAGTCACGGCCAATTAGAACTGATAGACGGAGGAGGTGGAGGAAAATGAAAGGAGGTGAGGGGGAACACAAATGGCAGCTGTCCTTTGTCTGAATCAGTGGTGCTAAATCAAAGCTCAATGAGAAGACAAAGAGGCAATCCTTTCAGAAGCAGCGCTCTGGCTTTCACCGAATAATCCAAATCATTCTGCTAACCGGCGGTCCATGGAGGTAATTATTTCCTCATTATGAAAAAGCCAAAAAGAAGCAGCTAGAAAAACAACGTGTGCATACGCAACCAATTTGCTTTTCAATTTCGTTTACCAGGTGCCTCCTTGTTTTCCTCTCTGTTAAAAGCTCTTTAACCCACAAAAGCGGAAACTCCCGTAAAGTTCAAACGGCAAATAATGGAACCTGGGGGGGCGCTGATACAGTAATCTAATCTGTGAGCTCGACCGTGACCAGTACAGATCTACAAATGGACCAGTGAACTCCAGTGATGATCTTCTTAGAAACAGCACTGCTTTTAAAAGTGTGAGAAATATGAACGCACTTCTCTATAAAACAAACACATTTTATACATAACGTCTGAGAATAGCTTTTGTCTGAGATCATAAAAAATACTCTAGTGCCAAAAGTATGTGGACACCTGGCCTGGCCATGAGCTTGTTCATCTAATTCTCAAACCATAAGCAAGTTTGTATATATGTATGTGTGTCCCCAAAAAGATTTGCTAGTTTATTAATAAAGGGGTTAAGAGCCTTGCTCAAGGGCCAAACAGTGGCAACCTGTCAGTGGTGAGGCTTGAACCAGCAACCTTTTGATTACTATTCCAGTACCTTAACCACTAGGTTGTACACTAGTTACACACCAGGCTAAGGACCTGTGGGGGCACTTCTCACTACCAGACTAGTAATCATGAGGTTGCCGGTTCAAGCCCCACCATCGGCAATTGCCACTGTTGGGCCCCTGAGTAAGGCCCTTAACCCTCAATTGCTTGAATTGTATTCTGTGATAACTGTAAGTCCCTTTGGATAAAATTGTCTGCTAAATGCCACAAAAGTAATTCAGTTTTACAGACTACAAGTCATATTTTATTTATTTTTATTTTATTTATTTTAACGTCATGTTTTACTACATTCATGACAGGAACGGTAGTCACTCATTACACAAGATTCATCAGTTCAAGTTTAATATCAAACACAGTCATGGACAATTTTGTATCTCCAATTCACCTCACTTGCACGTCTTTGGACTGTAGGAGGAAACCGGAGCTCCCGGAGGAAACCCACACAGACACCGGGGAGAACATGCAAACTTCACATGGAAAGGACCCGGCCGCACCACCTGGCAATTGAACCCAGGACCTTCTTGCTGTGAGGCGACAGTGCTACCCACCGAGTTGTCTATGTCTTAGACTTTTATGCCACACTTCTGGGAAGCTTTTAAGAGATTTTAGAGTGTGTCTGTGGGAAGCTGTGCCTAGTTTTTCATGCCTGATTTGATTAAAAAAAAAAAAAAACTGTTTACTATTTTTTTGGCCAAATAAAGCTAATTAAAAGTATGTTGAGACCTCATTTTATGTGTAACCTGCCCCACTTATTGATAACAGCTGTATTAAACCAATGATTTAATATATCTTCTTCTAACTTTATAACAGTTTGGGAAAGGCCATGACTGATTCACTAGGTCTGGTGGGAGGGATGTTTAATGGTGTGGCCCTGCGATGGACTAGTGTCCTGTTTGGGGTGTGTTCTTGCATTGTGTCCAGTGACAGACGCAAAACATACCTGCCACAACCCTGTCCAGGATAAATCAACAGTAAAACATGACAAGGAAATTAAATAGCTCTCTAGAATTCTGCAAATATGTACTGAGTTAAAGTAAAGCCTCATAATAAAGTCCTTGGAGGTAGGGTCACAAAAAGCGCTGGCTGAGCCAGTAGGTGTGATGATTTCAGGCCCAGATTCACTGGGCTTGAGCTGAATTTGTGCTTAAAACGAAAGTAAGCAAAACATTGTCACTTTACTCGGTTCATTCTAGAACAGGATTTTTTATGGAGAGCCGAAACATAATAATATAGAGAAACATAATAATAATTAAATAAACAGATTTAATAACTTGTACACGAACGCCCCCTTGTGGAAGCTTTACATTACACCTTAAAAACCACACTGGGACCAGATTGCCACCAATTTCATTAATTAGGTATATTTTGTTTTGGGTTTTGTTTTGATCTGTTGTTTGTGTTACCCAAGTCGTGGTAAAAATCACAGACAACATGTGGGTCGCTTAAGAGAAAGTTTAAAAAACCCAGTTCTAGATGTGAATGTTTCAATTACTGCTAATTTAAATGTTCACAAGATTTCTTACACAGACCCCACAGAGAGAGGAAAATGAATTGTGCACATTTTGGGGAATAATTAGCTTTACGGGCTGGAACTCATTAAGGTCCGTGTGAAATCGATACCAGTCGCATGTTAATTGGTGCTCTAACGAGAGCAAGGACACTAATGGACTCTGTGATGCTGTTTATTGGGGGTAAGAATTTTAATAGCTTTACTTATGAAGTTTTAGGAACTGCTGAAAGACGTTCAGTAAAACTGTTTGATGGAAGAAGGAAAACTGTAATTCGTTAGTAGCCCATATCAGACTCGCTGTGATAAGGGGGGGTGCCGGTTAGCGGGATCATTAATGTCTTTTATATATTTTTTACTTCTTCTTCTCTCTCTTCTTGGTCCTGAACTCTTGAGCTTGTCTGTAAGGGAAAGCTGAGTGACGCTGGAACACTTGCAATCAAGCGGTGAAGACATGCGTGCCCCTAAAGATCCGGATAATCAATGCTTACCCATTATCGCCCCGAGCCAGGTTCTTTATTTTTCTCCGATTTACATTTTCCAGCTCCTGCAGCTAAAAAAGTGCCTAAAATACAAGAACCAGCCAAAAGTATGTGAACACCTGGCTGTGAGCTGATTGGACATTCCATATAAAAAAGTACATTTTACATTTTGGGCATTTAGCTGACGCTTTTATCCAAAGCGACTTACAGTACTGTGACAGTATATTGAGGGTTAAGGGCCTTGCTCAAGGACCCAACAGCGACAACCTGGCAGTGGTGGGGCTTGAACCAGCAACCTTTTGATTACTAGTACCTTAACCACTAGTACCTTAACCACTAGGCTACAACTGCCCTATAGTAGTCATGACTAGTAGTGTCCAGTCTTCTGTTTTCTGTTCAAAAGACTTGTCTCTAATATGTCCATCGTGGGACCACGGTCAAACCACCCACCCTCCCCAATCAGACATAGCCAATTATGTTTGTATGTAGACACCCGCCCTGACAATAGCGCCTCTGTGGATTCAAACCCTGGATCTTAGCGGAAGTGGGCAATCTACCCCTGGGTCATGACCCACCCAAAGGTCGCAGAAAAAAAGAAATAAACAAATTTTAAAAGGTACATAAAAGGGAACAAACTTCACAAATGCCCCCTTGTGGAGGCTTTACATTACATCTTGTAAACCACAGTGGGACCAGATTACCATCATTTTTATTACTTAAGCAGATTTTGTTTTGTGTTTCATATTGAGGTGTTGTTTGTGTTGCCTGGGTCGTGGTAAAAATCATGGACAAAATGTGAATCACTTGAAAAAAAAGTTGAGGCGCGGAGGTGGCGCTGCGGGATATTTTGCTAGCACACCAGCGCCGAGATTCTGAACATTTCGGTTCGAAACTCGGCATTGCCACCGGTCGGCTGGGCCCCATCTAGCGGGCATAATTGGCAGTGCCTGCAGCAGACACATTTCTGCAAGGGCGGGGTGACCGGACTATGTGGGTGGGGTCTTAAAACGCTGTGTAAGGACCCTAATTAGCAGATAGAGAGGTGCCTGTGCAAAATGCATGGGTGAACTAGGGTTCCGTCTAGGGTTGCACGCGGGTCAAAGGAGGCGTGAGCAGCAATATACTCACCTCGACCGCAATCAGGGATCCCCAGCAGTGGAAGACAAATTGGCTCCGCAAAAATGAGAGAAAATGCATAAATAAAATAGAAAAAAAAAGATTAGAAAAACCCCAGTTCTACAGCAATATTAAGTTGAAGGAGGGTTGGAGCGATTGAAGACTTGTTTGTGCGTCAAATCTGTCCCATAAGCTACCATTTGAAAACCTCAGCCGAATAAAAATGACCTTAAAATCCAGTCATTTCAACTCTCTTCCAATGAGATACAGACAAAGTATAGCAGTGTGTGTGTGTGTGTGTGTGTGTGTGTGTGTGGTTTCAGGGGCTGACTCTGCAACACTACGTTTGGCCCATCAAAGGCCCCTGACTGCTTCAAGGTCACCCCTCTGATTCACTGCTACAGGGAGGTGAAACAGCACTTACCAAGTAAGCTGATGCTACAGGATGTGTGTGTGTGTGTGTGTGTGTGTGTGTGTGTGTGTGTGCTGGATGATTTTCATGATTAATTAGGCTAATCTGAATCAATGTTTTAACAAGATCAACGTGAAAAACGTGACCCCGTGTGTGATGTAGGGATCTGAGCACATCGTTATGAACACAATATGTTTTAATAAGTGTACCTGTCGTCGAGATGTCCTGCCACGCCCTTTTGTTTGGTCCGCAAACCAGTAAATACAATCACACACTGTGAAACTCCTGCAGTAGGTGGGCAGGGCCGAGCTAACTGATGGAGGAGAAATGTGGGACTTGGTCTCTGTACACACGTGCGCATTATGGCTCAGCCTGTTTCAAGCTATTCATATTTTGTCTGTGATTTTTACTGCGACCCAGACAACACAAATGACGCCTCAAAACAAAATATACTTAACGAAACCGGTGGCAATCTGGTCCCACTGTGTTTACAAGATGTAACATAAAGCCTCCACAATGGGGCGTTTGTGTACAAGTTTATTTTATGACTTAAGTATTATTATTTTTCTCTGTGACCCATCTCGTTAGAAAAACCCAGGGAGGATTTGCGAGTGACAAGGAATTAATGGGAATCCTTGGCAAGTGGTTATCGACAGACATCTTTCTCGAAACGTTTCACTGGAGCTACTTTCATCCATTTAAATTAGCTGCACACACTGTTAGTAAAGCAGAAAGCTTCAAACTTCACTGTCTCTATCTCACACACACACACTTCTCATCTCTGGTCACTGGGTTCAGGAGGTTTGACATGTTCTTCCTGCATTCTCACAATTCCTGGTGAATAGGTGTAAGGTGTGTGTTGCCTTGTGATGAACTGAGACCATCCGTTGTGATTAATACGCAGCCCCGGGATCACAGACTGGACTTCTTTTCACTAATTATAACTTTTAGTTTATATTAATTTTGTGTATGTATGTGTCATTATATTTTGATCAGGTTCGCAGCAGGTGTGGTTCGACCGGGACACACCAGGCACAAGGCAGGAATACCCTGGATGAGCGGCAATCCCACCCTGCTGAGAGCCCACCTCGCTGAGATTCAAACCCGGCTCTCAACAGCGGTCAGCGGCCACCCTCCATCATCACTCCTATATAAAAACGCTTCATTTTACTCGTTCTTTTCAGCTCTGATACACAAATTCTTTCTAGCCGTCTTCGGAACAGGATTCCTTTCTACAGAGAACGATCGGCGTGGCCCGGCTGTGTGTGTGGGCACCTAGATTCGCTCGAGCATCAGCAAATAAATAAGTGGATAATAAGTGAAAATAAATAAATAAATAAATCCCACATGAGTAATTGGAAATTAGCGTTGTCACCCTGATCCAGCAGGGCATGGCCGGTGTTAACTAGGCCTGTCTGAGAGTGAAGGCGGCAGCCAGAGGACGATTTAAAGAGTAATTGATTTTGTTTCCAATAGCGCGCGGACACAATGAGCTCATAATGCAGGACGATGAAGTTCGGCAGAATCAAGCTCTATAAAAGAACCTACCAGACAGGTTGTGTGTGTGTGTGTGTGTGTGTGTGTGTGTGTGTCGGGCGTTTGGAGATGGGGTGTTTTGTTTATTTTGCTTTTACACTGTGGCATCCCCTGTATTGTTATCCCCACATTATTCCTGTGTGCGTTTGCACGTGTCCTAATTATTGAGTTCGATGCCTCAGCCTCACCTAAAGCTAATGACTTTATAAAACATTTTACCACCGCCTTTATCCTGGTCAGGGTTGTGGTGTGTCCGTTTACATCTACATCTACATTTTCGTCATTTAGCTGACGCTTTTATCCAAAGCGACTTACAGTACTGTGACCGTATATTGTCTGAGCAATTGAGGGGTAAGGGCCTTGCTCAAGGGTCCAACAGTGACAACCTGACAATGGTAGGTTTTAACTAGTGACCTTTTGATTACTAGTCTAGCACCTTAATCTCTAGGATACAACTGCCCAGCGTCCAGTTTCCTTGGAATCACTGGGCACAGTGCAATAACACACTCCAAACAGGACGCAATCGATTACGGGGCCTCGGCCACCCCCAAATCAGACATGGCCAATCACATCTATATACAGATGCCCGACCGACTGATAGCACCCAGCGGAAGTGAGACAGCGCAGTGTATGGCTGCGCTACCCAAGCTTTTTTATATAGAATAAATAATATAAAAATGTATATAATGAAGATACTTTTTAGGTCCAACAGCATCCATAAAGACATGGGCAGGTTTGCTGCACCCCAGCTCCAGACAGCATTGGGAAGAATTTGGAACGTAGACGTGCAAGCCAAGACTTCTCGTCCTGACGTCAGAAATGAGCACTAATCTCCACAAACAGTAGAAAATCTTGTGGAAAGTGGAGACTGTTAAAGCAGCAAAGAGGGTGAGTGTGGGTGCAGCTACGACAAGCTCATGGTCCAGTGTGCACATACTTTTGACCATGTAGTGTTCGTGTACCCATACATACTGATTTCATTTTTATGTTTTACTTTTGCTTTATCCTGGTCAGGGATACGGTGGGTCCTGTTTCCCCAGACTGACCAGGTGAAATTCAATAACGCAACCCGAACAGGACACCCATCCATCACAGGGCCTCGGTCACCCCCCTCCCTCAGATCAGACACAGCCAATCATGTCTGCATGTAGACGCCCGACTGGCTGATAGCACCTCGGGGAATTCAAACCCTGGATCCTAGCAGTAGTGAGCTCTGAATCAGTCATGTCATTAGTTAGTTTGGTAGTTAGTAGCATCATCAAATGTCATTAGAAATTGAAACTGAACCTGCTTCGTAGTGGATCCAGACGTTTTCTTTACTCTACAGCTGGTTTGTAAAATCGTTTGTGAGTTTGTGGACTGACCTTCGTGTACCGTGACGCCGCAGTTGTCGCACTGGATGATCTCGTCCGAATCCTCGCTGTTGTCTCCTAAACACACGCAGCAGATCAGGATGTGCTCCATCCTCTGAAAACTCCACACCTGTGATCGTTCCACCAGACAGTCCTGTAAACAAGATCCACCCAAACACCTCAGTACTGCACTTCCACACGCCTCAAGAAGCCAAGCTCCCAAAAACCTGGTGCACTTTAACAGTGGTGCAAAAATCATTAATGTTCATGGCTGAGCCTGATTTTGATGCCACTGGCCAACATCTGGGGATGTAACGATGCACCACAAGACAGTTAAATATCGATTCAAATGTGTAACGATTCAAATCGGTTTACATGCATAATGAATCAATATTCACTTTAAACAGCAGAGGGCGCTGACGCTATTCACCTCGCCTGGTTGATGTCACTACAGGGTTGCCAGGTTCTGAATTTTCCAGCCAAATTTATTTTTGTGATACTTTCTTTATTTGTATTATTCATTTATTCGTACTTTAAGTTTTACTCCCTGCCGCTACTCTCTGTAAACTGATATTCTGACAATTCCACATTGTAACTACATCTTCTGTTTTTTTACCCTGAGGTGGTTCTGACGGAAACCTGTTTACCCTCCCGAGGATGATGACTGCGGATCGAGACTGCAGGGCCAACAGTGCTGCTCCTATTAGATGGGACAGGAACCTGGTGTGCTCCTACTAGATGGGATGGAAACCTGGTGTGCCCCTACTAGATGGGACAGGAATCTGGCATGTTGCAACAAAAATTTCCAGAACTTATAATGTCCAAGACTGGATTAAAACTTGCACTTTTTGTTCTATGTTGGACCTGGAGGAACGTTGTTTCGTTTCAATATGTACTTGTATATAGCTGAAATGACAATAAACCTCTCTTGACTTGATTTGACTCTTGACTAATGAGTCAAAGTTTTACACAAAAAGGGAAATGTGCAGCATTGTTTTGCATAGTTTGTACCTAGCTCAGAAATAAAAGGGTATTCATTATTTAGATAAATAAAAGATAAGCACAAATACAGTCTTTTATTTTATTTTTTTAAGAGAAATAATATAAGGAAACTTTGTCATTTGTATTTAATTTCTTTTTGTTAAAAAAAATCGGGGAAAAAATCGTATTGTGAACCCTACCAACTCATCCTTACCAACTTCTGTTCTATAATGGGCCAAACCGGCTTCTATATTGATGCTAACCGCTGTGTTTAAGCCTTTCACATAATACCTGGCCTCACAAATGCTTTTTTAACTAAATAAGCATCCCAAAAACTTGTGAAAAGCCTTTCCGGAAGAGTTAAAGCTATTACTGAGACAAATAAATTCCTTCCTGTGCTTGATTTTGGAATGTGATGTCCAATAATCTCATGGTCAGGTGTACACATAGAATGCAGAGAATGTCTTTTGCAGTTGTAGCTGGTTCAAGGGTCTTTCTATAATGATGATGTTGCAGGATGACCTTAGGTATTATTTCATAGTTCCTATTTCTTAATTCCTCTTCAGCATCAGAACTTGAGCAGCAGACTGATGTGAGACTGGGATGAAGGACCAATTTGACCAGAATTCGGTCGAATCTAATGGAAGGTTTTCTCCAATTTTCATCGGAGATCACCAACAGTGACAACGTGGCAGTGGTGGGGCTTGAGCCAGCAACCTTTTGATTACTAGTCCAGTACCTTAACCGCTAAGCTACAACTGCCCTGCATTTTTGAGAAATAAGGGAAAGATTTTACAACTTTAAACGTAAGCAAAGTTAAAATTCAAAGCATTCCAATAAGAACGCTTTACAGCCTTGAGAGCATTGATGAAAAAATGTACAGACTCTGATCAATCCCACCTCGTTTCCTTTTCCCTGTGAAGTACTGTGGCTGTCGTTGGTCTCCTCCTCATCGAACGTGGCGCTCTTGCTGGGTTTCTTCTTTGATTTGTTAACAGCCACCTCGCTGTCACTACTGCTGCTGCTCTCTGCATCGTCATCCTCGTTGCCCTCATCATCATCATCATCATCATCATCGACATCATCGTCGTCGTCGTCGTCATCATCATCATCATCATGGTCATCGTCGACCTCGCTTCCCTCGTCCTCACCTCCATCGTCGTCGCTCCCAGCTTTCTCCTTCCCGCCAGCTTTGTTCTTCTTCTTCCCCGACGTGGGCCTCCAGTCGTTATCGTCCTCGCTGTCGTAATCGTCCATCACGTTCAGGTGCTCCATGGTGGTGAAGTCCAGCATGGGCCGGTTTCTCCTCAGGTTCCACTTTTTGGCACCTTCATCAACCGCGCCGCTGCCGTTAGGCTCCGCATCCGAGGGCTTCTCAGCTTTCTTGCGACTTTTGGAGTTTCCAGATGTTTCTTTGCTGCTGGCTTCCTCTGAGGATGGCTGGTCCTTGGATTTCTCTTCTTCCTGTGGGTCTTCTTTTAAAACATTGGTCTCTTCTACGTTCACAGCCTCCTCGTCTGCAGAACCGACTGCATCCGAGTCGCTGTCCTCACCCTCGTCACTGTCTTTAGAGTCATCGTCTTCACTGCCGTTCCCTGCGCCCTCTGACCCTGAATAAGATAAGGTGAAGTATTTTACGTGGGTTTACAGTCGATAATCTGCACGTTAGGAATTAAGGCAGGAGGTAAAGTGTTGTAAAACACTGTGATTTTCACATACACTATATGGCCAAAAGTATTTGGACACCTGACCATAAGCTCATCATTTAAAAAACAAATGGTATTAAAAGAAACAAATGGAGTGAAGTCTATGTGATCTTTTTAGCTGTAACAACAGTCACTCTTCTGAGAAGGCAACATCATGGTCAGGGTCACAGAGGTTCCAGTTCCACCAGGAAAAACTGGGTGCAAAACAGGAATATCCTGGAAAGGGCGCCAATCCATTCCACTGCTTCGGCAACACCCCTTCAGACATTGCCTATAAGTCTGTGTAGACGCCAGACCATAATAGACCACTGCACCACCCGAGCACTCCTTACCAGCAATGTAAAGTAGCTAAACGGTCTCAAAAAGCAGCACGCTATGCTACACCCAAAATAATTTTTTACTGAAATATGTCAGGCTGGAACTAGTAACAAGGTAAGTTCTAATGTTTTGGGACTCCAGCGAGCCACAGTGAGAGCCATTATCTCCAGTTGGCCTACAAAATTCCTTGAAAAGAACAGCACCTCTCTCACCTCTCAGTGAGTTTCAGTGTGAAAACTACGGCTTACAAAGTCTCACATAATCTGAAAAAACACACTGATGAACTGATGAGTCTAAAGTGGAGCTTTTTGGAGGACATGGGATACATACGGTTACATCTGGTATAAGTGGAACAGGAAAGTGTCTTTCCCAAAATGCTGCCACGTTTCAGTGCATGATTTATTTCGCATCATTGATTTAGCAATAGTTGTGGCTAAAATACCATTTACCTGAAGCATCTGCATCTTCTACTTCAAAATCACTGTCATCTGAGCTGTCATAATCCAGAACATCCAGGAGAGAGGCAGCCAGGGGCTTCACCTGCCTGCGTTTGGAGGCTCGATCCATTGGGGACAGAAGGGGCTTTTGATCAAAGGAAAAACAGAAACCATTATTACAGGCTACAACAAACAGTTAATATTGCTGCATGTTAACAATGTGAAAATCCAAGACATTGCTGGCTTGCAACCTTAGATACAATCAGATGTAACCTTTAATTCTTAAAAGTCTGAACCCAGGTTCCTGGTGCCACTGTGAAGCACAGAAATAAATGACTATATATATATATATAAAGAAAATGTGTTGCCATATAAGCAGTATACACCAATCAGTCGTAACATTAAAACCACCTCCTTGTTTCTACTCACTGTCCATTTTATCAGCTCCACTTACCATATAGAAGCACTTTGTAGTTCTACAATTACTGACTGTAGTCCATCTGTTTCTCTACATGCTTTGTTAGCGCCCTTTCATGCTGTTCTTCAATGGTCAGGACCCCCACAGGACCAGCACAGAGCAGGTGTTATTTAGGTGGTGAATCATTCTCAGCACTGCAGTGACACTGACATGGTGGTGGTGTGTTAGTGTGTGTTGTGCTGGTATGAGTGGGTAAGACACAGCAGCGCTGCTGGAGTTTTGAAATACCGTGTCCACTCACTGTCCACTCTATTAGACACTCCTACCTAGTTGGTCCACCTTGTAGATGTAAAGTCAGAGACGATCGCTCATCTATTGCTGCTGTTTGAGTTGGTCATCTTTCCACGGGGCGCTGTTGGCTGGATATTTTTGGTCGGTGGACTATTCTCAGTCCAGCAGTGACAGTGAGGTGTTTAAAAACTCCAGCAGCGCTGCTGTGTCTGATCCACTCATACCAGCACAACACACACTAACACACCACCACCATGTCAGTGTCACTGCAGTGCTGAGAATGATCCACCACCCAAATAATACCTGCTCTGTGGGGGTCCTGACCATTAAAGAACAGCATGAAAGGGGGCTAACAAAGCATGCAGAGAAACAGATGGACTACAGTCAGTAATTGTAGAACTACAAAGTGCTTCTATATGGTGAGTGAAGCTGATAGAATGAACAGTGAGTGTAGAAACAAGGAGGTGGTTTTAATGTTATGGCTGATCAGTATATCTATACTGTTGCATAGCAACGCATTGAATGAATGAATGATAATGATGGATGATGGTTAGCCAGCATGCTAACAGTTTCTCTCAGGCTGCTATAAAGCTAATGTCGCTGTATTCAAGTGTTTATAACGCATTAATAGCACATTAGCATTGTGGCTAAGGGTACAGTAATAACAGGTGATTAGCCCTCTGTCTTATTACACACATTCCTAGTATTATTATTATTAGAGTATGCTAAGCTAACTAGCACAAGCATCACACAAGTCTACCAAGCGCGACCGAATCGTCTAGTAATTCGGATCATAAGTCGATTCTCACTGTGTGTTTATGAAGCGTATAAAGTGAGAGTAGAAGCCGCAGTGTGGACGGTTATATTACCTCCTGTTTTCTGCTGCTGGACAATAGCACAATAACACTGAGCCTCACATGAAGCGCGCTACGCCTCCTGTGTGTGGTGACGTACTGCTCAGGGGGCGGAGCTTGTGCTCCAGCGGGGCGAACGCAGCATCAGTTTGTGCTGACGTGTGCAGAAGTGGGAGGAGCTTAAGTACCACAGCAACAGACACAACACTGTAAAGGCGAGATGATTATTGATCAATGTAGTATTTATTAATTAATTTATTTATTTATTAGGATTTTAATGTCATGTTTTACACACTTTGGTTACATTCATGACAGGACAGGTAGTTACTCATTACACAAGATTCATCAGTTCAAGTTTAATATCAAACACAGTCATGGACAATTTAGTGTCTCCAGTTCACCACACTTGCACGTCTTTGGACTGTGGGAGGAAACCGGAGCTCCCGGAGGAAACCCACGCAGAAAAGGGGAGAACATGCAAACTCCACACAGAAATGACCCGGACTGCCTCACCTGGGGGTAATATAATGTCATTGTATTTAAGCAAATTTTCAAGACAAGTTTTAAACAAAATGTAAGACATTTACGAACTGAAGATCACCAGTCAAGCAAAATACATCCATGGACTGTACTTACACTTTAGTGTTGTTTTGTAAAACATTAGAAATATCACACACAAAAAAGTATCAGCTTTTTTTGATATGTGATTTGATGCTTTGTCTTTTTATGCACTTTTTGGGCACCCCACATAGTCAGAACATAGTATCACCCTATTCTAGCAAGTAAATGTTTTTTAAACCAGCTGTATTTCCCTTTCCTGTAATTTAGCTGTTTTGCTTTGCATTTCTGGCCAGCATTCTAGCAGTTTTAGCACAGAGTTGTCTTGTTTCGAAAAGTAGTCCATAGTTGTTAAGTGTTAACACAAGGTTTAAAGAGTCAGACTTTCTTAAGACAATTTTTGACCTGCCTAAAAAGTCCTAAAAAGTCAGTAAAAACAAGTAAAACTTGTACTGACACTTAATGAATAAGATTTGTATAAGCAACTTTTTAGATGTATCTATTAAATAAACAAATGTTATACAGTAATAACTTACAAAATTAAATGTATCTAATAATTAATCTATGGAGATGGT
Organism: Trichomycterus rosablanca; assembly: GCF_030014385.1. Classification (NCBI taxonomy): domain Eukaryota; kingdom Metazoa; phylum Chordata; class Actinopteri; order Siluriformes; family Trichomycteridae; genus Trichomycterus; species Trichomycterus rosablanca. The sequence goes on along the minus strand of NC_085989.1, from coordinate 4,386,614 downwards.
CATTTTAATAATAATTCTGGTGATAATTTTACATTTAACATTAAATTATTATTTTAAGTTACTGTACAGTGAGTTTATCTAACTAATTTGTTTACAATTTTATTAGTTTTACTTATTTTTACAGCCCAACACCCAAGCCTTAAAATTTTATAGCTTCTGTAATGGTAATAGTAAATATGTAATAGTTCCATAAGCTTAATATTAAATTAATATATATTTCATAAATAATAGTTCGTTTAAAATACCTTAAAATATAATCAAAGAAAATACAAATAGAATCTGAACAGAAAAAAATGAACTTTCTCTTTAAAAATGACTGAATAAAGGTGAGCAAGCAGATTAAACTGCTGCACCACCAAGTGCCCTTTCAGATAAGCTCTATTTTGCATTTAGGTCCAGGAAGGTTTAAACAATATTTTTGCTCAAATTTACATAACGTGACATTTTTACCAAAATGCTCCTGAAAACATTTAAAGTAAATAGCACTCATTTCAAACACAAATGCAAAGTAAATACCTGCTGTTGCCAGTAAAATAAAGCAGGTGTTGCTGGGTGAACACGTGAGAGTTTCTACATAACAAGAGAAGCTGTGTTGCACGGTTAGGAGAAAATCGTCGCTTTGGCTTGTTCTCAGAGCTGGGTTTGTTTCCATTGCCCTCCGTTGACTTTGCCACTTTGGTAAAAACAGACGACGATTAAAATAAATGAGGCTAGATTGATCCTGCTACACGGCAGCAGAAGACTGATGGGAGAGGCAAGCAAAAGGGATGATTACGACTGTCCTTGCACGATGACAAATGGCAGCGTGTTGTACTCGAAAGCAGGCCGTTTTTTATCTCCTGGCATCAAAAACACTTTCAGGATATCATGGTAGCCATCAATGTCATCATCACTGTCACCTCCTGTGTGCTGCATGCGTTCCCTGCTCTACATGATACTTTCTGTTTACTAAGGTCAACACAATGTATGCAGTGAAGATGACCTGTGTTTTCTGACATGGTACAGAATCACATGGTCAGAAAAACAGGTATTTAAATGAAGCATGCTTTGTTATATCATTACATCACAACCAACAGCATAAACTGTTGACACAAGACAGGTCGAGTCCATAGATTTGTGCTGTTTTAAGTCAAATTCTGACCCTATCACTAGCATATAACAAAATAAGTCAAGTTTTCTCAGACCGGGCAATGTTTTTAAAGTCTTTAAATGTCCAGTTTTTTGAGAGCCTGTGCCCACTGTAACCCCCCACACTGATATGGGTGGGAACTTTGTGGTTTTGTAGTTGTAGCCCTTTATTCTAATGGTTGTTTGTGAGTTCTATGACAGTAAGAACTGTAACATCACTGTCCATATTATCAGCTCCACTTACCATATAGAAGCACTTTGTAGTTCTACAATTACTGACTGTAGTACATCTGTTTCTCTGCATGCTTTGTTAGCCCCCTTTCATGCTGTTCTTCAATGGTCAGGACCACTACAGAGCAGGTATTATTTAGGTGGTGGATCATTCTCAGCACTGCAGTGACACTGACATGGTGGTGGTGTGTTAGTGTGTGTTGTGCTGGTATGAGTGGATCAGACACAGCACCGCTGATGGAGTTTTTAAATACCGTGTCCACTTACTGTCCACTCTATTAGACACTCCTACCTAGTTGGTTCACCTTGTAGATGTAAAGTCAGAGACAATCGCTCATCTGTTGCTGCTGTTTGAGTCGGTCATCTTTGAGATCTTCATCAGTGGTCACAGGACGCTGCCTACGGGGCGCTGTTGGCTGGATGTTTTTGGTTGGTGGACTATTCTCAGTCCAGCAGTGACAGTGAGGTGTTAAAAACTCCAGCAGCGCTGCTGTGTCTTATTCACTCATACCAGCACAACACACACTAACACACCACCACCATGTCAGTGTCACTGCAGTGCTGAGAATGATCCACCACCTAAATAATACCTGCTCTGTAGTGGTCCTGTGGGGGTCCTGACCATTGAAGAACAGCATAAAAGGGGGCTAACAAAGTATGTTAACATGCATGAAGTCTCGCTTTTGCAGCGATGCAGCGCAATCTTGAAAAACTGCCCTCCCTGTGATATCCGTCAGCTTGATGAACCAGAAGACAGAAGCAATTACAATATGAACAAGAATAACAGGCGGTTTAGGAAATAAAAACATTACAATAAAGGCGCCGCATGTGCGCGCCGGCTTTACAAACCTCATTTGTGGAGGAATAATTGCATAGGGTGTTATTTATGAAGCCTGGAGTGGCACGTAATGAAATGCTTGCATTGATCTTCCCTCCCCACACCGCCATCCTCAGCAGCATCACCTTAACATTTTGCATTTAAATGAAAATATTTGTCTGTTCATATGATGTAAATCATGCCACACCATGTTGGGCACTGTTTATCTTTGCTGAGGCTCCCACTGCTATCCCGCATGCCAAGGCGTCTGGGTGAAATCGAGTGAATTTGATAACAAACTGTGCTTGTGTGAAGATAATATCTTCCAGCCTTCGCTAGTAATTTCTGATAGGATTATTTGCAACTTGGTTTGGAATGAGTCAGCTGCTTGATGATTTCTTTATGGTTAAAGAACAGATAAACAGTGCCGTAAAGTGCCACACCACATATTTAGGGCAGCTGTGACCTGGTGGTTAAGCTGCAAAACTAGTAATCAGAAGGTCACTTAGCAAGGCCCCTTCACCCTTATGTCCCAATTTGCAGATACTTTATTTACTGTGCAGTCTGGTGACCTCTGCAGGTTGCAAGACACTGTTCACCCGTGTGAAGCCGCCAGATATTTCTTTATTCTGGCCACACCGCACATTATAGTTATTATTAGGACATTATTAGTTGATGTTGCAGTGGCAAGGAGATGCTTCCACATCCGGCCCTCCCTCAGACATAACCAATTGTGTATGGGTGTAACAGGTCACTAATGTGCAGCTACTCAGTCCACCAGTGGGTGACAACTCTAGTTCTCAAAAAAATAAAATAAAATCAAAGAGGACTCAGTAAAAATCGGCAATTGCTATAAAAGGAGCAAAGACACCCTGGCAACATGCACTTCCCACATCCAGCGTACCTCCATAGGTAAAGTCCACTCATAGGGTTGCAGTCATACTGCTTCTGAAGGCAGCCAAAATAAAGAATAAAGAATAGCAGCATACCAGTGCTGAGACATGAGTGGTAGAGTGTCCCTTTAACACACCTAACACCTATCAGGAGCAGCTGAAAGGAATTATTTATATAATCATGCTTTTAAACATATGTTTTTGTTCATATTTATAAATAGACAGTGAGTGTAGAAACAAGGAGGTGGTTTTAATGTTATGGCTGATTATGTGGCCACCAGAGTACCAGAGCACTTTTACTCTGCACTGACGTTTCAATCACCAACAAAACCCGGAATCAACCTGAAGAGAAAAATGCAACTCGCATGTGCCTGACAACTTCCTATTTCTTGCCCGAACACCCCCCCATCCCACCCCCCACCCCAAAATAAATAAATAAATAAATAAAAGAGAGATGCAGGGCTATTTATAAAAGTTTGGGCTTCTCTCTCCGGTGCAGGAGACAGAGCTTCTATTTCCCTGATGGATTGGCTGTCATATTGCAACAGCCTCGTGCTTCTTTTAGTTTATAGACGTCTGGGCGAACGCCTCCATCATTTTTCTCTCTTATCGTCCGCGCCGCTCCTCTCGGCTCACAGACATAAAAAGAAACAGTCGACCCGAGAGCTGCAGCTTTACGATACCGCCCGGCTTCTTGACTTTGCTCATGTGTTGTTGTTTAATTGTGCTTGCTTTAGGTCTAAAGGGTGACAGCGGGACACGAATTCCTCACGCAGGTACACTCTCTAAAAGTCAAGGACTCAAATGTACCCATGTTTGTACTGTGTGTGTGTGTGTGTGTGTGTGTGTGTGTGTGTGTGTGTGTGTGTGTGTTTTACACAAAAGAGAACACGACTGGTGAACGCAAATGTTTTACATTATTGAATTGCAGTGGTCTGTTTGCAAGCTCTGGAAGAAAATCCAACATTCATCTTCAGCTACTGCATTGAGTGTTACTGCATTGAGCCAGGTGATTCTGATGTAATTGGACCTGTACTGCAACCCTGACCAGAACAAAATTGTGGTAAAACAAAAAAAATATTATATATATATATATATATATATATATATATATACACCAATCAGCCATTACATTAAAACCACCTCATTGTTTCTACTCTTACTGTCCATTTTATCAGCTCCACTTACCATATAGAAGCACTTTGTAGTTCTACAATTACTGACTGTAGTCCATCTGTTTCTCTACATACTTTTTTAACCTGCTTTCACCCTGTTCTTCAATGGTCAGGATCCCCAAAGGACCACCACAGAGCAGGTATTATTTAGGTGGTGGATCATTCTCAGCACTGCAGTGACACTGACATGGTGGTGGTGTGTTAGTGTGTGTTGTGCTGGTATGAGTGGATCAGACACAGCACCGCTGCTGGAGTTTTTAAATACCGTGTCCACTCACTGTCCACTCTATTAAACACTACTACCTAGTTGGTCCACCTTGTAGATGTAAAGTCAGAGACTATCGCTCATTTATTGCTGCTGTTTGAGTTGGTCATCTTCTAGACCTTCATCAGTGGTCACAGGACGCTGCCCACGGGGTGCTGTTGGCTGGATATTTTTGGTTGGTGGACTATTCTCAGTGAGGTGTTTAAAAACTCCAGCAGCGCTGCTGTGTCTGATCCACTCATACCAGCACAACACACACTAACACACCACCACCATGTCAGTGTCACTGCAGTGCTGAGAATGATCCACCACCCAAATAACACCTGCTCTGTGGTGGTCCTGTGGGGGTCCTGACCATTGAAGAACAGCATGAAAGAGGGCTAACAAAGCAAGTGGTAAGTAGAGCTGATAAAATAGAAAGGGAGTGTAGAAACAAGGAGGTGGTCATAATGATTGATATATACAGTATATATATATATACACAAAAACATTTGGCATGTAGACATGTGTGATCTATCTTGGATTATCTATGGGTATGCTGGTTAACATGCAGAAGGTGGATTAGCTAGTTTAGACTGCCCCAAGGTGCAAATGAGTGAGCACATGTGTAAATATGCTTTGACTGGATGTATACTGCAATGTACTGGCGCTGTACAACTGTGACAGGTTGTGGGGACCTGAATTTGATCCTCGTCTTTAGTCACTGTCTGTAAACAGTTTGACATGTTCTCCCTATGTGGCTTTTCTTCAGGTACTTAGTTTTTCTTTGTGCTTACAAAAAATGTGAATGAGTCAGTGAGTGAGTGAGTGAGAAACTGAGTGAGTGAGTGAGTGAGTGTGTGAGTGAGTGAGTTAGTGAGAAAGTGAGTAAGTAAGTGAGTGTGTGGGTGAGAAAGTGAGTAAGTGAGTGATTGAGAGAGTGAGTGAGAAACTGAATGAGTGAGTGAGTGAGAAAGTGAGTGAGTGAGTGAGTGTGTGGGTGAGAAAGTGAGTGAGTAAGTGAGTGATTGAGAGAGTGAGTGAGAAACTGAATGAGTGAGTGAGTGAGAAAGTGAGTGAGTGAGTGAGTGTGTGGGTGAGAAAGTGAGTGAGTAAGTGAGTGATTGAGAGAGTGAGTGAGAAAGTGAGTGAGTGAGAAAGTGAGTGATTGAGAGAGTGAATAAATATGTGAGTGAGTGAGTGAAGGAGGAGTAAGTGAGTGAGGAAGTGAGTGAGTGAGTAAATGGGTGAACTGCCTCGCACCCATTGTTTGCAGGTAGCGCTGGATGCACTGCAGCCTTGACCAGGATAAAACGATGTGTACAGGGAAATGGTTAAATGCATGAATCTTTGTTGTGTGGATCTAGTGGTGTTGGTCAGTTTATCACTCGTCGTGTGTTTGCATTGTGTGTTTGTTGTGTGTGTGTGTGTGAGTGAGTGTGTGTGTGTGTGTGTGTGTGTGTGTGTGTGTGTGTGTGTGTGTAAGAAAGAGAGAAAGAGAGAGAGAGAGAGAGAGAGAGAGAGAGAGAGAGCGTTAGACCTGGTGGACATTGTCTTCCTGGGAAATCTGGTCCCTCCTGCAGGCCTGAATGCGAGTGTGGGCTTATCAGCAGCGTCCAGAGTCTCGCTGCACTCGCAGGCACCTCTATCGCTGGAGAGCAAAATAAATTGCACCCATGCAGTTAATAAGAATAAGAAATATGGAGAGAAAAAGAGAGAGAGAGAGGGAGAGAGAGGGAGGGAGCGGGCGAGCAAGACATGAATAAAACTCCACATTTCAACATCAGAAAAAAAGAACCTAAGATTTCGACTTGAGCAACAAAATTCAACCAAAATTTCCCGTTTCACCAGCTCTACCAGAACCCGAATGTTCCTCTTACGTTCCACTGGAAGTGTCATGGGTGCATATCAGACCCCCCCGACACACACACACCCCAGCATGAGTGTGTTTATGGCAGGTAATTACATATCGAATGTTCGTTTTTGTTCAATCGCTTCCTGGAGGGGGAAAATCCATCTTGTGTTGTGAGATCGTGTCAAAACCTTTCGTATTTCGCCTGCTCAGGGATGTAACAGATTCCATCGATAGTAAAACCAGAGACGTGGAACCTGCACATACTGACCAGCACTGTGGATTGTTGTGGTGACCTCTGTCATGCTGTGGATGGTGCAGCATCACCCTGACTGACCATTTGTATTCATTTTAGCTGCTGTTTTTATATACAGACCTTTAAGACAAGCGTCTGTTCATGCTGCTTCTGTAACCGACTCTGCTTGCTACACTAAATGGGCAAAAGTATTGGGACAGCTCTTATATCTAATATCTAAATTAATGTGTCTCAGCCACAACAATTGCTAACAGGTGTAATAAATCAATTATATAAAGGAAATCATATGCTTACAACTTTGTAGCAATAATTTAGGGAAGGCTCTGAGTGTTCCAGCATGATTGTGTCTCTGTGTCTATAAAGACATGATCAAAATCTTGATTTAAATAAAGAAACTCTACTATTTGCTACACAGAACTACTGGCTCACAAATACAGAAGGTGCAAATATTAGAGGGACACATATCAGTGCTGGTAAATGTGAATCTCAGCGCAAACTGCTGCTTTGTTAAGCGCTCGGCTTGAGCGATGCAGTAAAACGTCATCAAAGTGTATATATGAGACGAATCTGCGTTTGTGTGAAATAGCCGTCAAATTCCCTCTGAAAGGTCCACATGTGTTTGTGTTTATCTAGATTTTTCTCACCGTTTCACTTTTAAACTTGTCTTATAGCTCAGGATTCTGAGAAATTGTAAGAATCAGAATCATCTTTTCAGAGAGTCTAAAACAGTTATCGTTAAAAAAAAGCTTAATGTGACTTAATGTATTAAAAGAACGACACAAGAACACTAAACTTCTCTTCATTATTACTGCTCATAAGTTCTCTCCACTAATGAAATTCTTTGTGGTTTTAGTACAGTAACTCGTGTTAAGTTTTGGTAACGTTAAGCGTTGTTTGTAAGGTCTAAGTTGCTTTTACTGCATCATATCAAAAAGTTTGTCTTATTGGAGGCGCTTTGAAAAGGTCAACGCCTCCAATGTATGAGTGGATCAGGCACAGTCAACGCCTCCAATGGTATGAGTGGCACTGCTGTGTCTGATCCACTCATACCAGCACAACACACACTAACACACCACCACCATGTCAGTTTGACTGCAGTGCTGAGAATGACCCACCTCCTAAATAATACCTGCTCTGTGGGGGTCCTGACCATTGAAGAACAGCATAAAAGGGAGCTAACAAAGCATGCAGAGAAACAGATGGACTACAGTCAGTAACTGTAGAACTACAAAGTGCTTCTATATGGTGACGCAGATAAAATGGACAGTGAGTGTAGAAACAAGGAGGTGGTTTTAATGTTTTGGCTGACCGGTGTATATTAGAAGGGCTGCCCCAATGCACAAAACTTGGTTTAAAGAAACTCGACTATTTGCTACTCAAAAAACAGACAACAACCAAAAAACATTTAACTGATGAACAGAAAGCCACTTGTGCTGAATCTATAGTACAGTTCAGTGGTTTAAATAACTGAATGGTTGATTAGCTGCTTTATTTTTTACATTTTTCCTTTTTTTCCTCCCAAATAAGTCATGTCCAGTTCCCTACTATAATTCCTGTGTTGCTTTCAATGCTGGTCGATGAGGATTGCAGACTAACACCCACCCCTCCAACACGTGTAAAGATGCCGTCTGACTTTATTGAATATTGAGGGTCTTGCTCAATATTTAATAAATCCAACTCAATATCAGTGTGCGTGGCTTCAGAACAGGATGGAACAGGTTTACTGTGGCTGCATCGTGGTATTTAATAAGGTTCTAATGGTCAGGTCAAACTCGGCAGCTGATACAGCAGCTACTACTCAACTCTTTTTCTATTGTGGTCAAAAATCCCATTTCAGTTACCATCACTACCTGCCAGCAGGGACTAAGCATCCCTCTCCGAGTTAACCATGTGTGTGTGTGTGTGTGTGTATGTGTTGATTGTGCTCAGCATTAGGACTCCCTGCCTAAAGCTTTAGAATTAGCTTCACTAATGCTGCCATTTGGTGGTACGGATGTGTTAGCAGCCTAGCAGGCACAAGCGGAATTAGCCTCATGTACAAGCTTTCAGTCAATCGCTCTCTGCAGCGTACAAAAGTGTTTCAGAGCGACACGGTCTTCATGTTTTATAAACCACGGGCGGTAAAATTGTGTTGCTTTTTTAAAAAAATAATCCGTTATTTCGGGGTCGCCAGAGTGACGCATTCCACTTGTCTTACCTGATTTGGCACAGTTTTTATGCCAGATGCCCTTCCTTGTTTCATGGGGGTGGCACGGTGGCTCAGTGGGTAGCACTGTCATCTCACAGCAAGAAGGTCCTGGGTGCAATTCCCATGTGTAGCGCTCTGGGTCCTTTCTGTGTGGAGTTGGCATGTTCTCCCCGTGTCTGTGTGGGTTTGCTCTGGAAGCACCGGTTTCCTTCCATGGTGGCGAAGACGTGCACACACACACACACACACACACACACACTTTTTAGCAGCTCCAGTTAGCCTGACTGCATGTCTTTGGACTTGTGTGATGAATCCGGAGCACCTGAGGGAAATCCACAGGCACAAAGGGAGAACATGCAAACTCTACACAAAAAGGACCCTGAACACCCAGTCGGGGAATCGAACCCTTGCCCTTGTTGATGTGAGGATGACAGCGCTACCCACTGCACCATCATGCCACCCATCCAGAAAATCATTCATTCATTTTCTTATCCGCTTATCCAATTAGGGTCGCGGGGGGTGCTGGAGCCTATCCCAGCTTTTCAATGGGCGCAAGGCACACAGTAACACCCTGGACAGGATGCCAGTCCATCGCAGGGCAGACACACATACACACACACACACGTACACCCATTTACTTATAGGACAATTCAGTGTCTCCTGTTAACCTGACTGCATGTTTTTGGACTGTGGGAAGAAAACCGGAGCTCCCGGAGGAAACCCACACAGACATGGGGAGAACATGCAAACTCCACACAGAAAGGACCCGGACCGCCCCGCCAGGACCTTCTTGCTGTGAGGTGACAGTGCTACCCACCGAGCCACCGTGCCACCCATCCAGAAACTCAGGTCCAGTAAAATGCCCGTTTATATTATTATTATTATTTCTTTGATCATTTGTAGCACATCATTAAACATCTGCTGCCTCAATTTAGTACCATAGATGCAATAAAAGCAGCTGGAACATCACACTGCTATTCAGGTTTATGTCATTTGACATGGAATTGCGTTTACAGGACACACACACGTTGACATCACTGAGAAACGTTCACCCACAATAATTCAACCTATGAAACGGGCGCGTCTTTATCGCTGGTCCACCAGTCTGACTATATTCATTTCTTCCTAATTATGTGAAGCCGATGGCGATGATTGCACCCCACAATCACACACGAACTCACAGTGGGCTTCTGCTAGCACAGCACCTCATAAACAATTTACACATCATTAGTTTTGTTTTGATCATATTTGTTCGGCAGTGTGTCTGACTGTGTGTGCTGAGTGTGATTAATTGGCATTCATCTGGTAAAACACGCAGACGTGCCCAACCCCAGTGTGTTGAGAATCGAGGACGATACATAGTCGAATGAAGTGGTGGATTTGCTGCATCAGGTTCTAGACCAGTCCGGGTTCTGGGGTACCAATAAATTCCCCTTTATATTGAAAAAGGTGTGAGGCCATCTGTCCAAAGCTGAGGACATAACCCAATAACCCAAAAAGTTTTTGAAGTAGCCCGACTTGAGACCTGCAATGAGCTGTTCCTGCACAAAAAGACTATATGGCCAAAGGTATGGACACCCCACCTAATTATTAAGTTCATGTGTTGCAGCCACACCAGGGTGCTTGAGTGGCTCAGGACTAAAGTGCGCTAGCCCACTGTTGCTAAGACTTTTTTGGTTTGTCGGTCCTGGATGGTTGCTTTGAGACAATGTCTATTGTAATAAGTGCTGTACAAATAAATTTAACTTGACTTAAAGGTCTGGGGATCCAGGGTTCGAATCTCTGTGGTGCTATCAGCCGGTCGGACGTGTACACAGACACGATTGACTATGTCTAAGGGAGGGGGATGGCCAAAGCCTTGGATTGGCACCTCATCCAGGGCATTTCTGCCTTGCGCCCAGTGATTCTGGATAAACTGGACCTACACTGACCAACCAGGATAAATCAGCTGATGAAAAAAATGAAATGAATGAGCACAAATTCCCATGGACACACTCCAAGATCCCAGACTACCTGTTGTGTAGTAGCTGTGTAGTAGATGACTGTGTCATCATCAATAACGTAATATCATTACAATTTAAATTAAAGCTTTTGATACCTGTAATGAGCTGTTTCTGCACAAAAAACTGCACTATATGGCCAAAAGTATGCAGACACCCCTCCTAATTATTGAGTTAATGTGTTGCAGCCACACCAGGGCGCTCTGGTGGTAAAAATCTGAATCTCTGTTGTGCTATCAGGCAGTTGGGTGTCTACACAGACACGACTGGCTATGTCTAAGGTAGGGTGGATGACCAAACCCAGGAAATTAATGAGCATAAATTCCCATAGACACTTTCCAAGATCCCAAACTACCTGTAGTGTAGTAGCTGTGTCACAATGTCATCACCAATACAGTAATTTTATTAGAATTTAAATTAAGGTTTTCGAGACCTGATTTAGGGAACAGAGCTAATTTTTCCACACTATATGGTCAGAAGTATGTGGACACCTGAACAAGAGCTTGTTGGAAATCCTATTTTAAAACCACAGGCTTTATTAGCCTCCACAATTCTGGAAATACATTTACAAGAGTGTGTCTGTGGAGTCTAAGGTCTGGAATTAAATAAGCAGGGTGGTTTTACACGTACTTTTGGCCATACAGTGTACACCATCACCTCAGTGTGTCCATGGGCATACAGCCTCCTGAAACTGGGATGGATACAGAACCTTCTCGTCGCCTCCCGGCTGGCGCTGGCTTCGGTCCCTTTCCCAATCACAGAGCTGGCAGAGGGCTGAGAGCTGCACACGGTCGGAGAACACAGACGGGTTTAACCACATTGTGTTGTGTCGGCGTGATGAGAAAGCAGGTTCTGGATGCTCAATCTGGCGCCCGTGAAAAGCTCAGCCAGGATGAAAGCTGTGCTGGACCTGATCCTTAAATTCAGCACCTATAATCAGTGCCAGCTTCAGTAGACGTCAGCTACATCTCTATGTGCTCACACGAGAGACATTTCAACCTGCATGCTTTTCCATATGATGCAGTGGGTAGTGCTGTCACCTCACAACCTGAAAGGCCTGAGTTCGATTTCCTGGTTCTTTCTGTGTGGAGTTTGCATGTTCTCCCTGTGTCCATGTGGGATTCTTCTGGGTGCTCTGGTTTCCTCCCACAAGTCCAAATACATGCAGTCGGCCAATTTGGACAACTTGCTCTATGTGTGTGTGTGTGTGTGTGTGTGTATGTGTGTGTGTGTGACACCTGTCAGGGGTATTTCCTGCCTTGTGCCCAATAACTAACACCCACCGCAACCCTGCTCTGGATAAAGTGGTGCTATTTATTCATTTATTCAGTAATTTATTTTATAAACACTTAGGGTCCTTGTGTGTCCAGTGGCACCTAAACACATTTCCTTACACATTCCTTCAAACTCAGGGTCAATTTAAAGCACCAAGTTTAAATAACTTAACTGGAGAACCTGCTAGAAACTCATGTGTACACAGGGAGAACATGCCAGGTACCCGACATTCCAATTCATCCCAAACTTTACTGACCCTGCCTTGTACAAAGTGGCGCAGTCATGCTGGAACAGGGAATCATTTAGGTGTCCACATACATTTGGTAGTATGCGGACACCTGTAGTTAATTGTATCTCATTCTCATTGGTAACAAGTGTAAATTAATGATAAAAAATAAATTCTGTACTTACATCTTGGTGGAAACGGTTTGGGGAAGGTCCTTTCCTGTTTCCTGTGCTCCTTACAAGGTCCATTCAAGACATGGTTTGATGAGTTTGTAGTGGAGAAACTTTGCACCGGGCAGTGGCAGTGATAGCTCAGTGGTTAAGGTACTGGACTAGTAAAAAGAATGTTAAAAATGCAATGCAAATGCACTGAGTGATTCTGGATAAACTGGGCCCACAGTGACCCAACCAAGATAAAGTGGTTGAAATCAATGAGCACAAATTCCCATGGACACACTCCAAAATCCCAGACTATCTGTTGTATAGTAGTTGTGCCATCATGAATAAAGTAATGTAATTATAATTTGAGACCGCCTATTTTATAAAGTTATAGAATAAATTTAAACATGCAGTCGGGCCAATTGAGCTCCTAAAGTTGCTTTGTGTGTGTGTGTGTGTGTGTGTGTGTGATACCTGTCCAGGGTGTTTCTTGCCTCTTGCCCAATAAGTTGGACCAACTGCAACCCTGACCAGGATAAAGTGGTGCTAAACAGACAATAAATTAAAGTTATTTATTCAGTGATTTATATTATAATAATTTCTTAATCCTGATCAGGGTCTTGGCAGGGTCCACAATCGATGCCTGACTTCACAAACGGTATTTGACTGAATGGGCACAAATTTCCACAGACACACTTCAAAATCTTGTGGAAAGTATTATCACCGATGACCAGGGTTTTTGAACGGGACGTCTAACAAACTCAGGTCGCGTGTCTACATACTTTTGACCCTATACCATACTTTTTCTCTCCTGCTGTCTCTCTCACTTGGTTTCTGTCGGTCTCTCTCGAGGCTGTAAATGCGAACCAGCACACACAGAAATTAGCACGTAAATTAGCAAAACAGGAGTGGAAATGACCGTGAGCGTTTAAGATGGCCGCCCGCGCCCCGCGCGCAGGGGAAAAACACGCAGGGAGGAAGAAAAAAACCCTCACGGGGCATTTGAACACTTGGCTGAGATTTATCTACCCACTTCCTCCCTTCACTACCCCCCTCCAAACGCCTGCAGGTGAAGAGGAGATTTTAGCCCGGCGCCTGTATTTGAATAATTCCCTCCACTAAAGTCAGAGGAATATTAAAGTAAAAATCAGTGGAGATCAGAGAAAGGGATTAGAGCTGAGTGGTAATCAGACTGACTTTCTCTCACCACGGCTTCTTTATACAGCGTTTCTGTACGTGAACTGAATCAGACCTGCATTTGATTTTAAAGCCTCGTATACAGCTTGTGTCTGTCGATTAGTCGAGGACACGTGTGTTTTTATAAGACTGAGAGAATTAAAGAGCAATATTTTATTTAAGTCAAGTCATTTTTGTCCCAATTTTTTCTCAGAATTAAAGTTTGTGCTTTGGAAAACGTTGTGACAGCGTGGTTGCCAGTGTTAAATTTTCTCAACCTTTTTCTTTTAATGTTCGATCAGCCATAACATTAAAACCACCTCCTTGTTTCTACACTCACTGTCCATTTTATCAGCTCCACTTACCATATAGAAGCACTTTGTCGTTCTACAATTACTGACTGTAGTCCATCTGTTTCTCTGCATGCTTTGTTAGCCCCCTTTCATGCTGTTCCCACAGGACCACTACAGAGCAGGTATTATTCAGGTGGTGGATCATTCTCAGCACTGCAGTAACACTGACATGGTGGTGGTGTGTTAGTGTGTGTTGTGCTGATATGAGTGGATCAGACAAAGCAGCACTGCTGGAGTTTTTAAACACCTCACTGTCACTGCTGGACTGAGAATAGTCCACTAACCAAAAATATCCAGCCAACAGCGCCCTGTGGGCAGCATCCTGTGACCACTGATGAAGGTCTAGAAGATGACCAACTCAAACAGCATCATTAGTGGATTATAATTGAGATCAGGGTGGCGTGATGGCACTGTGGGTAGTGCTGTCTCCTCACAGCAAGAAGGGCGTGGGTTCTCACGTGGTCACACTTGAAACCATAACTGGAGCTCCTTGATCAGTGAATCTCAGACTTCCACTACTGTTATGGACACCAGATATTTGGACACCAGACCAAGAGCTTGTTGGACATCCCATTTCAAATCTAGCATTACAATATAGCGACCTCTTTTCAGGTAGAACAGCAGCCACTCTTCTGTCTGTGGGAATTCGTGGCCAATCAGTCAAAACAGCATTTGTATGGCTGAAAGCCATTAGAAGGTTTGACTTGCAGCTCTGACTGCAATAAAAAAAACATCATTAGAATTATTGTTTGGTGTATATAAGAGAATGTATGGGGGGGGGGGGGGGGGGGTGAGAACCCTGCACTGCTCTCAATTAATTTGTTTTGATTCGTGTTCCATTCCCGCTGGTCTGGGACTCATTAGCAATGATTAATTCGGGGAGGCTGGTGCAATGGGGAGCTGTATTGTGACTGGTAACTTTTTTAAACAAGTTGGCTTGAATACATTTGAAAGAATTTGTTATCAGAGATACGAGTTTTACACGACGTGATTTGTTTCCTTCTGTTTTTTACATTGTTCCTTAGATAAGACTTGCTAGGATGGATGCTAGGGCTAGACAAGTACTAGGAAGTACTAGGGAAATGCACTCCTAGAACCTGGGCAACCATTGCTTGTCCCTGCTCATTGCTGACATAAATTGTTGGGTTGGGTGGGGTGGGGTGGGGAAGTTGTGGTATATAGAAGAATTTCTACCTGGAGTGAACAATGGGTCTGTTCGAAAACCTACTGAGCTGCCTTGCACACGGTTTTCGCTTACTAAGCTAAGACAGTTAGCCTCAGGCCATTCAAACCAATGGGCTGAGGCGGCACAACCCGCTAGCATAGCATGCCAGCTATCGTCTCCCTCTGTGTACCAAAAACGGTTAAGCTGTCCCTGACGAGCCTGAATTTGCAAATAAACGACACTTGTGCATTTTTACACATATTAAAAAGCAATGATAATTTATTTACATTTAAAAAGAACTCCGTTGGTTGCTCCGTATTCGTCCACCATGTTTGTATTTTTTGTGAGAAAAGTTGTGCCTCACTGAATGCTGGGATTGTCTTCACCGCTAAGGAAGCATCAAATGCTCCCTTGTTATTCAGTCAGATTATCACTCAGAATTAAGGCACCTCAGTAGGCAGAATTTTAAGGAACTTAAGAATTTAGACACGCCTTCTTCTCCTAAAAGGATGACGTAAAATGCACCTATGTAGACAAATCACTAAGTTTTTGGACAGACCCAAGTACATAAAGAGTCTAAGTCACTTATTGTAGCATCTGACCCAGTACAATTTGACATATTTTAGAGAACCCACAATAACTGTACAAAAGAACTCAATTTTATATATACATATATATAGTGATTAGGCATAACATTATGACCACCTTCCTAATATTGTGTTGGTTCCCCTTTTGCTGCCCCATACACAACAAACTGTGATGCTCTGTGTATTCTGACACCTTTCTATCAGAACCAGTATGAAGTTCTTCAGCAGTTTGATCTACAGTAGCCTTCGCTCCCCACGTGCATCAATGAGCCTTGGCCGGCCACCGGTTTACCATTGTTCCTTCCTTGGACCATTTTGATAGATACTGACCACTGCAGACCGGGAACACCCCACAAGGGCTGCAGTTTTGGAGATGCTCTGACCCAGTCATCTAGCCATCACAATTTGGCCCTTGTCAAACTCACGCTTGTCCATTTTTCCTGCTTCTAACATTAACTTTGAGGATAAAATGTTCACTTGCTGCCTAATATATCCCACCCACTAACAGATGCCATGATGAAGAGATAATCAGTGTTATTCACTTCACCTGTCAGTGGTCATAATGTTATGCCTGGTCAGTGTATGTGTGTGTATATATACAGTGTATCACAAAAGTGAGTACACCCCTCACATTTCTGCAGATATTTAAGTATATCTTTTCATGGGACAACACTGACAAAATGACACTTTGACACAATGAAAAGTAGTCTGTGTGCAGCTTATATAACAGTGTAAATTTATTCTTCCCTCAAAATAACTCAATATACAGCCATTAATGTCTAAACCACCAGCAACAAAAGTGAGTACACCCCTAAGTGAAAGTTCCTGAAGTGTCAATATTTTGTGTGGCCACCATTATTTCCCAGAACTGCCTTAACTCTCCTGGGCATGGAGTTTACCAGAGCTTCACAGGTTGCCACTGGAATGCTTTTCCACTCCTCCATGACGACATCACGGAGCTGGCGGATATTCGAGACTTTGCGCTCCTCCACCTTCCGCTTGAGGATGCCCCAAAGATGTTCTATTGGGTTTAGGTCTGGAGACATGCTTGGCCAGTCCATCACCTTTACCCTCAGCCTCTTCAATAAAGCAGTGGTCGTCTTAGAGGTGTGTTTGGGGTCATTATCATGCTGGAACACTGCCCTGCGACCCAGTTTCCAGAGGGAGGGGATCATGCTCTGCTTCAGTATTTCACAGTACATATTGGAGTTCATGTGTCCCTCAATGAAATGTAACTCCCCAACACCTGCTGCACTCATGCAGCCCCAGACCTTGGCATTCCCACCACCATGCTTGACTGTAGGCATGACACACTTAATAATAATAATAATACATTTTATTTATATAGCGCTTTTCAAGATACTCAAAGACGCTTTACATAAGACAAATAATCAAAACAAATACGTACATACACCATACAAATCATAGTACAAAATCAAAATAGTACATCAACATCAAGAATAATTAAGATAAAAACAAAGAGAGCAGCATAAGACAGTTCATTAAAAATTAGCTAAATTATGAGAGAGAACAACAAATATAGAACAATTTCTTAAAATTAGACAGAAACAGGACAGATTTACATGCAATCAGGAAACTGAAAACTTTACAAGTTTTAGGATCTAGGACTTCACATTTCTGTCGTGATCTAAGTATAAAAACTATTAAAAAGAATAGCACAAATAAAAGCATTTATTTTGTGTTGTTACAAGTTAAATGCCATATTGAATAGATGAGTTTTGAGAAGTGACTTGAATTTGGACAGGTCAGGACAATCTCGTAGGTGTTTGGGGAGAGCATTCCATAAAGATGGAGCAGCTATGGAAAAGGCCCTGTCACCCCAGGTCCGGTGCTTGGTCCTAGAGGGTATGGACAGTAGGTTAGCCTCAGAAGAGCGAAGGCTACGGGAGGGAATGTGCTGATGGAGCAGGTCGGTGAGGTAGGATGGGGCCTGATCATGGAGAGCTTTGTGAGTGAATAGAAGAATTTTGAATTGAATGCGTTGAGCAACGGGAAGCCAATGAAGTTTTTGTAGAACAGGTGTAATATGATCACGGGAGCGAGTATGAGTAAGGAGGCGAGCAGCTGAATTCTGGATATACTGAAGTTTTTTTAGGATTTTGTTAGATGTACCATAAAGGATGCTATTGCAATAATCAATTCTGGATGTAATAAAAGCATGAATCAAGGTTTCGGCGGCAGAAAAAGAGAGTGATGGACGTAGACGTGCTATGTTTTTTAGATGAAAGAAAGCAGTTTTGGTGATGTGATTTACATGGCGGTCAAAAGAGAGGTTGCTATCAAAAATTACACCAAGATTTCGGATGTTAGAAGACGGAGACAAAGTGTCATTATCAATGGTAATTTGAAAATTTTTTGTGGTTTTTGCCAGGGTTGTAGGACCTACGATGATCATATCTGATTTTTCACAGTTTAATTTGAGGAAATTAGCTTTCATCCACAATTTCATTTCAGTGATGCAATTTGTCAGAGTGGAGTGAAGTTCAGTATTAATGGATTTGGAGGAGATGTAAAGCTGAATATCATCAGCATAGCAGTGGAAATGTAAACCATGCCGACGTATGATGTCACCAAGGGGGAGCATATAAAGAATAAACAAAAGGGGACCTAACACTGAGCCTTGGGGAACGCCTTGGGACAGTGGAGCAATGGCAGAACTACAATTGTTGATATTAACAAACTGTTGTCTGTTTATGAGATATGACCTTAACCACAAAAGGGCAGTACCAGTGATGTTGACAGAGGATTCAAGGCGGGACAGAAGAATGGAGTGATTAATGGTGTCAAAAGCTGCAGTAAGATCAAGGAGGACGAGAATATTAATTTGTCCAGAGTCTGAGGAAAGAAGAAGGTCATTTGTGACTTTGAGGAGGGCTGACTCAGTGCTGTGCTGGGGGCGGAAACCAGACTGAAATGATTCAAATAGATTATTGGAATTTAGGTGATCTTTGAGCTGTGAGGCAACAACACGTTCCAGTATTTTCGACAGAAATGGAAGATTGGAAATGGGCCGAAAGTTACTCATAATGTTAGAGTCAAGTCCAGGTTTTTTAAGTATGGGAGTAACAGCAGCCAATTTGAGTGATTGAGGGACTGAGCCAGAACTAAGAGAGGAATTGATTATCTCTGTGATAAGTGATGAGATAACTGGAAAACAACCCTTAACAAGTTTTGATGGAGCAGGATCCAAAACACAAGTGGAGCTTCGCATCCCTGTTAAGATCTCAGATAGGTCCAAAAGAGACACAGGTGAGAACTGAGACAGAGGCTGGGTAATAAATTGAGATGAGATAGGCGGAGAAACAGAGATGACAGGGGAAACTGTCAGAAAATTGTGGATATTCTCAACTTTTGTTTGAAAAAATGAGAGGTAAGAGTTACACTTGTCAACTGTAAAGGAATTGGTAGTATTGTCAACTGGTTTGAGAAGTTTATTTATTGTGGAAAAGAGAGTCTTAGGATTTGTTGATCCAGCATGTATGAGTTCGGAATAGTAAGTGGATCGGGCTGCCGTAAGAGCGTCTTTGTAATGTTGAAGATAATCAGAATAAATCTGATAATGTACTGTTAGACCGGTTTTCTTATAAAGTCTTTCAAGCTGGCGTTTACGGGATTTCATTTGGTGAAGCTCAATTGTGTACCATGGTGCGGAATGACTAAATGAAACAAATTTGGTTCTCAAAGGAGCCAGCTCATCAAGACATGAGGCGAGTATGTCATTATAGTAATCGACAAGGTCAGATGAATTACTAGACAGTACAGGACAGACAGACATCTTTTTAACAAGAGAATCTGAGAAAGCAGAGGGAGAGATATATTGAAGATTCCTGAAGGATATTTTACGTTTAGCTCTAGTGATGGGCCTAGTGACCTCAATGTCCATGATGATTGTCAAATGATCAGAGACAGTAAGGTCATGGCTGGACGGCTGATGAACTAGGACACCAGTAGAGCAGACAAGGTCAAGAGTATGACCTTTTTTATGAGTTGGAAAATGTATATGTTGTGTGAAATTAAAACACTGTAACAATTCCAAAAATTCCCTGGCAAATTTACAGTTGTTGTCATCAATATGGATGTTAAAATCACCCATAAGCAGTACAGAGGATGAGAGGGCACTAAGCTGGGTTAAAAAATCTGAAAAATCAGAGAGAAAGGAAGCGTTTGCCTTTGGCGGACGATAAACTACAGCAGTGACCAGAGGAGTAGGCCCTGACAACTTGAAAGCCAGGTGTTCAAAAGAAAGAGCAGCAGGAAAAGACAAAGTGGTTATTTTAATATCATCCCTATAGACTGCAGCAACACCACCACCTCGCCCTTCCATACGAGGTTCATCAATATACGAGTATCCCATTGGCGTGGTCTGATTTAACGTAAAATAATCCAAGGGTTTATGCCAAGTTTCAGTGAGACAGAAAAAGTCTAGTTCACTGTCAGATATAAATTCACTAAGTACAGTACTTTTTGTGTTGAGTGAACGAACATTAAGCAATGCCATTTTCAAGTGGTATTGTTGTGTAGTTGGCTGTGAGGAACGAGGAAGAGAACGGAGATTTGCTAAGTCCACTCCGCGTTTCCTATCCCACTCCGTGGACAGCGTTGTCATGGAGACTACACCGCTACTGGTGTGCAAGGCAGCAGCGCTCTGATGACGTGTTTGCGGAGCGACAGTGCGCACGGCTGACCAGAAGGATGGAATAGCGTTACCGTTTCGAAGATAAACAAGCTTTCTCCGGGAGCCCCTGTGAATATAACGAGGCCGGCGAAGGAGTCCAAGCTGTTTGATGACTGAAATACACGATGGAGTAGTGCAGTTGTTGAACTTCCTCAGCTGGTCAACGGAATAGTTCAACATCGTGCCGATCCCAGGAAAACTCATCCACCGTTCACCACCGGCCGCAGACGCGATGTACAGTAGAAAGAACAAAAAGTATCAAAAGCACAAATAAAAGTATCAAAAGTAACATAAAAGAAATAGATCCACAAGGTGTGTAAAAAGATGTTATCTTATCTTTGTACTCCTCACCTGATTGCCGCCACACATGCTTGAGACCATCTGAACCAAACAAATTAATCTTGGTCTCATCAGACCATAGGACATGGTTCCAGTAATCCATGTCCTTTGTTGTTATGTCTTCAGCAAACTGTTTGCGGGCTTTCTTGTGTAGAGACTTCAGAAGAGGCTTCCTTCTGGGGTGACAGCCATGCAGACCAATTTGATGTAGTGTGCGGCGTATGGTCTGAGCACTGACAGGCTGACCCCCCACCTTTTCAATCTCTGCAGCAATGCTGACAGCACTCCTGCGCCTATCTTTCAAAGACAGCAGCTGGATGTGACGCTGAGCACGTGCACTCAGCTTCTTTGGACGACCAACGCGAGGTCTGTTCTGAGTGGACCCTGCTCTTTTAAAACGCTGGATGATCTTGGCCACTGTGCTGCAGCTCAGTTTCAGGGTGTTGGCAATATTCTTGTAGCCTTGGCCATCTTCATGTAGCGCAACAATTCGTCTTTTAAGATCCTCAGAGAGTTCTTTGCCATAAGGTGCCATGTTGGAACTTTCAGTGACCAGTATGAGAGAGTGTGAGAGCTGTACTACTAAATTGAACACACCTGCTCCCTATGCACACCTGAGACCTAGTAACACTAACAAATCACATGACATTTTGGAGGGAAAATGACAAGCAGTGCTCAATTTGGACATTTAGGGGTGTAGTCTCTTAGGGGTGTACTCACTTTTGTTGCCGGTGGTTTAGACATTAATGGCTGTATATTGAGTTATTTTGAGGGAAGAATAAATTTACACTGTTATATAAGCTGCACACAGACTACTTTTCATTGTGTCAAAGTGTCATTTTGTCAGTGTTGTCCCATGAAAAGATATACTTAAATATCTGCAGAAATGTGAGGGGTGTACTCACTTTTGTGATACACTGTATATATATATATATATATATATATATATATGTGTGTGTGTGTGTGTGTGTGTGTGTGTGTGTGTGTGTGTGTGTGTGTGTGTGTGTGTGTGTGTGTTCCAGTCATTCAGCTACGGTAATCCCAGGTACATGTCTCATATAGAAGCATATAAACATTTTACTTCAATTGTATCTCAGAGCTAAAAAAATACTTCCAAATATTTTCCAAACATTAGCTCTCTTAAATCAGAACCACACAGCCCCTCATCCTCCAAATCCACTTAAAGAGGGTGGAAGATGGAGAACAGAGGCAATTTTAGTTCTTCTGTGGAGAAAACATGGGCATGTTTTTCCTCCGCCGAGTTAATTCGGGAGGTTAATTGAAAACTGAGATAAACAGGGGCCCCTAAACGGCGAGGGGGAGATTGTGCCTGGCAGACACAAACCCAGTTCACTGCTGAAGTCGCTCCAGACTGCAGCGCCCAGATAAAAAACAACCCAGTTAATTGTCTTGCAGTTTCTTCCACCTAATTTCAGTTCAATTAAAAAAAAAGCAGGGAGCTGTCGCCGGTGCTCATTAGTATTCACGCACCTCTGTGGAAAAGTGACTCGAGCTGTAGGAGCTTTAGGAGATCAGAACTGAATTCTTTAAGCTTCTCTGATGGTTTTTTTGATGGTGCCGTTCAGTTGTTCTATAATCAGTATAAAAATCCTCTCAGCTCCGTGAATCTCCTGATGTTCTGACATAATAACATCAAAACAAGCCTGACTTAGACTGTCATGAATAGTCATAACAGTTATAACAGTACCGGCACAGACTCAGTGTCTACTGCACATTGTTTAATGTTAACTGTTTCTTACAACATAGACTCTAGTGTCAGCACAGGCTTTTAAATTCAACTGTCTCTACTGCACAGACTAATGTCAACTGCACAGACTCTAATGTCAACTGTCTCTACTGCACAGACTCTAATGTCGACTGTCTCTACTGCACAGACTCTAATGTCAACTGTCTCTACTGCACAGACTCTAATGTCAACTGTCTCTACTTTATAGACTCTAATGCCAACTGCACAGACTCTAATGTAAACTGTCTCTACTGCACAGACTCTAATGTGTACTGCACCGATTTCTAATGACAACTGCTTGTACTACACAGACTCTAATGTCAACTGCACAGACTCTAATGTCGACTGCACAGACTGTCAATGGTCTTTTCTAAATATAAGCTAACATAAATGGTCTCTACTGCATGTTAACTTTACTGTTTAGACTAATGTCAGCAATTGCTACTGCACAGCATTATAATGTTAAAAGTCTCAGTCTGGTGCCAATGCTCATTAATGCTAGCAGTGCCAAATGCCTTTAGAGTTTATAAGCTCTGTTGGCAGCGTTTCTGCAGGGTCTCTCCTCAATAATTATCTGCTGCACATTTGTCAAGAAGATTCGGTTGGGAATCACTGAAACCCTGCTGTCCACCGTATATATCCAGTCAGTGTGTGTAAGATTCACACAGTACAGTCGACTATGCTCAGGTCCTTTGGGTATCACCAGCAGAATCACAAGCAGCGTGGTAAACACAGATAAGCCAGTAAATATGCGCATTATTGATTGCGGTATGAAAACCTTGGCTGATTGAACTAATTGAAATGCGTGCAGGAGTCACGGCATTTAGTGCAGTTCCCTCTCCTCCTTCACGAATCTTCACCCAGGCGCTATGATGTTTGGATATTAATGAGATTAAAATCCTGGGTTAAATACTGAGCCTAACATTGCAACACTGCAGTCAGGGGGTAACACGTGGAGTTTAAGATTCTGTGAATAAATCTAAGCTGCGAGAGCTCTGGTAAAGTGAGTTGTGGTGAATATATGTACCAAAAAATAAGGTGACCTTTCAGTTAGGGCAGAGATGTCCGAACTATTTGCCATTTGTGGCCAGTAACCATTTTTCAAAGGTCGCAAAGTATTTTAGAAAGAAATTTTAATTTGGCTCACTATTAAGCATGTTTAAAAAAACACTGCTTGATCTGTTTGAACTCTAGGTGTCACTATCGCACAAAACAAATCTAAAACGCTCCCGGTCTTCTTTCTCCCCACTTAAAGCATTACATTAACATTAACGGTTCTAAACTTCTGGATAAACATGGGGCTCCAAAGAAACAAAAAGTAGACGGCGAATAAAGCAGAAGATTTCGGCGCGCTGGGAAAATGAATGTTATATGAGTTCAAAGGGAAGTGGGTATGTTTAATTTAAAGAAGTATAATAATCTTCACATTAGGATTATAAACTGGTGAGTGACGGATGACAGATCACTTACTCACTCACTTTCTTAACCGCTTATCCAGTTAGGGTTGCGCACGGGGGTGGGGGTGGGGGGGGGGGGGTTTGTGCTGTAACCTATCCCAGCTTTTCAATGGGCGCAAGGCACACAGTAACACCCTGGACGGGGCACCAGTTCATCGCAGGGCAAACACATACACACACTCATTCACCTATAGGGCAATTCAGTGTCTCCAATTAACCTGCCTGCATGTTTTTGGACAGTGGGAGGAAACCGGAGCTCCCGGAGGAAACCCACGCAGACATGGGGAGAACATGCAAACTTTGCACAGAAAGGACTGAAAGGACCCAGACCGCCCCGCCTGGGTATCAAACCCAGGACCTTCTTGCTGTGAGGTGACAGTGCTACCTACCGAGCCACCGTCCCGCCCTGATGATAGATCATTAGTCACTGAAATAAAAAGGATATTTTTATCTGTGGCCCCGTGTTTGCATATTTTTACTCCGTCTTACCCCCAACAAGAAAAGTTTGGACACCCCTATGACACTGATTTTAGACAAGAAAGGCTGGCATCCAACTTTCCAATTCATCCACTCACTTAAATGTGGAGAGTGTTACCCATGTTCTAATGCAGCTTCTAATTCAAGGTAGACTTTATTAATTTATTTACATCTGACAATCGTGACGTGATTTCTGCCTGCCTGAGGTGACAGTTCCAATCATTTATTCACAAAAACACCAGTAACTGAAATGATTAAGATCCCAACAGTGAACAAATGTGCCTTACAAGTATAAGTACAGTAAAAATCTACATCTATATTGCTTCCGCTGCCCGACTTCTAAAGATTCGTCATCCTTCTGAACATGCTAGCAGGGTATTTCAAGCTTTAGATGAGCTAGTACAAAGTGAGGAGTGCCATCCAAATGTTTTGTAAATCAAAACATTGAGAAGAATAACTGTATTGAACTGATTATTTAAATCAATCATCAGATCTTTTCAGTTCTCGTCAGTGATGAGCCAGAGAGGGATCACAGATCGAGACTAAAACCAACACAGCGCTGAAATAAGAAAGCAAAGTGATGAAGAGAATGACGCTGAACAGAGCCAACAACGTCCCCAAGGGACAAACTCACAACCTCATAAACTTTCTACAGTACACATTGTGGTTCATCAAGGGCTTAGTTGTAGCGCTTGTTTATTTATTCTGTCAAACGGAGCTCAGAGAGTTGCCCGCTGCCCGTCAGCACTCCTTATACCTCCTCAGAGAGAGACAGAAAGAGCACGAGAGAGAAAATCAAATGCTTTCTGAATTGGGCCCAAATATGCGAGGTTAATTTTGTGAGAAAGCTGCAGTGCCCAGATAAGCCCGTCCCTGCAAATGAGTTCTGCCTGCCTGGATTACAGCTAAATTTATGCAGCTTCTCTTATCCCTCCACAAGCTCCTCTGAAGTGCCATAATTAACTTGTGCACATAAAATGTGCACATTTTCTGCTTGGTGGTAACCGTTCCTCATTTCGCTGCTTTGATTTTTTCTGACCCTGCACAAAAAGGTACTTCTTATTTTCTTTTTTCTCCCAGTTGAAAGATTTAAGCGGCAGTTGAAGCGTGGCTGATGGTTTAACACGGCCCTATCGCTGCTGTGTTTGTTATCACCACAAAGACCTATTTTTATAAATATTAACTACGTGCAGATCTTGTTTCCTCGTCTTATCAGAAGGATTTCTGGGTGGCAGAGTGACAGGGTGGCATATATGCTTAGAAACAGAAGTACTAAAAACATACCTTCCTTATTACTGCGGTTGAACACTTACGTGTACATTGTTTAGGGTCGCGGTGGGACTGATTTGTTGGGTGAAAGGCAGGAAACATGCTGGGCAGGTCATTAATCCATCATCACACACAAACACACACACACACACACACACACACACACAGATGCAGGGTTATTTATAGTTCCTAGATTTAAAAAGATCACGGCTGGTGGAAGAGTGTTTTCTTACAAAGCTCCACAACTTTGGAATAATCTTTCTGCCTCTGTCCGGGACTCAGACACAGTCTCTATGCTCAAGTCTAGATTAATTAGCCTTTTTAAACTAACAGTTAACTTAGTTCTGCTGTAATAATTAGGGGAGTCTAAAGCTACTCTGTAAAACTGACATTTTACTCTTAACAATTTCACATTGTAATTACATCTTCTGTTGTTTTACCCCGAGGTGGTTCTGACGGAAACCTGTTCACCCTCTCGAGGTTAAAGACTGCAAGTCGAGACTGGAGTGCCAATAATGCTGCTCCTGCTAGATGTGATGGAAAGCTGGCATGTTTGCACCAAAAATGTCCAGAACTTACAACAGACTTTATCACAGACTGGACTGAACAATGAAGAACTACAATTATTACTTTGCTAATTAAAACTTTCAATTCAATTTAATTTAATTTAGTGTTTGTATGATATAAGTATCCTCCAGGCCACCCAAAGATGTTGGGTCCCTGCTGAGGCTGGTTCCTCTCAAGGTTTCTTCCTGTAATTTTAAGGGAGTTTTTCCTTGCCACTGTCGCCCTCGGCTTGCTCAATAGGGGTTTTTGGTCTGTTGGTCCTGAATTCTGTAAAGTTGCTTTGAGACAATGTCCATTGTAAAAAGCGATATATAAATAAATCTGACTTGACACACACACACACACACACACACACACACACACATAGAGCAATTTTAGTAGTAAAACAATAAAAGCTGTGCTACAAACAATCATCATTTAAAAAAATGCTCTAAATGACATTTAATTTTAATTTAACTTAATGACCTGTAACATCTTGGATATGATTAATCCATGACCGTTACCTCTAGCTGCACCTACTTATTTCTGCAACCTGAGTGTGGAAGTTGCTGTCAGTGCTTTTTGAAGATTGGTGGCCTGACCTTGGCAGTTTGGCTGTAGTTTCAATCCATTAAATGATGGACTGAACTGAACTGAGTTCTTGGGTCTGTTTTGTAAACCAAAACATTTAAAATAATTAATGTATTAAATTGATTATTTTCAGTTCTCATCAGTGATGAACCAAGCCAGAGAGGGATCACAGATCGAGACTGAAACCAACAAAAATGGGTGGCAGGGTGGCAGGGTGGCACGGTGGCTCGGTGGGTAGCACTGTCGCCTCACAGCAAGAAGGTCCTGGGTTCGATCCCCAGGCGGGGCAGTCCGAGTTCTTTCTGTGTGGAGTTTGCATGTTCTTTACGTGTCTGCGTGGGTTTCCTCCAGGAGCTCCGGTTTCCTCCCACAGTCAAAAAACATGCAGTCAGGTTAACTGGAGACACTGAATTGCTCTATAGCTGAGTGTGTGTGTGTGTGTGTGTGTGTCTGCCCTGCGATTAACTGACGCCCCGTCCAGAGTGTTACTGTGTGCCTTGCGCCCATTGAAAAGCTGGGATAGGCTCCAGCACCCCCCTGCGACCCTGATTAGATAAGCGGTTAAGAAAGTGAGTGAGTGAGTGTAACAAAATTTTTTATTTAAATATACTGTATATATGTAATACATACTGAAACACAGCCCAACATTTAATGTATCCCTAATTATGACATGCACTATTGATACAAAATAGGTGGGTGTAATGTGTCTGATACTTATGAGTGTAAATTTCAATTTGCAATACTTGTGCGTCTTTTATTCCTGTCAGTACATCTGTGCCCTGCATCTAACTCAGGCTCTGTATTTTCATAGTCTGAAGATTACCCAGGGTTCAACAGCAGGGATCTCTCACTTTATACAGAGCAGATTAAATGCCATTAATTATCCTGGAGATCAGACTGCAGTCTCCAGACGCTGTGTGAAATGCCTCGCACACTTCAACCCTTTAACCACAGCAAAATCTTACAGAGAATTGAGATTCATGAAGAGCTGCCATGAGACGCTCGGGCGCTGAAGCAGCCCCCCGCTGAGCTCGAGTGGAAAACTGCACTGCATGAAGACTTCAGCGCTAGATGCAGAAATAAGACTGTTGCATAAAGAGATTCCTTTTTTTATTTACCTTTATTATAACATTTACATTACTAATGATGAAAGCAGCAAAACTGGCTTTTCAGGACACTGACGTTCTATAATGGGGCGGGTCAAGCCCAGGACATGCAGGACTAAAGTGCAAATGTTTAATCAATTCAACAACAAAAACAAAAATAGGAACACTTGCAATTAAAAAAGGTGGTAAAAATGAAAGACAAAAACGTCCACAGCCTACAATGGAGAAAGGGGATAAAACACGTCACAATATTACGCCCGTCTGCATCAAGTGAGCTCTCGGAAAAGGGAAAAACAGGAACCTTTAACTTTTTTCATCTGCCGGTTCCGTCAATGCATGACTGGCACCCTGACCCCACAAACTGGCGCACCCCGCTCCCCCAGGGCCACTCTATCGTGAGGCCCAAAGCAAGTTTCTAAAAAGGAGCGGCACGGTGGCTAAGTGGGTAGCACTGTTGCCTCACAGCAAGAAGGTCCTGGGTTCGATCCCCAGGTGGGGCAGTCTGGTTCCTTTCTTTGTGGAGTTTGCATGTTCTCCCCATGACTGCGTGAGTTTCCTCTGGGTGCTCCGGTTTTCCTCCCGGTTTTGGACTGTGGGGGAAAACCGGAGCTCCCGGAGGAAACCCACACGGACAACATGCAACCCACTTAGCCACCGTGCCGCCCCAGAAAAGTACAGAGACTGTATATTTGCAAAAAGGGAGTTTATACTACTTTATACTAATGCTCATGGTTTTGGAATGGAACGGCCGACGAGCTCATGGTCAGACGTCCACATGTCTAGATGAAATACCTCATTGTTCACTGTAAATCTTTCAATCTAACAAAAGATGTGATTACTTTTGTAATCCTGTGATTCTATCATGAGGATTAATATTTGTATTGTTTCATTGCTTTGATTTATTTTGGTTGAGCAGAAACTGCAGCAGCTGGGATTCAAACTAGATTGTCTGAATTTAGGTGTTTCAGCCAATCAGTTGCTAACAGGTGTAATAAATCAATTATATAAAGGAAATTTTATGCTTCCAACAGTTTAGGGAAGGCTCTCTTCTCTTCTTGTTCCAGCATGACTGGACTGAACCCTCGTGCTCAAAAAAAGAGCCCTGACCTCAGCCACACTGAACAGCTTTGGAATGAACTGGAATATCAACTGAGGCTTTCTTGACCAGCATCAGTGTCCAACCATGTGATTGCTCTTTTGACTGAATGGGCACAAATTCCCATATTCTTTGAAAGTCTTGTAAGAAGCTTTCTCACACAGGATGCTCTATTTTAATAGCATTTGGTTTTGAAATTGGATTGAAAGTGTCCAATAACCTTTGGCCAGTAAACTTTGACTCTTCATGGGTTTACAGTGTTGTGATTGAAATTTGTAATGTCCATCCTGAGGTTCGAACCAGATAATCACAGATTCAGTCGTACTGATGGTCTGATTCAGAGAAACATTGCTTCCAGCCTTCGTTAGCTCTGACTAAACTCACAGGCCTGATTGCAAGGACAATGGATGTGTTTGATTGGTCGAGCTGTTTGATTAAGACTCTTCATTAATTAGTCTTCAATAGGCAATCAACAGGGGGCAGCAGGAAGGAGAGCAGGGGAATCACACTGCACCGGTTTGGCTTAATCAAAAGCCTCTGCCGCTCGTATTGACGGAGCTTAAAAAGTGAAACACGAAATCAATATTCAGTGTTTTTATCTTGATGAACAACAAGTGACTGTATATACATACACACACACTTACACACACACACACACACACACACACACACACACACACACACACACACACACACACACACTTACATACAGTACATACACACACACTTACATACACACATACACACTTACACACTGACACACTTACATAATGTTCATACAAGATGAAAATGTAAATGTAGTTCCTCTCAAGGTTTTTTCCTTGCCACTGTTGCCCTCGGCTTGCTCATTGAGGGTTTTTGGTCTGTTGGTCCTGGATTCTGGTTGCTTTGAGACACTGTCCATTGTAAAAAGTGCTATATAAATACATTTGACTTTGACTTGTCAGAGGGTGTGTTAGTCATGGCCCTCCTTGGTCAGGACTGAAGGAGTGGGCAGCAGTAAAGGTTAATATGATCAGTTCAGTTCAGTTCAGCTTTATTGTCCCAGAAGGGAAATTTGTTTTGCAGCATGGCATACAACACAAAGTAAAAACATGACAAAAACACACACAGCTTAAACACATAATACAGCTTAAGTATTAAATAAAATTCTAATATAAATAGAGAAATAAGAAAAATTCATATTACAAATTTAATAACCCTATCGCTTTAGGTATAAAATAATTTTTCCATCTGTTATGTTTTACCGTTGGGAACCTGAATCTATGTCCAGAAGGAAGAAGCTGAAATTCACAGTTAAGTGGGTGGTCTGAACAACTCAAGATCAATCTCGCTTTCTGAATAGAGCGACAAATATATATATCATTTAGGGGCGCTTGAGCAACACCTATTATTTTTTACTTGCCGCCTTAATGATGTTGTTGAGAGAGTTTCTGTTCTGGACATTCAGGTTCCCAAACCAAGCAATCATAGAAAATGTTAAAAAAGATTCAATAAATGACTTATAAAATAAACTCATGATCCTTCTGTCACATGCTTAATTTTCTTAAAAAATATAGTCTCTGCTGCCCTTTTTTTACATATTATGCCAGTGTTCTCATTAAAAGTCCGCTTTTCAACAATAGTTATCCCCAGGTACTTATAACTCTCTACACATTCAATTTCTGTATCATCACGGAATTGAATACGACTAGATTGGGAGGAAAATTGGGAAATAAAGAAAAGCATAAAAGGAAAAGAAATAAATAATATTATGCACTAATAGTACAATGAATACAATTTGTCTCACAACAGGCTAAATATAATTAAATATAATTAATAAGAGTAAAAAAACACAACCAAACCAAATCAAAACAGAAAGGGTTTTGTTTGAGTCGTTTTCATTCTGACGTGGCATTAATTCACCATCAGCATCCCGATTGTTGTTGGGCTTATCTGTCAGCCCCTATCAGCCCCCCTCTCCCACCAGCCACAAAATACAGAAATAGCTTGTAGGTAATTGATCAGACAAGCCGACTGTAAAATATTCATTTTCTACTCCAACGGCCAAATAAATCTGGAGGGACAGCTTGCAGGACTGAGCAGCGATATTGCTTATGCATAGGCAGGTTGCCGCAGCACCTTTTGTAGAGAGCCAGATAACAGGGGGGCCTGGTCGATGGTCTTTCACACATAAACTACACACACACACACACACACACACCTGAATCTCCTCACAAACACACTGCTGTCCACCTCGTTCAGAACATCAGCAGTAATATAAAACCAAATGATGTCAGCTATGAAGGGAATCCCTGTGGTACACACTAAATACCACATTTAACCCCTCATGTGCTGTTTGTCAAAATGTCAAAAGAAAAAAGCCTTCGCTTTAATACTGGCACCTTCAAACTAGACTGGAGAAGAGGATTCTTTATCAGCTGCTTCTTAGCCAGGTTGGTTCAAAGCTTGCTCAGCTGTGAACAGCTTCTGTTTCATGGCAAACCTGGTTTCTCTGAACATAACGTGGCTGTTTGGGATTTTTTTCTGACCCTGGTAAGACACCACTGTTCCATTTAGATTTCAATAGGTGCACTCAAACTATTATAACAGCCCTATTTATATGGACATTAAAATAGTCATGATCACTAACAATGATTTAGAATTATTAGTCATTACTTCGTGGACATTGTCTTCCAAGTGGCATTTAACATCCTATGTAGTGTATTAGTGTTCCATTGAAGGTGCACTAATGAGACATTAGACTTAATATTTAGTACAGTTCTGTGTGATTTGGGACACAACCACTCCAAACTAGGAGCTTTAATGAAAACCAAGTTTTTGTTCCTATTCACATTTAAGACAAAATCACTAATTTTATTCCTCAGACTTTATATTCACGACATTTAGAGGATTTACAGTATACAGTCTAAGCAATTGAGGGTTAAGGGCCTTGCTCAGGGGCCCAACACTGACAATCTGGCAAAGGTGGGGGTTGAACCAGCGGCCTAGGCTAGTCCCTTAACAGCTAGGCTACAACTAGAATTTTTTTTCTTCCTTTTTCTCCCAATTTTAACCCAATTGCGTTATGCTTCCTCTCTACTGTTGCTGACCCCCGCCCCTGATTGAGGAGAGCAAACTGACACACGCCCCCTCCGATACGTGTGCAGTAGTCGACTGCATCTTTTCACCTGCACGAGCCGAGTTCATATGCGAATCAGCTCTGTGCACGGAGAGCCACACCCTGATCAGCATTATTCCTCTACTCTATGCAGAGATCGTAATAGCATCAGTTATGAGGAACCCTAGTCCGGCTTTTTTCCCACCCTGTATGAACAACAGCCAAACGTTGTAAATATAGCCGGCCCAGCCCAGCCGGATGGCAGAGCTAAGATTCGATACGATGTATTCAAAATCCCAGCTCTGGTGTGCTAGTGTATTTGTACCGATGTGCCACCTGAGCGGCGGCTGCAACTAGACTTTAATGGGGCAGAACAAAACTGGGTGTATAAATAAATAACAATTAATATATATATAATTTTTAATTTAAGAATATGTGGTGTTATTACACACATCCCCTGAATCACGCCCTGATCTCCTTTATTCCCAGGTCACTGTGCAGGCACCTTCAACCAGCTAGCGGAGTCTATACTTTCCACAGCACTGAGGAATCCCTTCAGCCCGCCCACCATCAGACACAGCCAATCATGTCTGTGTAAGTGCCCGACAGGTTGATAGCAGAGCTGAGATTTGAACTCAACAGTTTGAGATCTCAGCAGTGCCGCATTCTCATACACGTCCAGCTGCACTTGGGTGTTTTAATACACTATATGATGTGACAGAGAGGAATTACAGCCCGGCTTCTGTATGCCAATTACGCTATATTCACTGCTGACATTTCAATAAGACCTGGACGTAAATCTGAGAACCTACAGGGCTGCATCGGCTGGGTGTGCATTTTTCTCTAAAGGACGGAGGTATTTCACCACACTGCACCGCTATGTTTGTAATTAAGCAGTTAGAAATCAAAGCAATGTGCGGAATGATTAATATTTAGTAGCGGTGACTATTTTGCAGCCTGGTTAATTGAATACCTTATCTATATTGAAGCAGATGCTTGGTAACTGTAAAATATGAAATATCACTGATAGCTGCTCTCCAGAACTGCACTGAAGCATTCAGAAGTATAATTAAGTTTTGGAAGAAATAAACCAACTATTTTTTTTTTGGTTATTTCTTTTTGTATCATGAATCTCAGATGAGGCTCTGTTCCGAGAATAATAATGGAATAAGAATTCAGGCAAGAGTTTACAGACTTATAATCTATGGTATATTTATAATGGACAAGAATATCATAACAGATTTTAAACATTTGGATTGAAAGAATGAAAGATTGAAAGATTGGATCTGGTGCTTCTTTTGTTAAAAAATAAATAAAGGTAAAATAAAAAGAAAAAAATAATAAAAGGAGCTTTAATGAAAACCAAGTATTTGTTCCTATTCACCTTTTAGGCAAAATCACTCATTTTATTCCTCAGACTTTATATTTATGGTATTTAGCAGACTTACAGTATACAGTCTAAGCAATTGAGGAATAAGGGCCTTGCTCAGGGGCCCAACTTTGGCAGTCAACAGAAACTGTTAGTCCACTTAAGTCCAGTTTAATCTAACATTTGTACAACGTGAATCTGAAATAATTTGACTCATGTATGTACGTTTGCTAAGCTCATCAGTCCCGACGACCAGGGTTGATTAAAGCAAGAATAATCTCCAAGCTAATCCATACCTAATCCATTCAATATTTTAATAATCCCAATGTTATCCTCTAGTACACTGGTCAGGAACAGCAGCACTGGATTAGATTATAAACTGTAGTTTGTTTTCCCCGGTCTGCTACTCAAGTTCATGGAATTACTGATGGTGACCTGGTGAGATCATAATAAACTATTTGTTTTGTTCCATTTATTTACACACTTAAATATGAAATATGAAATATATAAATCTGGAAATTATTATACAATTATTACCATTTCTGGGGCTCTGGGACTCCAGTGAACTACAACGAGAGCCATTGTTTTCTAATAGAAAAAAAAACCCTTGTAACAACAGTCTTCAGAGGTGGCAACCCAGCAATGGTTGGGTTTGAACCAGCAACCTTCTGATTACTGAACCAGTTCCTTACCCACTAGGCTTCACCTGCCTTTTCATGTTATTCCAGAGATGTTCACTGAAGTTCCTCCTCACCTCACACACCAAATCATGCCATTATGAAGCTTGGCTTAGTGCTCAGGGGCACAGTAATGCATTTTCCAAACTGTTATAAACACGTGAGCACACCAGAGCTGACATCTCAAACTCGTCAGTTCGTATCTCAGCTCTGCTACCGGCAGAGGTCAACATCAGTAGAGAGGAAGTGTAAGGACTAGATTGGGGGGGAAATGCAGAAAGGGTGTACATGGTTTACCACTGTTCCTTCCTTGGACCACTTTTGATAGATACTGACCACTGCACTGGGAACACCTCACAAGAGCTGCAGTTTTGGAGATGCTCTGACCCAGTCGTCTAGCCATCACAATTTGGTCCTTGTCAAACTTGCTCAAATCCTCACGCTCGCCCATTTTTCCTGCTTCTAACATCAACTTTGAGGATAAAATGTTCACTTGCTGCCTAATATATCCCACCTACTAACAGGTGCCGTGATGAAGAGATAATCAGTGTTATTCACTTCACCTGACAGTGGTCATAATGTTATGCCTGGTCAGTGTGGTGCTGATATATTGAATCTAAACACTTAGCAAACCTTTGCACACAGTGCCCCTCTGTCTTCAATTTAATTTCCACTTGTCCACGTTGCTCTTTTTTCTATAACGATGTGTATCGAGATTAAACGAAACAGCTCAGTCTGCCTGGGCGAGCATCCACGATTCCCCAGTTTTACGAAATCCACTTCTCCACGCCCTCTTGTGCCGCGCTGAGCTGGTCGCTGTGACACAGCGCCCCCTGTAGCTACGAGGAGGACGTCCGCCCACTCCTCCTAATCTCAGACGAAGTGTTTGGAGCCCTGAGGAAGCCTGACCAGTGAGGTCTTGGTTGTCTGGGATTTCCACTGATAGAGAGGGAGCACAGAGGATCAAAGAGGAACCCTGAGGCCTCTGATTATGGATGCTGAAGTTCAAAAACTCTCACTTCAGAGATGAATCATGGAATGGAAGACTTTATTAAACAAGTTCAAACATTTTGGGTATTGCTTTTTTACATTTTATTTTCTTCAACCGCTTTATCCTGGTCAGGGTCACGGCGTGTCCGTTTTTATCGCATTATACTGGACTCAAACACAGATCTTAGAGGTGGGCAGACCGCAGCACCACCCAAGCACCACCATTTCTTTAAATTGAACTAATTTTATCTGTCACCCCTATTCATATTTGTACATTTACAGCATTTAGCAGATACTTTTATAAGAAGCCACTTACAATTGTGACACCCTAAGCAATTAGGGGTTAAGGGCCTTTCTCAGGGGCCCAATAGTGGCAAATTGGTAGTGGTGGGGATTGAACAAGCAACCTTCTGTTTACTAGTCAAGTGTGCATATAACTTGCTAGTGCATATATACTGTATATATATATAATATGAATACATTAATATATACTTATCTGAAGTAATAATAATACAAAACGAGAAATACTCACTCACACTTTCTTAACCGTGTATCCAATTAGGGTATGTGGGCGGAGGGTGGGGAAGGGGGGGGTTGTGGTGTTCGGGGGGATTTGGGTGCTGGAGCCTATCCCAGCTTTTTAAATGAGCGCAAGGCACACAGTAACTCCATGGTCAGGGCGCCATGGTCAGGGCTCCATCGTAGGCAGGGCAGACACAGAGATTCAGTGTCTCCAATTAACCTGACTGCATGTTTTTGGACTGTGTGAGGAAACCGGAACTCCTGGTGAAAACCCACACAGACATGGGGAGAACACGCAAACTCCACACAGAAAGGACCCGGACCACCCCGGCTGGGGATCGAACCCATGGCCTGTGAGGTGACAGTGCTACCCACGAGCCACCGTGCCGCCTGAAACGAGAATGAATTAATATATATATATTATTGTAATATAATTATATTATATTAAGTTAAGTAATAATAATAACAATATTGAAGAGCTAATAAATATTGCAAGTTCAAATGTCACCTCTGTTAATGGCCAGTCAGACACCTACAACTAAGAAAAGGGACTGCACAAAATTTTAAAGACTTGAAAATGCACTAATAATTTAGTTGGAAATTCATTTGGAAATCAATCTGTCACCTCCACACTGACGGAGAGGCGATGCTGCTGACTCTGTGTTTTTCTCCTCTAGCTGAAAAAAAGCCCTGAGAGAGAAAGTGCAAGAGAAGGAAAGAGAAAAGAAAGAAAGAAAGAAAGAAATGTAATTAACCTGCTCTGCAGGGAGAATTCTATTACAAGCACCTATTCTGTCATGCAAAAGGTGTGACGCACCGAGATGTCACAGGACATCAAGCAGAAAACTCGGGGCCCGTCTGCATTTTAAACCAAACCCTTCCAATTTCCACCCCCCTCCCTATCTCCGTCCTCACTGAAGCTGGAAATTAATCGCGAGTCGACGGCGAGAGAGAAAAAAAAGGTAAAGTGCATCATGTAGTTTATGCCGGATGCAAATGAAGCGCAGGGATGTTTTGCTTATTCTGGAAGGAGGGATGCAGAAGCGTCGGAGGGTGTTTGAAGTGCGAGAAAGAAAGTGGTTTGTTCTTTTCAGAACTGGAAGCTGCGATGCACCCAAGTGACATTCAAGCACGAAACAAAAGATAGAATAAAATCCTTCTTGCGAAAATGTCACTGAGTTCTTTTCACGCGGGTAATCAATTTAGGCACGTTTCTCACTCATTACATGACAGGATGAAAAATTTGACTCCGTCCGCTGGCCATTAAAAGGAGGCTTGAGCTCCATGTAAAGGCTGGCAGATGTAAAAACTCCTTCAAGAGGCCTCAGAAAGTGAGGAAGAGAGAGAGAGAGGTAAGCAGAGAGGGAGCGTTGGTGAAAGTGGTAAGGGTTAATAAAGTCCATTCTTGTCATTGGAAATAACACATGACTTAGAGGGGTAATTAGGGTGTGTGTGTGTGGGGGGTGTCTATATCCCCCAGAGGAAATTACACAGCACTCGTTCCCTTCATTTCCTCTCCTGCTGTTTGGCCCACCCCATGTTGCTCTGAGTGGCAGAGAGATTCGTGCCAGGCTGAGGCCCGGATGGCATGGAAAAAGCTGTGTTGGCATTGGCTGTGTAAAAAGGGACATGATTATGTTTTGTGATGAAGAGGACAGATGTCTAATCCATTTAAATCGCCCATGTCGCCGCTTACCCTCATGTTCCATTCACTGCCGGATGTACCACTGATCCACGCCATCTCAGTTCATACTGGAGCAGTTCTGTGATATATATCCTGGTCAGGGTCGTAACTGGTCAACTGGTCTGGAGCCACCATGGGGCAGAGTAGAAATACACTCTGTGCACGCTGTCAATCCAATCCAAAAAAGTACTTTCTCAATTATCCACACGTAGGGGGAATTTACAGCAGCCAGTCCACCTTCTGCATGTATTTGGAAGGTGGAATGAAACCTAGAGTACCTGAAGAAGGTGGAGAACGGTGGAGAACAGTGGAGAAATGTGGAGAACAGTGGAGAAAGGTAAATAATGGTGTAGAACATTGGAGAAAGGTGGAGAACAGTAGAGAACGGTGTAGAATGGTGGAGAACAGTAGAGAACGGTGTAGAACGGTGGAGAACATTGGAGAAAGGTAAATAATGGTGTAGAACATTGCAGAAAGGTGGAGAACGGTGGAGAACAGTAGAGAACAGTATAGAACGGTGGAGAACAGTAGAGAACAGTGGAGAACGGTGGAGAACAGTGGAGAACAATGGAAAACGATGGAGTACATTACAAAACTACAACACTGCAGAGACCAGGAGTGAGGATCAAACCCAAGGTCATGGTGTGGAGCACCCACACCACCTGTGGTATGGCTTGCAAGGTGGATGCAACATACATGGCTCCTGGGGACCTGGGTTTGATTCTTGGCTAGTTTTTAATGCCCCCAAGTGTGACAGAATGAGTGAATTAGTGAGAGGGTAACACTCGTGGTGGATAACCGCCCTGTTCCGGGAGTATTCCTGCCAATCCAGTGTTTATGGGTAGGCTCTGAACCCATCATGACCCTGATCAGAAGCGGAATGAATGATAATAAGATAATATAGGATAATAACAGATCTAATTAGGTAATAGAACAGGTGTAGTGCAGGTGTCACACAGTACCAGCATCATAGGGACCAGGTTCAAATATCGTCCTCTGTCACTGTCTGCAGTGCATTGGCGTCCATCTGTCCAGAGTGAAAGTAAAACATGAACATTAAACAAAATGATGTGTTTTCTGGTCAGGTTTCAAGGTTGCAAATGAAGTAACACACCCCGAATAGCACGCCAATTCGTTATTTATATTATTTTGTTTCTTCGTATATTGTTTCTAAATTGCAGAATGCCTCTGAAGTCTGGAAGCTAGACTAAAGTCTGATTAAAAAAAGGAACCATGGGCTTCCTTCATGCACAACATGTGAATGTAAAACAGGGTTTATTTTAGGCACTTGTTGTGTTTTATTCTAATTTATGGCAGACCAGCTGTTTTCTGTGATTCTTGGAGTAAATCTGAACATTTAGACAAATTTCCCTCAGTAGAAGGTGACAGTTTGGGGTTTCTAGCCAACTTTGGTAAAGAAACCACTGTTCCATGTACAATTATATTAACAAATAATTGTTTATACAGATGATCCTGGGTCCTGATGTTGCCTCTGTGTGTGTGTGTGTGTGTGTGTGTGTGTGTGTGTGTGGAATGGTAGCATCTGCATGCGTTGCCTGCTGTTATTTACATGCTTATGAGAGTGGATGTTAGATCAGCCTCCAACAAGGAAATATAGTGGGTGTCAGACTGCATTTCCCTGGACCTCACACTGATTGCTTCCTACATTTCATTATGCTAAATGTGGCTTTTTTTGTAGACAGAACCTGCGGAAAAAAGCATCATGGTGGAGCGCAGAGGTCCAAACACAAAGTGGCCACAGAGGACCGGGTGCTATTTACATCTTTTCAAATGTAGCTGATGCGTTTTGCCAGGATGACAAAAACCTCATATTGTGTGTCTCACGTTGTGAGGATTTTGACAGGACCAAATTTCTTCCTTAATGAATTATATCCAATTCTTACGTCCGAGCGATCTGCGTTACCTCACAAAGGCTAGCGGTTGGTGAGGCTGAAAGCTAGTATGAGCCTCCTCTGAGACAAATCAAAGCAGATTTTTTAACCTTACTGATGGCATGGGAGCACTGTCTCCTCACTGCAAGAAGGTCCTGGGTTTGATTCTCAGGTGGAGCGGACTGGGCTCTTTCTGTGTGGACTTGTTCTCCCGGTGTCTGTGTGGGTTTCCTTCGGGAGCTCCGGTTTCCTCCAACAGTCCAAAGACGTGCAAGTGAGGTGAACTGAAGATACAAAATTGTCCATTTTTTATATTTATGCATTTTCTCCCCTTTTTTTCTCCCTTTAAGCACGTCCAGTTGCTCTATTGCGTTGTGCTTCCTCTCCACCAATGCCAATCACTGCTCTGATTGAGGAGAATGAAGCTAGCCCACGCCCCCTTCGACACGTGGGCAGCAGCCGTATGCATCTTGTCACCTACATCTTGACGAGTGCAATGCAGCTCAGCACTGTGTACGAAGAGACACACCCTGACAGCATTCTGTTCTCATCTCTGTGCAGGCGCCATCAATCAGCCAGTAATTGCATTAGTTATGCAGGAGAGACCCTATCCGCCCTAATCTGAACAACAGGCCAATCGCAGGCAGAGCTGAGATTCGATGCAATGTATTCGAGATCCAAGCTCTGGTTCCAGCGTGTGTTTTTACCACTGCGCCACCTGAGCGGCCGTCCATGACTGTGTTTGACATTAAACTTGAACTGATGATTCGTGTGTAACCAGTAACTACCTGTCCTGTCATGAATGTAACCAGTGTTAAAAACATTAAGTGTTTAAACATGATGTTAAAATCCTAAAAATCCTAAAATAATAAAATAAAGAAACTGCAAATATACACACATGCATGTGCAGAAACACACACAATGATGATGAGAGGATGTTACTGGATGTTACTCCTTTGCCTGCAGCTGCGGTGCCATTTTCCATCCTTGCTTTCATCCCTGCACAGCCAGGTCAAGGGATTTGCAAATTTCCCTCTGATTTCCCCACACCATTGCTGACATTTCCTGTCCATGCATTTCAGAAGGTCATCATTTGAAAGAAATCCATCGATATGTTAACACAGTGAAAGCATTTCTCATGGTAGGCGATAAGCTCATGTCACCTGCTTTCATTCCCGTCTGGGTATTTCCACAATGCATCGGACACAATGTATTCTTTCCCAGAATGCAAGATTAGTGGGCCACTAATCAAATTTTTTTTTGCTGAACCGAACTGGAATATGAGTATCATACAGTAAATCAGAAAACCAACTGGCAAAAAGATAACACTGCATCAGCATGATAAAAACAGACAACATGTTTTCTTTGGACTGTGGGAGGAAACCAGAGCTCCCAGAGGAAACCCACGCAGAGAACATACAAACTCCACACAGAAAGGACCCAGACTGCCCCACCTGGGAATCGAACCCAGGACCTTCTTGCTGTGAGACGACAGTGCTACCCACTTAGCCACCATGCCACTTCTACTGCTTAGTTCAAATATAAAGTGTAAACCTTAACCCTAACCCCAAACCTAATCCTTATCTTTTGCCCCACTAACTTTTTACTTTAGCTTA
Source organism: Trichomycterus rosablanca (assembly GCF_030014385.1). Lineage (NCBI taxonomy): Eukaryota > Metazoa > Chordata > Actinopteri > Siluriformes > Trichomycteridae > Trichomycterus > Trichomycterus rosablanca. The sequence goes on along the minus strand of NC_085989.1, from coordinate 4,345,716 downwards.
CTCCAAACATTGCACATAACCGTAACCCTAATCTTAACCTCTACCCTAATTTTACATTTACATTTTCAGCATTTAGCAGACGCTTTTATCCAAAGCGACTTACACAATGAGCAATTGAGGGTTAAGGGTCTTGCTCAGGGACCCAACAGTGGCAACTTGGTGGTGGCGGGGCTTGAACCGGCAACCTTCTGTTTACTAGTCCAGTACCTTAACCACTGAGCTATCACTGGCCACCAATTTTGTAAACTAAAATATTTTGCACAATAGGACTTTGGCTTCCTCCAGAATTTAAACATAACCCTAACCCTAAGTCTAACTCTGAATCTGGAATAGTGGCTTTACTATTCACTTGCTAAATGTTTAAAACAATTGTGTTTTTTAAGTTTACAATTCATTATAGCTCGTTCCAAACGTTCTGAAGTAGAAACCTAAGCCTTACCCTAACCTTAACCTCTACCCTGATTGTGGAATAGTTTGTAAACAAAAATTTTACCTGCAAAACAAGACTTTGGCTTCTTCCCAAATTTAAACATAACCCTAACCCTAGGTCTAACTCTGAATCTAACTCTGAATCTCAGTTTACAGTTTGTTATAGCTTATCTTAACCCTACTTTGAAGTACAAACCTAACCCTACCCCCAATCAGTGGTAGCCTAGTGGGTAGAGCTTTGGGTTATCAACTGAAAGGTTGAGAGTTCGAATCCCAGCTCTGCCATGCAGCTACTGTCGGGTCCTCGAGTGTTGCCCTTAACCCTCTCTGCTCTAGTGGTGCCTTACGATGGTTGACCCCAGCTTCCAAACAAACTGGGATATGTGAATAAATTATTGTACTGTAGATGTACATATATAAAATAACAGCATTCTATTCTAACCCTTGAATACATTTACATTTACATTTTCAGCATTTAGCAGACGCTCTTATCCAGAGCGACTTACAGAAGTGCTTCTATAGTGAACATTTCATTTCTCGTGGACATGGGAGCTCCAGCCAGAAGGGAGTTGCAGTAGTCCAACCGTGAGATTCCGAATAGTGGCTTGAATGTTTCATCTGTGGATTATTAAAAGAGTTGTACTAATTTAGATGTTTGAGGTGTTTGTAATGACTTAATCCAAACCCTAAACTCAAGCCATTTTCCTAATCCTAACCCCAAACTTTAAACCTGTGTGGAGTTTGCATGTTCTCCCCGTGTCTGCGTGGGTTTCCTCCGGGTGCTCCGGTTTCCTCCCACAGTCCAAAGACATGCAAGTGAGGTTAATTGGAGATACAAAATTGTCCATGACTGTGTTTGATTTAACTTTGTGTGAACTGATAAATCTTGTGCAATGAGTAACTACCGTTCCTGTCATGAATGTAACCAAAGTGTAAAACATGACGTTAAAATCCTAATAAACAAACAAACAAACATTAAACCTAAACTCTTGTCCTTAACCTAATCCCTATGACGAATTCCTTATTCCTATGACTGACTCAATACCTTAATCCTTAATCATAACTCCTCCATGAATAAATTTTTAATGACCTATAAACATGTTTTAAAGGGATCTGATGTTAAAGTATTGGTAATATGTTAACCTTTACCAATGATGACCACTTTCAATTTGTTCACTTACATTTATAAACTTGAGCCTTAAGCTCTCACATTTGCTAATTCAACACATAATGAACTACCGTGACTGTATTCCTCATTAAAATACCCTTGTAAAGACCGCAGTCGAGGGATCGACCCGAGACGAATATTATTCAAGCAAAAGGATCGATAGTGAATTATGTAAAGCGAGCCCATTACTTTCTTCATGCTGGATACATTGAATTTATTGAATCTGTAATCGCACAGCATGAACTAAAATGTCAGATCTAGTTTTAGTAAGATGAGACTGTTTATTATTGATGTGTTTAAATTAGATCAGCAAATCTAACAATCATTACATCTAACAGTTCAACTAGGTTTATCAAGACAGGTGTGGGACATGTTTACTCAGTATAATGCAAGAGTGGTTTAATTAAATGTACCTTTTACTAATACTATTCAAAACAGAGCAGTATTCACAGTCTTACATCATGATGGCCATTCATCATGTTAAACTCGGTTTAGTAAACTTATGTAGTAAAAAAAAATATTGGTAGCTTATTGCAGAATTTGTATGGTTTCTGTCAAACCTGGGTCAATCCCAGATGAGCACGTATTTCTGTTATGGTAACGGTGCTGGACTTTAAACCTCTTCAGCAAATGTGTGCATGTGCTGATCTAAGATTTGTGTTGGAAAGAAGACGATTCTAAATTTGCAGAGCTACTCTACTACTGTGGTCTTTTTTCTATCATCTATTAAAAAATGAAGCTCTCTTTTAAACCACATTCATATCTGCTCTGTTGGACTATAAATGTATTAAATTACTGCCTTTTAAAACTTTTTCCCTGTTCCTTTACACACTGATGCACGTCAGATTAAGCGTGAGGTGAATTTTTGAACGAATCCCTGGATGGAGAGGCAAAAGAAGCACATTACTCCTTTGCGATTACTGATCACCCCAATGAGTTTTATATTACAAATGATGCAATGGGGAATGATGTGGTGTTTTTGAGCCATTCTTGCCTGATTCACATTTCCAGACAGGGTGTCCATCGCCATCCTCCTTCCCCACACACAGCCAATCATTTCTGTATGTAGATGTCCATTCGGCTGATAGCACCGCTGGGGATTCGAGCTCTAGAGCCCAGCAGTAGTGGGTTAGCGTAGTCTGCTCTGAGCTCTGAGTTTAGACGTTAAGAGACTTAACTTAGTGCTTAGATATTAGATTTCCTGGTTCATGATCTCTTTTCTCTTTTGAATTACTTCATTTTGTGATCACCTGCAAGGCATTTTATACATTTTCAGATCTCTGCTGAGAACTTGTTGGAATATTTACCTTCATCTGGGTATGTCCAAACTTTTAGCTGGTAATGAATCTAGCTTAGATAATAATGCTTTTACTGTTCCACACCACACACCATTCAAACCAGTAAACGTGGCTGTGCAGCCAAAATAACATTTTATTGACGTAAATAAGACACCAGATGATGGCACCATTTTTCAAAAATGCAGCTCAGTCGACACAAACGTGATTTGTCTTCACTAAATGATCCAAGTTTCACCTTGATGGAGCAGCGGCATCAGATTCCGGCTCAAGGACGAAGCCGAACAGACGGACTGGAAGTCCTGGAGGTCTGAAGTAGAAAAAGAGCTCAATCTTAAGACTCACTAAGCTGGAACTGGATGTAATGCAACACCATTACAGTGTGAGATCAGGTCACAACTGTTAGGACACAGTTCAAACACAAACTCAGCTTTTTTTTTTTTTTAAATCCCTTACTGTCAAAAAGACACACACGTAAACTCTCAAAATCCTTCATACGACCTTGACAGATAAAAAAAAACTGAATAGGTGTTGTGCTGGTATGAGTGGATCAGACACATTAGCGCTGATGGAGTTTTTAAACACCTCACTGTCACTGCTGGACTGGAAATAGTCCACCAACCAAAAATATATCCAGCCAACAGCTCCCTTTAAGCAGCGTCCTGTGACCACTGATGAGGGTCTAGAAGATGACCAACTCAAACAGCAGCAATAGATGAGCGATCGTCTCTGACTTTACATCTACAAGGTGGACCAACTAGGTAGGAGTGTCTAATAGAGTGGACAGTGAGTAGACATGGTATTTAAAAACTCCAGCAGCGCTGCTGTGTCTGACACCACCACCATGTCAGTGTCACTGCAGTGATGAGCATGATCCACCACCTAAATAATACCTGCTCTGTCGTGGTCCTGTGGGGGTCCTGACCATTGAAGAACAGCATGAAAGGGGGCTAAAAAGTATGTAGAGAAACAGATGGACTACAGTCAGTAATTGTAGAACTACAAAGTGCTTCTAAATGGTAAGTGGAGCTGATAAAATGGACAGTGAGTGTATATATATACTGTATATACTGTATATATAAATGTATATATATATACTGTATATACATGGGTTGGACAATGAAACTGAAACACCTGGTTTTAGACCACAATAATTTATTAGTATGGTGTAGGGCCTCCTTTTGCGGCCAATACAGCGTTAATTCGTCTTGGAAATGACATATACAAGTCCTGCACAGTGGTCAGAGGGATTTTAAGCCATTCTTTTTGCAGGATAGTGGCCAGGTCACTACGTGATGCTGGTGGAGGAAAACGTTTCCTGACTCGCTTCTCCAAAACACCCCAAAGTGGCTCAATAATATTTAGATCTGGTGACTGTGCAGGCCATGGGAGATGTTCAACTTCACTTTCATGTTCATCAAACCAATCTTTCACCCGTCTTGCTGTGTGTATTGGTGCATTGTCATCCTGAAACACGGCACCGCCTTCAGGATACAATGTTTGAACCATTGGATGCACATGGTCCTCCAGAATGGTTCGGTAGTCCTTGGCAGTGACGCGCCCATCTAGCACAAGTATTGGGCCAAGGGAATGCCATGATATGGCAGCCCAAACCATCACTGATCCACCCCCATGCTTCACTCTGGGCATGCAACAGTCTGGGTGGTACGCTTCTTTGGGGCTTCTCCACACCGTAACTCTCCCGGATGTGGGGAAAACAGTAAAGGTGGACTCATCAGAGAACAATACATGTTTCACATTGTCCACAGCCCAAGATTTGCGCTCCTTGCACCATTGAAACCGACGTTTGGCATTGGCACGAGTGACCAAAGGTTTGGCTATAGCAGCCCGGCCGTGTATATTGACCCTGTGGAGCTCCCGACGGACAGTTCTGGTGGAAACAGGAGAGTTGAGGTGCACATTTAATTCTGCCGTGATTTGGGCAGCCGTGGTTTTATGTTTTTTGGATACAATCCGGGTTAGCACCCGAACATCCCTTTCAGACAGCTTCCTCTTGCGTCCACAGTTAATCCTGTTGGATGTGGTTTGTCCTTCTTGGTGGTATGCTGACATTACCCTGGATACCGTGGCTCTTGATACATCACAAAGACTTGCTGTCTTGGTCACAGATGCGCCAGCAAGACGTGCACCAACAATTTGTTTTCTTTTGAACTCTGGTATGTCACCCATAATGTTGTGTGCATTGCAATATTTTGAGCAAAACTGTGCTCTTACCCTGCTAATTGAACCTTCACACTCTGCTCTTACTGTATATATACAGTATATATATATATATATATATATATATATATATATATATATATATGGTCGATGTATATATAGATCTTAAATGCTATTATAAGAGTGTGTTATTTTTCACTCTTTGTAGAAGGCTTCTCACAAGACTTTAAAGTATGTCTGTGGGAATTTGTGCCCATTCATTCAAAAAAGCATTTGTATGTCTGGGCACTGATGTTGTCAAGAAAGCTTTAATTAATGTTCCAGTTAATTCCAGTACAGGCCACTGAAGGTTCTTTAAACCAAGCTGTTCTTTTTCATGTTTTCATAGAGCTTGCTTTGTGCACAGGGAAACGGTCATGCTGGAATAGGAAAGGGCCTTCCCTAAACTATTTCTACAAAATTGAAGCATATAACTTTATATAATTGATTTATTACACCTGTTAGCAGTTCTTGTGGCTGAAACACATGAATTCCAAAATTAAAAGCGGTGTCCTAATACTTTTGTCCATATAGCTGCAGGGTAGTGTTGGGGGCTTCATATTCATTCCCATTTATTTGCCACATTTATCTGCCCGGACAGTGTCTGCAGCAAAAGGACCAGGATTTAAATCACCTCCTGATGATCCAGATTATACGTCTTTCTGTCTGAGCAGTGGAGAGTCCATTATATATCGACACTACACGTCGTCTGACCTCACCTATCTCCTCCGTACAGCTCAAACAATCAAAAATCAGAGTATACGGAGACTCTGTGACGGCGGGAAAAGGTCATCGCATCTTTGATCAAGCTACTAACAGACACCTCGGTCCATCTCCTCCGTCTCCTAACCTCTTCACAACACAATGGACGGTGACAGGAGAAGGACTAGGTGGATTTCTCACAGTGACGGGGGGAACGAGCAGCCTGGAGTGTTAAAGAGGTTCTAACGATTTTCCCTGCTCAGGCGGGCCGGTGGCGGGCATCAGAGAGCGCTGAGACTGGTGTGATGCCGGCCCTTAATTAAAATAATTAATGAGCTTGTGTCAAGTGCCTTGATAGCGCCCCCTGCAGATAGGATGGCTGTGTCACATTCTTCAGCAGTGATAAATCTAATGAAGCACAAATTCATCTACAAGTTCATTTTATTTTCTTACATTCTCCCCCTTTGTTCTGCCAATTTAGGCATTTCCGATTCCCCACTGCTACATGTACAAAACCCACACGGACAAAGATACAACTTCTTTTTACCAGACAGCAGTGGATTCCTAGAAAGACCAATTCGCCTGGAGGATCATGCTTTACTCTCTGTATTTCTTAGCCTCTCGACCTCACAGTAGAAGTAGCTGTTGTTTATCATTTAGCCTTTTTAAAGTCTGTACAGCCCCTAATGGGGATTTGAACCCTTGACTTAGCATAACTTACCACTGCACCAGTTAGATGGAAATTCTGGAAGGTTCCAGAAACTTGGACACAGTTGGGTGTTCAAGCAAAATGACCTCCATTAAAATGTATTGAGATTGGGGATATACAGTATAACCAAACAATTATGTGCTGTATATACACTACAAGGCCAAAAGTATGTAGACACCTGACCATAAGCTTGTTGGACATCCTAATTTAAAACCATGTGCATTAATATAGAGTTTTCCTCTCTGGTTGTGGCTATAACAGACTCCACTCATGTGGGAAAGGCTTGTCACATGATGGCATTGATGTTGGAGCACAGGCTTTGCTTATGATCAACATTCCAGTTTGCCCCAGCACTGTTCACTGGGAATGAGGTCCAGCGTCTGTTTACTATACTATGTGACCTGAGTCTGACCAATCATTTTACCTAAACGTTGTATTACTTTTACTTAATTTAAGTATTAGGAAGTTCATACCACACTAAATATATGGGTACAGGTATGAGTAGGCCGGTACCAGTCCCAGTGGGTGGTACAGACAGTACATGGTGGCAGGGGGTGCTTTCTGAAAAGCAAATTAATGGTGATATTAATATAATTCTCATTCCTCCTGTGGAGCACACGAACTACAGAAGTGTCAATGCCTCCGAATATTCTGTTATTTTTATACAGATTTGCCCCCGGGGGCAACCGCATATCTTTATGCAAGAGAAATGCACTGATGGCTCTATTCACCCTGCCAGTCTGCTCATCCAGATCATTACAGGCCGGGATGAGAAAAGCAGAATGCAGAAGTAGGATTAGACCTCATTTCCTGTTTCTCTCTCCCGATTCTGATGACCTCGCATCAGCCGTCGGGGTGAAAGGTGGAGGTGGGGTGCAGCAAAGGATAATTCCACTAAATATGGGAGTGGTGTGCCAGCGCCTAGAGCTCAGCGGTTCACGGGAGCCGTGTTTAGGCTGAATAATACGAAGCCTCGTGTACTGATGTGTCATTCTTTATACACATGGATTGAAACAGGGGTCTGTGTAGCATCATGTCTGTGTAGACGCCCCGTCGGCCGATAGCACAGCTGATATACAAACCTGGTGTAATAGCGTAATAGACTGCTGCACTGAGGTTGAGGTCAGAGCTCTGTGCAGAACACTGAAATTTCTTTAACCTGAGCTTATAGACTTTGCTTTCTGCTGGAACAGGAAAGGATCTTCCCCAAACTGTTGCTGCAAAGTTAAAAGCATAGAATCTCCTTTATATGACTGATTTATTCCTTTTCTTAGCAACTGTTGTGGCTGCCACAAATGGGGTGTCCCAATACTTTTACATTTACAGTTTAGGCTTTTAGCAGACGCTTTTATGAAAAGTGACTTACAGTACTGTGACAGTATATTGTCTAAGCAATTGAGGCTTAAGTGCCTTGCTCAGGGGCCCAACAGTGGCAACCTGGCAGTGGTGGGGTTTGAACCAGTGACCTTTCAATTACTAGTCCAGTACCTTAACCACTAGGCTACAACTGGCCTTTTGTCCATCTAGTGTACATACGGTGAGCATCCAGGGACGGAATATTGAGATCGTTAACTCCTATAGGTATCTGGGTGTTCACATTAACAATAAACTGGACTGGTCGGATAATACACACGCCTTGTACAAGAAGGGCCAAAGCAGACTCTATTTGTTGAGGAGGCTCCGGTCTTTTGGAATGCAGGGGGCCCTTCTCAACTCCTTTTATGATTCGGTGGTGGCATCAGCCATTTTCTATGGTGTTATCTGCTGGGGCAGCAACAGGACAACAGCACACATGAAGAAACTGGACAAACTGATCAGAAAGGCGAGTTCTGTCCTGGGCCGCACCCTGGACTCAGTGGAGGCAGTGGAAGGGAGAAGGATGATGGCCAAGCTGTCATCCTTAATGGAGAACACCGATCACCCACTGCATGAGACTATGGCAGCACTGGGCAGCTCCTTTAGCGACAGGCTTCTTCACCTGCGCTGCTCAAATGAGAGATACCGCAGCTCCTTTCTACCTTTTGCTGTCAGGCTATACAACCAGCACCAGTGCAATAACTTTTTAAATATGTGCAATACCTGCTGTACCTGCTGTACTTTGTGCAATACGTTTTAATAACTGTGCAATATTTGTTTAACTTTCTTTAAAAATACTGTTTATAGTTTTGTAATTTTTTACATATTCTTACTTTCTACTTTTTAATATACAGTATATGTACATATGTGTAAACACTTTGTGTTTTTTATTTTTATATTCTTAAAAGCTGCTGTAACACTGCAAATTTCCCCCCTTGAGATAATTAAAGGCTATCTTATCTTATCTTATCTTGTAAGCTCCAGTAGCCATACTGGGACGTTCACCATAACATCAACAGCTGAAAACCAGTGAAATAAAAAACACTAAAACTCAACTAAAAGTTGAGTTGAGGAAAGTTCTCCTCTCCAGGTAAACTTCACCTTTCCTTGACTTCTTCAGTTTTCTTCCTAAGAGCTGCACAGTCAGGGCCGAGTGTGTGAACACTCCTCCATTCTCTCTGCCAACTCATGAGAAAGATCTCCAGCCCCGAGCTCTATCTCGGAGGCCACTCCTCTCCGGGCTGCGTGCCCACTCTGCCAGGCCAGATGCAGCTATGCCAGATGGAGGGTCTAATCACTGGAGCAGCAGGCAGAGCGAGCGTGCCTCATCCGACTGTGTTCAGACAGCCATGGGACCCAGTTCAATCCTCTGTCTCTTTTTCTCTCTCTCTTTTTCTTTCAGTTCTGATTCTGCACATCCTGCTAATATTTGCTTGTGCACTTAATCACTTAGCATAGTGTTGCAAACTGTACTGAACTAGTGCTTTGGTACAAAATGTCATTAGGTGGCAGGACATTAGACAGTGAAATGTGTAGCATGTTCGATACATCGTTTTCTCATCGGGGCTTCTGAGTTTTTCTGGCAATCAAATTTTACTAGCACCTACAAAGCTCATTTTACATTCACATTTTCAGCATTTAGCAGACGCTTTTATCCAAAACAACTTACAGTGTACAGTCTAAACAATTGAGGGTTAAGAGCCTTGCTCAAGGGCCGCTCAGGTGACGCAGCGTAAAAACACACACTGTTTACCAGAGCTGAGATCTCGAATACATCGTATTGAATCTCAACTCTGCCTGCCGGCTAAGGCTGAGCGGCCACATGAACAACGATTGGCCTGTTGTTCAGATATGGGCGGGACTAAGCCGGATAGGTTCTCTCTCTCTCATGACTGGTGCAATTACGACCTCTGCTGGCTGATTGATGACGCCTGCACAGAGATGAGAAAAGAGTGCTCTCAGGGTGTGTCTCTCCGTACACAACGCTGAGCTGCACTGCACTCGCCAAAGTGTAGGTGATAAGATGCATACGGCATGCTGCCCACGTGTCAGAGGGGTCGTGGGTTAGCTTCATTCTCATTAATCAGAGCGGGGATCGGCATTGGTGGAGAGGAAGCATGACACAATCGGGCAATTGGACACGCTAAAAAGGGAGAAAAAGGGGAGAAAACAGTGGTAACCTGGCAGTGGTGGGGCTTGAACCAGCAACCTTCTGATTAGTAGTCCATTCATTTAACCACTAGGCTACAACTGCCCATAGAACAGATGTACGTTTACATTTGTGACTTACAATAGTGACTGAATACAATTCAAGCAATTGAGAGTTAAGGGCCTTACTCAAGGGCCTCACATGTTATATTATAGTGTATATGTATAGTATATACATCCTTTTCAGAAGCTGCTTTATTTCCATGTTGTGTGAAGAGCAGAACTGCATGATGTACCAGATACAGATTTAAATAATTTGGAAATGTAGAGGGACTGAAGAAGAGGGCTCGGATTCATCAGCTCCCTCCAGATCTCCTCCCTCTCCCCTGTCACTTCTTTCCTCCAGTGCACAAAATGGCAAATCTAATCAGATGGCTCGATATGTTCTCCCATATTGCATCTGCACCCCGGTGAATAAAGACTGATCTCCTGGATTAAAGCGGGACGAACAGGGAGCCGGATAGGTGCGTCCAATTCAATAAAAAAAGGCTCCGTCTCTTCCTGCAGACCGAGTCCATTTTTCCTGTCATTTAAAGCGCTTTCACAGGGTCGGGACGCTAAACAAGACGTCCCGGAATAGATCCGCAAACGACTCGCAGGTTCAGCTGCTGCTGCTGCAGTCGCAATTTACTGAAGAGTAAAAATGGTCTTCATGTCGACCGCGGTGCTAAATCAACCTGCAATTCTGTGGATGTTATTGATAGGCCAGTGGGCCAGTGATAGCTCAGTGGTTAAGGTACTGGACTAGTAAACAGAAGGTTGCCGGTTCAAGCCCTGCCACCACCAAGTTGCCACTGTTGGGTCCTTGAGCAAGGCCCTTAACCCTCAATTGCTCATCGTGTTCCGCTCATTGTGTAAGTCGCTTTGGATAAAAGCGTCTGCTAAATGCTGAAAATGTAAATGTAAATGTAAATGATAGGTGCGGCGGCACGGTGGCGCAGTGGGTAGCGCTGCCGCTTCACAGCAAGAAGGCCATGGGTTCATGTAGCCTTACTGTGTAGAGTTTGCATGTTCTCCCCGTGTCTGTGTGGGTTTTCTGCGTGTGATCAGGTTTCCTTCCAAAGTCCAAAGACATGCAGTCAGGACAACTGGTGATGATCTGGCGACCTGTCTGGAGTGTTTCCTGACTTTCGCTCAATGAAGTGGATCCTTCGTGACCCTGACCAGGGTAAAGCAGTGGTAAAACAAAGTACCATGTATGCAAGTACAAGATTTTTAAATGGTCAAAAGTATGTGCACACCTTGCGTGTTTATAAGGTTTAAGTTTCAGGAAGGTCCTGACCTATTCCAGTAAGTGAGATCCATGAAGACATGGTAGCTTAGCAGGTTTGGTGTGGGGAAACTACACCAGCCTTTACTGAAAAGTCGACTGTGTTCATCCAAACATCCAAAACCAATGACTGACCACATCAAAGCTCCTTTAACTAAATGGGCACAAATTTCCACAGTCAAATTATTAGACTTTCCAAAAGTTTCTGGAAAGTCATGACATGACGACTTTATTTAACTGGATGGTCCAAATAAATCGCAAACAACTTTTCCCTCCCTTCCTAATAATAATAAATAAATAAAAATAAATAAATAAATACATACATAAATAAATACATTAATAAATAAATACATAAATAAATAAATTAAAACATCAACAAATGAATAAATAAGTAAATACATAAATAAAAACATCAATAAATAAATACTTAAATACATAAATAAAGAAATAAGTAAATAAATAAATTAATTCATTCATTAATAATTAAATACATAAATAAATAATAAATACATAAATAAATAAGTAAATACATAAATACATAAGTAAATAAGTAAATAAACAAAAAAATAAATAAATACATAAATAAATACATAAATAAATAAATACGTGAATACATAAATAAAGAAATAAGTAAATTAATTAATTCATTAATAACTAAATACATAAATAAATAAATACATAAATAAAAATAAATAAATAATAGTTAAGAGGGGTTGAGTTAGCAAAGCCTTCCGAACAACTTGGAACCATCTGGTCACTCTCCTCCATGTCCATCCTTCTTATTATAAAGGTGTTTTTGTCTGATAATCTACAAATCTGTGTAAAATCTACACTGTTGTGTAATAAATCATCACAACAGCAGTCCTGTGTTTGTGCACCAGTCTTGTCAGACAGTGTAGCACAGTGGTCCCCAACCACTGGGTCATGGACCGGAACCGGTCTGTCGGTCATTTATTACCAGGCCACACAGAAAGAACAAATCTATCTTATATGAAACCGGTCTGTGGTGCAAAAAAAAAAAGTTGGGGATGGCTGGTGTAGCAAACCTGGTTGTGTGGAAGATCTGGACATGAATGTGTTTGAATTGTACCAGCACAGATGGTGAGTCAGGTTGCCAGTTCCATCACTCACGCTCTCCACCGCTGTGGTTCTGGCTAGAACTGGACTATGAAAATACCAATAAGACAGCTTAAAGAAATGAATAATAAAAACCATTACAGCTTTTACTGGTTTCTGATAATTGTGCATCAGGCTTTAGGAGAATATTTAGGAAAAACATTTATATATATATTAAACGACCACTGTTCCAGCAAATCAAGTTTATCTGGCATGCTGCCTGACCAGTCCTTGCCAGCTTTGCCCTGTAGCTACCGTCTTTATTGGCCATTTCAAAAAATGTGTTAGAGACAGGAGAAACAGCTGTGAATACAGAGCTGTAGCAGCACACAGTGGGTGAAATGGTCAGAACTGGAAACTTTCACATAAACATAATAATAAACAGAGCAGACTGAACCATGTGGCTGATTTTAGGGAGTTTAATAATAGGACGGACTTGGGTGCTCGGATGGCGCAGTGGTCAATTACGCCAGCTTGCTACTGCTGGGATCCAGGGTCTGTCCAGGGTATGTCTGAGGAAGAAAGGGGCTGTCTGAGGCCCACTGATGAATTGTGTATAGATGTACAGTAGTGGTCCAGGTTTGAATCTCAGCTGTGCAATCAGCCAGATGATTGGCTATGTCTGAGGGTGGGGATGGGCAAAGAATTGAGATGGATTGTTTACATGCTGCATCATCCAAAATCCAAGTCCTAACTTAAGTATTCCTCTGCTATACAGTTTAAATCCAAAGATTCTGAGCTCCCGGGTTTGAATCTCAGCTCTGCTACCGGTCGGCTTGGCGCTCTCTAGCAGGCACAATTGGCTGATGCCTGCAGCAGACAAAATTGGCCTCCAGTCTGCTGGATGGGAAAGACCGGACTAAGGGGTGTGGTTATCAACGCTGTGTAAGGTTACCCAGGGTGCCTGTACAGAAAGTGGAGGAGCACATAGATCGGGGTGTGGCTCTCTGTACACGAAACTGACCTCACGCGCAAATCCACCAAAGTACGGGGGCATTAGAAGACTGCACACACATTGGAAGGAGTGTGTCTCAGGCGAATATACACCCTCCTTGGACAGCACTGAGCTCCCCAGCAGCTGATTGACTTAGTTAAATTGGGAGAAAATTTATTAATTAATAATAATTATATTATATATTCCTGACCATCATCAGTACCCATACACATGTTTTTTGGGCTAAATGGGCTAAATGGGCACAAATTCCCACAGACGTACAAAGTCTTGCAAAAGGCCTCCTCAGAAGTGTTACAAAGATCACAAAGACACTGAGGTCACTTTATTTTAATAGCATTTCTTTTTAAACGGGAGGTCTGACAAGCCCATAATCAGGTGTCCAAATACTTTTGGTCATTAAGTGTACTTTTTATGTTTTTATTATATTTTATCTGAGATTAAACCTAGACTATTGAGGAGCCCTAAAGACTTTCGGTTTGTAGAAGTGAAGACGGCTGTTATTTGAACTGATTAGAATCAAACAGCTACACCAGACTGAACTGGTTTTCCTTTTGCTTCCTCTTCTTGAGATCTTGCACTTTGTTTCCTAAAGTTGGTTCGGTGCACGATCATGTCCCTCGGTTTGCCCAAATATTACACCTCCACCTTTCACCTACTTCCAAGGAACTTTGTACATGAAGATCTCAAACCTCCAGCCTGGTTTGCAGTTCTCAGAATGATGTTTGATGTTCTATTCCCTCAGAACTGCTCTGCTCCGGGCTTTTCTTTTTTTTTTAGGTTCAAATAAGGGAAATCGACTGCCGTTATGTGACGAGTTAAAGCACATTTCATGTCAATATTTGCTCTTGTATTAGACAAATAACGTTTAGACTTCCGGGAGGGTTTGACTTTGTTTATTCACGCATATGATCAAAATGAAATTGATTTATTGTGTTTACAATTTTGCATGATGTTGAATGTGTGAAAATGTCACAGTGGATGAAGGAAGTGTTTTTAATTCTGAGAAATAACTTTTATGGTTCATTTGTGCTAAACTTCAGTTTAATTTATTTATTTTTAATTCATAAGGATTTTAACATCGTTTTACACACTTTGGTTACATTCATGACAGCACAGGTAGTTACTGATTACACAAGATTCATCAGTTCAAGTTTAATATCACGGACAGTCATGGACAATTTTGTATCTCCAATTCACCTCACTGGGCAGCATGGTGGCTCGGTGGGTAACACTGTTGCCTCACGGCAAGAAGGTCCTGGGTTCAATCGCCAGGTGGGGCGGTCCTTTCTGTGTGGAGTTTGCATGTTCTCCTCGTGTCTGTGTGGGTTTCCCCCGGGAGCTCCGGTTTCCTCCCACAGTCCAAAAACATGCAGTCAGGTTAATCAGAGACACTGAATTGCCCTATAGGTGAATCTGTGTGTGTTTGTGTGTGTGTGTCTGCCCTGGGTGTTACTGTGTGAAAAGCTGGGATAGGCTCCAGCACTAGCGACCCTGATTGGATAAGCAGTTAAGAAAGTGAGTGAGTGAGTGAATTCATCTCACTTGCACGTCTTTGGACTGTGGGAGGAAACTGGAGCTCCCGAAGGAAACCCACACAGTCCCGGGGAGAACATGCAAACTCCATACAGAAAGGACCCGGACCACTCCACCTGGGAATCGAAGCCATGATATCCTTCCTGTGATGCGACAGTGCTACCCACCCTTGCTAACATTAAATATACAATCATACACTTATGGCTAAGCTGACTGAATGCTGATCATGTGTTTTTACTATACTATATACACCGACCAGGCATAACATTATGACCACTGACAGGTAAAGTGAATAACACTGATTATCTCTTCATCATGGCACTTGTTAGTGGGTGGGATATATCAGGCAGTAAGTGAACATTTTATCCTCAAAGTTGATGTTAGAAGCAGGAAAAATGGCTGAGCGAGTTTGACACAGCAAGGGCCAAATTGTGACGGCTAGACGACTGGGTCTGAGCATCTCCAAAACTGCAGCTCTTGTGCGTGCTTTCAGCAGGATGATGCGCCCTGCCACAAAGCAAAAATGCTTCAGGAATGGTTTGAGGAGCACAACAACCAGTTTGAGGTGTTGACTTGGCCTCCAATTTCCCCAGATCTCAATTCAATCGAACATCTGTGGGATGTGCTGGACAGACAAGTCCGATCCATGGAGGCCTCACCTCACAACTTACAGCAGTTAAAGGATCTGCTGCTAACATTGGGGTGCCGGATACTACAGGACACCTTTAGGGGTCAATTGGAGTCCATGCCTTGATGGGTAAGGGCTGTTTTGGCACCAAAAGGGGGAGCAAGACAATATTAGGAAGGTGGTCATAATGTTATGCCTGATCCGTGTGCTAGTATATATTAAATCTAATCCTTTCCTTCAGATTGCAGTGCTTCATATGGATTTAAACAATTTATTCAGAATATTCAAACAGATGCAAATGCAGAATATGCAAACAGAACAACATCATTAATGAAATTCATTGCTTCCCACAGCTAGCAAAAATGTAGCTTCGTATCCAGTATATAAAGCTGTGACTGACACGTTTAGGGTTTTGGAATGGCGTAAAAGTGAAGACAAAGTGCTTTAATCACTTCCTGCGGCTCTGCCGTGCTGACAGGGTTTATCATTAGGAAGCTTCTGAAATATACGTACATGTGACTCACCAGGCCACAAGCTATCAGCCGCCGTTAAAGATATATGTGGCTTTTAAAAGTGGCCGCGCTGACCTTGAAGGAGTATCTGAGCATACATCCAGCCGGCAGTGACAGGAGGAGCTGCAGGTATCTCACATTTCACGTCCTGGAGATGAGACGAAGGTTGTTACATAGAGACATAAAACAGCTTGAGATTCTTCTTGGGCAAAGAGTTGTTGAAATATCTATTGAAGAACGGCACCGATAACAAAGCACAGGTCAGTATCGCACTGCTGCTAGCGACTGAGGTAAAGCAGCTAGCAGATCTTTCGGGGGAGGTACAGTAGGGTGGGTGTCACGGAATAACACAAGAGATCCTCGCTTGGGTGTCTCATGTCCAACGAGATAAAATTCCCAATTAGTGGCATAAATTCCCACAGGCACTTTTTTATTGCCTTAATACAGAGGATGGTGGTGCCATCATATTCACGCCCATGGTTTAAGAATCGGGGCGTCCAACAAGCTTACTGTAAGGTGTCCAGATACTTTCGGCCACAGAGTATATGTGTATCTATTGAAGAACGTCACTGATAACAAAGCACAGGTCAGTGTGACTATCATACTGCTGCTAGCGACTGAAGTAAAGCAGCTAGCAGATCTAATGGGGCGGTACAGTGGTGCAGCTTGAAGGGTGGGTGTCACGTAATAGCACAAGATTTGAGGAACCGACTTCGATCCTCGCTCGGGTGTCTCATGTCCAATGAGATGAAATTCCCAATGAGTGGCATAAATTCTCACAGGTACTCTTAACTCAAACTTAAACAAAGCTTTATGGGCATGACAAAATATGGACATTCGTATTGCCAAAGCTTAGTGACATATTTAGAAAACATAATTTAAAAAATAAAGTAAAATAATAATAAAACAACAACAATAATAATAATAGAAAATATACAATATATAAAAGTTACAGATATACATATTAAAATGTAAATAAATAAAAAAACAAAACAGTGCAAGTGGTAATAACAAAAGTGTGTGTTTGTGTGTGACGTGGTTACACTCTTGTGGAAAGCCTTCCCAAAAGAGTAAAGCCTGTTATTGCCTTAAAAACCAAGGGTGGTGGTGCCACCTTATTAATGCTCATGGTTTTGGAATGGGGCATCCAACTAACTTACTGCAAGGTGTCCGGATTCTTTTGGCCACGGTGGTGAGTGTATGTGTGAGATGAATGTCACTTCAGAAGTTACACACAACAATCGAATAAAATCTCCTCACCGGAAGTCTCATGGGGTAGAGGGGGGCGGACAAACGATACCTAACAACTGTTCAGCCTTGGTTAGTGACTGTATAAAAAATGTACCTAATAACATGACCACTCAGTACAAGTCAGTGTATGTACTACAGGTGTACTGTATCTGTGGGAATGTGTGTTCTTCTGAGCTTGTGAACTGTAATTAACATATTTTAAAAGTCCACTAAGTAATTAGAGCAGGCAGTTAATTACCTGCAGTTTGGGTTATCAGTCTAGCCTACAGTTTAATTTCCTGCTCAGCTAAAGATGCACAGAGAGATAAAGTACAGCAGGTTTATATTCATTCAGGAGTTTTCAGTTTCAAGTCCCATTCAAGATAGATACAGATAGACAGATAGGTAGATAGATGGATAGATGGATGGATGGATGGATGGATGGATAGATGGATGGATGGATGGATGGATGGATGGATGGATAGGGTTTATAATCATTCAGGAGTTTGCAGCTTTATGTCCCATTCAAGATAGATAGATAGATGGATGGATGGATGGATGGATGGATGCATGGATAGATGGACAGACAGACAGACAGACAGATAGATAGATACAATACAATTATATTTTTAAACCTATATTTTAATGTATAAGAATATACAAACAAAGCATTTATCACATATCTGAATTTATTACATGCTTGACTGGACGTTTGATTTGCATCTCAGGTTATTTGAAAGGCGCTGGAGTTCACAGCTGTGCAGTGGTCTGCTGTGGTGAGCTGTTGCGGTGAGCTGGTGATTGATTTGAGTGGAAGCTGGACTGGGACAGAGAGGAACCAGGATGAACATGTGTTCCAGGTCACAAATGAAGCTCCAGACTGCTCCGTCTGCCGTGTCCTCTTTGATTCGGCCCCTGTGAGGTGACATTTAGAGCAGGGCTCTGGTCTCGGGGAACACAATAGGTCACTGAGATCCAGCTCGAATGGCATCTGTAAGTGTGAACATTCACAGTAAGTGAAGAAGAGAGACACTTTATGGCCAAAATTATGTGGACATCGGATCTAGACTGAAACATACACTATATGGTCAGAAATATGTAGACACCTGACCAGGAACTTGTTAGAAATCCCATTCCAAAAACCACTAGATGTGTAACCTGAACAAATTGAAAAATACACAATTTAATTTTATCTACTCATAAATCAACATTTGAACAATTTCAAATGTATGCAATTAAATCCTTCATACCTGCCTATTAAATTTGTGTTATAATGTGAAGGGCTAAATTAAATGAAGCCCCCTCGTCTCCCTGTCAGAATTTTAAGAATTAAGAATGCGCTGATTAGTGGTTCAGCTATAAATGTACAAAGACTTGAGCAATAGCAATTATCACAAACTTTATGGCAAGTTCCACCCACTGTGGAGACAGTTGTAGCCTAGTGGTTAAGGTACTGGACTAGTAATTAAAACGTCACTGGTTCAAGCCCCGCCTCTGCCAGGGTGCCACTGTTGGGCCCTTGAGCAAGGCCCTTAACCCTTAATTGCTTAGACAGTATACTGTCACACTACTGTAAGTCACTTTGAATAAAAGCGACTGCTAAATGTAATGTAAATGAGACACGTCAGTGTATTTAACATGAAGCTTTTGTGATGATGTGATTAATAAATCAGCTGTTTTGTTTAGGTGAGAGCGTCTCTGTGCTGTTTGGTCATAGCATTTCTAAGGCTGAACTATAACTTTTTTGCAGAGAGGACACAGTAAACTAGACTATTTTTTTCCAGACAGGGAAGGGTGTGGGTCAGAGGGACGAGGTTTAAGAGTCACGCTTCACCGCTGTGTTTCTGTGAGGTGTGTGCCTGCAAATGTATTTCATAAATTGTGTAAATAATTAAATTTGATCTCCTGAAATGACTTTTCTTATTGCCACTCATGTCTTGCTTTGAACTTTAGTTCAGCCGGGACCTTATCACCTTAAAACCAGAAGTGTTACGGCTCCAGTGTGCAGACAATGCCTCCAAGCTGTGTCCTCGGCCACCGGGAAGAAAATTAAAACGCTGGCAATTATAGTCTGATTTAAAAAGAAAGAAAGAAAAGAAATAAAATGAATGTAATGTTTTTAATAAGGTTTATTTTTTAATTAAGTGCTTTATCCTGGTCAGGTCATGGTGGGTCTGACCACATCCGCCAGGTGTTTGAATTGTCTGCATATAAGAAATGACCAGAAAACATGTCAGTTAAACGTGAGTTCATGTCTTGCAGGTAAAAATAATGAAGTGAACATAAATGATGGTTTGTATGGTGGGAACTGCAGACGGTGCTGTGGCATTACAAGAAATCTGGGCAGAATATATGAAAGTAAATAACAGCGCATTTGAGCTGAACACTACGCTGTAAGGGCAGTGATAGTTCAGTGGTTAAGGTACTGGACTAGTAATCAGAAGGTTGCTGGTTAAAGCCCCACCATCAGGAAGTTGCCACTGTTGGGCCCCTGAGCAAGACCCTTAACCCTAAATTGCTCAAAAACCATGTTCAGTCATAATTGTAAGTGGCTTTGGATAAAAGCGTCTGCTTAATGTCGAACATGTAAATGTAACCTATAAGAAAAGATCAAAATAAATGAAAAACAGAAATAAAATGTGTTAAAACACCTTATAGGAAACAATATAAAATATTACATGTTTTTGTAAATATATACTTTTAAATTTGAGATGTTTTGCACGTGTTGTGAATAAACTATTTGCATGTTGAGATTGGCTTGATTTCAGCACTGGCAAGCCATAGCCTAGTGGTTAAAGTACTGGACTAGTAATCAAAAGGTCGCTGTTCAAGCCCCTCCACTGCCAGGTTGCTGCTGTTGGGCTCTTGAGCAAGGCCCTTAACCCTCAATTGCTCAGACTGTATACTGTAACTGTAATGTAAGTCACTTTGAACAAAAGGTGTCTGCTAAATGCCGTAAATGTAAATGTCCAAAACCGAATGTTTTAATTATATTTCTTGTCGCTTCACAGCAAAAAGGTCTAGGGTTCGATTCCCAGGTGGAGCGGTCCTGAGCAGTTCTATTTTTTTTTAATTATATGTACTTATACATCAACATTTAAACAATGTCACATTTAAGCAGTTAAATCCTTCATACCTGCCTATTCAATGTGTTGGCTTGTGAAGGGTTAAATTATATGAAAAATTTTGCCACCTCTGTTGCTGGACAAATGTTGGTGATTGGTGGTCCAGCTTTAAATGTATAGAGGGATGAGCTTAAGTAATTTAATGAGAGATCAATCAAATCTTCATTAAATGGGCGGGCAAAGAAGGTCTTGGTTTCCAAGAGGGCAAAGAAGGGTTCGATTTCCAGGAGGAGCGGTCTGAGTCCTTTCTGTGTGGAGTTTGTATGTTCTTCCCGTGTCTGCCTGGGTTTCCTCTTGGAGCTCTGGTCCAAAGACGTGCAAGTGAGGTAAATTGGAGATACAAAATTGTCCATGACTGTGTTTGATATTGAACTTGAACTGATGACTGATCTTGTGCACCAGTAACTACCTGTCCTGTCATGAGTGTGTAAAACATGACATTAAATCCTAATCAATAAACAAATAAATAATGATTGTTTCTAAATGTAAATCTCAGCAAACCCTGGAGATGCCACCATGCAGCCCTTGATGGAAGAATACCGTTTTGGATTAACAGAAGCGAAGGGCAGATCCTAGACACCCCAAAATGCTCCTCAATTTCTTCAAAACTGTGTGGAAAACAAACAATTACATTCATGGCTGCTTTTATTTGCTCCATGATTGAGCAGTGCGAGCAGTCAGAGGAAGAACTAATTAATATGCGCTTGAGAACTTTTCTTCTTAGCGAGCTGTCACATTGATGGATGGCTGATTGAAGGCGATGAGATGGCTATCAGTACATAACAACCAGACTGCTGAAATGAAGTACTGGATTACACACGGCGTTCGTCTAATGCAGGGCCACGTTAACATGGTCCGTTTACCGCGGGCGGCAGGATCACATGCTGCTAAACTGAAGAGACGTGATGAATGGATGGATGCAAAAGGAAAAAAATAATAAAAAGGAAAGAATTGTCAGCGTGTAAATACCAGCGGTGGCTCCGGATTGACTGTTTCTGCCATCTTGTGATGCGATTTCTCATTAGAGAGCTATACAGAACAAGCTGGAATATTACAGGATTAATTAAAATGATAGGAATGGTGAGATTCAGCTGTCGGGACGGACGAAAGCGAGAGCCGTTTCAGTGTAATCATTGTTCTGATCAGAGCACCATTGTGTTCATATGAAAGCAAGAACTGACAGCGGCCACTGGCTGGCACGTGTTTATCTCCGATCCCTGTCCTGTTGCGCACTATTTTTTTTAACCAGGCTCGCCGTTGATTAAGCATTCAGCCTGTTCGTATTGGAGAGGTTCAAAGGCTTAATTTAGTTGGCAGCACTTTAAATGCTCATCAGAACATGTTTTCAGACATGGCTCTGTTCCTCCTCTTTCCAGATCCTTCGCTGTTTCCAGGAACACACATGAAGGTCTGCTCGTCTAAGATAGCGCGTCTTCAGAAAAGCATTTCGACTGACAAAGAGCTTCGTATAAAAGGTTTGGCGGGATTTAAAAATCCTTCGCACGCAAGAAAAATAGAATTTTAAAATACAACACAGCACGAGCCGTATATAATTTTATATGTTTTTAATTAGCTTTGACTTATTTAATTAGTCATTTATTAATCAACTTTAATTAAATGCCTGATCAATCATCCTGCTGTTCACTGTGGGTAATCATCCTACGGTTGACTCTGGATTGACTCTTTTCCTTGCTATACAGCAAAGATTTCTACTGTGTGTTTTAGTTTCAGCACAATAAAGTAAGGGAATACAGTGAGTACAGTGTGTTCCTCTGTATATATTACCCTCTTTAAACATGCATTAAGCAGACTGGCTGTTTGAAACTGCCCCAAGTTGTAGGTCATTAAATAAATGAGTGATCATTCAGGGTGCAGTTCTGCTTTGTTTCAGGGTGGCACTGGATAAGAACACAATCCTGTAGTATGTTTGATGTCTGAAGAACTACGATGGCTACAGATTTATTCATTAGGTCATCAACAACTTTGTCTTGGTTTGGATCCTGAATGGACCACAGCATAATTGAATTTTTTTTTTTAATGCATTTTCTCCAGATTTAGCACACTTAATTTTTGTCTTCTGCTGCTGAGAGATACCAGATTGCATCCAAGGAGAGCACGTCGTTGTACACGCCTCTTCTAACATGTGTAGAGCCCTCCTCTTCTCGCCCCTGCATTCTGCACAGGCGTCTCTTCCACCAATCAGGGTCCTTACACAGCGTTTGAATAACCACGCACCCACACATAGTCCGGCCCCCACCCTGCAGATACGGTGGCCAATTAGTATCTACTGCAGGCACTGCCAATTATGCCTGCCAGATGGTGCCCAGCCGACCGGTGGCAACACTGAGTTTTGAACCAAGGAGTTCAGAAACTCTGTGCTGGTGTGCTAGCGGAATATCCCACTGCGCCACCTGGGCTCCCTATAGCATAGTTTACTTGGTGAGTTAGATAGTATGTTGAGTAAAATTAATACTAAGTTGGTGAGTTAGAAAGTACTTGGTGGATTAGATAGTAAGTTAAGTAAGTTAAATAGTAAGTTGGTGAGATAGTAAGTTGAGTAAGTTAAATAGTAAGTTGGTGAGTTAGATAGTAAGTTGAGTAAGTTAAATAGTAAGTTGGTGAGTTAGATAGTAAGTTGAGTAAAATTAATACTAAGTTGGTGAGTTAGAAAGTACTTGGTGGGTTAGATAGTAAGTTAAGTAAGTTAAATAGTAAGTTGGTGAGAAAGATAGTAAGATGAGCAAGTTAGATAGTGCTTGGTGAGTTAGATAGTAAGTTGGTGAGATAGATAGTAAGTTGAATAAGTTAAATAGTGCTTGGTGAGTTAGATAGTAAGTTAAGTAAGTTAGATAGTAAGTTAAGTGAGTTAGATAGTGATTGGTAAGTTAGATAGTAAGTTAAGTAAGTTAGATAGTAAGTGAAGTGAGTTAGATAGTGATTGGTAGGTTAGATAGTAAGTTAAGTAAGTTAGATAATAAGTTGAGTGAGTTAGATAGTGATTGGTAGGTTAGATAGTACTTGGTGAGTTAGATAGTACGTGGTGAGTTAGATAGTAAGTTAAGTAAATTAGATAGTAAGTTAAATGAGTTAGATAGTAAGTTGCTGAGTTAGATAGTACTTGGTGAGTTAGATAGTAAGTTGAGTAAGTTAGATAGTAAGTTGAGTGAATTAGATAGTGATTGGTAGGTTAGATAGTACTTGGTGAGTTAGATAGTAAGTTGAGTAAGTTAGATAGTAAATTGAGTAAGTTAGATAGTAAGTTGCTGAGTTAGATAGTACTTGGCTTGATGAGTTAGATAGCAAGTTAAGTAAGTTAGATAGTAAGTTAGTGAGTTAGATATGACTTTGGTGAGTAAGATAGTAGGTTGGTTAGTTAGATAGTAAACAGAAGAAGATCGCCAATCTGAAGTCAACCGTAGGATGATTGATTACCCTCAGTGAACAGCAGGGGCAGTGGTAGCTTAGTGGTAGCTTAGGTAATGCACTAGACTTGTAATCAGAAAGTTGCTGGTTTAAACAAAACCACCACCACTTTTGGGCCCTTGAGCAAGGCCCTTAACCTTCAATTTGCTTGAATCGTATTCTGTCATATCTGTAAGTCACTTTAAATAAGAGCATCTGCTAAATACCATAAATATAAATGTAGATGCTTGTTCATTGCCACACTCACATGCTCACTAAAATTCTGCCCAGGTGCAATTAAAGCAGGCAGTGCACCTACTGGCATGGTTTTATAGGTGGGAGAACTTTTTTAATCCTACTGATTACAGTAATAAATACAGGGAGCATGATTTATTTATTTATTTAAGATATGTTCAGACAATGAAAGCCTCTCTCCATCTGTTCAATCACAAGAGAGAATTAACAGATTATAATTGCATTATTGGCGCCTGCTGCTCTCCACCATCAGCCCACTTCAGAGAGTCTGGGTAATCCCTGATACTGACTCATAAACAGGAGTTAAAAGTGATAATGCCATGCATGAGGACTAACATATATTTATAGTACATTTAGCTTCAATCAGTCATAATTAACAAGACTTAAAGCTTAAAGTTGTTTTGGAAGTTTTTTGGAAGTAAAGACTGTTTGGAGCTGCATGTGTCAGCAAGACAGAGTTTTCAAACGTAATGGGACTTCTGTCTAATCCTTCTACATTCTGCTGCTCACTGGCCGTGATTCTGTGGCAGGGGCAAGTCAAAGGTGAGTTACATTCATAATGCTGATCTAACTCTGTTAATGTTATTAATGTTTGTTACTGTGCACTATTGTACATTACTGCATTTATTCTGTTAAGCTGTTTACATGTCTAAAACTCTGCTGGTGTAAAATGCAGCAATTTGTTCACATTCACATAAGCATGTCGGTTAAGAATGAATCCCCAGAGTATGATGGTTAGTTATTGGGTAAAAGAATTTGCCAATTTTATTTTGCCCGAGAACTGAAATGCTGTTTCTCATGCATGTACCAATCCAGCTCTATCACCCTGACAGAACTTCTGTAAATTTGACAGAAAATGATGTCAGCAGTCCAAGAGAGAACCCTGTCACTGGAACTCTGGAAATTTTAATCTAGGATTTAGGTGTCTAAATCTAAAAGAAACACTATTCTTTTGTGACACTAGCTTTTGGTAACAGGTCTTAATTAACAATGGTGCAAATAAACCTCCTAGCCGTAAGTGTGCATGCACATGAGAAGCGTTTTTCACTTAGCTTACCGCGAGTCTTGGTGCAAACTGCCGCTTTGTTCAGCACTCGGCTTGAGCTGTGCGGTAAAACGTCATCAAAGTGCGAATATGAGACAAATCTGCGTTTGTGCTGAATAACGTTTGTGCATTTGTGAAAATTAAATTCACTCTGAAAGCTCCACATGTATCTCTGTTTATCTTTATGTTTCTCCTGTTTCACTTTTAAATTGGTGTTCGATAGTAAGTTAGATAGAAGTTGGTGAGTTTGATAGTACTTGGTGAGTTAGATAGTAGGTTGAGTAAGTTAGATAATAGGCTGATGAGTTAGATAGTAAGCTGGTGAAGTAGATAGTACTTGGTTAGTTAGATAGTAAGTTGGTGGGTTAGATAGTAACCAGCAGAAAACCGCTAATTCTTTAAAGCTCCACATGTATCTGTGTTTATTTGTATGTTTCTCACCGTTTCATTTTTAAACTTGTGTTACAGCTTAAGCAGAGCGGTAGAGAGAACAGAGTGGCGACACTCCCATAGGGAACCGTTGGAAAGGGGGCGGGACATATTTTCTGCGCAGCTTCCGGGTTGTGGAGCTCTGTATAGTTCCAAACAACCCATAGAGCCCCATTCATTTCCACTACTTATCAAACATTTTTAGCTGTATGTTGCTTTGTTTTAAAAAAATTATGAATTTAATGTCATTAATATACTTAATACTGTTATTGTTTAGCATTTGCTCAGCACTAAATGTTACATGTTTATCTTAATTAATAGGTATAACCCAATTTAGCTTAGTCAGTTAAGCTTAATTAATGACACACGAGTCTTTTCACCTAAAATGAGTTGATTAATCAAGAGTCTTGTTACAGAAATGATCATAAAACATTAGAACCACAATAAATCATTATACTTTTACTTTCATACTTAAGTACATTTGAAGGTAAATTTAGTTTAGTACTTTAGTGGAGGTAAAGAGTATTTTTACTTTTACTACTACTTTTACTGGAGTAATATGTTACCTTGGATATCTCTACTTTAACTCAACTAAATGGTTTGTGTACCTTGTCCACCACTTACATTAGACAAAATGAACTAGTGCATATTCATAATGAATTCATTAATGTATTACATGTAGGAATCAATTATTAATCACTCATGAAATAAGAGATGAATGAATGCTTTTTCATGTACCTGCACTATAATGTTTTTGGTACGGTAATGTGTTTATCAATCTGTTCATTCAGTGCAGGTAAACCTTATGAATCCAGCACATGACTTAGTGTTTAGCAAAAATGATTATTATTATGAATCCTCAGGAAAGTGAAGGGAGATTAGTTTATGCAAAAAACAAAACATAAAAAACTTTAATGTCTATACTGTATATTGTCTCTACTACTTAATGATATCGCATTATGTAATGTATGCTATTATAATGTACTGTGTGTTAACAAGAACGACCTATTAACAAGTCATTATAAACATCAATCTTCCACTTTATATACCAAATTGACATTAAAGCAGATGCAGTAAATGTAAACGCAGTTGAAAATACCCAGAAATTGTACAAATGTTTATTATTTGCCGTTTAATATTTCATTTACTGCTGCCTGTCCCATTTGAGAACATGACAGCGCCGGGTTTGTTTGGAACTATTGAGGGTTACATGAACCACGTGACCGCGTAGCGGCGAGATCAAGGAGTGTCGCAACTCTCTCTATCTACGGCTCTGAGCTTAAGGCTCTAAGAAATTGTGAGAATCAGCTTTTTCGAGTCTAAAATGCTTATTATTAAAAATAAAATCAAAGCTTAATGTGGTTTAATGTACTAAAAGAACGACACAGGAAAACTAAACCTGTCTTAATTATTACTAAATAAGTTCTCTCCACTAATGAAATTCCTCACTCATTGTTTTAGTACAATAAATCACGTTAAGCTTTGTTCACATTTAGCATTGTTAATACGGCCTGAGACTAGAGCTTTTACTACATCATATCAAATAGTTCGTCTCATTGGAGGAGCTTTAAAAAGGTCAGAAACAAACTGAATTTCAATCAGGTGAACTTAGAGCACCCCGGCAAGCGCAAAAATCACTAGTCCAACACAGCAAAAGGAAATAGCAGCGTGTGAATGCACCCAAACAACAAACTCTAATACTCATCAACCATATACTATAGTTGCTGTATCTGCAGAGTAGCCACGAGATGTTTTAATGCTCACTCAGCTAGGAATTAGAAAGGCAAATTACATTCAATTTAATGGGATTTGCAGCAATAAGCAATTTTGCAGCAGCGACCGGCGATTAAAAATTACCCTTACATACTGTAGAGCATTCAGCACAGTAACGATCATACACACGGTAATAATCAGTCGTCTCCTGCTTCCACTGGAGGAATTTCTATTAAAGTAACAACTGCACAAATCAGTGTGTAATTGTACACGAGCTAGAAATAGATTTTTCAGTCACGTCAGGGATTGCAGCTTGGCTTTAATGTCGTTTTACAGCGACGTATCTTTAAAAACAAGCGAGTGTGAAATGAACGTCACCCGATAACCCGACACAATAAAGAAAATTCCAGACCGAACGTCTCGTCTGCGTGTGAACTGGAGCCACATTTGTAAGCGCCTGTGTTTGTGAAGTAGAAATATGGAGTGTGGGATGAACCGGACGGGGAGTAGCTGTGAGTAATTGTTTCTCTCAGCCGCACAGGCCCATCCTGGTCCTTTGGAGATAAGGTGGACTAAATCTGCTTGAAAGTCCTGGGAGAGATGACGTCTGGAGGAGAGCAAACACAAACTAGCCGCGTCGGCCTCTTCTAGATGAGCAAACTCCAAAAGTCCTTTCTTTTTTATTAAAGGCCAGCGAGTGGCCTATTATCTTTGCTCTCGGCCATGCTGCTGCCTTAATGCAGAGAAGTGCTGGACGTTTCACTGTGCTGTGCATTACACAGGGGTGAGCTATATGGCCAAAAGTATTTAGACACCTGACCATGAGCTTGCATTTTAAAAACAAATGCTATTAAAGTGAACTCTATGTGATCTTTTCAGCTATAGCAACAGCCACTCTCTTGAAAAGGCTTCTCACAAGACTTTGAAATATGTCTGTGGGAATTTGTGCCCATTCATTCAGAAGACCATTTGTATCTAAGCCTCAATTGATGCTTCAGTGGGGTTGAGGTCAGGATGCACTATGGGAAGAAGGCAAGCCGAAGGAGGCAGTGTGATGCTTTGGGCAACATTCTGCTGGGAAACCTTGGGTCCTGGCATCCATGTGGGTGTTACTTTGACACGTAGCACCTACCTAAGCATTGTTGCAGACCATGTACACCCTTTCATGGAAACGCTATTCCCTGATGGCTGTGGCCTCTTTCAGCAGTTTTGGGGTTGACTTGGCCTCCAAATTTCCCAAATCTCAATCCAATCAAACATCTGTGGGATGTGCTGGACAAACAAGTCCGATCCATGGAGGCCCCATATCGCAACTTACAGGAGTTAAAGGATCTGCTGCTAACATCGTGGTGCCAGATACCACAGCACATCTTTAGGGGTCTAGTGGAGTCCATACCTTGACGGGTCAGGGTTGTTTTGGCAGCAAAAGGGGGACCAAGACAATATTAGGAAGGTGGTCATATTGTTATACCTGATTGGTGTATATTATAGCTGGATATATTGGATATTCAGTGCCACCATTCAATTATAAACAATAAAACAATAAAAAACAATAACTGTGTAAGTTACCAAGTAAAGCAAATTAAAATGATCAAACAATAAAAGCCTCTGAACTAACAAAGCCATGTAGACAGCATGGAAAGTGTTTAATAGTTATTAAAAATGATACTTTGACAACAGTATAATTTTAAAGCGTTTGGAAACATGACCTGTAACCGATGCCTGAAATCTTAAGCTCCTCCGCCACTTGGGGATCATTTTAGGAATAATGGACTACTGTGTAGCATAAAGAAAGGGCGACAGCAATTGTTGGCACAGTAAAATGTTTCAATATCTTTTACATTTTCAACATTTAGCAGATGCCTTTATCCAAAGCGACTTACAGTACTGTGACAGTATACAATCTAAGCAATTGAGGGTTAAGGGCCTTGCTCATGGGCTCAACAGTGGCAACCTGGTAGTGGTATGGAGAGACACACCCTGATTAGCCCATCAATCAACCAGCAGAGGTCGTAGTTGAATCAGTTATGAGGAGACCCTATCTGGCTTACTACTACGCCACCCCTATATGAACAACAGGTCAATCTTTGTTCATGTGGCCACTCAGTCCAGCAGGATGGCAGAGCTGAGATTCGATACGATGTATTCGAGATCCCTGCTCTGTTGTGCTAGCGTGTGTTTTACCGCTGCGCCACCTGAGCGGCCGTTAATATTAAGTTTTACACACTTACACTAAAACACTTCTCTTAAATCTATTCCTATTTTTCTTCATTTTCTTTATTTAGTGTGGAATTGCTACCTCAGACATCACCAGTGACAACGGGGGCAAGGCCATTTCACTTTGACACACCACATATTTCAACACTATTATACAGAACAAATAGCCACTGGGTACAATATTTGGACATCCAGTGGGGTGAAAATGTGCTGGAAACTTTGCCACTTGTGTGACCGTGCTGTTATCTGCTCTTCTAGGTGAAAACAGGACACGACATTCTATTGTTTCCAGCCATGTTACACTGAGATCATTATTTTTAATTGGATGTTATAAAATGGACATGATGTTTTATGTCCTGCTGTCTATGAAGGACACCTCATGAACTCAGTCACTGATTTACCCAGCAACTCTCTTGACCCCTGCATTAACCTGCCCACACTGGACAAAATGCTCCTTTTTTTTAAAGACAGAGCCGTATGTAAATGGGGAGAAACCTGCCAGCACATCCGGGCGAGAGGCTGACAAAAGAGCAGAGACTCTGAATCACAAAACGATGGAACCCGATTTGGCAGCGGTCCTTTCATCTGCCGTGTGAAAACCTAATCAGGCAGCCTGATTGCCGCGAGTGGCCTTTTGTAGTTTTTAATCCGACTTGTGTCTTAAAGAGCGCGTAATTGAAATTCTGTCCTGAACAGGCGCAATTTACATCTGTGCAGATAATGAGGAGTCATCTGTCCTCCGCCGAGAGAACGTCTGATCATCTTCACGTGCAGCATGACAAGTCCTTGATTGGCACTACACAAGGTGCACTATTTTGACAACATTGACATTAGGGTAAGCCAAATCGGTTTCTTTATTTAGATTTCCTCTAGCTGTACCTGATTAATCAGCAGGACAAAGGATCATTTATACTGCCAGTGTCATGTTAAGCTGACATTCCAATATGTATTTGGACACTCCTTGTTATTATAGAGTTTGTTTCAGCCACACATTTTTAACAGACAAATAAAACTAATTTATTTACTTCCAGCGTTTTGGTAATAGTTTGGGGAAGACCTTTTCCTGCTCCAGCATGCCTGTGTGCCTGTGCACCAGGCTAGTCTATAAGCGCGTGGTTTGATAAAGTTAGTGTGGAGGAATTCCAGTGACCTGCTTCTTCATAAATATTATATTAATGCACATGGTTTTGGAATGAGTTGTCCAGCAGGCTAATGGTCAAGCATCCACAAACATGTAGTCATATATTAGTGTTAGAAAGATTAGCAAATGAGGCAGATCAAAGTATTTGGATACCTGTACATTACATCAGTATGTACTTATATGAACAATACTGTTTGAAAATATTAAATAAATTAATTAAAATTAAATTAAATTAATTAAAGAATTTAATTAAATAAATAATTTTAAATAATTAAATAAATAATTAAATGAATTGTAATAAGTTAAAATTAAATAATAAAAAAACAAAATAAAATTAATAAAATTATTTATTTATTAAAATTCATTATAATTTATTAATTTATTTACTATTTTCAAATGAATAAAATTAATTAATGCATGAATAAATTAATTAAATAATAATAAATTAAAAATAAATAATTGATTAATAAACCAGGTCTGCCATGAATTTTATATACATTAAATTTATATAGGTTAATACTAAGTCCAAAACATGGTTAGTTTATATATGTAATTGATTTTAAATTCCTGTAATCAATAGGTGTGGCATAAACATCTAAACCCAATAATTAGTACAGGTGTCCAGAAACTTTCGGCCATATACTGTATAATTCAGACTTGCTATGTAAAACCCTGCCCAGATACTCCTGTCTCCATAATAACTACCTCAGTAGACCCAGACCGTCGTCTCTCAGATAGAGTCCGTGTAGTTGGGTGTCTCTGCAGATGAGAATAAAGCAAATTTAATAGAGCAGCCGAGCTTCACCTGTAAATGAACCTGCACTGGCGTTGAGAATGTGCTGAGTCTGCGCTACATTAATAAGAAATACAGAGGCATTGTGGGACACAGCAGAACACACTCGGACAAACTGTCACATTAGCAAAGAGAGCAACTATGTTTCATGTTAGAACTACCCACAGACTTTCAAAATATAAGAATCGTTAAGTGCAAATCAGAATATTTTAAAAGAAGACCAAAAATACCATAAATACCAAGAATACCATAATTAAAGATGTTATTAACATTGTCCAATTTTGAAAACATTCACAGCCGTGAATACATGTATCACCTATTAAGACATCCATCCATCCATCCATCATCCATCCATCCATCCATTTATCATCCATCCATCCATTTATCATCCATCCATCCATTTATCATCCATCCATCTATCCATTTATCATCCATCCATCCATCCATTTATCATCCATCCATCCATCCATTTATCATCCATCCATTTATCATCCATCCATCCATTTATCATCCATCCATCTATCCATTTATCATCCATCCATCCATCCATTTATCATCCATCCATCCATCCATTTATCATCCATCCATCCATCCATTTATCATCCATCCATCTATCCATTTATCATCCATCCATTTATCATCCATCCATCCATTTATCATCCATCCATCTATCCATTTATCATCCATCCATCCATCCATTTATCATCCATCCATCCATCAATTTATCATCCATCCATCCATCCATTTATCATCCATCCATCCATCCATTTATCATCCATCCATCTATCCATTTATCATCCATCCATCCATTTATCATCCATCCATCCATCCATTTATCATCCATCCATCCATCAATTTATCATCCATCCATCCATTTATCATCCATCCATCCATCCATCAATTTATCATCCATCCATCCATTTATCATCCATCCATCCATCCATATATCATCCATCCATCTATCCATTTATCATCCATCCATCCATCCATTTATCATCCATCCATCCATTTATCATCCATCCATCCATCCATCCATTTATCATCCATCCATTTATCATCCATCCAGCCATCCATTTATCATCCATCCATCCATTTATCTTCCATCCATCCATCATCCATCCATCCATCCATTTATCATCCATCCATCCATCCATCTATCCATTTATCATCCATCCATCCATCCATTTATCATCCATCCATCTATTTATCATCCATCCATCCATCCATTTATCATCCATCCATCTATCCATTTATCATCCATCCAGCCATCCATTTATCATCCATCCATCCATCCATCATCCATCCATCCATCCGTTTATCATCCATCTATCCATCCATCCATCCATCGTTAAAAAGTAAACATGTAAAATGATGTAGTTCTCCTTTAAATCAGGAGTAATATATGTTAATATGTGTCCTTATCTTGGCTAATCATGCTACAGTACAAACCAGTATTGCTACTTTAGATAGAAAGAAGCTGTTGCTGCGTGTTGGAAGAAAAGATTGGCACTGTGCTAAAGTTGGAGTAATTTGCAGTAATTGGTTATTTAGTCTATAGCAGTTTCAGGTCCAGTCATGCTATTAAAGAAGTAGCAATACTTCAGATAGCAAAGAAGGCCAGGAGAGGACTGTGCTGTTGCTAGGTTTTGTAAAGAAACTGTTAGCAATGTGCTAAACATGTGAAAAACTGTAGGTCCCCTTTAAAATAGAAATTGACCATTAAGTCTGTAGAAGTTTATCTTGGTCAGTCATGCTTAAATATTAAAGGAATATTTCTAAGAAGCTTAAATACAGTATATTAGTTATGAAAGGCATTAGTTTGTGTTGTTGCTGGGTGTTGGAGAGAAGTAATACTTTAGGTTCTCTTTAAATCAGGAGTGGCAGGTTAACTTGACTAATTTGCTATAGTGTTTAAGAGTATTAGCAAAAAAGCTCGGTTTTAAATGCGTTAGGTAAATAAGCAATCAGCAAACACTTGCTCTGTTGCTGTTTGTTGGGAGGAAAGCATTAGCAAAGTGCTAACAAGTGGAATACTATAAGTACCCAACAGTAAGTACTAAATCAGGAGTCATGTGTTTTAATTGCTCATTTAGCCAACAGCAGTTTGTCATGACCACTCATGCTACTCAAGAGTGTTGCTACATTATATAGCAAAGAAGCTAAGAGATCTAAACGTAAACACATTAGCTTAGTCAGCTAGCCAATGTTCTTTTGCTGGACATTGAGAAAATAGCAATTACCAATGTGCTAAAAAAGTCGATTAGCCTACTGTAGGTTGCTTTAAGATCAGAAGTAATTTGTGGTAAGTGTCCATTTACTCTACTGCAGCTTTCTTAGTCAGTTAAGCTTAAGTGTTTAAGAGCACTGGCCATTCTGATAGCTTAGCATAGCTCGGAGAGATATTTGAGTTAAATACATGAAGTAAAGAGCCAAACATCGTGCTGTTACTGGGTGCTGACAAGAAATTTAACTTGACTAATCTTGCTATAGTGTGTAGAGTATTACTAAATCAGTTAGCAGAGAGGCTCAGATATTATTTAAATGCATCAGGTAAATCAGCTTATCATGTTTTGTTGCTGTCTGTTGGGAAGAAAGCATTAGCAAAGTGCTAACAAGTAGAATACTGTAAGTGTTTAGGCGTATTGGCCGTTCTAAAAGCTTAGCGTGGCTTGGAGAGATATTTGTGTTAAATACATGAAGCCAAACATCGTGCTGTTACTGGGTGCTGACCAGAAACCATTAGCAATGTGCAAAAAAAAAAAGTGAGGTCTCCTGTAGCTCCCAAATTTATGAAGAAAAAAGGTGGATTGGTCAAGCCGTGTTTCAGGGTCAGTCCCGACATCAAGGGCGCTATCATTTCTGCAGCGCTAGTTGTGTAGTTGCAGTTTTCAAAAGCAATCGTTCCAATGGCAAATTCTAGAACCATAAAGAAATGATGAAACGTTCTGCAATCAATGCTCTGTGAAGTTAACTTTCATTTACAATCCAGTACAAATAAGGTCATTTTTGCAACCAGACATTTGCGGTTGACCTCGGCGTAGTCGAAACCCGCTCTCACTTTGTTCAGGACGGCAACCTATTCTGCAGAAAATCACTCTCAGCAGCAGAACAGACAGCTCGGGGTGTTAATTTCATGGGCTGAGCCTTAAATTGAGCTCAATAATTTTCTTCTCAACTAGATTACAGCCAGGTCTAACATCCTTCTCCCAACAGGTAGACCCATCCAGCCTAAGGATGATACCGATTACACAAAAATAAATAAATAAATAAATCTATATAAAAAATCTGGGTTATCGCTGAGTTTGTTGACCGCACACACAAACTGAAGATGAGACATGCACCCCCGAGGACCAGACGGCAGATTTAGACGAACTAGTTTTCTCATTTTTTATATCCCAGAGTAAATCTCCGAGATGAAATCTGCAGTGTTGTGAATGAGAAGAAGCCAAGAAGATTTATTCTTCTCTATAAGTGTGAATGTAAACAGACAGACATGCTCATATTTTTGCAATCTATCATATCAGCACTGTCAGCTCTCACTGAGTTTATTAGATGGGATTACTTTTTTTTTATCTACAAACAGGATATTCATGTGTCACATTTTACTGTTAAATATTCATAAAAACATATATTCCATTTAAATCGTCAAAAATATACTAGAATTGCAAATCTGTATCTAACATACAGCAGGTCAGAGGAATGAAACTGGGCTCTTTTTTGCAAAGAAGCATCTGAAGCCTGTTTTCCACTGCATGGTACTCTACAGTACAATACCATACCAAATACATGCAAAAGGGTACTCGTAAAAGTAAGAGGGGTTTTCTAAAGGTGAGACTGTGATGACAGCGGTCCAAGTCCAGATGCAACCCTCCTATTTCTATCCAGGCTTGGGACCTACAGTGAGAGCGCACTGTAAGTGTACCTCTTACATTTACATTTATCTAAAGCGACTTACAATTATGACTGAATGTACAGTAGTTTGAGCAATTGAAAGTTAAAGGCCCAATAGTGGCAACTTGGCAGTAGTGAGGCTTGAACCTGCAACCTTATGATTACTAATCCATTACCTTAACCACTGAGTTACCAGCTCTTCTTGGCTAGGCTGTTTCAGCCGTCCCTCCTCGGACATTAGCCCGATTGTTCGATAGCACCACTACAATTCTTTAAGTGGTAACGTTCAATAGTCAAGTCAAGTCAAATTTATTTATATATTGCTTTTTACAATGGACATTGTCTTAAAGCAACTTTACAGAATCCAGGACCAACAGACCAAAAACCCCTATTGAGCAAGCCGAGGATGACAGAGGCAAGGAAAAACCTTCTTAAATTACAGGAAGAAACCTTGAGAGGAA
The DNA here is from genome assembly GCF_030014385.1 of Trichomycterus rosablanca. Classification (NCBI taxonomy): domain Eukaryota; kingdom Metazoa; phylum Chordata; class Actinopteri; order Siluriformes; family Trichomycteridae; genus Trichomycterus; species Trichomycterus rosablanca. The sequence continues at coordinate 4,309,913 of NC_085989.1, read as the reverse complement.
TCAGACTCAGCAGGGACCCCCATCCTTCCTGGGTGGCCTGGAGGATACTTTAAATAAATAGGATTTACACAAATCATACAAACACAAAATTAAATTGAACTGAAAGTTATAACTAGCAAAAAAAATCTTAATTGTTCAGTCCAGTCTGTGATAAAGTCCGTTGTAAGTTCTGGACATTTTTGGTGCAAACACGCCAGGTTTCCGTCACATCTAGATGCAGCATTGCTGGCACTGCAGTCTCGACTTGTCTCGACAATAGCTTACCACACACATACTTTGATACACTTAGTCACTGGTCAAGAAGTGGAACAAATTTTGCATAAGTACTTAAGTATAGCTCAGGTCACTTAGCAATGGGAACAACCACTAAATGGGGGATGACACATTTAAGATCTATACATACGTACATAAGGTACTGCACAGTGGAAAAGCATCATATATCTACAGTACATTTCGCTTCATTAATCCTTACTAGTGTTTGAATTTTCTCAAGCTGACTGAAAAGGACGTGAACTTGTCTGAATCAATTGTGAGAATCTAGTTCATATGATATTTATTCTGGATTATTGCTCTGCTGTGTTAACTAGTTACATCTCACCTTCATCTCACAGACTGACAACCATCAACCATGAATTCTGCTCAAAAATAAGTGCTGAATGATACGAAAGACATTTAAAGAATTTATTAATAATTAATGAAGACTCTTCCAGGTCCTGAAGCAGCAAAGGAACCCCGGATCATCACGATACAACCACCAAGTTTTACTTTTGGTGTATTTTTCTATATAGGTGATGTTATATAATGTATGTCAGTCATGTGAGTCCAGGCCTGTACAGTAACCAAGTTGACTTCAATCCAACCTTCTGTTCTTTAGTGTTTTTACTCGAAATCCTAGTAGCACAGATCAGATCAGATTAGATCAGAAGCTGCTATCTGTTCTGAGTTAATCCCTTGAAGAAGGACTAATTTAAAGAAGCTTAATGAGTTGTTTTTGTATGCTGATGATATCTTATTGATCAAAGGCTTTATTAATTTGGTTCCTCTCATGCTGTCTACAGTTTCATTCACAGTACAGATAAGATATATTTTAATGAACATGTCACCAGTAAATACGCACATACTAGTGGCTAAGTTGCAATAAGTTTGCTTTCTCTGTTCTCTCTGTCATCTGGACAACCAGTAGCAGTATGGAGCAGTATTTACTTACCCAATCTGTTATTCTGTTATAACAGGAAAATCTGGTGGCTGTTACTTTGCTTATACCATGAACATTTACCAACAACAACCTTTGACATATCCAGTTTCCTCTATGGAAGCTTGCATGACCAACCACAACTAGGCCTGCTCTGCTCTGACTAGTTTACCTACCAGCAGCTCCTTTACACTGGTCAGCAGCATTGTGGTCAGCAGCGTTCCTTCATTGCTGTTGTATCCAGACTGTAGGTCCATAAGCTTGACCTGACCATGAGGATTAATATGTAGTTGGATTTTGTGGCTATAACAGGCTCCCCTCCAGGATAGGCTTTCCACAATATTTTGTAGTCTGCCTGTGTGAATATGTTTCCTTTTCAGTCAAGAGCTGGTCTAGAAGGTCTGGCTCTTAGTTGATGTTCCAATTGAGCCAAAGATCCAGAAAATGTGTTGAAATCAGGGCTCTGTGCAGGCCACAGGATTACCATGTCTTTATAGACACTGGGGGAACAGTCATGTTGGAGCAGGGAAATTATTTCCTTATACTACTGGCATCAAGGTGGGATAATATAATTTATATGATGAAATGCATCTTTTACACCTTCAAGTAATGGATATGAGTGGAACACCTGAACTCGAAGGGATTGAGAGGGCTGTCCACATACTTTTGGTCATATGATAGCTCAGTGGTTAAGGTACTGGACTAGTAAACAGAAGGTTGCCGGTTCAAGTCCCGCCACCACCAAGTTGCCACTGTTGGGTCCCTGAGCAAGGCCCTTAACCCTCAATTGCTCATTGTGTAAGTCGCTTTGGATAAAAGCGTCCGCTAAATGCTGAAAATGTAAATGTAAATGTCATATAGTGTAACATAAACCCTCACTCACTCACTCACTCACTGTCTTAACCGCTTATCCAGTAATGGTCGTGGGTGCTGAAACCTATCCCAGCTTTTCAATGGGCGCAAGGCACACAGTAATACCCTGGACGGGGCGTCAGTCCATCGCAGGGCAGACACACATACACACACACATACACATACACACACACATACACACACACACACATACATACACACACACATACACACACACATACACACACACATACACACACACATACACACACACATACACACACACATACACACACACATACACACACACATACACACACACATACACACACACACACATTCACCTACAGGGCAATTCAGTGTTTCCAATTAACCTGACTGCATGTTTTTGGACTGTGGGAGGAAACCGGAGTACCTGGAGGAAACCCACGCAGACACGGGGAGAACATGCAAACTCCACACAGAAAGGACCCGGACTGCCCCGCCTGGGAATCGAACCCAGGACCTTCTTGCTGTGAGGCGACGGTGCTACCCACTTAGCCACCGTGCCGCTTTTAAACCCTTATTTATAAAAATAGTAACATTTTCTTCATTGTAATTTGAACAGAAATCAACATATTCAGCTTGTCTGTAAAATAAATAAATAAATAAATAAAAAGCTAAATAAATAAATAACGGCGTCGTTTGTTTCACGTCCATTAGCGAGAGCATTGCTTTTTTCATCATTATTACCATTATTAATTCCTCATGTTGGTTTCCTGCATCCTAATTAATTTGATTTTGTTTTGTCCCACTACAGAAGCCTCTGGAAATTAATGATGCGGAACCGCAGCGTTGTGGTGCCTCTGATGGAGCTCGTCTTCAAGGGGGTAAAATTTCCGTCATTAGCCAAAACGGCTGGTGACTGGAAAGTTGGTGCTGGCGGTGCGGGGCTGTGTGCCGCCGGCTACGTTCTGTCTTCATAATTGATTAGACCACCCGAGAGTCGCAAAAGTGATAATGATAACCATAAAAAACCTTTTATTTGCATTTTTATGATTCATATTCCGGCAGAAGCGTTTTTTCTGACTCCATCAACATTTATTCGCTCCATTCATGAAGACGTCGCTTCAGAATAAACAGGCAGAATGGAAATGATCGTCTGAGCAGCAAAAGTTTGGAAAGCTGAAGTTATCTTTTACAAAAGAGATACAGTTAGAGTTTGTTAATGGGTAAAATAGGCTGATAATAGAAACTATGTGTGTGTGTCAAGAGATAGCTAAAGCTATAAGAAAATAACACAATTATACAAATTAGTCTTACATTAGCATCCAGAAAGGTGATGATGATGATTCCTTTTGGAAAAAAACCCCTCCTATTTATCCGGGCTTGGGACCAGCACTACGGGTGCACTGATATGAGGATTCGTCATAACTGATGCATTTACAAGCTCTACTGGGATGGCACGGCGGCTGAAGGTCTCAGCATACTTCCAGCGAAACTAAGTTCGCGAGCGTCACGCGAAGCCAAACGCGTCTTCGCGAGCTTACAAGCTGGCATACTTCTAGCGGTTTCGTTTTGCCTGTCGCGTCTGCTCCACAGCTGCATGTGACGCGGTGACATTTATAATGTAAAGACAAATTAATGTAATTTAAATTTAGTGACTACCGAAAAATGATGGCTGTGTCCAAAATCGCATAGTAAATAGAGGTAGTGTGCACTGCTTGGCCGGTACAGAAGTAAGCTCTTTCAGTACGCAAGTGCGCTGTGTTTGCAGGTATCCAGGTACTTTTCGTGTACTGTTTAATAAATGCTTAATGCTTAATAATGATTAATAACTGCATACTGTTCAGTATAAAAGTAGTGATTTCGGACGCAGCCGATGATCACAGTTGAGACGCTCCTCAAAATCCGTGTTTGTTTTCATGACACGCCTCTTTTTTTAACCGACCAATCACAGGTGTTGTCGCGGCGTGACGTCGTCCGCGGAGTTCGCCCAGCTTCCATGTGTGCGACAAGGCGAGCGAAGCCTCTGCGCGACGTCCGCGGTTGTTCGTTTTCTCCGCGATTACGTCACATCGGTCGCCGAAGCCAGGCGAACGTCGTTTCCGCATGAAGTATGCTGAGGCCATAGCACTGTCGCCTCACAGCAAGAAGGTCCTGGGTTCGATCCCCAGGTGGGGTGGTCCAGGTCCTTTCTGTGTGAAGTTTGCATGTTCTCCCCGTCTGCGTGGGTTTTCTCCGGACACTGAATTGGAGACACTAAATTGTCCATGACTGTGTTTGATATAACCTTGTGAACTGATGAACCTTGTGTAATGAGTAACTACTGTTCCTGAGAAAAAAGAAAGAAAGAAAAAATACTAATAGTTTTTGACATTTGAGTCCTAAATTGACTTTATTTAAGGAACATTTGTGGCACTTAACAATAAACTGTTCCGTTTATTATTGAGAAAACAGCAGCATTTCATTTATCATATTTCACTACAGGGTTAGTGCTAAATGTAATACATGACCTTCAGTTTAGCTTACTGTCCAATCACATCTCTGTAACAACTGATCTTATACACACACACACACGAACACGTGTGGCACGTGTCTGAAAAAAATAAAATGAAAACAGAGCACTTAGGCGCCGATCCTTAACTTAAATAGCCAAAAATGATGGATGGGCATCATTTAATGGGATGTACCAGTGTACAGTCAGCATGGCCCAGCTGTCAGCCACTAAACCAATTAGAAAGGGCGAATTAATCTGGAGCAGAGAGCACAGGTTATGGAAGAGGCCACGAAAAATTCAATACATGACCTCCCGTCGGGATCCAGGTCTTATTAAGTCACAGCAAAAACATAGAAGCTCAGAGAGCGAGCGAGAGAGAGAGAGAGAGAGAGAGAGAGTTTGTAAAATCTTTTTTTGCACTATTGTGTGAGCACATGCAACTTTTATTTTCATCCTTATTTGCCTGCTTAAAATTAATTAATAAAATCTGTTATTCAGAAGTACACGTGCTAGAGTTTTGTCTTTTGTTTTTGCAATGCAAATTTATGATTTATTTATAATGTAGTTGGTAGTTAGTAGCAGCATTGGGATGAACTGTAATGGAATTTCTGAAGGCAGTGATAGTTTGGGCCGTATTGGTGGCATTGGTGGTTGTGGTGGTGTAGTAAATGTATTCCTGCCTGTGGATTTGCAACAGGGTGTCCAACATGCTTATTGTCAGGTGTCCAGAAACTTTTGAAAGGATTTAATCCCACTGGCTAAAAAATGAACAATGACACCAAACACAATCTGGCGGCTGGACTTGAATTTTCTGGACAATTTTGTATCTCCAGTTCACTTCACTTGCACATCTTTGGACTGTAGGAGGAAACCGGAGCTCCTGGAGGAAACCCACACAGACACAGGAAGAACATGCAAACTCCACACAGAAAGGACCAGGACCGCTCCACCTGTGAGACGACAGTGCTACCCACCGAGCCATGGTGCCGCCCGAAGACAAATGTGTAGGAATGCGAGGTGGATAAATGTGAGTGTACGGTGTACCTCCCTCTGTGGGATTGTGTGTAGGAACTGCAGTGACACTGACATGGTGATAGTGTGTTAGTGTGTGTTGTGCTGGTATGAGTGGATAAGACACAGCAATGCTGATGGAGTTTTTAAACATCTCACTGTCACTGCTGGACTGGGAATAGTCCACCAACCAAAAATATCCAGCCAACGGCTCCTGGTAAGCAGCGTCCTGTGACCACTGATGAAGGTCTAGAAGATGACCAACTCAAACAGCAGCAATAGATGAGCGATCGTCTCTGACTTTACATCTACAAGGGGGACCAACTAGGTAGGAGTGTCTAATAGAGTGGACAGTGAGTGGACATGTTATTTAAAAACTCCAGCAGCATTGCTGTGTCTGATCCACTCATACCAGCACAACACACACTAACACACCACCACCATGTCAGTGTCACTGCAGTGCTGAGAATGATCCACCACCTAAATAATACCTGCTCTGTGGTGGTCCTGTGGTGGTGGTGGTGGTTCTGACCACTGAAGAACAGGGTGAAAGCAGGCTAAAAAGGTATGTAGAGAAACAGATGGACTACAGTCAGTAATTGTAGAACTACAAAGTGGAGCCGATAAAATGGACAGTGAGTGTAGAAACAAGGAGGTGGTTTTATTGTTGATCAGTGTATATATTAGGATCAATGTACAGGATATTTATCACAGAGCTCTGTCCGTGTATCAGTAGCGCGCCGGGACGTTCGAGAAGGTGATGGTGGCTGGTGTAATAAGGTTTGTGGGAGAGAGGAAGTAGACGTACAGCATGAGTTGTAGCACTGCTGTTCTCTTCCACTCGGTACATTTGTCACTCCTACCACTCTGCAGCACACTGGATTAGATGTTTGGCTTGGATCATTAAGTTTGGCTCATACTCTGACAGGCCAGACAAGCGTTTCATCCTCGTCAGAGCGCGCAGACGAAAAGAGACAGAAGAACAGACACTTAGAGAAGGAGAAAGAGAGAGATACAAAACCATCTCACCTGTGTTCTATTCACGAGGGATTACAGTTAAACAGAGAGACAATCCCTGCACTCCAGTCCAAATTCTTTGTCGATTAGATGTGATGCCTCACAGCAAGAAACCCAATGGGTGGCACACTGGCTTGGTGGGTAGCACTGTAGCCTCACAGCAAGAAGGTCCTGGGTTTGATTCCCAGGTGGAGCGGTCCGGGTCCTTTCTGTGTGGAGTTTGCATGTTCTCTCTGTGCCTGTGTGAATTTCCTCCAACAGTCTAAAGACTTGCAAGTGAGGTGAATTGGAGATACAAAATTGTCCATGACTGAGTGTGTAAAACCTTAAATCCTGATTAAATAAATAAACCAAACCCCACATGGAACTTTTTACAAATGGTAACTGCGGATGAAGTTCAGATCCAGGTTCATGTGATTAAAATTGTCATTTCGCTGCTTTATATAAACTGGTAGAGACTGAATTTTCTCATCATCCTCACCATCATTTTAATGATCACCTGTCTGCCCATCTGTCACATTTCCAAAACATCTAGCCTACTTCTTTCATAACTTACCAGCACAACTAAAAATATATACATTCAGGTCTGCGTCCATCAGATCAGGTCTTGCCCCAGGCATTCGCCTCCACAACGCAAGAGATGAAATGAAAAGGAGAGAAAACAGACAATTATCAATCAAGGCAACAGATTGGAGCATTTAAAAAGACTCATTCATACAAAGATTGGTGGCAGCGTCTCAACGGCTCTGATTAGATTCTGGGAATTGGAAATTGTGGCTAATTAGGCTGTCACGGGTTCATTAAGGGCGCCGGCACCTCGCCTCTCCCTCACCTGCATGTATATTAAAACTCATTAGCCTCCTTGTCTGAGACAGCACTTGCATTAATTGCCATTGATGCCCCTTCTTTCTCTTTTTCTTTCTCTCACTTTTCTCTCTCTCACTTGTGCTCTCACATTCACGTCTGCTGTGAATACTTAAAAACACTAAATTCCTCTGAGAGTAACTTTGTTCTGTTTTAACTTTGTCCAATTACTAATTCCTGATTTTTTATCTTGGTTTATGTTCACGTGTTGTTTTATTTGGAATTCTTCGTACATTATCACTTGGCTGGAATCGTTTGCCTCATGCACACTTACTTGCACTTTGACATTCTTCCTATTCTTTGGCATTTGGAGGCGGACGGTGAGACGGGGAGGTGCTGTTGACCCGAGGGCCTAAGAAGTGCTCGGCATACATGCATACCCCCCCTCCCCACTCCACCAGCAAACATCTGCACCATGGTGCCATTTCTACAGGTACACATAAGACCTGAACAGTCCCGTCATCGTCTACAGAGGCTGTCTGGAACATTTCAGAAAAATGCACAACAGAGCCAAAAGTATGTGGACACCTGGCCATTGGTTTGCTGTACGTCACATTTCAAAACCATGCGTTGATATGGAGTTGCCTTCTTAATATGCAAAGCATCTATTCTTCTAGAAAGGCTCAGTCAGTGAATGTTTGTCCCCATTCACTCAAAAAATACAAAAAATAAAACAATATGTACAAACCCCATTTCCAAATAAGTTGGGACATTTGGTAAATGCAGTAATCTGTGATTTATCAATTCTTAACTCTTACATCTTTATTTAGAATTTCCAGCATTTTCACTGATCAGCTTCATTGTATTTTGTAAACATAAACACATTGAAACTGTAACACACTCCAAAAAAGTTGGGACTTAGGTGTGTTTAGCTCTGTTTTATCACATTTACTATTACTGAGACTATTTATTGATTGGGAACTGAAGGTAACCATGGGTACTGATGTTTGTCAAGAAGGCCTGGCTTACAATCAGAGTTCCAATTCATCCCAAATATGTTGCTGAGTTTTTTTACTTTTTTTACAGCTTGAAATCTAGGACGAGAAGACCTGGCTCATGATTGATTATAAATATAAGATTTCACTTCATCCAAAAGTGTGAAATGGGGCTGTCCTAATAACTAAATGTTAGATGTTAGTTATACTTATGTCCATATACGAGGGATCTTCAAAAAGTTTCCGCACTTTTATATTTTTGGTTGGATGCGGTGAGGGTGGGAGGAGTAGTAATCGGTCGTGTCTGAGAGACTGAGAGACGCTTATAGTCCGGATTTATCTCCATCTGTTTTCCACATTTTTGGACGCTCAAAGAAGCTTTAAGAGGAAGAAGATTTTCATTCTCCTGGTTAAGAGCTGAAGGGACAGGAACACGCCATACAGGAAAATCTTTACTGTAGTGTTGGCATTTTATTTGATAAATATTTAGAAGTATGTACACGTACTGTATGCGTATTGCAATGTACACTTTCTACACTTTCTAACACATTCTGATTGCGGTGTGTAATTAATTACCGATGGTTGCCTCTTGCTTCACGATTATTGCATGCTGGACACACAGCTTGGCCGGTCCGTACCGATCTGCTTCCTTCCAAGCATGAAATTGCTCTTCAACGTGCTCTGTAACCTCTAATGCAGGCCTGTTGTCCAGCTCAACACATTTGCTCTTTAGGCGACTGCTGCAGACTGAGAAAATTCTCACTCCATTTAAACGTACACAACATTGTTAAAAGTATGTGGACAGTCCACCTTATTATTGAGTTCTGGTGTTTTAGCCCCACTTATTACTAACAAATATAAAGTATAATATCAATAAAATCAAAATAAAAGTTTGCTTCTAACTTTGTGGCAGCACTTTCCATGTGTTTCATCTTGATTGTACCTCAGTTGGTCTGCACAGGGCCCAGTGTCAACTCTATTAAACTGTAAAATTGCTGCGACCCATCATTAGCACCAGACCTCAAAGAGTGTATGCTGTTAAAATACCCATTACTAACAGATGCATGCCATTCAATCTCCAGGATTGGCTACCCATTCACTTCATCAGCACAGCACTGAGATTTAATGCCAGTTGAATTGCTGCTGTTGTGAAGTGAACATGTCTAGGAGCAACAACAGCTCATCTATTAAGTGTTGGGCCACACAAATGTAAAGCACACTGGTGTAAAGCACAGCACCATTACACTAGAATGCAATCAAAAGATGTTCTGGGATAAAGAACTGTCTCAAAGACACACTGCTACTTACCAACTGTAAAGTATGGTGGAGGATATTATGTTCTGGTTCTGATTTTAAACCCTTTGATAAGGTTCTATCTAACACATTTGGGATGAATTGGAATGGCAAATTAGGTCAGGTTTTATTTACTAACATCAGTACCTGACCCGACTTGCCTGATAGTGCCTCATATTTTTGTGGCTGACTCGATTCATGTTCTACAGTCTAATAAAAAACCTTCCAGAAGGTGGCTTTCTGTGGCTGCTCTTATAGCTCAAAGTGGAGACCAAGTCTATTTTAACAAGCACACAAACACACACAAACACACACACACACACACACACACATAGCATATTCAATGTCCACATACTTATGGAAAAGTACAACAAGTATGGTGGAGAATTTATATATGGTAATCATATGCGTATGGGGTTCATACAAAACTCAGCTCGGTCCTTCACAGCGCTTCATTTTCTGTTTCCATCTCGTATTCCTACTAATTTACAGGTACGTATTTGTCGGTCGCTCAAATTGATGCAGGGTACCGTTTCTTTTTTGAGACCGCGCTTTGAAGAGACGAGCATGTGCACTAACAAGGCCATGATCAAAGCGGACACGAGGCCGACTGAAATTAAAATGGAAACCAATTGGGCAGACACACACGGTGCATCGTGGTGAGGTTTAAAGCTTCAGTTTAAACAGGCTGTAAACATTCAGTAATTGAACTAGCTTTAGGATTTATCTATTAAATCCATATGTTAAAGTCCAAATTAAAACGAGCCTTCAGTGAAGCCTTTTTATTTATTAATTTATTTATTTTTTACTTGTGTGCTCATTCAAAGATAAAAAAAAACAACAAACCCCCATAGATGCTTGAACTTCATTAACCAAAAAGCCCACTTGTCATTTTGATGACAATCCTTTAATCAGATGTTCTCTCTGATACCTTGTCCACATGGCTAACAAACCAAGACCTTCTTAGGGTTTTCATATTAGGGAAAAGGAACACATACCCAAAACTGGCCCTGTACGGAAATTTAAAATGGTTGTTTTTAAAAAAGCACACACACAGATAGCATATTCAGTGTCTACATACTTATGGAAATGTACAATAAGTATGGTGGAGAATTTATATATGGTAATCATATGGTATATGGTAATCGCGTATGCAGTTCATTGTGTACAAAACTCGACTCGGTCCTTCACAACCATATATGCAGCTAAAACATCACACACTGCTTCAGTTCAGCACAGTGCTCATTATTATCTAATGCATAATAGGGCCAGTGATAGCTCAGTGGTTAAGGTACTGGACTAGTAAACACAAGGTTGCCGGTTCAAGCCCCGCCACCACCAAGTTGCCACTGTTGGGTCCCTGAGCAAGGCCCTTAACCCTCAATTGCTCATTGTGTTCAGCTCATTGTGTAAGTCGCTTTGGATAAAAGCGTCTGCTAAATGCTGAAAATGTAAATGTAAATGCATAAAATATTATAATATAAATATTATCCAATTATACATCATATAATTTGTATAATAAATCTCACATACACTTGTAAATGACGTACAGTGAGGGCAAAAGTATCCAATCACTGCTGTTTTACCAGCGATTCATCCTGGTCCGATTCATTAACACCCTGGACAAGTCACCGGTCCATAACAGGGCAGACACACAAACACACACATTTACACACACTCACACTTAGGGCAATTTTAGTTATTCCAGTTAACCTGTCTGCACGTCTTTGGACTTGTGGGAGAAAACCCTTGCAGACATGTGGAGAACATGCAACCTCCACATATCAAGCAGCACAATCAAGGGAATTGAACCCAGGTCCTTCTTGCTGTGAGCTGACAGCATTATGCACTGTGCCACCCACTGTTGTAATTGTTATTTAATATAGTTTCAGAGCATTTATTGACAAACATATCTGAAATGTACATACAGTTACATGGTCTTTTGACTTTGTACCTATAAATGTTAACAAAAAGTGTGTATTAATAAGCATAAACACCAGTTTATTTAACTATGTCTTTAGTCTTTAAGTTACTTAAAACAAGCTTAAGATATTAATGCATATAGGAATAAAATAATGCAACCTGCACATAGTTTAATTACCATATAACAGAGTAAAGGAACTTCCTATAGGGCTCAGTGACATGTGAATTAAACAATATTAAAATATAAAGAACCTACAATGTAAGGAGAAACACCTTAAATATTCCTGTCAGCATTACTGGTTCAATAATCCACAAGTCAAAAGTAAACTGAACCACAAATAGTCCCCAGACAGGTGCACTGCACATGATTTTACAGTATGTTCTCAGAGTACAGGGTGTCTCTAAAGTCTGGACACATAGGAAATATCACTAACTATAACTACAGTATATGTTTACTAAAATACACACACATGCATATTACATCACAAATAGTGGAAAACACATTGAAGATGTTATTGATTAATATTCTGTGTCCAGACTTCAGGTACACCCTGTAGTAATAAGAAACGTACAATAAGCAATGAAATGTATCTCACACATCCTCCATTTTTATTACTCACACATAACACTGGGCTGCTGGGCTGCTTTTCATGATTTACATTGAGCTCCCAGCCAACCATGCACATTATAATTCAGTACCTAAAAAGTACTTTTTCAAAGAGAGATAACGTGTATTTACTTTTATTATTGTACTTATTGCACCAGGAGTCTGACGTGTTCTCATCAGTTCAACTTGGGCTTCTTTTGGTCACATTTTTCCTTTGGAACGAATGACTGGCTGCTCTAAATTTAGCCCGGAAGTAAATTAATGATGAGAGAGTAAATGTGTATGTGTGCATTAGATTGGATTGACTTGATGCCCCATTCTCCTCCTATTGCCCCAGTTTATCTGGGTGTCTGAACCACATACAAACAGATTTGCCACAAATTAAGCCTTTAAGCTCATGGTGATGTAAAGCTTGCTTGATTGTGTGCATTGCCACGTTTTAGTAGCTTTTCGAATTATGGCAGACCTGTTTTTGGTGGTTCTTGGATCGCATCTTTGATCATATCATTATATCTACAAATAGACCCTGTTGCTGTTCCTTGTACATTCTATGAGCGCAGCCAAACTAGTTCTATTTATTTATGATTCCGTGTCTCTAATTTTAAGTGACAAACGGTTTATAACATACACACATAATGCAATTTTAAATTCTAAGGCTGTAATTATTAGTAACTAAATAGTAGAAAAAACAGTTGGCGCTACAGCGAGAGATATTATTGCAATATTGGCTTCCCGTTACAAGCAATCATTTTCCCAACCGGTGTAATTTCTCTTCATATTTGTTCGCACTACAGCACGGCGCAGATAATTACTGAGGTCTCCGACAGTTCAGACATCTAATATCGTTTTATAGGTTTTCATCATTGACCTGGGCCTGCCTTAAACCTAATCTCATCATGGAGATTAAACACAGCTATTAAAATCAAATCCACTTATATATGCTCGAGGATAATCTGAAATTTCATCAGTGTGGGAGTTTCCATTGTCGTCCCGCTCTCAATGGGATTTCGGGCTCTTAATAAGGGGATGAGAGGTTCACTGCACCTGGGTTAGAGCAGATGAGATTAATGTGAATCTATTCCATTAGGGTTTTAATAAGTCAATCTCAGCCATATTTATACAAGGCATGAGAAATAAAGGTCAGGGATTTGGGCAGACACGTCGGGAAGGTTAGAGCTGGGTACACACCACATGACTCAGAAGATAAACCTGAGCAACACTTGTAGAACTAATGCATTCATTTCATTAACATTCCAGGTATGACTAAAGATGCAATCCAAGTAAATGTTTGAGGTATGTCTGTGGGAATTTGAGTCCATTCAGTCTAAAACATTTGTATGACTGGGCATTTATGTTTGTCAAAAATAAGCCTGAATTGCCTCAAGCCTGAGGTCAGGACTCTGGAGGCCCCTAGAGCTTTTCCTCATGATTTTATAGAGCTTGGTTTATGTATAGGGGCACTTTCATGCTGCAATGTATTCAATACGACCTTCCCTAAACTGTTGCTGCAAAGCTGGAAGCCTCTACACCTGTTAGCAATTGTTGTTGTTGACACACATGAATTCAAAAATTAAAAGGCATGTCCCAAAACTGTTTTTGGCACCTGCATTTGGTTTTTGTATTTGTTAGGGTTCCAGCTGCTGTATGGACACGGATTACAGTATCATGTCCACTTGCCGTGCCGTTATGACCAGCAGGGGGCAAGTGCAGATGACTGACAGTGCTGGCCTGACCGAGCGCTCAATAGACGCAACAGTCTGAGAGAGGAAGGATGGATAGGGTTTCTCATCATTGCTACTGCAACGGACACTCCTGATAACTGGTCGAGGTTGGACACAAACACTGAAGGACCACTGTTACTGAGCTAGTGACCATATATTTATTAATTTATGTCTGTTTTACCACAGCTTCATCCTATCTAGGGTAAATACAATACAATTCACCCGGTCAAAACGCAGGAAACATCCCGAACATGTAGCCAGTCCATCACAGGGCAAACACACACACACACATTTACACACACATCTAGGGTCATTTTAGTAGCTTTGACTGGCCTGACTGTATGTCGTTGGACTGTGGGAGGAAACTGGAGCTCCCACAGACACGGGGAGAACATGCAAACTCCACACAGAAGCAAGATGGTTCTGGGAATCGAACCTTTGAGGCAACAGTGTTACCATCGAGCCACCAAGCCGCCCAGCTAGTGACCAATGTAAACATTTAAAAGTAAGGCATATATATCCTAAATTGTCATGCAGCAAATTTACATTATTATTATTTCAGTATTAATGAATGATAATTATCCATTTGACTCAGATAAAATATGTATGATATAGTCTCCAACAAATAAGCTTTTGTCTATAGTCCTATTGTCCGGGTTTGCATTACCTGTGTATTATTCAGCAGGTTCAAAGACCAAACACATGGAAGTGAACCTGGTTGCCATAGCAGCAAAAACTCTGAGCAGGATTTTAGTCAGAGCGCAAAACCATTTAACTCCATTAAACATGACGAAAATCAATGCACTTCTGATTCTGCTGTTCTGTTGTTTTCTTCTGCATCTTCTCACAACCGTTAATGCAAGTAAAATGTGTTATAGTTGTGTACGAGTAATACTACATTATTATAAAACTGTAATATGCATGAAGGATAACGATAAATCCTGTTTTGTGATGCATTATAAATATTCATGATTATAAAGCATGCTGTGATGGTGCAGCAGGAATGCATGTATTCCAAATGATACTTAATGATGTTTTATTTAACGTTAATGCAAATCATCACTTACATGTGAGGTCAAATGTTAACTGTATGGCCAAAAGTGTATAGACACCATCCTAATTATTGATTTCATATAATCAATTACAGTACCTTGTAACTCTATGTCCCCTAAACTCAAAATCTGGCTGGATTGGAGCAGTAAAACGTCAAAGTGAGACAAATCTTCATTTGTGTGTAAAATTCTCTCCAAAAGCTCCCCATGTTTCTGTGTTTAGCTGGATTTTCCTCACTGTTTCACTTTTAAACTTGTGTTACAGCTCGGAGTTCTGAGAAATTGTAAGAATCAGCTTTCCTGAGAGAATCTAAAACACTTACCGTAAAAAAAAGCTTAATGTGGTTTAATGTATTAAAAGAAGGAGACAGGAGCACTAAACTTCTCTTAATTATTACTGCTCATAAGTTCCTGCACTAATTAAATTCCTCGGTTGTTGTTTAGTACAATAAGTCATGTTAAGCTTTGTGCACCGGCACAGCCAGTGCAAAAGCGGTTTCGTCATGTCTCATGTGAATGCGCCGGTACTGAACGGAATACGGTATTCCAAGATCAAGCATCTCCACGATCAAGAAGCGTAAGGAAACAATAAAGAAGTAAAGGTACAGTGCAGCTTTTATTGTATTTTTATTGATTTTAACTTTTTCAGTATTAATTGTATTTGTTTATATATATATATATATATGTGTGTGTGTGTGTGTGTGTGTGTGTGTGTGTGTGTGTGTGTGTGTCAGAAACAACACCATTATTTTACATGAGCCTAAAATATATGCAGTTTCACGGAGCCATGAAACACGTTAACAGGTTTTCCAAACATATATTTCAGAAAAAATACCTTGAGACTTTTAAACTCGATTTTCTCAATGCCTGTAACAGAGCGAGTAGCTTTGCCGCTACAGTGGGAATTAGAAAGCATTTGGTTATTATTTTAAGGAATATTCACTTTTAGTCTTAGTAACGCTGTGTGTGTGCAGGTTATATCAGCATAACAACCTGCTTAGTACTCTGCTGTTTTGGATAGGGCAAAACTAAAGTAACACCAGCAGGGCCGGCGCTATGGGGGCGCTGGGGTGGACATTGCCTCTCCCCCCCATTTCTCTCTTTTTCTTCTCTGGCTTCATAGACTTAAAAATAATTATTAATAATAAATACTTAAGAATATATCAATATTATACACTTTTGAAGCAATGGGTGATTGAGTGAATTGAGTAATTGCCGTCAATCTCATGTTTTCACCTGTGAACATCATAACAAAGTGACATTCGATTTATTTTTGCTTTCTGTTGTGCAGAAAATACACAAGTGCACTTGTTTACTGTCCTACAGTAGGTCTCACCATGTTTGGTACTCCCAGCGTAGACAATTAGCATTTAGCAAACATAGCATGTGCATAAAGCGTTCGGTCCATTCAAGAATACCAGTCCTGCCAGAACTTCCATTAAAAGACAATGCCTGAATTGCCTAGCAGCTCGGCTCTCCATGAAGGGCGCGGCGAACACAGCACGTACCCCGACCGCCATGATGTCAGACTTGTAATGTAATTACTAACCCATCTGTCTCTCCTTGCTTGACAAGCACAAAATGTCCAATTATGGTTTCATTTAAATTCTAATTAGTTCGGCCCAATTTCACCGGCTCTGGAGTGTGTGTATTGAGGGCAGGAGGTGCTTGCTGTGCTCGTTGTGGGATGATGCACATACAGTGTGGCCCTCGAGAAACGTCTGGCGTAACTTCACTAATGTATCATCATTTAAGATGGACAGAAAAGATCAGGCTGGAATAGTGTGTGTTTAAAGCTGTGATCTCTGGGTATTTAGGAGGAAAAATCACACGATGTGCATGCTGTAGCCATTATAAAGCTTTTAACACTAAAAATATGAATAAACCAGGTACACTACATGGCCAAAAGTATGTAAACATCTTACCACTAGCTTGTTGGAAGTCCTGTTCCAAAACCATGAGTTTTTGCATCTAAACAAAACTTTAGGAGTGTGTCTGTAAATATTTGGTCAAATTTAGTAAAAATCTTTGTGATTTGGCACAGATCTTGTGTGACGAAGTTCCGATATGCAGTCGACCTTCCAGTTCATCCCAACGTCTGTGGTCAGGGATCTGTGCAGGCCAATGGAGTTCCTTTACACCAGATTATATCCTTTTGTTTTACCCCACCACCTACTGCACAACTGCCATTTTTATAACACTGTATATTTTATTAATAATAATAATAATAATGTCTGCTGGGGGAAAGGAGGGGTGATGTGCCCTGTTCAGGTTATTCCTGCCTTGCACCCAGTGTTTCCCGACGGATTTATTTATTTATTCATTTATTAGGATTTTAACGTCATGTTTTACACACTTTGGTTACATTCATGACAGGACAGGTAGTTAAGTTTAATGTCAAACACAGTCATGGACGGAACTCCTGGAGGAAACCCATGCAGATACAGGTTTCACAGAAAGGACCTGGACCTCTACCTGGGAATCAAACCCAGGACCTTCAGTTTGTCTTTTTTACTGTTATATTTTCATTGTACACTTTTTAAAACGTAAAGTTTTAGTGTACTGTCTATTTACACTGATCAGCCATAACATTAAAACCACCTCCTTGTTTCTACAGTCCAGTTTCTACAGTCCATTTTATCAGCTCCACTTACCATAAGTGGAGTAGTAGAAGCACTTTGTAGTTGTACAATTACTGACTGTAGTCCATCTGTTTCTCTACATACTGTTTTAACCTGTTTTCACCCTGTTCTTCAATGGTCAGGACCACCACAGGACCACCACAGAGCAGGTATTATTTAGGTGGTGGATCATTCTCATCACTGCAGTGACACTGACATGGTGGTGGTGTGTTAGTGTGTGTTGTGCTGGTATGAGTGGATCAGACACAGCAGCGCTGCTGGAGTTTTTAAATGCTGTGTCCACTCACTGTCTCTCACTATTAGACACTCCTACCTAGTTGTCAGTGTCACTGCAGTGCTGAGAATGATCCACCACCTAAATAATACCTGCTCTGTGGTGGTACTGTGGGGGTCCTGACCATGAAGAACAGCATGAAAGGGGGCTAACAAAGCATGCAGAGAAAAAGATGGACTACAGTCAGTAATTGTAGAACTACAAAGTGCTTCTATATGGTAAGTGGAGCTGATAAAGTGGACAGTGAGTGTAGAAACAAGGAGGTGGTTTTAATGTTATGCCTGATCAGTGTATGTCTCTTTTCTTTGCTGATTCTATATTTTCTATATTATTTTACTATGATACTAAAATATGTTGACACCTGGACCAAGAGAATTCCTTGTACACCTGGTACATGGTGAATAAATAAAGATTCTTTTTCTGATAGTGAAAGAAGAAAGCAGCAGGGTCTCCTTTACTCCTTTAGTTTTACTTTATTTGTTTGTTTATTCTTGCTCTCACGTAGCTGAGAAAAATCAGAGCTCATAATTAAGTAAATATTGTCATGGTTGGAACCCCAGGGAAGCTCCTTAATGGATAATGGCTGTTGATTTCATTTTTTTCTGGCTGCTGTTTTTATCTACTTGATCACGTGTTGCTAAAAAGAGGCTAGTGGAAGCATAAGCGGGCCTCGTGTCTCGTTGGGCTGTGATTAGTCCCTAATCAGACAAGAACAAACTGATTATTAGCTTGACGCCACTTGACAGTCTTAAAGGAATTTGTTCTCTCTCTCTCTCTCTCTCTCTCTCTCTCTCTCTCTCTCGCTCTCTCTCTCTATCTCTCTCTCGCTCTCTCTCTCTTCGTCCTTCTTTCTTTTTACTTTCTATCCCTCCGTCTCTTCTTCCATCACCTCTTCTTAATCATCGGAGCTGCGTCGTCTCCTGATTGCACCCGCAGTCTGATTGCTGCCTTTTGCCACCTGCACTGACTCACAAATGTCACTTCCAAACTCTTTTTTTTTCTTTTTACCTCACACGAATGTTTTCTTGCCTTTATCTGGTTTAGTCGTGTCAGAAACTAAAGCTGAAACTAAAACACCAATTTTAATTGCATTTTCTGGGAAGGCACAGTGGCTCGGTGGGTAGCACTGTCACCTCACAGAAAGAAGTCCTGGGTTTGGGAGTGTGCATGTTCTCCCCGTGTCTGCATGGGTTTCCTCCGGGAGCTCCGGTTTCCTCCTACAGTCCAAAGACGTGCAAGTGAGGTGAACTGGAGATACACAATTGTCCATGACTGTGTTTGATATTAAACTTGAACTGATGAATCTTGTGTGATGAGTAACTACCTGTACTGTCATGAATGTAACCAAAGTGTGTAAAACATGACGATAAATTCCTAATATATATAATTACATACAGCTTTACTGAACCATACTCTATATGACCAAAAATAACCTATTTAGACTCAAATTTGTACTTTAGTTTTACAACAATCGCTTAAGCAGGGTTGCAAAGAGTCCAGTTCCACCAGGAAACACTGAGTGAGGGCAGGAATACCATGAACAGGGTGTCAATCC
Source organism: Trichomycterus rosablanca (assembly GCF_030014385.1). NCBI lineage: Eukaryota > Metazoa > Chordata > Actinopteri > Siluriformes > Trichomycteridae > Trichomycterus > Trichomycterus rosablanca. Next base: position 4,290,496 of record NC_085989.1, on the reverse strand, counting down.
ATCAAAGGTCTTCAAACCCCCTTTCAAGATAGCCAATCATGTCTGTGTAAATAATTATAATTTTCTTATTTACCCCTTTTTTCAAAATAGTTATTAATTCCCCATTACAGTTCCTCTGCTGATTCTAGAACCTCAACTCTGACTGAAGAGGACTGCAGACTAGCACCTGCCCTCTTGGATTTGTATATTTACAGGTTGCTTCTTTACACTGGCCAGCAGTGGCTCTGTGGTGGATTGGTGCCCACCCAGTGTTTTCTACTGATCCACCGACTCTGAGAATTATAAATAATGATATGAAATTAAAAACTAGTATTATTAAAATGTTTTGGTTTTTATTTGTTTTTGTTGACTTGGTAATGTTTTAGAAAAAAAAGTTGCATTAGCTTGTTGATTTTTAATACACCGATTAGGCATAACATTATGATCACCTTCCTAATATTGTCTTGGTCCCCCTTTTGCTGCCAAAACAGCCCTGCAACTGCGATGCTCTGTGTATTCTGACACCTTTCTATCAGAACCAGCATTAACTTCTTCAGCAATTTGAGCTACAGAAGCTCGTCTGTTGGATTGGACCACACGGGCCAGCCTACGCTCCCCACGTGCATCAATGACCCTGTCGTTGGTTTACTACTGTTCCTTCCTTGGACCATGTTTAATAGATACTGACCACTGCAGACCAGGAACACCCCACAAGAGCTGCAGTTTTGGAGATGCTCTGACCCAGTCGTCTAGTTATCACAATTTGGTCCTTGTCAAACTCACTTAAATCCTCACGCTCACCCATTTTTTCTGCTTCTAACATCAACTTTGAAGATAAAATGTTCACTTGCTGCCTAATATATCCCACCCACCATATTCACTTCACCTCATAACTTCACGGTCATAATGTTATGCCTGGTCGGTGTAAAATGTAGTTAAAGAGCAAGTTCTGATTCATTTTGAGTGTGTCACAGAGTAAAAACAAATAAGAAAAATTGCCAAAGTGTTTTTGGGCTTAAATTCTTAACTAACATAGAACAAAAGTTCCACAGTCTGACCAGCTAGTGTGAGCGGGGAGTATATAGCAGATTTACCTTTTATAAATGACACCATGGTAAAATTGTACAAAGCCAGAGGTCTTACAGTAGGTCAGCGAGAAGATGGATCTGCAGCCATTGATCCACTCCACGTCGGAGGCTGTTTTTCGCTGAGAGGCGTGCAGGGTGGTTACACGCCTTACACAGTGTCCGGTGATTTATCAAGCCCTCGCAGGCTGCCAGTTGCTGTGGTGATTAATTACGTACTCGGAGTGGCCATGGAGTGCACACAAAAGTGCCCAGTGTGACACCAGCAGTTCATGCACACACTTAAAGGAAATGGATTAGAAGGCAAATGTGAATCTGATGAATTGTGTGGATCATAGGCAATTATTCTTTAAATTAACCAGTTAATAAATGAATACATGCATTTACCTTAATATAATTACATCATTCTAATTATACACACACAAGCAGCTTGTTTGTTTACATACTTCCTCCATTCCTTAATGTAAAAAATATGTATTTAATTTATTTAGTCTTTTAATTTCATCACAGAAAGGAAGTAAAAGTATTTATGTTTTATTTTTATGAACTGCTTTATCCAGTTTAAGGTCACGGTGGCTCCAGCTTTAACCAAAAAAACCCAAAAACACTGGACACAGGAGGAACAGAAACATGTCCAGTCCCATTCAGGGTGCCAGTCCATTACAGAAAGACCTCCTCACGCCTCCCAAAAAGCGAGTGAGAGAGTACATGAACGTGTGAATAATGCTACCAAAGGTAAAATTAGACCATTTGATAACTAAGGGTGATTATCTGAAGCTTTTGGTTCAAACCCGGTTTTCCTTTGGACTTTGAAGCTATGCAGCATCCACACCTCCTGTTGCAAGACTGTGCCATTTTTAAATAGTGTATATTTTAAATAATAATAATAATAATAATAATAATAATTATAATAATTATAATTATAATATTAATAACAATAACAACAATAATAATACTACTACTACTACTAATAATAATAATAATAATTATAATATTAATAATAATAACAACAATAATAATAATCATAATAATAATACTAACAATAATTATATCAATAATATTAATAATAATAATAATTATAATAATAATAATAATAATAACAATAATTATATCAATAATATTAATATTAATAATAATAATAATAATAATAACAATAATAATAATAACAACAATAATAATAACAATAATACTAATAATAACAGCAATAATAATAATAATAGTAATAATAACAATAATATAATAATAACAGCAATAATAATAATAATAGTAATAATAACAATACTAACAATAATAGCAATAATAACAACAACAGTAACAACAACAACAACAACAACAACAACAACAACAATAATAATAATAATAATAATAATGTATTCTGGGGAAAAGGATGGGTGATTGCCAAAGCTCTGTGATGGATTGGTGCCCTGTCCAGGATATTCCTGCCTTGCACCCAGTGTTACCTGGTGGAAAAGGACCAGCCGTGACCCTGACCAGGATAAAGCATTAAAATAAGAGACTATTCTTTTACTAAGAATAAAAGACTATGTTAAATGATACTAACAATATAACACAAACCCCCTTAATCATATATTGCAGACTTACAAACATCTGATGATTTGACCAAACCCACAACATTAAACACTGTCCCAAAAGAGCAAACTCAACACTCTGTGATCTTTTCTAATTACAGAGCTGGATGAAGAATATGAAATATTAATCTCGTAAAGGTCAACTTGTCTTCACTGTTTGATGGTAAGATGAGAAGAAGGCGCAGATCCCAAAGCGCTTCTTTATTACAGATCCACAAACAAATGGAGTGGTGAAGTTTAATCAGGATGATTTTCCTGGGTTAATATTCTCTCTCTTTATGTTATTACACCTTCATTATTAGCTGAAAAAGGATCCAACCAGCCACGCCCATCAGGGGTTCTGGAGCTTATATATAAGTGTATATATTGTTTACATACTAATACTTTTGTCAATATAAAGTGTGTACACACACACACACACACACACACGCAACAATATATTTATCCCATTTTTATTTATCCATGTTCATCTACAAGAACAGAAGCTGTTGTTATAGCTGAAGCGATCACACAGAGGTCACTCTATTTGAAATGGGACGTCCAACAAGCTCATGGTCAGGTGTCCAAATACTTTTATCCATATAGTGTGTGTGAGTGTACGCACACTATATCCATATATATATATATATTGTATGTCCCATATGTAACCACCCTTAATTTTAAATTCCCCAAATAAGCCAAAATATTGATTCTATAAGCATTAACAATATAAAGAAATACAATCTGAGTAGTTTTTACCCTGTATGTATTAAATCTATCTATCTACAGCACTTAGCAGACGCTTTCATCCAACGGCACTTACAACTGTGGCTGACACACACACACGCACACACACACGCACACACACATTTACATTTCATTTCATTTACATTTTTGGAATTTAGCAGATGCTTTTCTCCAAAGGGACTTACATTACAGTTACAGTATACAGTCTGAGCAATTGAGGGTTAAGGGCCTTGCTCAAGGGCCCAACAGCAGCAACCTGGCAGCTGTGAGGCTTGAACCAGCGACCTTTTGATTACTAGTCCAGTACCTCAACCACTAGGCTACAGCTTGCCACACACACACACACACACACACACACACACACACACACACACACACACACACACATACACACACACACACACACACACACACACACACACACACACACACACACACACACACACACACTAGTCTGACTGAATGTATTTGGTCTTGTAGAAAAAAACCTGGAGCACCCAGAGGAAACCCACACAGATACAGGGAGAACATACAAATTCCACTAAGAAAGGACTGCCTTCTGGCTGGGGAACCAAACCCAAGCCCTTCTTTGTAATAGTGCTACCCACCGTGCCACTGTGCTGCCTACAATAAAACTATGTATTCAGTATGTATTTATGTAAAGATACGCACTATAAAGATATTAATATGTCACAGTGAGGGATTAGAAATGCTTATAAATAAATTTGCTCTTTCCATTATATTATTATTTTCATGTCACTGCAGTTTATCACCTTATAGTTTAGGATAAAGAGTGTATAATGTTTTAAGAAAATAACAAACTTATTGTGAAGGAAAGAGGACTGGTGATATTACTGGCGTCCGCTTCATCCTTTATTCCCTACAGCAGGACAGTTTTGGTTGTCCTCTTACATAATTACTGTACGTCAGACGTGCGAATAATGGCCCAGCATAAACATGATCATAGTTTCTATTATTAATGAATGAACGGAGGACTGTGTGCAGTGTAAGTAACCCGGCCTCGTGATTAAAATACGAATGATTTTTCACTCGACGGGCTGAAATGAAATCCATGCAAGCTCAGTTTCTCACTTCATTACTTGGGAATTAAGTCATTGAATCGTCAGCGTCGGCCTATTAATGAAGACACATTTACTTTAGCTGAAAAATCCCCATCAACTGATTAATTGTATTTGCGCTGCTCGGGGAGGAAATGAGGCACAGGAAGTGGGCTTGTAGAGGCAGGGCCCACAGCGTGCTGGTGCTCACAGTGATCTCAGACGGGGGATCAGCCTGGTGTGTTCCTACAAGACACACCGCAGATTAAAATGCATTAGGCTCTGAGTAGTGGTTGATTTCTTGCTGCAGGCGGCCTTTATTCCATTTTTGGGTATAATTAATGCATGCTGGAAAGCTGAAACTGTAATGAAGTGCCTGAGAACAAAGCAAATATTGGTGTTCCGCTGTTGCCTGACTGTTTAAAAAGGTTTGACCCTGAACTCTATGAAAAGAACCTGTACGCAAGAAAATCCCGAATTAAAGGAAATGCATTAAAGGTGGTAATTGAAGGCGAACAAGGATGACAAAAAGAAAAGAGCCACATTTCACATAAGTCTTTGAATTACGCTCATGAATTGAAAGATAGAATAATTGGAGGCTACAATACACAGCACAGCTACTTTAGTAGTTGAATGTAAACCTAGAACATCCAGCGACGGCCTCAAAGACAAAAATTCTCATCTGTGTTTTGACCCTCCCTTACCCTGTGCCCACATAATTGGTTGGGAGTTTTTCAAAACCAGTTACTCGAGTCGTGTTTTTAGCTGCTTTAGACTTCGACACCTTGAACATTTTGACTAAGCGGTTGCTAACTGAATTGCTGTAGGATTGCTAGGACGTCTCATAGTGCGAATTAACCAGAAACGTGAGGCATGTGAACGCTACGCAAATGAAAAATGTTAAATCACAAAACACATTTTGTAAATATCACATGCAAATTGAATATTGCATGTGAAACGACTCCTTTCACGGCCCGTGACATGATTTTCACAGCCATAAATTAGGTAGGGCCTTAGTTATAATACATAACATTCACTGTTATGACCACTCATCATATGTCATATGTGACATCTGGTATGGTGTGTTTGTATCATCAGTGGCTCTGGTGCCCTTTGACAAAGGGTTTAACAGTGTACCAAAAGCCCACAAACACAATGCACATGTTATAATACCAAAAAACAGGGACTTAAATGGCAATAGAGAACCCAGTCTGTGTTGTTTCTTCCTCCCACCCTGCTTTAGTCTTTCTCTCTAATCCTCCCTTGTTTATCCTCCAGCTGAGCAGAAGCTTTCTCAGCCCTGTTTCTGGTTCCACTTCCTCTAAAACCATGTCTCCACAATCACATTACCCTTAGCACATCCTGCTTGGGAGGAAGAACCTGCTCAGTCCACACTTTCTGTCTGAACTGGGATGAAGTGTGTAGGCTGTCGGTAATTTATTTTATTTTTTTTGCTAATGAATTTGAGAAGGAGAATTCAGTGCAGTGAGTGAGTGTGGCAGCATGTGTGTCGATACAGTTGCATGGAAAATGTGCAAAAGTGCACGGACAGCTGTTTTCAGGTCAGGCTATATCATCACACAGCTTCGTCACATTGTCTAGTGCAGGTGAGGATGAACTAACCCGACTATCCTCGTGTAAAATAATTAAATACTTTTAGGGTCTTCAAACCATTATGTAGCAAAGTGGTCCCAAATCTTGATACTCCCTTCAGCGTACTTCAAATACAGAAAGGGGTTGTTTGAATATCATCCAAATCACACATCTCAGCTGCAGTATGTGTTATTTCATTTTTATTTAATTGAGATTTATTTGTCTTGTCCTTCCAAGTATCGATATTCTTTAGTGCTTCTCATTATATTAACACATGAGCAACCTGCCAAAAATCAGAGCAAGTTCTAGTGCTTTCAGATTTAATTTCCAAATGCTAACTAATGAAGCTACCATCAGAATTAAAACAGATTGCATCAGAAATTGCTGTGGTTCGGTTCATTAAGTGAATTTAAAAGTGTAGCAAAGACATAATGGTGCAATAATTAATAAGAATTAAGTGAGTAACTGAAGACGGTCATTACCTCAGACTGGTTGTGTTATTCAGGACAATAACTGTTGTTTAAGGGGCCAAGAGTGTCACACTTGAGCCCCTGTGCTCTAAGGAATTGTGTGTGCCATGCCCACCTCCACAAGAGCACGCTCAGTCCTGAGCCAACGCCCCTTTTGTCATTGGTCCTCTAAAACTAATTATCTCCAGCTCCCCTATTTAAGGGAAGAGCTGAAGAACATTTTCCTGGTAACTCTGTCCGTTTGTCTTAATTCTGATCTGTTACTAGCTCCCTGATTAGTAGCTCTTTTATAGCTTTTCTCTGTCTGTCTGTTTTCCATTTACATTTTCAGCATTTAGCAGACGCTTTTATCCAAAGCGACTTACACAATGAGCGAAACACAATGAGCAATTGAGGGTTAAGGGCCTTGCTCAGGGAGCAAACAGTGGCAACTTGGTGGTGGTGGGGCTTGAACCGGCAACCTTCTGTTTACTAGTCCAGTACCTTAACCACTGAGCTATCACTGGTTTTGGTTTGTTTGTTTAGTCCTGTTTAGTCCTGTTTAGCCTCTGTCTCTTAGTTACCCTTAGCCTTTTGTTTGTTTGACCTCTGTGTGTTCGCTCCTTGTGTTAGCTCTGTGTGTTAGCCTTTGTTCATTAGCTTTAGTTCTGTTTAGTCTTTGTAGCTCTGTTTAGCTTGTGTAGCCTTGTCTAGTCCTGTCTTGTTCCTGTTTAGCTTAGCTTAGGGTCTAGGTTCCTGTTTTGTGTTAGCACTTAGCTTAGCTTAGGTATCGTGTTTGTCTTGTTTTGTGTGTTTTGTCTTTATCAATAAACATTTGTGGTTATTATACATCTCTGCGTGTGTCTGCCCCTCCTGTCTGTCTTAGCCCACATAGCGTTACAAAGAGCCTTTTAAACGGCCATGAAAAGAGCACAAAAACTTTCCCACAGGCCTCCACTCACACCAGCTGTACCACAATGACGTTTTATCCAAAATAAATAATGAACAGGTTTTAATATTATGCTCAGCTTGCAATGGTAATTTTTACTGTATATTTACTAATCTTGGATGGTTTGAATCCCTGTCTACAATATATTTCCTCTCTGTGCCAAGTGTTTCTTGTTGATGTCAGACCCATCATGACCCTGATTGTCAATAAGATGATTATCAAAGCCAAATAAATAATTGAATAATAGAATAGAATGGATGCTAACTCAATTAATGATTTTGATCTCTGTGTGCCTTTACAGTTTTTTCATCTCCTCATTTTAATTCATATGGTAATTAATTTATTATCATTATTTGAAGAAATTAATAGAAATTGATTAATTTTAGTTGAAAGCATAATGCTTTAAAGTAAGTGCAAACTAATAACTATTAGAATCAGACTATGGAAAATCCTCTTTCCTAATTGGATAGCAGGTGCTTATGAATGATCGATAATAGTAGAGTAGATCCAGCCAACAGTTTATTTAATGCTTGGAATCAATGCACTGGAATTTATTTAGTCACTGAGAAATTTATGAATATACTGTATATATATATATATATATATACAGTGTATCACAAAAGTGAGTACACCCCTCACATTTCTGCAAATATTTCATTATATCTTTTCATGGGACAAGACTATAGAAATAAAACTTGGATATAACTTAGAGTAGTCAGTGTACAACTTGTATAGCAGTGTAGATTTACTGTCTTCTGAAAATAACTCAACACACAGCCATTAATGTCTAAATGGCTGGCAACATAAGTGAGTACACCCCACAGTGAACATGTCCAAATTGTGCCCAAAGTGTCAATATTTTGTGTGACCACCATTATTATCCAGCACTGCCTTAACCCTCCTGGGCATGGAATTCACCAGAGCTGCACAGGTTGCTACTGGAATCCTCTTCCACTCCTCCATGATGACATCACGGAGCTGGTGGATGTTAGACACCTTGAACTCCTCCACCTTCCACTTGAGGATGCGCCACAGGTGCTCAATTGGGTTTAGTCCATCACCTTTACCTTCAGCTTCCTCAGCAAGGCAGTTGTCATCTTGGAGGTTGTGTTTGGGGTCGTTATCCTGTTGGAAAACTGCCATGAGGCCCAGTTTTCGAAGGGAGGGGATCATGCTCTGTTTCAGAATGTCACAGTACATGTTGGAATTCATGTTTCCCTCAATGAACTGCAGCTCCCCAGTGCCAGCAACACTCATGCAGCCCAAGACCATGATGCTACCACCACTATGCTTGACTGTAGGCAAGATACAGTTGTCTTGGTACTTCTCACCAGGGCGCCACCACACATTCTGGACACCATCTGAGCCAAACAAGTTTATCTTGGTCTCGTCAGACCACAGGGCATTCCAGTAATCCATGTTCTTGGACTGCTTGTTTTCAGCAAACTGTTTGCTGGCTTTCTTGTGCGTCAGCTTCCTTCTGGGATGACGACCATGCAGACCGAGTTGATGCAGTGTGCGGCGTATGGTCTGAGCACTGACAGGCTGACCTCCCACGTCTTCAACCTCTGCAGCAATGTTGGCAGCACTCATGTGTCTATTTTTTAAAGCCAACCTCTGGATATGACGCCGAACACGTGGACTCAACTTCTTTGGTCGACCCTGGCGAAGCCTGTTCCGAGTGAAACCTGTCCTGGAAAACCGCTGTATGACCTTGGCCACCATGCTGTAGCTCAGTTTCAGGGTGTTAGCAATCTTCTTATAGCCCAGGCCATCTTTGTGGAGAGCAACAATTCTATTTCTCACATCCTAAGAGAGTTCTTTGCCATGAGGTGCCATGTTGAATATCCAGTGGCCAGTATGAGAGAATTGTACCCAAAACACCAAATTTAACAGCCCTGCTCCCCATTTACACCTGGGACCTTGACACATGACACCAGGGAGGGACAACGACACATTTGGGCACAATTTGGACATGTTCACTGTGGGGTGTACTCACTTATGTTGCCAGCTATTTAGACATTAATGGCTGTGTGTTGAGTTATTTTCAGAAGACAGTAAATCTACACTGCTATACAAGCTGTACACTGACTACTCTAAGTTATATCCAAGTTTCATGTCTATAGTGTTGTCCCATGAAAAGATATAATGAAATATTTGCAGAAATGTGAGGGGTGTACTCACTTTTGTGATACACTGTATATATATATATGAATTTTATTATTAACAACAGCATTACAATGTTTCATTAAATGTTTGTTTATTAGGATTTTATTGTCATGTTTTACACTTTGGTTACATTCATGACAGGAACGGTAGTTACTCATTACACAAGATTCATCAGTTCACAAGGTCATATTGAACACTCATGGCCAATTTAGTATTTAAAATTAATCTCACTTGCATGTCTTTGGACTGTGGGAGGAAACCGGAGCACCCGAAGTAAACCCACACAGACACGGGGAGAACGTGCAAACTCCACACAGAAAGGACCCAGATCACCCCACCTGGGGATCGAACCCAGGACTTTCTTACTGTGAGGCGACAGTGCTACCCACTTAGCTGCCCTTTTCATTAAATGCTTTCAATTCAATACAGAGGACATCAAAAGTGATGGTTTACTGTAAGTGTCTGGTATGGACAAACTGAAAGACTTTGTGTCTTAAATTAGATTATTTTAATACTGGTGATGGGGAAATATGTCGCAATACAAGTTCAAAAGTTCAAGAGAGGCTTTATTGTCATTTCAGCTCTATATAAGTACATATTGTGCAAGACGATACAATGTACGCAGCCAGAAAAACAACAGTACAGTAAATACAAGTAATTAAGGGAGACAAGACACAAGAAAAGTGTTGGCCAGTACATGGTACTGAGTAAATGATATGTGAGATATAAATAAACATTTTCTGATATACAGTTAGCAGCGTAGAGTTCTGAATCAAACGTTTGTGCATGCTTACCTCTGTCCACTGTCTACAATGCCTAGAATGGGCAGATAAACTGCTTGCACATATAACATCCTGGTAGGGGATACAGGAGCACAGAGCACCTTGGTCATGTGGAGTCCATGCCTTTACAGATCAGAGCTGATTTTACAGAATATTAGGCCAGTGATCGTATATATTTTTTCTGTGTATAAATGCATTTCAGATTAGGATCCTCGCCCTGTTTATATCTTATTTTAATGACATCGGTTCCTCACCGATTGCCTTTATTTTCCAGAGATGTGAATTTCTAGCAATCCACCCTACAACCACAGAGTCCAAGAAAAGTTAATGAACCTTTGTAATTACAAGTGCTTTAAACCCCGACGCTTACCAGCCGCATCACTATTACGTGCAGCCGCTTCTTTCCAACAGGACCGCTCGGAGAGAAGGGGAGATATAATGCTTCCATTATACAAACGCGTCTCCTTTGGGCGCAAATAGGTAGAAAGGCATTATATCGTTATGCTCTGAAAAATGAGCCACTAATGTCATTAAGATGCTGAGAACGGAGAAACATTTTAATAGACTAATGTTCTCACTCCTGCATCACATTGGATTTTAATGTCTATCAACAGCTGCAATAATGCAATCAGGCCCTAAAGTAAAATCAGTGGTATTTCCATCAAAACAGGAACAAATGTCTGTTCATTTGTTCAACTCTGGTTCATAATCGAGCACGAGCATTAAACGCTTCAGATTTTAGAAAACCTTTTAATGGCACGTAACATTTGGCAAGCAGAGGATTGTGGAACAGTATTCATTAAAATGACAAATGAAATGTAATATTCAGCCCAGCTTTCATGTGTTCGCCTTGCAATACATTCAGTACTGATTAAACTGTGCTAAATAAAGAATAGCTAAAATAAAGTCTCTTCTGTTCTGAAGTTTTATAAAACATGAGAATGTGGTGCTGTTTTTGAGTTCAAGGGTGCCCTAACGGCAAAAGCACTAAGAAAATCTTTATCTGGTCCTGGGTTTGGTCCAAGAAGGTCCTGGGTTTGATTCCCAGGAGATCCAGTTTCCTCCCACAGTCCAAAGACAGGCAAGTGAGGTGAATTGGAGCTGTGTTTGACATTGAACTTGAACCTTGTGTAACCAGTAACTACCTGTCATGTCATGTCTTTAACCAGTGTGTAAAATATGATGTTATAATCCTAATAAATAATAATGGACTGGTGACCTGTCAGGTGTGTTTCCTGCCTTTCCTCCAGTGAATCGGACCCACTGTGACCCTGAATTCTGTTTGTATGGCTTCATCTGCAATCATAGTCAACATGACAGCTTGATCCTCAGCACACTTATGGCACATCATCAAGCCGAGTGTTTATCAATAAGCAGATCAATCACGTGTCTCAGTGTTTAAAATAAACGTCATAGTCATTACCTTCTCTGTTTGCTTGATGAATGTCAGAGGTGGGTAGTTTTGAATAAGTTATGATGCTATGGGCACTAATAAACTCCTGTTCTACAGACCCTGACCTTTTTTTTACCTTTAAGTTGGTTACAGTCTGCATGGTCCTCGTTCACTTTAGCCTGGATTTCACAACATCCATTAGGTTTAAACTCAAACCCAAGAAACCCCAGAAACTGGTAAAATTTTGGAAATAAGCTTCTACTGTGTAAAATCCAGTTTTAATATTTCAAAGCAGATCATTTCATGAAGCATTTCTGATCCCGTCTAATAATATTAATCATAGACGCAAGCTAGATTTTAGCACTAGGGTATAAAGATTGACATTGACATTTTAGCCTCTGATCCTCTGGAATTCTTGATTCTTTTAATTATATAATGCATTGTAGAGGGTAAAATACTAGAAGTATACAGTAATATATTATTGTAAAATATATATTATACTATTTGTGCTCTTTTATGGAGGGGGCAGCACGGTGGCTTGGGGGGTAGCACTGTCACCTTACAGCAAGAAGGTCCTGTGTTTGATTCCCAGGTGGAGTGTTCCGAGTCCGGGTTCTTTCTGTGTGGAGTTTGCATGTTCTCCCCATGTCTGTGTGGGTTTCCTCTGGGAGCTCCGGTTTCCTCCCACAGTCCAAAGTCGTGCAAGTGAGGTGAATTGGAGATACAGAATTGTCCATGACTGTGTTTGACATTAAACTTGAACTGATGAATCTTGTGTAACGAGTAACTACCTGTCCTGTCATGAATGTAACCAAAGTGTGTAAAACATGACACTAAAATCCTAATAAATAAATAAATATTAAAGGACTGGCAACCTGTCAGGGGTGTTTCCTTTTTACATTTACATTTTCGGCATTTTTAGCGGACACTTTTATCCAAAGCGACTTACAGAACTGTGACAGTTACAGTCTAAGCAATTGAGGGTTAAGGGCCTTGCTCAAGGGCCCAATAGTGGCAACCTGGCAGAGGTGGGGCTTGAACCGGCAACCTTCTGATTACCAGTACCAGTACCTTAACCACTAGGCTACAACTGCCCTATTCTGCCCTATACAGTAAAAACTTCCTGTTTTTACCCCAGTGAATCGGACCCACTGTGACCCTAAATAAGATGAAGCGGTGGTAAAACAATGAATGAATGAATGAATGAATGTTTCCTCTGGTCACTGTAGGATGTTCTCCTCATGTCCTTGTGTAAACAAACAATCAATCAATCAATCAATCAAATAAATAAATAAATAGATTAACAGACTCACTGGTGTAATTCCTGGTACAAGTGGGGGACATTTTGGTGTATTGCCATTCTAAGTGGAGTGTATTCCTACCCCGTCGTCTAGTGACCCAAAGAAGTTACTCACTGCTTTTTTGTCCTGCTTTTGTACGATCCTCTCTCAGTACATTCCGCTGAACAACAGAGGGAAGCACAGCGAGAGAAAGTGAGAGACCCAGTGAGAAGAAAGGAGAGTGAGAAAAGCTTTGACAGGATGTCATAGTACGTTGTGGCAGCTCGGCGCCCGCTCCCCTTTGACGCTAATTACAGGTGACAGGGCTAAGTACAAAGCTTTACACATGATAACGATGACTCTGGAGTAAGTTCCTCCTGGCCTTCCTTTTCAAGCATGCTGACAGCAGCCATTATGAATTTGAGGATTGTGTCAGGAGTTTGCTGCTTAAGCTGGTCAACCAGAGTAAAGAAAAAAAGGAAACAGGAAAAAAATATTGCATTCGGGGAATTACTTAATGCAAAGGTACATTTCTCTACCCCTTTATACACTAGATATTTTTCTGGACAGTTCATTGTCCATTCTTGTCCACTTATACTAAGCACCAGAGAAAATAGCTGTCTGTCTGTGATCTAATCTTTGCTATAAATGCTGGCCACAGTTCTTGGATTCAGTAGAAAAATAAAAATTTGTATGTACAGTCAAGCCAGAAAGTCTGCATACCCCTTTCATCTTCTCCACGTTTTATTACAATACAGACTCATTCTATAATAGATTGAGTTCTTTTTTTTGCCTCAAACATCTACACACAATCACCAAAAATTACGAAGTGAAAACAGAGTTTAGAAAATATGCAATTTTATTTTACTGACAAAAATACTTTATTTAGGGGTTACATATCTGTACACACCCTTAGCCTAATACTTGGTTGATGCACCTTTGGCAGCAATTCCAGCTTCAAGTCATCTTGGGAAAGATGCTACGTGCTTGGCACGCTTGTTTCTGGACATTTTTGCCCATTCCTCTTGGCATATCCCTGCAAGCTCCGTCAGGTTGGATGGGGAGCGTCGATACACAGTCATTTTTCAGCTCCTTCCACAGATCTTGGATTGGATTTAGGTCTGGGCTCTAGCTCGGCCACTCAAGGACATTCACAGACTTTCTCTGAAGACACTCCTTTATTATCTTGGCTGTGTGCTTCAGGTCGTTGTCATGTTGGAAGGTAAACCTTCGCCCCAGTCTGAGGTCCAGAGCGCTCTGGAGAAGGTTTTCTTCAAGGATCTCGGTGTACTTAGCTGCATTCATCTTTCCCTCTATCAGGACTATCACCTCAGCTCACTTATGGGCGTCATATCAAAGGGTGTGCACACTTGTACAAATGATGTTTTACATTTTGATTTTTAATAAATTAGCACAAATGTCAAAAAACCTGCTTTCACTTTGACATTGTGGGCTATACCGGCTTGACTGTACATTTGTACACCACCTCGGGCTTTCAGCTGACTTCATCATATCTACATGATCATTCCAACCATGTGGCATGTCAAGGTTCAGTTTTATCTCTCTGTTGGAGATTTAATTTTTTTTCCAGTTTTTTTCTCCAAACCACTTACTTCCACCTCCTAAGTCTCAAAAAAACAAACCAACCTGCTTTTCTGACATTTTCTACTGTTTGTGATCTAGCCATGATATGGACAAGCTTCTCAGTATGCAAACAGGTTTTCATACATACAATATATGACTTAACTTATTTGCACACCTGACCATGAGCTTGTTGGACGTCCCATTTCAAAAACAACAGCCACTTTTCTGAGAAGACTTCTCACAAGACTTTGAATTATGTGAATGTATGGGAATGTGGGGATTTGTGCCCATTCAGTCAAAAAAACCTTTGTATGACTGGGCACTGATGCTGGTCAAGAAAGCCTCAATTTATGTTGCAGTTTAATCAAAAGCTGTTCAGTGGGGCTGAGGTAGGGCCCTGTACAGGCCACTGGATTTTATATAAATCAAGCTTTTCCTTGTCCTGCTTTGTGGCTGGTGATGCAAAGTTGGACACATAATTTCCTTTGTATAACTAATTTATTACACTGGTTAGCAAATGTTGTGACTAAAACACACAAATTCAATAATTAGCTGGAGTGTCCCAATACTTTTGTCCATATAGAGTATGTATACTTGCACTGTTGTTCTCAGCCCGTGTCTCATTTCACCCTGATCAAACTAACTAAAAGATTCCAGCTCAGCTTTCTCCTGGATTTTTTTAAGAAAGCCTGAAGCATGAATAAAATTTACTTTACATTAACACGGGGTTTAATGATGGAGCTGTACGGGTCCCCACTACCCCGAGATCAAGAAAGATGCACTAAAATCTCAGCATGAAAGTTGATCTGAAAATAAGAAGTTCATCCATCAGTGCAGTGAGACGGGACCGGGCGAATGTAGCATAGCGTGACCATGCAGACTCAAATTTATCAAGCGCTTGAATTAATAGCCACTCTCGGCTCTCCTGCCAACCACAGTCTCATCACAGGGACCAAAATCAGGTGATTCTCATCAAGCGCTGCTCGTTCATCCCAGCCGAGGGACGGAATCATGAATCAAGTTCATGGAAGCTTCGTGCCATCGTGCTGCTTCGAATATACGTGTGGTAAATCGAATCGTAAATCAAATGTTCACTTTGATGAAATATTTACAATTTTTTTTAACTGTGATTTTGTCAGAATTACAGGCATTAGACAATTTTATCCAAAAAACACCCTCAGATGACTTTCTTTTTTAATCATAATAAAACAAAATGACTCTATATCGTCTGTCAGGATTTCTAAGCCGTTTTTGATTAGGATCTTTTATTTCTACTGTGCATGAATGAACACACCAGTTGTATGTAAACTTTTGACTTTGACTGCATGTTCAACACAGTGCAGTGTGCATTAATACATTAATACAAATGACAAATGCACAATAAAATCCAGTTTAAAGATAATACGTATAATAATAATAATCGGGCGGCACGGTGGCTAAGTGGGTAGCACTGTCATCTCACTACAAGAAGGTCCTGGGTTCGATCCCCAGGCGGGGCGGTCCGGGTCCTTTCTGTGCGGAGTTTGCATGTTCTCCCCGTGTCTGCGTGGGTTTCCTCCGGGAGCTCCGGTTTCATGCCACAGTCCAAACACATGCAGTCAGGTTAATTGGAGACACTGAATTGCCCTATAGGTGAATGTGTGTGTGTGTGTGTGACAGAGAGAGTGTGTGTCTGCCCTGCGAGGGACTGGCGCCCCATCCAGGGTGATACTGTGCATTAACACATTCCTCTTACATCCACATTAATAATAATAATAATAATAATAATAATAATAATAATATAACTGTTTTTTTGCATGTATACATGTTTTCTTTTTTATTATAATTTTCAATTTTGAAAATGATTAAAAGACTTCATCCAGAATCAAAGGGAACGTGAACATTAACTATTTGCATTTATAGGGTTTGCACAACACCTGGCTCTAATCAGCCACTTACACAGTCCCATTCTTTTGGTTTTATTTGCGTATGATGAAGAAATTAGTTCCTGTCCATCAAACCCAATGGAACTGTCACAACCAATGAAGTAGTCCATTTATTCGTAGACATACTCTGCACCGATACTGAAACAGGGACCAAGGTGCACCCACAAATCAATATACATCGGACACAGTCTGGTTGCCGCCTCACTAGTCGGTTCGAGCAGTGTTTGCAAAATCCAGCAGCAGGACAAAATCGAAGCAGGAAATAGAAGTAGCGTGAAGCAGGTCATAATTTCATGCTGACTGAAAGATTAAAAGATTCTCCTGTGACATCGAGTCTGAAAATCACGCTCTGTAGTAAACTGTGTTTTAAAAAGAGGGTATTTTCTTACTAGTATCAAAAATTTAACTAACAGTTGGGAAAGCTACATAATAACCTACACTAAATATTCATGTGAACCTGAATCACACTGGATTTTGTGTCACTAAGAGCCTTCTTTGGTTCCACAAAAAGAACTCTGCTAACTTTGATTGATTGTACTGCTAACATCCGCTGGTTAGTGTCTAACAGAGCTTTCTACTGTATAATTCAGAGTTATTAAATCTAGACAATGCTGGTTCTGTGTTTATTTATTTATTTATTAGGATTTTAATGTCAGGTTTTACACACTTTAATTACATTCATGACGGGACAGGTAGTTACTGATTACACAAGATTCATCAGTTCAAACACAGTCATGGACAATTTAGTGTATCCAAATCACCTTACTTGCACGTCTTTGGACTGTGGGAGGAAACCGAAGCTCTCAGGTGAAACTCACACAGACACAGGGAGAACATTCAAACTCCACACAGAAAGAACCCGGACTGCTCCACCTGGGGATCGAGCCCAAGACCTAGCTAATTATATACTACAAATGATTGTTTATGGTTATATATTGTAAAAAGAAAAAAATGAAATCTGAGCTAAAGCAAACCTGCTGCATGCTGGAACTATATTCACTAGTGCACTCTGCACTTTACTCACTTTACTCACTCGAACTTTATGTATTTATATTCATTCACATTTCATCACTTTTGTACATCTGTACATAAAGAGTCTTTAATCAATACCTGTATATATTGAACAAATGGTGCTAGATTTATGTAAGTTTTATATAAGTTTTGTGTAAGTTAATGTGTATATTTTTTGTAATTAATGTGTATTGCAACTGTGAGGGACACCTTTCACACCTGTGTTAATGTGACGTGACAATAAAGTGATTTGATTTTGATTTGAGTCTCTGATTTTGTGATATAAAAACAGCGTTTAATAGTCTGTTATTAAATTATAACACTGTAGTACTCTAAGTACTCTAAAGCACTCATTGGTACTTTAGACAGAATTAAGACATCCAACGAGCTCATGGTCAGGTGTCCAAATACTTTCGGTCACATAGTGTAACTTATTTATTTTCCCTGTGTGGTTCCTAAATTGGCAATTTAAAACACAGAGCCTCCTTCACCTCAGTGAGAGGTTTTTTTTTCCTCACTCAGTTAAAAGACATCTAATTGCTAATCTATAATCCTTTTAATATGCTCCTGCCTTTTTTTCGATTGATCCTCTGCCAAGCGGAACAGCATGGCCGCAGGCTACATTAATCCTATTACAGCTGGGTATGGGATGGCACCGCACATCCAAACAGCTCTTTTACACTCAGTGTGCAGCGCTCACTCTGTATAATGTACGACTTAATAGCGTCTTGTTGTTTCAGAAATGATAACCCTGAAAAATAGCTGGTAACAAGACAATATCTTTAACCATGTCTGAGATTTAATTATGGGCAGCATTGTGGCTCAATAAGAAGGACCTGGGTTTGATTCCCCGAACCAGGCGGCCAGTGTGCATGTTCTTCCTGTGTCTGAGTGTTTATTCTTTAAAGACATGCAGTCAGGCCAACTGGAACTACTAACCACTCTTCAGCTGCCCTTTAAAGCTACAAATTAACAGGCTTCTATTAACAGTTATTATTACCCATGTCAGACTTGTGTTTTTTGGTATATTAGTATTATAGGAATTTTTTTAATGTATTTACTAATGTACATTGGGCTGTTTTATTATTTATTATTACTACGTTGCTCTGTGATGTAGAACAAACCACCAGAAGAAGCTTTCTGTGCTTTTTTCTGCTTCTCTGAGGGAAGGAAAAAAAGCGTATGTGTGTACACATTTTCTTTTACAAGTCCTTTAACATAAATCCTCAGAACTGAAGCCATTGAAGAGATGAGAGCTAAAAGATACGGCTGGTTGCATCGAGCACAATGGAGTCCTAATGCAGCCCATCATTCATGTATCCTGTTCATTCACAGGCGGTGATTTAGTCACATCGTCTCTAATGCACTGGTGGAAAACACTGCAGGAAAACACTCGGGTAGTTTGTGAGCACATCAGGCCCGTGTCTGTCTGTGTTACTGTGAAGTATATTAATATCATTGTATCTGTATAGAGATGTTTTAATGTTCATTTATTTTAAAAGAGTACTTTCTATTTATTTAAAAATAGAAAAAGAACCAATTACAACATGCACAAAGCAAAATTTATTTAACTAAAGGTTTTAAGAGTGAAAGCAAGTATATTTAAATGTTACACATACAAAACTAATATATAATGGCACAATATGAGAAAGTCAAGTCACAAAATAAGTAAATCTAGCTCCTTACCTTTTCTACCTCAAATTTATATATATATGTATATATATATATATATATATATATATATATATATATATATATATATATATATATATATATATATATATATATATACATATATATAAATTTAAATATATATATATAATTTCTTTAATAACTGTTGTCAGTCATGTGTCATTTCATTTTAACAAGACAGTAATACAAATGTTTATAAAAACTTACCAATCCTTTTACTTGTATTTTATGAACACAATAATAAGTCAGGATATTTCATATTTTATAATTTTAACTACTTATAGTAGATGAAAGGGCTGAAAAACATTCCAAAACATTGAGTGGCTGAAGCCCTGCAACAGATTGGCTCCCTGTCCAGGGTTTTCCTGTCTTGTGCCAAGTGTGCCTCTGGTCAGTGCATCTGAGAAGCCTGTCAAGTTCTGCCTTCTTGTGTGTCTGTGTGTTTGTGTGTGTGTGTGTGTGTGTGTGTGTGTGGGATAGGAGTGAGTCTCAATACGTGATACTGATCTTTGACTCAGGTGTGAAAAGAAGTGGCCAGCGATTGTGTGCATGTCAGAAAGGGGTGTGTAAAAATCTGCAGCTCACCTCAGTGGAGGAAGTTACAGTCAGGAAACTGAACACGACTAGAGAGGGAGAAAATGGAATAAATAAATAAATTAATAATAATATAATAATAATAATAATAATAATAATAATTAATAATAATTAATAATAATAATAAATGTTCCCAGAAAAGTGGAGGCTATTATAAGAGAGTATTGACTGGATGTCCATCAAGTTTATAGTAAAATGTCTACATACTTTTAATTACATAGTGTATTTTGGAGAGTATAGACATTCTGAGTTCTGTCTCCTCAGGCTATTGTTTTACCTTCAAACAATTAAACTTCTGCAGAAGCCGAGTTCACCCTCTCTCCTCCACAACCTTCCAAAATCTATTTCTACTGAATTACTAGAGAGAAAGGACATGTTGGTAAAGGTTGCGCTCATATTTAATAACTTAAGGCTCCCTAGAGATCCCCCAAGGGTGACAAAACTCCAGATCTTTCACAGAAGTGCTTGTTGTCCTTATTAAAACTTTGATTGCACCATAACATCTTTAATTAATGCAGATTGGCTCTGAACATGCACATCCTGGGATCACTAATGCCGGATAAATATATTACCTCATTATGCTCAGTGCACTCACGTTTACTTATGTTCACCTACGTTTTGCTTTGTTTTATTATTGTTTTTGTACTTGTAGTATATTGCCAAAAGTATGTAGTCACACCTGAATATTAAACAGCTGAGTTCAGGCATTTTAATTGCACTCATGTGCAACAGCTGTGTAAAATTAATAAATCTAATGCTTCCAACTTTGCGCCCATGTACCCAAGACCACCACTGAGATTCCAAGGCTTTGAGTTTAAATCCCCAGCAGAGCTATCGATCTGGCCGTGCCTGAGGGGGGAGGTCAAGTGGGTCTCATTGTTGATGCTCAATTGCAGAGTCTGTCGTCTTGTTGACACACATCACAGTAATGTGACAGTATATTGTCTAAGCAATTGAGGGTTTAGGGTCTTGCTCAGGGACCCAACAGTGGCAACCTGGCAATGTCTCTTTCAGTGACTCTTTGATTACTAGTTTAGTACCTTAACCGCTAGGCTACAACTGCCTCTATAAGATTCCACCTCTTGAGGGTAAAAAGACACTTAGAGGCTACCGCGTTTTTATTTTGTTCATGTGATGAGCAGTAAACTTCAGCCTATAGGTACTTCAGCAAGTTGCTTTCAGCCTATAGGTACATGGGGCGTAAAGCAGGCTTGGCTGTAGACACTGTCAACTGTGCTCTAGCAGCTTTAATGATCCACTTTTTTGGTGGTTCTTGGATTGCATCTCACCATCTGTAAAATTTTTCTCTCAGTATAAGGTAACATTTTGAGAACTTTTGACCCTTGCAGTGAGGCCATCATGTTCATGTCCTGTTTAATAGATGCAGTTAAACTAGCCCTATTTACATAAAGACAAGGAAGTATGTCTAACCAGCTGTGATTAATTAACAGCTGCTTATTATTGTTATCAAGGAGGTCACGTCAAAATTGTAAGTGACATTTGTACCCCAATAAAAAATTTATAATAATGTAAGTAGCTGTATAGCATTGTGCCCTATTTAATTATTACCTAAATGAAATGAAAAACAGCAAGAAGGTCCAGGGCTAGATCCCCAGGCGGCGGTCCAGGATTTGCATGTTCTCCCCATGACTGCGTGGATTTCCTCCAGGAGCTACGATTTCCTCCCACAGTCCAAAAACATGCAGTCAGGTTAATTGGAGATACTGAATTGCCCTATAGGTGAATGGGTGTGTGTATGTGTGTCTGCCCTGCAATGGACTGGCGTCCCATCCAGGGTGTTACTGTGTGCCTTGTGCCCATTGAAAAGCTGAGAATGGGCTCCAGCACCCCCCTGTGACCCTGATTGGATTAGCGGTTAAGAAAGTGAGTGAGTTTTTTTAATGATGAATGGTGTAGAGATGGGGGACAGTCAGCAATATTCATACAAGGTGCATCTGGTAGGTGTAGCTTGTAAAATGGCCAATACATTTTGTAAAATGTACCAGGTTTACCAAGTAAAGTGATCATTTTTCCCCACAAGGGACAGCCCAAACGTTTTCTTTTGAAGAGTGCACCAAAAATATTACTAGGCAAATATGTGATCCAAATTAAGCTCAGACATATGATGACATGAACCCTATAAGAAAAGAAAATAAGAAAATAAGTGCTTGTGTCTGAAATGAGGTCCTGATGCAGAATGTGTAATGTTGCATTTTCACCTGCTCACTGGAGGAGAAGGAGCTGTATGTGGAGCGCAGGGAGGAAATGGTAATGGATGAGCTTTAGTAAAGGTTGCCGTTCCTTCGCCGACCATGCGTGAGCTCCTCGCTCAACATCCTGAGCAAAAATCAGGAGGAACGTTACGTCTGAATGAGCTGCTCACAGTTCATCCTAATGGCTCTGAATGTGATCTGAACACAGGATCGGAATCAGTAGATGTTAGCGGGAGTGATGAAGGTGTGCAGAAATGCGCTTCGTCATGGACGACTGGATATTCCTGGAGCTGTGAAAGGTCAGCTGTCGGGCCTGGAAAAGGAAGGAAGCTTCGAATGTGTGGTGTGAAGAACTCAAGACTGTTTGAGGAAAACTAGGTAACAAAATAAGGAAGTAAAATAAGCCACTTGGGATCAAGGAGGTCTGGAGTAGAATATAGTCTCGGAAAATATACTGGTGGAATGATACATCATTTTGTGTTGGACAGTGTGGTCTAAATGTGTGTTTAAGGTTCCTGTGTGTATTCAAATCAGTTAAGATCCAGTGATCATAAAGGCGGCTGCTTAACCATCACCTGTGGTGTGCCACCCTTCCTGGTTAGGGTTGTGGTGGCTCTGATTTCCCCAGGAATCACTGGGCACAGTGAATTAACACACTCGGATAGGACCCCAAGCCATCATGGGGCCTTAGCCACTCCACCCTCAGACATAGGCAATTATGTCTGACCGACCGGTTGATAGCACACTTCGGGATCGAACCCTGGATCCCAGCCTTAGTAGGCTAGCATAATTCACTGGAATTCACATCGGACAGGCCGTCAGTGCATTACAGGTCCTGAGGACCTGGGTTCGAATCTTGCTTCCAGACTTTCTATATAAGCTTTGATGTTTTACCTGTAACTATGGGTTTTCTCTGTGTACTCTAAAAGTAAAAAGTGCAGAAGGTGGACTGACTGGTCTAAAATGCCTCTTGGTGTATGTGACAATTGTAAGTACAATTGCGAGCGTGTGCTGCCCTGCAATGGATTGGCACTCTAAAGTGTAAAGTGTATTCATACCCTGCACCTAGTTGTAGCCTAGTGGGTAAGGTACTGGACTAGTAATCAAAAGGTTACTGGTTCAAGCCCCACCTCTTAAGGCTCTTAACCTTCATTTGCTTATACTGAAGTAAACAGTACTGTAAGTCGCTTTTGATAAAAGCATGTAAATGTAGTGTCTCTGGATGGTGCCAGACTCACTGCAAGCCTGACCAGGATAAAGTAGTTGGGTGAACAAGGTGAAATGAAACCCATGATCACACTTGATCACTATAGATGGCAAGGAACTTTTCCGAATACTCATTATGTTCTGAATTACACCTCCTTAGCCATCTCAAATTCAGCTGGGAAACTTGGGAAAATGATGAGCAACCATTCAGAGGGAGCCGTAATGGCACAACGGCGCCACTGTGAAGATCCAGGGGTGATTAATGAAAACTAATTTTTCACGGCAATTAAAATGATTAAAGCCGAAGGGCCTTTTTCAGCGTTGCTCCGAATTGCTCCAGGAACAAGGCGGCAACAAAGCCGAGAAGCAGAATTGCATTAGTAGTGGAGGAGAACTGTATTAAAATGCAAATGTACAGCTGTTAATAGTTCTTCAAAAACCAATAATCCCCCACAGTCAGTCATGTGTCAGAATGGTTAATGGAAATATATCCCACAGGAACGCCGGGACCTTCTTTCCATTCTGCTTTTGATTAAAACAAAAATTCGGTGGAGGTAAAAATCAAGACCTGTGAGTTGGAATGGAATGGGATTGGCAGGGAAGCTTTAATTTTTAGCCAGGCACCAAAACTCATTGTTTAGAAGATTCCTGTTTTTTTTTTTATCTTATCTCCTGTCTCTCTCTTTCTGTTTCTCTCTCTTTTTTTTCTTCTCCTCGGCAGAGAAACCCTGCACTAACAAGGGCAAGCCAAGTGCTAAATCTGATCTCGCAGTATTAAAGGCGTTTATCATAGAGGTGCTTAGCGGGGAATGTTTACCGAATAATGTTTGAATTAAATGCACGTTTGCCAGGTCCGTAAATGAAGAAGAAGCTAGGCTGGGTGAGGGAAGTGTCAGGCGGCGACGTAAATCGAATAAATAGTAGACTCGCTTATTCTGTCACTTAATTATGATTCTGCTTGAGGGTATGTTTCAGAGATCGAAATGTTCTGACCCACCAGAGAGAAGAAATGCAGTTTTCCCTGATGCCTTCACGGGAGGAGGTACCGCTGATGGACCAAGGAAATGTATTAAGTTCATTATCATTTCTTGTTTTTTTGTGAAATTCTTGGCAACATGCAGCGTTTCATAAGCTTTGTGTTCATAAACGTGTTTAATGACATTCAGAGATACTGATGAGATTATTCATAAGTTATCATGCTTCATGAGAAAAGCCTGAGAGCTTAAAACTGTTGAAAAATGGAGCATAATTTTCAGATGATTCATTCTTTTGTTCTGTTCTACCATTGCTTTAATCTATTTAGGGTCACAGTGGGTCTGATTCATTGGACAGGTCACCAGTCCATCACAGGGCAGACACAAACTTACACAATTTTTAGACTGCATGTCTTTGGACTTGTGGGAGGAAACCGGAGCACCTGGAGGAAACCAATGTGGATACAGGGTGGAACATGCAAACTCCACACAGAAAGTATCTTGCTTCTTGCTGTGAGGCAAACTGCTAAAATGATAGCTGAAACTTAAAATTATTACTCTTAGGGGTCCTTTGGATGGTTAACACTTTGTGAGATTAATTTTTACCTGGAGAACAACCAAAAAATCTTAAAATAGATGTGTAAATCTGTTCTTTTAGAACATTTTCTCCTACATGGTTCTGTACATGTTATAAAAAGAAAGAAAATTCATCAGAAAGATGTTTTGGATGATCTTATTTCCCCCTTGTATTGTTCTGTTTAGTACTCTTGTAAAGAAATCGACTGCTGTTCTAAAATAATGAAAGGGTAACAGTTGGTTGCTAACTTATAATTGAATTGTACCTTTGTAAATAAGATTTCACCCCAAAGTGCATTAATTATCCAATTATCAGGTCTTGAAATTAAAACCAACCCACCCGCCAAATATGGATAAGATTTGGTTCTGGTAGGTACTAGAAATCCAGTTCATTTACCAGCTACATTCATGAGTAACACTGTGGTAAAACTAAACATCCAAAACCTACATGTCTACATACTTTACCATTATCTAAGGTGTTCCACAAGGTCCAGTTCTGGGTCTCCTTTTATTCACCTTTTATTCATGGTTGCTTATTTTCTGCAACCATGGTCTAAATTTGACACTAATCACTCACCAAAACTACATTTTCATTTTGTATCAAGAAAAATGTGGAATTACTGAAATATTTTCACAGACAGCACTTTATGTCAATCAGCAAATATAATTTCAACATTTTATCATGCTTTTTGATGATTTATCTAAAATCCCTGGAAAAACAGTGTGTAAATAGTCCTGATATAATAAAATCCAATTACACCTCAGTAATGGCACTTGGCTTATTTTTAGAAAACTTCTCATGTCCCAAAATATTCAGATTTTTGATCAATTACTTTTAACATCTAAAATGTATTTGGGAATGTGGGATGTTTCAGATAAATACTGAGCATATAACTTTTACCAGTTTATTTGCTTAAAAGCTTCATTTCTGTGTTTTTTCATTTACCACCTACATATGTTTTCCCTCCATTTTAGGGTGTCCCACAAGGTTCAGTTTAGGGTCAACTTCTATAATATGTCTACATGCATACACCCTGCCAGCAAAGTCTAAATCTTAGAAAAATTAGTAAAGTCCCACATCGTATAGAACATGCCCTCCATTTTAAGGTGTTCCACAGGGTTCAGTTCCTGGTCCCCTTCTGTTTAGTGTTTTTTGCATTTCTGATGTTCTGACTAGTAAAAATGCTGACTCTGCTAAATGAAGTGGATGATCAGGTATTAGGTTTACATATATATACATAAATGATCTGAAATGAGCATTTACACAGTAACTAATGTGGCTTTTAAAGTAACTTTAAACAACTCCAAAAATATCCACGGATAAAACTTTCAGTCTTTTATTCATATATACATCTCCACCCATGGTGTGCCCTGAAAGTAATCATGATCATACACGTACGTACTTCCATTTTTATACTGTTTCAGCCTCTGTACAGGAGCTTAGGCTTAATTAAATTTACATCTACATCAGCAACATCTTTTTGCTTGTCCAAGGAACCGAGAACAAACATATCTGGGATGAGGTCGAGAGACTGGGAAGGACTAAAGAAATGAAGGAATGACAGACAGTGAGTGAAGGCATATACAGAAGCGCCTGCATTGGGATCGACTATATACAATACAAACCATTCATACAAATTAAGCTCTAAGATATAGAATTGAATACATTACTGTGTAATATAATGAGTGAGCAGTGAGTGAGCTCTCCAACCACTGAATCATATTAACACTACAGGAGACGGTGTGTGCGGAACCATCCAGGATTATTACATCAACAGAACAAAGCCAAAACAGCCAATGAACAAGAGTAGTTCATTGAGTTCTTAGGGTTCTTCTTTATTTAGGTAGAAAACATGCCCACTTGCTGGCTATTTTTCCCCAAATGAGGAGAGTTTCTTGTTCATATATGTCTCATCTAACATTGTCGTATCCTTTGATTTTGTATTTTCCAAAAGGCAGGATTCAGCAAAACTTGGGTTCTACGAGACCGCATACGAAGGGGTGGATGAAGGACCTTTTGATTTAGCTCAGAATTCAGCTCAGAATTGAAACTTCTCCACAACACAGTCGCTGTAGTGAACTCTTGGGTTTCTTCTGAACTGACCAGAGGGTAAAAAAAAACAAAGTAACTAAAATATTTGAGGTATTCAGGAAAAAAAAGGTTCTCAAACAAAACCAAGACTGACACCTTGCCTAAAAATAATAATGTTCGTAAGGTACGCGTGCAGAAACAAAAGATACATTTAATCAGAACTGGGAGGCATTGGGGTTAGGGCTGTAAAAACTAAAGAAACCTGTATTTCATATAGTGTGGAAAGAGTCCTGTCTTTGCCTGTGTTGTCCCTTAAATTAGCAACATCCGTCAGCCAGAAGGGAAGTATGGAGTGTCACTGTGGTAATTATAGTCTGGGCAAACTTTCTGCACCAGCTTGTAGTCGGTGCTGTAGAAGGAGATAAAGATGCAGATTACTTTGAAGGGCTTTGAGCAGAGCCAGGAGACATGGCTCTGTGTCTGCTCCTGGAAGCACGACTTGGCCGGGTCATAGTTGCATGGTGTGTTCTTGGAGCCCTTTTCCACTTTCTCGAACTCGATGCGGCAGTTGAAGGACTTGGAGTCCTTGGCGTCGATGACGGACTGCTGAGCCGTCACGTCAAACTCTACGATCTTGGTTGGTGGCACCAGGCTGACCGAGACGTTACCCTGGCCTGTTGCATTGTGCCTAAAGTAGACACTGAAGGTACCGTTACCATGGTCGACAATCTTTCCGGTGATGAGCAGATTGAGCTTGACGGTCTTGATGTTGGAATGGAAGTCCCCCCAGCCAAACATCTTTTTGAACTTTCCCGTCTTGACCATGGGCCGCCGTTTGGCCCTGGGTCGGGAATCCTGAACCTCTGTGGCATTCCTCAGCCAGTCCCATAGGTCCCATTCTGTATAGGGTTCTGGCGTGTCATAGCGTAGATCCAGGGCTGTCGCGTTCTCCTTTCCGCTTAGAGTCTGTGACAAGAGCCGGCTGATGGACAAGTCCTTGGTGCTTTCTGTCCATATGTGCTTTAATGTCGATTTGGGGCTTCCTGACTTAAGGAGGTCTGATTTGCTTGGGATGGAACCGTGAACGCTTGAAACCTGAAACAGAAAAGAGATCACTGTTTGAGCTGCCTGGTCACCAAAAGATCCCTGACAAACAACATTAAACAACCGAAGCATTCAATTGCAATGGCAGGAGAAATTTCAACAGATATTAATCTTCAATTTCACAGATGTTCAACCTCCAATTCTTACTCAAGCATTTCAGCCTCCCACTGAACAGATAGGACAAATAGAATTGGAGAGAAAAAGAGATAATCGATCCTGGCTGCAAGCTTCAATTTGGGAGCGTATTAGCCGACTAGAGCCGTCTGGGAAATGGAACAGAGTGTAGTGAATGAGAAAAACAATACAGCGATCAAAGTTGGAGGAGCATTGTCCTACACCACCTCCTTCTGCCTGCTGAACTTATCCTCATCTACTGCTATGTAGCGATGGTGAGGGGTTCTCCAGCAGGTCTGTCTGATAACGATAGCACCCATTCAGTGAGTAAAGAGCAGACTATTAACCAGCAAGTGCTCCTTCAATTGATGATTGATGAACCCCCACATACTCTCCATTTAGGGCCAATGAGTGGAATTAGGTTTGTACCGGGGTGCTGTGGATTGCCGTGACATTGATCGCCTGATTCCTACTGTAAGACGTGACAGCAGATCTGTCTTGCCGGGGTTTTTCACATCTTGCCGGCTGCCCCCAGGATCGATATTTAGAAAATAAGGTTTCAGAATTGCCACACAGCATGTGTCAGCATTAAGGGACACGCGACCTTGTTTTACACATTACATCGAGAGAGCCAGCACTGCTCGTTGAAGAAATTCATCATGAAACATGAAGCCGATCAATATATGATCTTACTTCTGCTTCACGTTGCAAATCTCACATTAATTACCACTCTTTGAAAGTCAAAGGGGGGGGTTCGCCTCAAATATAGTATGTACAGGCTTGACTGTGTATGGTATAATATTCATTCTTTAAACCTTTTTTTACTCACTAAATATCTTAACCGCTTATCCAATCAGGGTCGCGAGGGGGGTGCTCAAGCCTACCCCAGCTTTTCAATGGGCACAAGGCACACAGTAACGTCCTGGACGGGGCACCAGTCCATCGCAGGGCAGACACACATACACACACTCAGTCACCTATAAGGCAATTCAGTTTCTCCAATTAACCTGACTGCATGTATTTGGACTGTGGGAGGAAATCGGAGCACCCGGAGGAAACCCACGCAGACACAGGAAGAACATGCAAACATGCACAGGAATGACCCGGACCGCCCCACCTGGGGATCGAACCCAGGACCTTCTTGCTGGAGGTGCCCTAAAACTTTTTGTATTTAATTTTAAATAATAAATTCTTATAAACTGGGATTTCTTTCAATTCTGCTAGACTGGATTTAATTTAAGATTTTTTATTTATTTATTTATTCAGTCACATCTATTTGGGTGCTGGGGTGGCGCAGCAATAAAAGATGCTAGCCCACTACTGCTGAGATATGGCAATCTGGGGTTTGAATCTCAGCAGTGCTATCAGCCGATCAGGCATCTGCATGGACACAATTAACCAATATCCAAGGAAAAGGGGTGGCCAGAACAGCCTAGCCACTGAGAGGTGCATTTGTCAGTGCGCTCTTAATGCTGGTCCCAAGCCAGACAGAAACAGAGGGCTGCTATGCGGACCTGATCTGTTGTACTGACCCTTATATATATATATATATATGGGAGCAGCCGAAAGAAAAAAATCTATCAAAAAACGTATTTATTTATATTGATAAATCTCAATTCATAAATCATATTTAACCTCATTGGTGAGTACTTTATGGAACTACTTTTAGCAGCTATAACAACTAGTAGTCTTTTTGTATTTATAACATCAAACTGATGTTGCTTCCAAGACTCAATCAAAGACATCCATTCTCATCATCTTAAACTACTCCAGTGGTGCACTGGCAGTGGGCTTGGATCACTGCTTTCCATAAGAAATCTGCCATTTGAAGTGTCTTATTAAAGCTTGAAAAATAATGTGTGGTGTTAAAACAAATGGTTTTTCAAATGCCGTAAATGTTCAACACACAAAAAAAATGTCTCTTACATTCATCTGTGAAGCTAAATGACAGAACAAAAACTCTTTACTATTACAGCAAACTTTCTATTGTAATAGAGGAGTTTTTTATTTTATTTCTATACATGCAGTGATTGTCATTTCTTATCATTTAAAAACCACATTACAGATCACACTGATTAATGACCCCTCGTGACAGGACATTTGTTTTTCAGAAGAAAAAGGTATTTGAAAAAAAAAGTAATGAAGATCAATTACACTTCCAGTTATTCTTCATTTCACCTGGATTAATCTGAGAGTCGAGCCCTGCCCCATGTTGAACCGGTGTAATGATGTGAGTTTTATTACCAGTGAGCACTTGCTCGGAAAGGATGATTAAAGACTCGAGTCAATAATTTACGGCTAATAACTGGAGGGAAAAATATGTGTTCAGTGAGTGAGCGCCTCTGAAAGATCAATTTTGCAGATGGTTCACTACAGATCACACTGATGAATGAACCTTTACACAGACGGAGTGGTGCGCATATCTGAGCGTAGTTCATTATAAATGTCAGGGAAGCGAAAAAAGTCAATCTTTTATTGTCTGCTAGATGGGACTGTTGTTAGATAATATAATATGAGGTACATAAAGCCTAAACATTATCAAGCACTTGGGGGGACTTTATTTTGCTTTAAATAATAATGTTTACTAAATGCATTAACGTACTTATAAATATTTATTTTTTTATGTGGTTTTGTACTCATTTCAATTATTGCATTATATTTATTTACTTATTTACTTTATGTTAATGCATTATGTTAATATGTGTTTTTTTATTGGCAGGTAATTATTATTGTTCTTCATTAATGCATTAATGTACGTGTAAACAATTCTTGATGTTTTATTTGTTGTGCATTAAAAATTAATTTCTTTTAATTTTGATTTTATTTTTGATACAAAATTTTTTTTTATTTCAAATCACTGAGCGCAATGTAGTAACACCCCTGGAGAGGACGCCAATCCATTGCAGGGCCTCGCATCCTCCATACATAGCGAATCGTGTCTGTATGTTTGTATGTCTGTTTGGCTGATAGCACCACTGAGGATTCTAGTCATAAATCAAAGCAGTAGTGGGCTAGCACAATTTATCGCTGTGCCAACCCAGTGTCCTTTATGGTAATATTTACTTATTTATTTGTTGTATTTTATTCATATTTTTATTTATTTAAATGGAAATTGATTAGTTTTTGATGGTTTGTACTTTTTTCTATTGCCCTCCACTATTTGGTTTATTTGTATTCTTCTTATTATTATTTACAGTTATTTACAGTATACACAGTCACCTTCACAATTTTTGGCACCCCTGGTAAAGAATAGTAACAAGAGTGACTAGAAATTAATAGAGCAAAGTTATAGTGTTCTCCTATAACCTCGTTGGAGAAGGTTGTACAATCAGAAATGTTTGCATTCTTCTCACAGGAAATGTATCAGAAGCACATTTTGATTGCTCAATTTAGAGTTTTTGACTCCACTGTGTGTAAGTGCAACATTCAGTCTGTCGATCATGCCCATCTATTTTGGGCTGAGTGCCAGTCTCCCTGCTGGAGCTCTATGCAGCCAGCTGCAGTTCACCTGAGGGGAGCGGGCATCTGGTAAACATGGGCATGGGAGAGTGCTGGCACTGACAGGAAGCCAGGTGCAAACAGGTGGGCTCCACCGGGCACTTGGCTAGACCAGGTCAGCAGGAGCACATCGTGACTTCATACGTGTCTTAACAGCTCCGTTTACTCCAGACACATGTATGTGGACGACCATTCTAATTAGTAAATGTAGTTTATGACATAATTATGACATAATTTGATCTGAGTTGGGAGAAAGTTCAGCGGTCGGCACTGAAAAAAGGAAGGAATAAAACATTTAAAATGAGTCGCTGAACCAGATGAATAGTTATTGTAGCACTTATTAATTTAAATGGCTCTGTGGTGTGTTAAACCCAATCATATTTAATCAGGTTATTTGTCTTCCTCTATTACTGTTGCAATTTGCATGTTTTTACAGAAATCCGCCTCCTTACTTGTCCAACAAACCGTTCAGGAAGCAGAACCGACAAAAACTACTTTTCTTGTGTTGAAACAGAGGCAGATTTTAGCCGTAATTAAGGTTAGTGAATTAAATGGAATAATTACCGAAGCTCATTTAGAAAATGCAATTATTATATTGCCACACATTTGTGTTTCCATCTAAGTGGTAATTTGCTCTAATCAAGGTATTAATGTGCATCAATAAGCAAATTAAAGCGCTCGCTGGCATGTAAACTGTCACATGTCTGTTAGTGACTTCATGGCACTGGATTTTCTCGTCCTCTAACACGCGGATGGTTCGTTTTCTTTAAAAGTGATGCTCCCTTAAACTCTGAGAACTGTTCACTGGGTCAAAACGACCTTGTTAAAACACCAGTTTAGGGGTGTTACAGGTTCACACTGTTATTATAACAGTATTATAACCTGCAGACAGACAAAAACAATAAACTGGTTTTAGCTCGCAATCAGACTAAGCTGGTCAGGCTCTTCTGGTTTACCGTTTACCAGTTTAAGAGGGGGTTGGATGAAGCGCCACTTGTAAGACCAGTCCAACACCAGCTTTTCCAGTCTGGGTCAAACCAGCCCAAACCAGGTTACCATGCTTTTATAAACATGCTCTGTAAACCATTTTTAACTTGATCTGGACTAATGGTCAGAGCTGCTCAGACTCAGTTTGCGAGGGGTTTGGATGAAGCTCCACTTGTAGGACCAGTTTAACACCAGCTTTTCCACTCTGGGTCAATCCAGCCAGTTTTTAAGCCTGGTAATCAAAATGTAGGGTGTGACACACTGTATAACTACTATATAAAACATCTCAAGCTTGTGAGTTCAGATCTTAGCTCTGCAATTCATCCCTAGTCGCAGCACTGCAAGTTCCAAACTGGCTTTAAGAGAAATGTCAGTGCAGGAGTTGTTTGTCCAGTCCTATGTGGGTTGAATTTCCATAGATAAGCATCTACACACACGCGACAAGTACAGAAGAGGAGTGGAGAGGATGAACGAACGTAAATCCCCACAATCATGTTCCAAATCTGGTGACAATCCTTCCCAAAAGTGTGAAGGTTATAATAGTGTTTACATTTGATAGAGAAGCTCATTGTGTTTTATGAAATTAACATTTTATCCAAAGCAACTTACGATTGTGATCAAATACAACACAAGTAATTAAGAGTTAAGTGCAGTGCTCAGGGGACCCACAGTGGCAACTTGGCAGTAAGGGGGCTTGAACTGGCAGCCTTCTGATTACTAGTTCAGCACCTTAACTGCTGAGCTACCACTGATGTTTAGGTGTAGGGTGTCCACAAACAGGTAGGGGTAATAATAGAAAACCAAAAAATACAACACACACACACACACACACATGGTAATATACACTATATATGCCAAAAGTATGTGTACACTACTTCTATCATTAAGTTCAGATGTGTTACCACAACCATTGCTTACAGGGATACAGAAATAAATGCTTCCAATTTTGCTTCTAACCCAACTGGACACCTTTGGAATGAATTGGAATGTAAGTTTGAGTATTTCTGTAGCTCTTTCCATCCAACAGTAGTGAACAAATGCTGTTTTTACTAAATGGGCAAATTAAATGTACTTGTGGTAAGACTTTCTGTAAGAGTGGAGACGAGTCATTCCCATGGGTTTGGAATGGGACGTCCAACAAGCTCAAGGTTAGGTGTCCACATACTTTTGACCATAAAGTGTAGCTGTGTATACACCTCTGCTGTTCTAATATACTAAATGATACATTAAAGGAGACAAAATTCCCAAGAGGAGAAAGTCGAGTTTCGTCTCGTGCTGTTCTCAGTCCGAGTCTGATAAAACACATAAGCAAAAATGAAGATGAATTCCAGTGAATCCGTTGCTAGTAAAGCGTTACCTCCAATCCGAGTTGGTTAGCGGCAGTGCAGCGGTGTGGAGCCGCGGCCAATTAGCGCTGAAGCGCTGAGCTTTGGGATGCACGGGGCCCAATGGTGGAGCTGGACAGCTGCTAAGCAGCGGTGTAATATCACGCCGTGTCTTTGCACCAGAACTGACTAATGGCCTTGCAAGGAGCTGTTAGACGGACCATTAAAGAAGAATCTTTTGTCCAGCAAGTGTGTGTATAAGTACGAGTGTGAGTATAAGCGTGTGTGTGTGAGTGTGTAATTGACCACAGGCTCCTCTGAGACAAAACATAGGTGGTAAAATGTGGCCATAAATGAAACAAAAAACTTCACCAGTCGCAGCGCTAATGAATCTTATTCGTGGTCTAACTAGATTTTCCAACACAGCACACAGCTTTCATCGTCCGCCTGTGAAATAAGGACCAATTCTTTCCATTCTTTTCTTTTAAAACGCACCCAATTTGCTCTGAATGTATCCATAATCGTTACTTTGGCTCGCATGAATAGCGAGCTTAGCATA
This sequence comes from Trichomycterus rosablanca, assembly GCF_030014385.1. Lineage (NCBI taxonomy): Eukaryota > Metazoa > Chordata > Actinopteri > Siluriformes > Trichomycteridae > Trichomycterus > Trichomycterus rosablanca. The sequence goes on along the minus strand of NC_085989.1, from coordinate 4,256,050 downwards.
CTGCACCAGGCTCATTATTATCGTGCGGGCAGAAACAAATTGGCATCCTTGCAGGGATTTTTAGATTCGTTTGAAATAACACTCAGCCGAGTCCTTTAACGATATCGGATTCAGTGCGGCGTTATGACTAACACCACGTCAGACAAAAGACTTTGGCCTTCTTTCTGATTTTGTGCTTTTTGAACAGAAATGCTGCCATGTAGCTCATCAGTGGAGTATTAATGGTCAACTACTGACCCTCACTTCTTATTTTTTACTTTCGACTGCTCCCATATTTAGGTCTCGCCACAGCGGATCTGTCTGCATATTAGATTTGTCTGGATTAACTGTCCTATTATTTATCCAGGCTTGGGACCGGCAGTGAGAGCACACTGACAAGTGCACCCTCACCTTGCATATGAGGCAATCATGTCAATGCACCACCAAGATCCAAACCTTGGATCTCTAGACCTCAGCAGTAGTGGACTAGCTTACTAGCTCGTCTGTTGGATCGGACCACACGGGCCAGCCTTCACCCCCACGTGCATCAGTGAGCCTTGACCGCCCATGACCCTGTCGCCGGTTTACCTCTTTTTCTTCCTTGGACCACTTTGAATAGATACTGACCACTGCAGACTGGGAACACCCCACAAGAGCTGCAGTTTTGGAGATGCTCTGACCCAGTCGTCTAGCCATCACAATTTGGCCCTTGTCAAACTTGCTCAAATCCTCACGCTCGCCCATTTTTCCTGCTTCTAACATCAACTTTGAGGATAAAATGTTCACTTGCTGCCCCACCTACTAACAGATGCCGTAATGCAGAGATAATCAGTGTTATTCACTTCACCTGTCAGTGGTCATATTGTTATGCCCGGTCGGTGTAAAAATATTTGAGTATATAAAATGTGAAAAACTGAAGGACCTCTGCACTGACTTAAAAAAATTAACTTTCCTCTGCTGTGCTCCGCCCAGCAAAAAAAAAAAACACCCTGGTAAATTCTCAGCTAGACTTAATATTTCATCATACCATCATTATATTCTCATATAAGTAAATGATTTCTGCATTTGTCAGACTAATCTGACACTAATTAATTCTGAATGCCATTAATTTACTTTATATTTCATCATCTTGAACGGCACGTTTAAAACATCGCTGTTGTTCTAGTCTGGCTGCAGGGAAAGCTCTTCTATAAGAAAATGTTTCACTCGTGTACTAAACTGTTCCAGGCATGTTCATGTACACAAAACGTGGTGAGAGAGAAGTAATTATATAATTATATAATAAACAGAACTGCATAATAAGAACAATATTTCAACAGTCAAACACGGCAGGAATGTAATGATGTGAGAGACACTATTGAGAAAATTTGGACACTATTGAGTGGCTTAGAGCATCTAGAGGACACCCACTCTGATACAAGGAGAACATGCAAACTCCACACAGAAAGGACCCTGACTACCCAGCCTGGGAAATCATACCCAGACTTTTCTTGATGTGAGGTGACAGCGATATTTACTGTGCCACTGTTCCGCCTCATAGTGCAACCAGTTATTTATTTATTAATTTATTTGTTTATTAGGATTTTAACGTCATGTTTTACACTTTGGTAACATCATGACAGAACAGGTAGTTACTTGATAAACAAGATTCATCAGTTCACAAGTTTACTGTCAAACAGTCATGGACAATTTTGCATCTCAAATTCACCTCACTTGCACGTCTTTGGACTGTGGGAGGAAATCGGAGCTCGGAGAAATCAGAAAATCGGAGAAATCGGAAACCCATGCAGACCCTGGAAGAACATGCAAACTCCACACAGAAAGGACCCGGACCGCCCCACCTGGAGATCTAACCCAGGACCTTCTTGCTGTGAGGTGTCAGTGCTACCCACTTAGCCACCGTGCCGCCCTAGGGCACCTAGAGAACACCCACGCTAATACAGGGAGAACATACAAACTCCACACAGAAAGGACCCTGACTGCCCAGCCCAGGGAATCCTACCCAGGTCTTTCTTGCTGTGAGATGATCGCGATATTTACTGTGCCAATGTTCTGCCTCAAAGTGCAACCAGTTAGTATAATAAGCAGGCACTAGTTGTGTCTCTCAATAGTTTTTTGTTTAAATGGTGATTAAAATAAGCCTGTTTGTTATTGTATGGTGTATTTACTAAGTACTTTGTGTAACGTCATGTACAGTTTAATAAAAAGCTGAAATCGTTCAGTGACAACTGATTAATAATAGCAGAATTAATGAATGCAATAATGGAAGCAAACAGAAGGGGGGCAATTACTTTCACAGCACTGTCTCTGAGTGCAGATTTTTTGCTGAGCAAAGCTGGACTCGGCTAACATATTTACCTGAGGGAATCTCCAGACTAATGTGTCCTGAGGCGCCATAAATCAAAACGGACTTTCCTTTGTCAGCATCGCAGATGGTCCAATCGGCCCAATTAAGGAGCGAGGAGGCGAATGAGAGGAGCGCGTTCAGAGCGTGAGAGGAAGCAGGAAAAAAGAGAACGTGGTTAAAATGTGGAGGGGTGGAGGAAGAGGGTGGCGGGTTAGGTGCACCTGTTCGGCTGTCATATCCGACCCCGTTCGGCTGTCTTATCCGACCCTGTTCGGCTGCCATATCCGACCCCGTTCGGATCAGCCGCTCTTCCTCTGAGCCGCGCTGAGCTCAAATTAATGATTGCAAACAAAAGCGGTGTGAGGATTCTCTCCTCTCAGCTATTTGCAGCCGCCTTCGCTTCACTTCTGGCCCTCTGAACTTATCCTCGGCGTCACACTTAATGAGATTTTTGGGATGGAGGAATAATAAAGTGGAGCTGAACTGCTCTTCTCCAAGCAAGCCTGATCTCTTTATATATCATGAACCCCTGTGTGGCATTACAGTCCCCATATATGCAGCACAAGGGTAGAGTCTGTCACTACGGTGTCTTCATAAGTCTTTTTAATATGTTGTTTGTGTTTGTCAGGTTTGTTTATTCTGTGCGCTTAATACAGCAAATATTACAATGTGACTTAACCTGATAGTAAATTATTCAATAAAAATGAAATAACATGGTTTGCAATAGGGCAGCACGTGGTGCAGTGGTATAGCGCTGTCGCTTCACAGCAAGAGGGGTTTGGGTTTGATTCCTCGGCTGGGCAGCCAGAGTCCATACTGAGTGGTGTTTGTTCTCCCTGTGTCTGTGTGTCTGCCTCTGGACACTCCGGTTTCCTCCAGGTACTTACAAAGTCATGTGTATGTGGAAATCTGTTCCCATTCAGTCAAAAACGCTTGTTGGACAAGGCTTGGCCCTTAACCAACATTCCAGTTAATCCTAAAGGTGTTTCATGTGGGGTTGTGGTCAGTCTGCAGGTCACTGAAGTTTCTTCACACCAAATCAATCCAAAGTGTTGCCATGAAAATGGAAGCATATCATTTATTTTCATACAGTTAATTTTAGGAACTGTTAGCATATATGACTGAAATTCTTTTACACCATATTGTCAAAAGTATGCGTACAACCCTCCTAATTATTGAGTTTAGGTGTTTCAGTCAGTTATTCTCTGATTGGCTGATGCATGAGTACATTTTATCTTCAAACCTAAACTTTTTATCCAGACGTTGGAGCATCATTTTGACCCGGTCAGTACGCCAGTCTATTGCAGGGCCTCGGCCATACCATCCCTAAACATAGCCAGTGATGTCTGTTTTGTCCCGACCAGCCAATAGCACCACTGGGGATTTGGATTCCAGATCCCAGTTTTAGTGGTCTAGCATAATTTACCACTGTGCCACCTGAGTTCCCCTAATAACAATAATAAATAATAGTAATAAAACCCCACAACCACTGGGATTCAGGCTGTTGGATGTCTACACACAGACATGACTAGTTATGTACATAATGTGGGTACTAGATTGCATGATATTACTCCATTATGCCCAGTGATTCCATGGAAACTGGACCCACCATGCCCCTGACCAGGATAAAGCAGTGGCAAAACATAAAAAAGAAATAAAAAATGAAAATAATAATATAAACAAATAATTAACCCCTCTTAGACATGATTAAACAGCACAGGTTAACTGAATATTTACTGTCAGTCTGGTCTAGTGGAAGACTTTCCATAAAAGGTCCAGGAGTCAGGTAAAGAACAGCGCTCTCTCCGGGGAGGCGGCACATTCTAATGCACGCACTGCTCTCCAAATCAAATTAAGCCCGTAATCCAATAAACTGCCATTTCTGCTGCGAGTGACCCCACAGGACCTCATTTCAAATCCATGACAAGCTTTAATCAATATGATTTAGTGGTTGAGGACACAAATAACTCAGGCGAGGAGGAAAAGTGCGGCTGACTGGCACGTCGAGGATTCACATCCACGGTTTATGGACGGCCTGCGGTTTGTAACGCGATGCATTGATTTGCGGACATAATGTGCCGCCGGTGGAGAAGAGGTGGGATGGAGAGAGACGCAGGGTAAGGAAATCTAGAGATACAAGCCGGTTTCATGGTTAGCCCTTGGAGGGACATTTAACTGAATGCCAGCGATCAATACGCCCATTGCTATTGACCACTTACAGTTTACAGTGTGGCACAGATCTACTGCCATCCACAACGACTGGATACATCTGATTCTCATTCAGTCATTGTAAACCTGCAGCGATCCTATCTGCAGCTGCACGGATAGTGACCGGCTGCCTTATTTATTCTTGTAAACATTGCAAAAACAAGGCAATTCTCTGTGTTTGAGCAAGATCCGTCTGATTTCCTTTTCTAGATTGCAGGATTAAAGCTGAAATGAAGAGCAAACACAAACCTGCATGTTCAAACCCAGCAGGATTTACCACATTTAATTTAGCTGCTTGATTTTGTTTTTTGTTTGTGTTGTGTGTATCTGAGACAAGAGCTCTTGATTTTTTTTAACCCTTTAAAGCTGCTCTGGTCAACCCTATAGCACATAGTGTGGAATATATATATATATATATATGTATCTCTAGATTTCCTTACTCTCTAGATTTCCTTATATATATATATATATATATATATATATACAGTATATATATATATATATAAATACAACTGTGTATCACTGAAAAGTACAGAGTTATAGAAATGCACCAAGAGTCTTTCTCTCCACCCATGATAAGTAGCACCATTTATATACGTATATATACTGTACATGCTGTACACATTTGGACACATGACCTTGAGCTCATTGGACATTCCATTTCCAAGCCAAATGCTATTATTGAATGATCTGTATGTGATCAGCTATAACAACAGCCACTATTCTGAGAAGTACGTGGGAAAAGTATTTGGGAATTTGTGCACATTAAATCAAAAGAGCATTTGTATGGCTGGGCACTGATGGTCAGAAAAGCCTCAATTGATGTTCCAATTAATTCCAAAGCTGTTCATTGAAGCTGATATAAGGACTTAGAGCATATTAAGTTACATTAATGAGTTCATACACAAGCAATGAAAAATTTTGAAAGCTCTACACAGATTTTGTGATGACCCCTAAAGACATTTTAAGTAAATTTAGGTCCCAAATTCTTCCCAAAGGAGTTTGATGGGGTTAAGGTCAGGTTTCTGTCCAGGCCACACATCACACTTGTCAAATCATAGAGAACAGTCCTGCTGGAACAGTAAGGGACCGGGACCCTCACAAAACTGTTGCCACCAAGAAGGAAATTTATTTTATACACTTTTTACCACTGAGTGTGGCTTACAAAACTGAAATTATTAATTAGGATGGGTGTCCACATACTTTTGGCCATGTAGAGAATCACAAGTACATTTTAACCTGTTAAAAACGTTGTCTACAAAACCATATTAATAAGGACTCTCAGTCTGAGTACACCAGGAGTTGAACCTTTGAGCCTGCAGCCCAATGCAATTTTCAGATGAAAGCCTGTTGACTCCAGCTGACACACACACACACACACACACACCAGGTCTACTGCACGCTGTATTTGTGTCAGTGTTCAAAGCCACCATGCTAAATCGGTGCAATTTCCCAAGGTCCACCAGGGACGAGCTCTACTTACTGCACATCCTGCCGAACAGTAGCAGGACAGAGAAAAATCAAAACCTCAACAGTCTGAAATTACAACACAATACACTGGATTCCTACTGGAACAGGTCCAAGACAATTAAAGTTAATATATATTTAATAATAAGTGCACGTAAGGAGTGGCATTACAGTGCAGCTGGTAGAGTGGGTACCAAAAATAATGTGGATCCTGTGAACATCAATCCTTGTCTGAAATCCCTGTATGGTCACCCTGGGTCAGCACTGGTTTTATCTAGGTACTGCATTTTCCTTCCTCCTTCCAAAAACATGCAGAAGGTGGACTGACCGCTTAGAATTCCTTTTGGTTGTGAGTAAAAAAAGCAAATGTGTAAGTGTTCATGCAGACACCGAGTCAAGACTTCAGGTAATGCTGATATCAAACATCAGATTGAACGATAAAATGTGTTTATGGTGTAGTGTTTGGTTGTTCTTTTTACTTCTAAAGGAGGAAAAGCATATCAGAATGGCCAGCTTGTCAAATCTTAAGGTGGATGGGCTACGACCATAAAATTCCACTTTTGTCAGCAAGAAACAAGAATCTAATGCTGCAGTGGACACAGGCTTATCAAAACCAGACATATTAAACAAGTGTTGCCTGGTCTGATAAATTTCAATTTCTGTGGCACACAAATGCTAAGGTCACTGGGGGTGCAATGGGTAGTGCAAACAGGGCCTTCGTTCAATGCAGTCAGACCATTCAGAGCTGCTAAAATTGCCCTAGGTTTGAGTGTGTGTGTGTGTGTGTCTGCCCTGTGATGAACTGGCGACCTGTCTGGAGAGCGTCCTACCATTTGCCCAATGAAACCCTGACCAGGATAAAGCGGTGGTAAAACAGATGATGAATGAATGAATAAATGTTGGAATTATTAAAAATAATAATAATATTATATTGTACATATATTGTATTTTGTATATAATTAGAAAGTGCTTTTAATTAATTAATTAATTTTATTTTATTTTTTAATGCAGGGTAAGAACAGATATATTCCCAAAATACATTTTCACTAATCATATTTTTTTTTCACTAATAAATCATATTTAATTTAATCTGCTATTAAATTCATTTGGGAAAAAATGTTTTCCCTTAATTATACACAAACGGTGAAATAATTGGTCTGTTCTGGCATCTGCTACTGAAAATAATCAAACATGACTGATCCCTTTTTTTTGCTAAATATTCTGAAACAAACAAAAGAATAACTATGAGGCATTAATGCAAACTGCTTTATCCTGGCCAGATGTGGTGTGTCCAGCACTAACTGAAAACACTGACCGAAAAAAACAAAGAAAAAAAATATGTAGACTATAAAATGAATGGAAAGTGAATGAACTTTAGAGACAGTGTTCACACTATCTGAACAGGACATTCACTGAAAACACGGTGATACGATCTCAGCACATGAATCACAAACAGTAGTGGAACTTCCTAACCCCCGCTGGCTGTGTTTTTCAGGATCTGACCCCTGTCAGCCCATCAGATATGGGACACGTCTCAGCGTAGCCCAGAGGAGCTTCAGCTCCAAATGTCACTGCAGTGATATCTGAGCCAGATATACATGACCCCTTTAACAGAAAAATTTATTTTATACATATATATATACAGTGTATCACAAAAGTGAGTACACCCCTCACATTTCTGCAAATATTTCATTATATCTTTTCATGGGACAACACTATAGACATGAAACTTGGATATAACTTAGAGTAGTCAGTGTACAGCTTGTATAGCAGTGTAGATTTACTGTCTTCTGAAAATAACTCAACACACAGCCATTAATGTCTAAATGGCTGGCAACATAAGTGAGTACACCCCACAGTGAACATGTCCAAATTGTGCCCAAAGTGTCAATATTTTGTGTGACCACCATTATTATCCAGCACTGCCTTAACCCTCCTGGGCATGGAATTCACCAGAGCTGCACAGGTTGCTACTGGAATCCTCTTCCACTCCTCCATGATGACATCACGGAGCTGGTGGATGTTAGACACCTTGAACTCCTCCACCTTCCACTTGAGGATGCGCCACAGGTGCTCAATTGGGTTTAGTCCATCACCTTTACCTTCAGCTTCCTCAGCAAGGCAGTTGTCATCTTGGAGGTTGTGTTTGGGGTCGTTATCCTGTTGGAAAACTGCCATGAGGCCCAGTTTTCGAAGGGAGGGGATCATGCTCTGTTTCAGAATGTCACAGTACATGTTGGAATTCATGTTTTCCTCAATGAACTGCAGCTCCCCAGTGCCAGCAACACTCATGCAGCCCAAGACCATGATGCTACCACCACCATGCTTGACTGTAGGCAAGATACAGTTGTCTTGGTACTTCTCACCAGGGCACCGCCACACATGCTGGACACCATCTGACCGAAACAAGTTTATCTTGGTCTCGTCAGACCACAGGGCATTCCAGTAATCCATGTTCTTGGACTGCTTGTCTTCAGCAAACTGTTTGCGGGCTTTCTTGTGCGTCAGCTTCCTTCTGGGATGACGACCATGCAGACCGAGTTAATGCAGTGTGCGGCGTATGGTCTGAGCACTGACAGGCTGACCTCCCACGTCTTCAACCTCTGCAGCAATGCTGGCAGCACTCATGTGTCTATTTTTTAAAGCCAACCTCTGGATATGATGCCGAACACGTGGACTCGACTTCTTTGGTCGACCCTGGCGAAGCCTGTTCCGAGTGGAACCTGTCCTGGAAAACTGCTGTATGACCTTGGCCACCATGCTGTAGCTCAGTTTCAGGGTGTTAGCAATCTTCTTATAGCCCAGGCCATCTTTGTGGAGAGCAACAATTCTATTTCTCACATCCTCAGAGAGTTCTTTGCCATGAGGTGCCATGTTAAATATCCAGTGGCCAGTATGAGAGAATTGTACCCAAAACACCAAATTTAACAGCCCTGCTCCCCATTTACACCTGGGACCTTGACACATGACACCAGGGAGGGACAACGACACATTTGGGCACAATTTGGACATATTCACTGTGGGGTGTACTCACTTATGTTGCCAGATATTTAGACATTAATGGCTGTGTGTTGAGTTATTTTCAGAAGACAGTAAATCTACACTGCTATACAAGCTGTACACTGACTACTCTAAGTTATATCCAAGTTTCATGTCTATAGTGTTGTCCCATGAAAAGATATAATGAAATATTTGCAGAAATGTGAGGGGTGTACTCACTTTTGTGATACACTGTATATATATATATATATATATATACACACATACATAAATTATAGTGCTAAATTATATAGGCCACACCCAAACAGATATATACAAACAGATGTATACAATTATTCACTCACTCACTCACTTTCTAAATCGCTTATCCAATTAGGGTCGCGGGGGGGATAAGGGGGGGGGGGGGGGGGGGGTGCTGGAGTCTATCCCAGCTTATCAATGGGCACAAGGCACACAGTAACACTCTGGACGGGGCGCCAGTCCATCAAAGGGCAGACACACATATACACACACGTACACACACCCATTATAGGGCAATTCAGTGTCTCCAATTAACCTGACTGCATGTTTTTGGACTGTGGGAGGAAACCGGAGCTCCCAGAGGAAACCCACGCAGACACGGGGAGAACATGCAAACTCTGCACAGAAAGGACCCGGACCGCCCCTCCTGGGGATTGAACCCAGAACCTTCTTGTTGTGAGGCGACAGTGCTACCAACCGAGCCACCGTGGCACCCTACAATTATTCATAATAAATAAATTACATGCTTTTACTTGATGCCAACAGTTTAGGGAAGACCCATTTCTGTTCAAGCATGACTGTGCTTCTGTGCACGAAGCAATCTTCCTATAGTCTTAGGGTTTGATCAGTCTGATGTGATACTCCAGGAGCCCATACAGAGCCCCGACCTTGGACTTATGACCAGGCCTTCTTCCACAACATCAGTGCCCGACCTCACTAATGCAGTTTTTCTGAATGGACACAAATTCTTATATACACACTCCTAACTCTTGTGGAACAATGGGGGCTTTATAGCCACAAAAGTAGGGTCAGGGGGTTTGTATTAATGCCTACAGATTTAGAATTGGATGAATGTCATGTTTAAGATCAGGAGTCCTTATATTTTTGGTCATATCGTGTATGTTTACTGGATAGATAGATAGATAGAGAGAGAGAGAGAGAGAGAGAGAGAGAGAGAGATCTATATTATATGTCTAAAAATAATGTTATTTCAATACATTTGCTCATCTCTTCATGTGTTCTACAAGACAATAAAATGAATAGTAACTGTTTTAATAATTATTATAATAATAAGTAAGTGAATGAGCTTTGTGTCTTTTTTATTGGGAACACACTCCAAAAATAGACCTCTGTAAGATCTACATTACATTTCAACATCATATATTTCCATTTCATATTTGAATAACTGGAGCAGCTTGTTTGTTTATATTCTTTGAAATGAAAAATTGTCCCGTGTCTAATTAGAGTACATATTTTCTCATATGTGACAGCGGTCGACTGTCACAGAAAGCCACACCCACACAGCACATGCAGAATCATGCTTTTTCTAACTGTCAGACCAGTAGAGGGCGCTTTGTGATCCAGGGGCTGAGAAACACTGACAAAATGCACATGGATGTTTGAATCTCAGCTGACAGAGTGTGTGTTTGTTATAAGGAATGTACACAGTATGTAGAACTGAGAGAAGAGCCTAGAAAAAAAAATCTAGGAAAAAAGGAAAACGACCATGCATATTAGAAGAAGGCAAGACTCAGGAAAGATTAATGCAAAGTGACTGGGATTTACGACGGCAGCGGCAGCAGAATCAGAAGCGTTAAGAACGAAAGTGGATTTCTTATGCTAGATTTAACATTAAACGGTTTTACCACGCGCCTCTATCGCTCCTCACAATTGTGCATTCTGGGTCAGGTCCCAGTCTCTATTCTGCTGATGGGAAATAGCATTTTCCATGCAGATCTCAGCCTCATACAGCCCGCTTCTAAAGAACTTTACAGGTATTCTTCATCCTTTATTCGAGGAATAACAGGAATTTGGGTATTTACTACGTTTTTTTGTCTTGCTTTGGTTCAGATCTGACTGAATGTGGTAGATTTTTTTTCTGGATCATTGTATTTCAGCACCACCTGGAAACTCTTGAGTATAAGAACTAATAGTCAAACCACTGAAGAGCATTAGATTTTTTTTAACCTTTTAGGCGGTTAATTACCAAGTATTTGATCAAACTAATCATTCACATCACTAATCACATCACTAATATTTACTGTTGTTTGTCATTTGTTTCTCTCTGTGCTTTTTCGAGGTGCTCTCAGGATGTGCTAACGTGCTCTCGGGTACGATTTAAGACGAACTGGATAAATTTGTGCCAATAGAGATTATAAAACTAATTTCAAACCCCCCTTGTGGCGTACCCACAGCTCTGATCCAGGAACCTACACACACACACTAATAGCACATCAAAGTGAAGCCTGCAGTGCACAAGTGCACCACTTCAGTCTTCCTCCCTCATACTGCACCTCTGTTTTTATACCTGAGAGATCAGAGCTTCAGTGCTTGTATTGCACTAATAGAATTTAAAAGGAAAACAGCAAAGTATTATGAAAATATCAAAAACAATGACATGACCTTTTACATATAAAAAGAAAATCTCCTTAATCTAGTCATATCCAATTACCCTGATTGCATTACGCTTCCTCTGTACCAACACTACCCTCCACCGCTGACTAACGAGTGCCACAACTGACACACGCCCCCTCCGACACGTGTGCAGTACCGTCTGTATCTTTTCACCTGCACGTGGCGAGTCCATATGCGGATCAGCTTTGTAAACTCAGTCACACTCTGGTCAACTCTGTGCAGGCGGCATCGGTCAGCCAGCAGAGGTCGTAGCTGCATCAGTTATGAGGAACCCTGGTCCGGCTTTCCCACCCTGTATAAACAACAGCCAATCGTTGTTCATGTAGCTGTCCAGCCCAGCCGGCAGGCAGAGCTGAGATTCGAAATCTCAGCTCTGGTGTGCTGGCATGTTTTGCTGCTGCTCCACCTGAGCGGCATCGTTTCTTTCTTAGTGAATATTATTGTATGCAAAACACAAAAACACATTCCTGGTGTCACTTCCAGAGAATTTCGTTTATTTTTATGACTGTATGATAAGAACTCAATTGTATAATAATAATAATAATAATATAAATAAATAATGTATATATATATTTTTATTTATTTTATTTTTTTGGCTGCTCTCTTGGGTTGCCACAATGGCCCACATACCAGACTGGGACAGTTTTTATATCAGATGCCCTTCCAGACACAACCTTCCTGTTTTTATCTGGGCTTGGGACAGGCACTGGGAGCACATTGACTAGTGCACCTCACAATTGTTAGACTGTTTCGGCGATCTCCCTCCCATGGACATTAACCAATCACGTCTGATACTGCATGTCCTGCTCCACAATAATAATAATAAACCCTGATTTTATATCCCATTTATATCCCTGCAAGCATTTATTAGTATATAAGTGTATTTTCAGAATTTAATCATATAAAATTTGATGCTGACAGAACACGTCATCACATTTACAATTAATTACACTTCTTAATCATTCAGGAACTGAGGATACTAATTGTTGCAGTTTAAAAGTGAAAAAAAAAAAAACCTTCATCTGCTTAACAGTCCGTGGCTGTCGATGTCTGATTCTCCTCTTTATGATGATTTATACATTTTCAATAGAAGACTGATAAAGACTGCTGGCACTTCAAACAAGCACGCGCAAAGCCACACTGTTGTACTGAGTGCAGAATGAGGCCTGGCATGGTCTTGCTAAAATAACCACAGACTTAATGGCAGAGTATGTTTCTCTGCCCTAGCATCACCCATGCTGTGGGCATTGACGCACACCAATGCCATGACAGATTGTGCCCAGTTTTAATTAATTAACTCAGTGAAATTAATGTTTTTTTTCCCACATCTGGTAAACAAAAAAAAAAGAATGAAATGGTAGAAAAGCCCACTGAAACAAACATGAACGTGAGAAGAATATGCCAAATCACCACAATCACCAAAGACAGGAAATTGAACATGGGTTATTGAAGCTGTGCAACACCAGTGCCACATGCGCCACCATTTTACCCTGTTTCTATAAATAATGTGTATAGTCTAAATGACTGAGTTGAGCAAATGATAAATAGCATATTTTCTTCTCATAATCAATAGTATATGACGGTTAAAAACTGGCATAAACACACACACACACACACACACACAGAATGGCTAAAAATGCCAATTCAGAAAACACAAAAATGAATGTGTTGTGCTGACTCTGAAAACAGCTCCGCTATAAACCCATTCAATTAACACCAGAACTGTTCAGCAGTAGCTTTACTGCCCGAGCCATTCGCCCAACACTCTGGACAGTCGATAATGTACAGATTTCTGAAGTCGTGTTTTTGCAAGAGAGAAGGAGAAAGACAGACCGGGCGAGAGAGGTGGCACCAGTAGTTTAAAACTGATGTCTGAAAGCACCTAAATCATACGGAATTTCAGGACATGGATTAAAAGCAGTCCTGTTTAAGACTTCACATGCACGTCCTTCAAAATGAATCATTTCAATTTAAGACATGCACGTACTTCAGTACTGAAGAGCGTCCATTTAAACTGGGGCTGTAATGTTTATGGGCTGTCAGTAATAACTCAGAACTCGGCGGGGGCTCGTGCCGTGTATCAGACCGCTGATTTAGAAAAGAAATTGAAAACTGTCACAAGAAATGGATCTGCACGTCTGCCTTGGAAATGTCTTTAGGTAAATGAACGACATGGACATCAGCCCTGTAGATATGTCAGGGTTTTAATGATTTCTGCTCTTCTGGGAAAAATGTTAAGAATCAGGGGTGTTACGATGAATTCTCAGCAGTCTGCAGAGGAAAAGAGATAAGGATGTGGATGTGTGAAACGGACAGAAATAGCTTATTGGAATAATAATTAATTAATAATTACCATGTAAAGAGCCGCTCAGGTGGCGCAGCGGTAAAAACACATGCTGAACACCAGAGCTGGGATCTTGAATACATTGTATCGAGTCTTAGCTCTGCCTGTCAGCTGGGCTGAGCGGCCACATGAACAACGATTGGCCTGTTGTTCAGATAGGGGGGGGGGGGGGGGGTATTAAAAGCCGGATAGAGTCTCTCTCTCATAACTAATGCAATGTGTCCATGTGGATTTCCTCTGGGTGCTCCGGATTCCTCCTCAACTGGAGCTACTACAAAAATGTAGTGTGTGTGTGTGTTTGCCTTGGGTAGATTAATTCAAGCTGGTTCAAGCCCCACCACTGCCAGATTGCTGCTGTTGGGCCCTTGAGCAAGGCCCTTAACCCTCAATTTCTCAGACTGTATGCTGTAACTGTACTGTAAGTTGCTTTGGATAAAGGCATCTGCTAAATGCTGAATATGTAAATGTTAGTGATGGGTGTGGCCAAAACGGCTGTTGTTTGCAGCATCACGGTGATCACAGCGAGAAGGGCCTGGGTTTGATTCCCCAGCAGGGCATCCAGGATCCTTTCTGTGTGGCGTTTGCATGTTCTCTCTGTTTCCACACTGGTTTCCTCTGGGTGCTCCAGTTTCCTTAGGCCAACTGGAGCTACTACAAAAAATGCTTTGTGTGTGTGTGTGTGTGTGCCCTGTGATAGACTAACAACCAGTCCGTGGTTCCTCCCTCTAGTCCCATTGAAATCAGACCAACCGTGACCCTGACCAGAATAAAGCAGTGGTTAAATGGACAATAAATGCATGAAAGAAAACATTAATATGCAGCGTATACTGTATATATGTGTTTAATTGGAACTATTTTTGTTCTTTACACACACACACACACACACACACTCACACACAGCAGTATGTTTCAGTCTTCCTCCTCTGAAGACACCGAGAGTGCTCACCGTTAGTGGTTTGCAGCCGAGCGAGTGGCATTATGTGCCAGACTAATGTGTTAAGTAATGGCTTTTGAGAGCTGACAGATTGGCAGTGTTCAGGCCGCACTGGGAGAACTGAGAGCATCTATCACAATGCCACGCCGCTCGCTATTCCCTTCATCCACCATCCATCTGATAAATCCTTATAAAGCACACGCGGGAACACGCAAGCTCTAATTAAAAGTGCCACCTCGGGGAGTCTTCTGGAGTGAACGGCGAGGGAACTTTATTCCTTCAACCTTGTTAAAAAAAGTTATTTCTATTTATACTGCTGTCAGAGGGGCTAGACACAGAACCCAAAGAACCACAAACGGCGTGGAGACATAAATGGAATCATTGTTCCATTTTTATGAACGTGATAAAACAGTCAAAGGCCCATTTGCAATCAAAGGGAGTCTGCGTTCAGTTCTTATATTTGAAAGTTACGATTGATTTAACAACACTACAGTGTGTGGAAGAATATAGAAAATTACATTTTAGATAAAACGCTGTTCTTCTAAACGCAATGAATTGGTGTTTTGATGATGGTGGTGGACAGCACTGTTTAATACATCAGGCTAAAATCTCCATATGAGATACTAAGAGATACTAGAGCCTAAAGTATTTGGACACCCCTTCTATTTGTTGAGACAGTTTTCATTAGAGGGAAACTCTAGTGGCCTGCATAGAGCCTTGAACTCAACCTTATTAAACACCTTTGGAATGAATTAGAATGCTGATTACTGAGAGCCTGACATTATACACTGATCAGCCATAACATTAAAACCACCTCCTTGTTTCTACACTCACTATCCATTTTATCAGCTCCACTTATACCGGGGCACACAGTAACACCCTGGACAGAACCCCAGTCCATCGCAGGGCAGATACACACACATACACACACCCATTCACCTATAGGGCAATTTAGTGTCTCCAATTAACCTGACTGCATGTTTTTGGACTGTGGGAGGAAACCGGAGCTCCCAGAGGAAACCCACACAGACACGGGGAGAACATGCAAACTCCACACAGATCCCCGCCTGGGGATCAAACCCAGGACCTTGCTGTGAGGTGACAGTGCTACCCACTAAGCCACCGTGCCGCCCGGGACACATATCAATGCAACCTTATTTATTTATGTATTTATTTTTATGTGACTGTATTTAATACAACGACATTTGAGTCTTGGCAGCTCTTAGTAAATTTAGGTTTGTATTTTATTCATATTTCATTAACATTTCTGTACATGTTATACAATTATATAAGATATTATAATCTATTAGAATATATTATTATTAGAATATATTATTATTATATTTTAATGGCCATAATCAGTTTTCATTCGTGTTCAGTGTTAGCAGACTTTAGTTAGGCGACAGGGGAGAGTGTTTTGGTGATATGCTCCCCAGCACTGAGGTAAAACAACAATCAAGCTTTGTTGTGCCTTGGAGAGTAAATCTTGTGCACAATTAAAACTCATTTGAAGAACAACAGGTCCAATTAAAGACCGTAAATGAGTTTTAAAGGTTCACTTACCCCGGTGAAAGGTACACACACGTAAATGAACAAAGAACCTTAATGGTACTGTGACCGTGATACTTATTTACTTCTGAGACTGGGACGTTCACTTCTACATGTGAGGATAAAGTACCGTTCAAGCACACAGCACTTAAATAGATACAAAAAGAATAGGAAATACATTTCATAAGAAGAGCATGTTGAATGGTTCTCTATGGGAGTCGCTGACTGTCTGGCTAGTTAATGTGAGATCTACTCAGCAGCACAGCATGAGACGTGATGTTACTGTTAGTGATGGCTGATCCATGCATTCACTTATGATAGGATCCATTTAGGTGTGACCTCTCAAAGGAGATCTGCAAAACACAGTGGTGTGGCTATTATCTCATGGGACCAGACACCATGTATATGTCGCAAATATTCTCAAAGATATACTGTATGTTCACACCCCTCTATTTTCAGATTTCAGGTGGTTTAACCACACCCATTGCTAACAGGTATATGAAATAAATTCCATGCTTTAGATTTTTTCCGAACTGTTTAGGAAAGGCTCTTTTATATGTTCCAAGGTCTTAATAAAATACAGTGCACTGACCTCCAGCCCAATTAACATATTAAAAATAAATTGGGGGCGGCACGGTGGCTAAGTGGGTAGCAGTCACCTCACAGCAAGAAGTTCCTGGGTTCGATCCCCAGGTGGAGCAGTCCGGGTCCTTTCTGTGTGGAGTTTGCATGTCTGTATGGGTTCCCTCTGGGAGCTCCAGTTTTCTCCCACAGTCCAAAGACGTGCAAGTAAGCTGAATCGGAGATACAAAATTGTCCACGACTGTGTTTGACATTTAACTTGTGAACTGATGAACTTTGTATAACGAGTAACTACCGCTCCTGTCATGAATGTAACCAAAGTGTGTAAAACATGATGTTAAAATCCTAATAAGTAAATAATTAATTTGAACATTGTGGGAATTTGTGCCCATTTGTGATGAAAACAGACACAAAACAAACTCAAAAAAAAAATAGGAAGCTTTCCCAGAAGAGTGGAGTCTGTTATAGCTGCAAAGGAGGCCGTATAACTGCCCATAGTTTTAAAAGGTGGAGGGGTGTCCAACAAGCTCAAAGCTTGGTGTCCAGATTCTTTTAGTCATATAGTGGTCATATAGTGCGCATGAAACACAGGGCTCTAAATAGTAACCCGAGTATGTTTTGTGATCAGACATAATGTAATAAGCACTAATAAGCACTAATGAATTATATGCTTCAGTACTTGAATACCTGTCACACTGTCTGCTGTCAGACAGGCTTTCTATTGCTATGAGCTAAATAGCTGCTATGCAAGATATAAAAAAAAAGTCCCTTAAGTCCCGTCTGTTATTTTGTGTATTTGATTAGCAACAAACTTTGGAACAGGGGCATTATTTTTGCCAGCAGCCTCTAAGCCCATGTGACAGGGTTCGTAATAAACTATAGATTAGATTGAGTCGTTGACAGAGACCCAAAAAGAAAAGCAGAAAAGGATGCAATGAGGCATTTTCCAAATCCTGAGTGACACCAGTCTTCACCAGTTTAAAGCTGCAGTCAACAGGATGAGACTTGTTTTGACAATGACTGGCAGCTGTCAATCACAGTACTGAACTGAGAAAAAGTCCAGAAATCAATCGGACCGATACTGTCCAGGCTCGGCCGTGAAACGTAACCGTGCTGTTCACACTAGGGGAGAAAAATATTGTGATCAGTTCACAGACATGCAGTGTTCACAAGCTCCAGTCTAACTACTGTTTTCTAGTTTGTGTCAGTCATTTCGGCTCAGCTTGATAGACACAGAACAGTTCAGTGCACACAAATACAAATGCATTCGAGATTATCCACATTGTTGAAATTTATAGTTGCAAAAAATCTTTTTGATTCCAGTTTGGGACATCTGCTCGGCTCACAAACTTAATATGGCTAAGAGTATTTGAAAACCCTTTTTAATTTGTGAGTTTAATTCAGCCATATCCATTGCCAACAGTTTGCAGTGGTAGCTCAAGTTTTAAATTACTGGATTAGTAATCAAACCCATATTTGGGCCCTTATTGAGGTTCTTAACCTTCAGTTGTTTAAAATGCATCCTGTCTCAACTGGATCTGCCAAAAGCATTGATGTATATCAAAGTGTTGAACAAGTTTGGTCTTACGGAACTAAAGTTGCCTGCACAAAGCCAGGAACTAATCCTCACTCAACACCGCTGAGAGGAATTAGAATGCCATAAATAAGCCAGGCATTCTCATCCAAAATCAGTGCCCAAATTCCCCAGGACACATCCAAAACTTTGTGTAAAAACCCCCACATAAGAATGTAGGCTATTATAAAAGCCAAGAGCTTTGGACTAGGGTGTCCAACAAACACATGACCAAGTGTTTCCATACTTCTATCTGTATAGTCACAGTATGGTTTTTAATTACAGGTCGATCATTTACATTAAGTACAGGCACATTTCTTCCCCTTTACATTATAATCACAATGTAAATGATTCCTCAGTGATGCAACAGCTGCTTATGTACCTAAATTACGTCTCACAGGGAGACTATATTTTCTCACAACAACACCAGTGACAAGAAAATGTTCAAACTGTACCGATTTTTCAGCGTTTAAAAGCGCAGGATGTAAAACTGTTGATCTAAGAGTTACAAGGTACATGCTAATAACATGCTAGATGTCACAACTTAGCACACACCGGCATATTCACACATTACTTGTATTATTCCCTTACCTTCCCTTCCTAAACAAGGTGAGGGTTTAAGGTTAAGGTTTTTCACAGCATTTTAAACGTAGTCTACAGTGGTCTACTGCACTAGCTCACCACCTGGATGTCAGGCATATCAGCCAGCCAGGCATCTACACAGACATGATTGGAGCGGCACCCTGTCCAGTGTAATTCTCTGTCACCCCCCACCCTCAGACTTACAGCTAATGTTTGTATGTACAGGGTGTCCCTAAAGTCTGGACACAGGAAATATCACTAACTATAACTAACTATATGTTTACTAAAATACACACACACACATATTGCATCACAAATAGTGGAAAACACATTGAAGATGTTATTGATTCATATTCTAATTAAATAAAATGCTGATAAAAATGTATTAAAATTTATTGAAAATATGCATTTTGCTTATGTATCCAGACTTTAGGGACGCCCGACCGGCTGATGACACCCAGTGATAGTGGGTTAGCGGAATTCACTCAAGTGCCTGAAATGAAACGATGATGATTATTATTACTGTGATTTTTATTTAAATAAAATCAAGCTGAATACAAATTTAATGCGCTTTGTCAGTCATTTTGTAATAAAATTATGTAAAATATACTAGTAGAAATGTCATGAATTAACTGAATTTTACGATTTTTAGATTTCACTACATCATCAGCACTGTCCTCATAAAACTAAAAAAGCTGAGCTCTATTTTATTATTTTATTTCATATTTTTAAATTATATATTTTTACCATCACATGCTCATACACACTGGGATGAAAAATTTTGGTTCAGCAAGAGTAATGACAGCAGACATTTGTCCAAACCCAGAGTAATCCATCACCGCTGCTGTCTGACTTATGTTTATGGCTCTGAAATGTTGCTCTTGTCTCTGCCGTTCCAGACTCCTACACTCACTTGAGGAAGTTCCGAACTGCAGAACTGTTGGTACTGAGGAACCATGTGCAGATGAATGATATTTCTAATGGTCTCATCTTTATTACATTATGGTTATACTGGATTTTAAACGTGGACGTCGGTTTGCATTTGAGTTAACACGTCACTGGTCACACTTTTATATGCATGAAAAGTCCAGAGTGTTTTAATTTGCTAGAATTTTATTTTATTATTTAGGTTAGTGCACAGCTTGGCACAAAATAACATTATAGGTTATGAACATTACTAGTGTAATATGTTGTAACATTAGCTGAGCAGCCAAGCTACTTAAACACACATCATCCAGCTAACTAGCTAACACTCTTATGGTGGCCCTGTCACAGTAATTGCATACTCAACTAATCACAGTTATTTAAGGTAATTGTATTGAGTCACACCACAAGTAATTATCTGGTTCCACAGTGATATATTTCCATACACGGGCAAACAGAAGGTTGATCAACCAAAAAAAAACATAAATATTACAGCAATAAATTACTTTAATATAACAGTGTGACGGCAGGAGGGCAGCTGAAGCTGGACGTGCATAAACAGCATTTTCTAAACATTTTAAGGTCACAAGCACACCAAGGTAAGATACAGAGAAATCACAGATCTCTGTGCAGTAACACTATCTGCTGTCCCACCATTCCATACTTCTACTCCTAATATTAATAAAAATATTTTACTTATACTACTAATAATAATAATAATTATAAATAATAAGTATAAAATTATATAATATAAATATTAGCAGTAATAGTAGTAATAGAAGTAGAAGTAGTAATATTAAATGTAGTAATAGTAGTGGTAGTAGTAATACTAATAGTAGTAGTAGAAGTAGTAATAGTAGAAGCAGTATTGGCAGCAGTAAAGGATGTAGAATAAGTAGTATAATTATTATTAGCAGTAGTAATAGTAGTACTATAAGTAGTAGTACTTGCAGTAGTAGTAATAGTAGTGGTAGTAGAAGTCGTAGTAATACTAATAGTAGTAGTAGTTGCAGTAGTAATAGTAATAGTAGTAGCAGTTGTAGAAGTAATAGTTGACGCAGCAGTAAAGGATGTAGAATAAGTAGTACAATTGTTATTAGCAGTAATAATAGTAGTATTAACAGTAGTAGTAATGTTAGTAGTAGTACTAGCAGTAAAGGATGTAGCATTAGTAGTTAAATGATTATTAGCATTAACAGTAGTAGTAGTAGTATTAATAGTAATAGTAATGTTAGTAGTAGTAGTAGTTATAGTAGTGGTAATATTAATAGTAGTAGTTGCACTAGTAAGAGTAGTGGTAGTAATAGTAGTAGTAATAGTATTAGTAGTAGAAGTAAAATTATTATTAGCAGTAATAGTAGTAGTATTAATAGCAGTAGGTGCAGTAGTAGCAATAGCAGTAGAAGTAGTAAAGGACATTGTATTAGCAGTAATGTAGCAATAGTAATAGCAATAGTAGTAGTAGTATTAATAGTAGTAGTAATAGCAGTAGAAGAAGTAAAGGATGTTGAATTAGCAGTAAAATGATTATAAGCAGTAATAGTAGTAGTTGCAGTAGTAGTAATAGCAGTAGAAGAAGTAAAGGATGTTGCATTAGCAGTAAAATGATTATAAGCAGTAATAGTAGTAGTTGCAGTAGTAGTAATAGCAGTAGAAGAAGTAAAGGATGTTGCATTAGCAGTAAAATGATTATAAGCAGTAATAGTAGTAGTTGCAGTAGTAGTAATAGCAGTAGAAGTAGTAAAGGACATTGTGTTAAAAGTAAAATGATTATTAGCAGTAATAGTTGCAGTGTCAGTAGGTGTAAATATACAGGAAATGAACACACCTGTTCCAACACCTGTTCCCGAGCGCGTTCATGCTTAAAGTAACCTGTATCTCAAGGTGATGCAGAACAAAGCACTGGTGATTGGTTATATATTGCTATTTATAGCAGAAGACGAAGAATTTGCCCATGAAGAGCCAGTTCGGCCGGTCGAAAGCGTGATCCTGCACATCCTCCACTGTTCTCTGGTTCAAGTGCACTTGTACTTCTGACCTGTGAGTGTGATTGAAATTCAGGAGCCGAGAGAAGCGGAGACTGCAATCATTAATCAAAGTGCTGGCCTCATGCTGCCTCCATGCTGTGATGTAGCCTGGATTTCTCTTTCTCTATCTGTGTGTGTGTGATAATACTGATGGGATGAGTGGTGCACAAAGGTCAAACACTGGACGAGGATACGTCTGAACCCAGAATGCATGCAACCCAAGAATACATAAATAAAAACAATAATGCGAGGACAGAGCACCAAGCCATTTACTTATTGCTGCAAATTCATCTACTGGTATGTTTTTGGGAGATGGATGAATACCTGAGCTATTCAAGTCAACCTGTTTGGGCATGGGGGCTTTAATGCCTATGTACACTATATGGCCTAAAGTATGTGGACATCTGACCATAAGCTTGTTTAAAATGTATTTGCGGTTTGCATGGGCATTGATCTGATCCCGACACCACCGTCCACCTTCCTTTTTTGCAACTATAACAGCCTTTACTTTACTTTTCTGGAAGGCAAAAGACTTTCCGTTATATCTGGAGTGTGACTGTGAGAATTTCTGTGATTATTTTATTTAATGAGCATTTGCGAGAGCATTTGCAGACACTAATGTTGAACTTTCTAATTTATCCCAAAGAACTTTACTAGGGTTTGATGTCAGCGTTTGTGCAGGTTACTTAAGTTCCTCCTCACCAAATTTTCAAATCATTTATGGATCTGTGGTTTTGGTATTTGCCCATAGTTAAGGATCAGGTATCATAGTAGAAAGAAAAAAAATGATATTGTTATATCCCTAGATGTAGTGAACGTGGTGATTGTTGCTTACTATTTATGGATCTTCTTGTATAGCGTAGTCATTGTGTGTGTGTGTGTTTGTGTGTGTGTGTGTGTGTGTGTGTGTGTGTGTGTGTGTTTTAGAAAATGTTAACACACTTTCTAACTCACTATGCTGATGATGACATTAACTGCACCAGAGGTACTTTAACATCATGCAAATGTCCCTAACAGCAATACAGCCATGTGTTTAATGGACTGTGGAATTAAGATTGTGTGTGTGTGTGTGTGTGTGTGTGTGTGTGCGTGTGTGTGTGAGCGAGAGAGAGTTGTACAGTCAGTCCACACAGAGATTAAACAAGCCTCCGCTCTCAGTTCTTCCACCTCGTGTCCTGAACGCACCCCTTTCTGCACCTCCTGCATCACTGTGGAGCTTAACGTCACTCAGGCTTAAGACAAGTGAGAGAGACAAGTGGTCCCTCTAACCCCAAGACCCCCCCCCCACCACCACCACCACCCAACATGCACAGATTGGGCAACTAAAAACACTAACATGGGGTCTAAGGACCTAGGTTCTAGCTTGGGTCTGTCTGTGAAGAGTTTTGTAGGTTCTCCTTGTGTCAGCATGGGTTTCCTGCAGATACATCAGGAAACCCAATCACCTTCACCTCCCAAAAACATGCAGTAGGTAGACTGACTTCAATAAATCACCTCTAGATATGAGTGGGTGACTGAATATGTGAGTGTTTTGCCCTGTGATATAATTCCAGTCTGTCCAGTGTGTTTTCCTGCAGTGCGCCTAGTGTTTCCGGATGGTTTAGAACACACTGTGTACCTGGTCCCACTGTGGTTTACAAGATTTAACATAAAGCCTTCACAAGAGAGCCTTCACAAAACTTCACATACAAGTTTATTTTGTGTTTCTCTGCTGTTGAAATTCATTTATTTAATTATTATTTTTCTCAGCGATGGTGGCGCTTTAATATACACATTATGTTAGATATTTAAAAGTATCTGGACACTACCCATGAGATTCTTAGACATATCAATCCAAAACAAAGCACATGTGCAGGCCACTGATCTAAATGTCTTTCCAGAATGTTGCCACAAAGTTGGAAGTCTATCGTTTATTTTATATAACTGATTTTCAACAGTTACTGGCAAAGGGTGTGTCTGAAACACCTGAACATAATAATTAGTCATTTAGTAAACATGTAAATAAAGAATAATTCCCACCTAAGATTTGTTATTTCTCCCCAGTTTCATCAATAGTGTGATTTTTAGTGTAAGACTGTGTGTGTGTGTGTGTGTGTGTGTGCAGTAGTGTGTGTATCTACTCCCAGGTGACTGCAGAGTAGTACTTGAGCTTTCTGAAGTACAGGCGAGGTTTAATGGACAAAAGGCTGAGCGGTTTTACTCGAACAAGTCATTTCACACCTGCTTGGCCTCGCATTAGACTCGAGTGGGTTAGCGCCGAGCTGGGCCGCGGCTTTTCGGCGGAAGCGCAAGTGGAGTGAAACTAGTCGGCTAAGCGGCACCTCCAAACAGCCACGGCGCTCGAAGGAGCAGGATCGTGCGAGTCCAGGATTTTCATTTTTGATGGGATCTGAAGAGTAATGCAGTGTGACGTGGCAGTGCTGCCATGCCGTGCTCATGTGTGTACACATTTTTTTATTCTGTGATCGTGGCGCATGTTCCTTCTCTAGGGTTACTTTCTGTCTGCCGGTTGATGTTAATCATGGGTTTACAGTATTTGCAGTCTGTTTACGCTCAGTAACTCAGTACGTCTCCAGTCGAGGCAATCCTCTTAGCTAGAATCCAGCTAGAGATTTCAGTCCTGTCAAATTGTCCTCATGTCTTTGTATGATTATGTTAATGTATTTTCGTGAGTGTGTGTGAATGGATGTGTGTGTGCTTGCAAATGTTGGCCAAAGCTTTGGCTTATTAACTGAGTCGGCATGAAAATATCCAGTCAGCTCCAAAATTATAAGCAAGGATAGAAAAATCATGATGGTACATTTAGGTGAAAATTATGTATATTTTAAAGAAAACCATTGGTTACTAATATTTACACCCTTGCATCCGGTTTCTAGGGTGGCAAAGCAGTACAGTATGCTATCCTAATACTGTTGAAATCCAGGGTTTAAATCTCAGAGGTGCTATCGGCTGGTCAGGCATCTGCAGACATGATTGGCTGTTGTCTGAAAGAGGTGGCCAGTGCACTCAGAGTGCCGGTCCCAAGCCCAGATATAAAAAGGAGGGTTGTGTCAGGAACGGCATTCGGTGTAAAAACCAGAACCACTTTGGATCCCTAAATAAACAGCAGCCAGAATAAAATTAATAAGTAAGTAGGCATGTTTGTGTTGAGAACTCAACTGGCATCAGGCTGTAATACTTTGAATCAGTTAGATTTAGTTCAGATGGGCACACACAGTGAGAACGGAACAGCAAGCATTATTCTGGGCGAAAATCTACTGCCAATAATCTAGGGTGTGTGGATCGCTTTTATCTGTTACTGACTAATACCAAGAAAAGAAACCATATTACACCCGTCCTTGCCTCACTACATTGGCTGCCTGTTCAGCACAGGATTCAGTTTAAAGTGCTTTTATTTGTTTTTAAAGCGCTTAATGATCAAGCCCAGTCTTATCTCAGTGGTATGCTTTCTCCCGCAACCACACAGCAATCTTTAACATCAGCCACTCAGAACTTGTTGACTGTTCCTAGGGCTCGTTTGAAGCTAAAAGGTGATCATGCATTTGCAGTTTATGCTCCGAGGCTATGGAACACTCTACCTCCTAATATTCGACAAGCACCTTCAGCCGCTGTTTTTAAATCACTCCTAAAACATACCTTTATAAGCTGGCATTTGAACAGTGAGGAGCCGTGGTAATTATAATTGTTTAGTCTATTTTTATCTGTTTTTTATTTTCTCTCTTACTCTGTATTTTTATTTGGTTCTTACTTTTTTAACATAATGTTGTGTTATGTATGCTTGTTCGATGTACAGCACTTTGGTCAACGTAAGTTATTTTAAGAGTGCTTTATGAATCAAAATTACTTTCTTACTTACTTACTTATATATATATATATATATATATATATATATATATATATATACAGTATATATATACAGTATATACGTGTAATGTTTCTTCTCCATATCCCAGCGTGTTTGGAAGCTGGGATCAGAGCGCCCTAGAGCACAGATTAGGGCTCAAGGGCCCAACAGTGACTGCAGGCCAGGATTCAAATTCACAACCTTCCGTTCGAAAGCCTAAAGATCTACCCTGTCCATATTGGGTGCTTATCAGTATCATCAGTATCATGGACAATTAGATGTAAGAAAGGACAGACTGATAAAAGCAGCCAAATACAGGAACGTCCTTCAAGAAAACCTCATCCAGATTGCATGCAAACTCAGAACAGGGCAACAATTCACCTTTCAGTTTGCCAAAACAACACCGGAGTTTCAGGCTTTGAGGCAAGTCTCTGAATGTCCTCCAGTGGCCTAACCAAAGCCCAGACTTAAACCTCTATGAACATCTCTGAAGAGACTGAAGGATTTACAGTCTCAGGCGCTTGACATCCAGTCTGTGTCTGCCATCCAGTAAGTGTAAAGCTGAAGCGAAGTCGTGCCAAAAATTAAGACAAATAAATTAAACACCAAAGCCAGATCCCTTACCCACATATAATCTTCATACTAGATCATGCCTTTTGGTAGTAAATGACCATTGGAATTACAGCTAGATATATACATGACCTGGAGCTCAAGCACTCATCCAGTCACGTCTACATATTCATTTTATTCAACTGCCTAAATTAAAAAATAAATCTTTTTTAAACACATGTGAATAACCTTTAACGTTTTAAGTTATTTATACTGCACTTTTCTTTATAACATCGCCTCATTATTTCTACGATATTTCTTTCCATTTTAGGTCAAATGTTAAAAACGAGTGCAGGAATCGAGATGCAAACAGAAACCTCTGGTTCTCAAGTCCAATAATAATTCAGCTAAAATGAGTTTTATTTACTGAGAGAAATCTGAAGTGTGTGAGACCTAAAGTCTCCAGACTGGAAGGTCAGCGTTCAGTGTGTTTTAATTAAACGGCAGTAAAAACCACTTTGGCTGGATTATTTCCAGCAACAATGGAGGACAAAAAGTCTTCTGGTGAATTTGAGAAGCTCAGAAAATCAATGAGCAATTTAACGGCAGTGTTAGTGGTGGTGTCCGGGTTTGTGTTAGCCGAATGGAGGGGAGGAAAAGAAATTCTGTCTGTGCACACATACACACAGCTGTCTCGCTTAACTATAATGCACTTTCACAATGCACGACTGAACCCTGACTGTACTCACCTGTTTCATTCACTTTATTTAACCTGAACAGTTTGACTTGTAATGCCTGTAACAATTTTTTCTATTCCTCAATCATGCAAGTCTTTTGCAGTGCAACCACGTGAGTCTTTGCTGGCATATTCAGCACTTACAATAAATCCTGAGTCCATTTAAAAATGAGGTGCATTATAACATGTGAACTGAATAAAATGAATATACATGAAATGAAAAAGGGAGGAAAGAAAAGAGAACTCATATAGATACTACTGAATCAAGGTTTAAATACTAGAAAAAGAAAGAGAGAAAGAATATTTGCAGGACTGTTTGTATAATAAAGGCCGAGTAAAACTGCCCATTGGGCCAAAATCTCTATAAAACAACAGCGGCTAGAAAAATGTTCCTTATTTTTATAGCTTTACTTTCAATTAATAACATTTACTTTTCATTTGATGTTTGTTTGTGTAATTAAAGTAAGTTTATAATGTGGTTCCTGATCCTGTTCATTCAAATTTTTTAAAACACATATATTCCTTTACGCTTTATAATTACATATTACCAAGGATGGTGCAGCTACCTGGACATGTCATTACTTTTTTGGAGCATTAGCAAAACACTGTGATGAACAGCAGGTTTTATAAGCTTTTTCACCATAATCCACTCTGTTTATCACAGTGGTTATTAATATGTTTATTAGAAAAGGTGGTGAAAATAATATATAATAAAATAAAATTATATTATAATTATATACTGTTAAAACCAATGCAATACAGTTTAATTAAATATACATAATCAAATTAACTTAACACAAACACAAAAAATTTTTTTTGCATGTACAGAAATGTATCTAACACATTAGAGGTCATTTAATTAGTACATGAAGGAGAAAGGGTCACCCCTCGTTTCTGTGTTACTGCTGAAGACACAGACCTAAAGGGTATTTTAAATATAACACGTTTTTAAATGTATAATATCATAAATAATTTTTCTAATAATAATTTTATAATATGTCTATATAAATAGAGCCTCCAAAAATCCCCAAACCTAAAAACAATGAATATAATAATAATAATAGTTATTTATTATTATTATTATTATTATTATTATTGTTATTATTGATGTTGTTGTTATTATAATTATTTTGTTTAGTGTTTATTTTATTCCAAGTCTGTTCACAACAAATTACACATTAATAAAACAAGGATTATCTTTTTATTTTGCAGTTTCTATTCTCATATTTTATACCGCCACTTTATGAGAGACATGTTTACATATTAGAATAGCCTATATGCCCTGTATTTATATATATGCACACATATATGTATGTATGTATGTATGTATATTTGTGTATCTAGTGTATAACATGAATTGATAATAAAGCATACACATTTATTTTTGTCATACAAATATGATATGAAATTAAAGACGATTTTATTATATATGTAAATTGCACAGTCTAAAAGCTGAAGATGTGCAGGGTACAAGGTCTCTCCAAATGAACCACTTTTTACGCTTCTAATGGTCCGGCAGATTGCGCATAAAGCGCACAGAAACCAGTCAGTCATTGTATTAATGCATCTAATAAATATATAAATGCAATTTCAACATAGTAAAACGTTTGCTAAGATCACCTAACTATAAAATGTTTAACGGCAAATCTCAAAAAGAAAATATGGGAAAATAAAACAAAAAAGCGCAAATAAAAGAAGAGAAAAGAAAAGTTTGTGAATGGAAAAAAATAGTTTACTGTGCGTTTTGTTGACCTGGTGGTGCATAAAATATAGGATTTAATGTAGTATTTTTTAGGTTGTCAGGGGTGCTTTAATGGAGTTTGTGTGCAATATTGCGGAATGTAAAAGCAGAATGAAAAGTGCATGTTTTGCGTGTGCGGTCGTTTAAAACATCAGCGCGTCTCCACAATTAACGCTGCATCTAAATCTTCCTTACCGGAGACAACATGTATTAAGTAAATGTTATAATAAACATTCAAAATAAGAAAATAAACGTTTATTGTTTCTCACTAATAGTGCATACACATGGTATTTTCTTTATAGATCTATTATTATTATTTTTATTATTATTATTATTATTATTATTATTATTAATCAAAACAATGATGTATAAACTATTTATTTATTTATTAAAGGCTGGCAGACCGTTCTGTGCATTGTTCTGGTATAGTGTTGTGTGTCGGTGTAGTCCAGGATCGAATGTGAGCAGTGCGCACTACCTGAGTCTGAAGACCGACACTGCGCTCATCCGCTGATTTTCTGTTTATTCTGGCGCCCCCTTGCGGTCAAACTCAAGACGAATTTCAGCAGGGTGATACCCCATGGTCTTGGCAAACCGTGTAGGACATAGATACAAAAGGAACTGTATAAAATGTCCATTATAATTATAATAAAAATGTATTATTGAGCAACACTTTGACCTGCTTATTGTATGAGACATTTCAGCTTTACTGTAATATTAAAATGAGGTCAGCCCTGAACTGTGCAAAATCTGAACATGTCTTTACAGAAGCAAGTTTTATTTAATTAATAATTCATTCTAATTTAATAATCTTTAATTAACCTAAAAATCCAGGGTGTCCAGAGTGTCTTTTAAAAATTTAGTCCTCAGCACTGGACTTTTTATTGGACTTTTGAACCCATCTGGACTTTAAGCCTAACCTAGAGTTAGCTGTAATTCCTATAGAAATTCACCACCAAAAGGTATTTGGACTAGTATGAGCATGATGATTATACGTGGTTAGACAATAATTTGGGTTTGATGTTGAGTTACTATAAAGAAAGGGAACTTCTGCCCTGACAAAAATTTGTATTTATTTCTTCTGTAGGACCACTGTGCTTTGTACAACCAAGACTGACTCTTCTCCCTTTTATAATTACTAAACATTTTAAATTATTACTTTATTTACTGCTATGGTGTAATAACTAAAAAATAGAATAAATAAAGGAAAGGAAACAGGTTTAGATTTACCACTGGTCTTTAGTATGTGGGTGATAAATTATCAGAAATAAAAACTAAATACTTCCAAAAGAACCATTTTTGATAAAACCAACTAATGGAACCAACTTTTTGAAGCATTATTGATGCCCACAATAAACTGAAGAATCATTTGCCATCAAAATGCAGATTGGTTCCTTATTATAAAGGAAAAGGTTTTGTCATTTTCTGAACCTCTGAATGAGTATAAAACTATGATAAGGATGAGCTGTGTAAAACACTTTAGACTAGATATACAGAGCACTGTTACTTTGGTTTAATGCATCAGTGTAGGTGTCAATGAGAACTTTTCACCTTTTACAGTTATGTTGCAAGTCTTAATGTAATAAATAATAAGAAGAAGAATAAGCGTAAAGCATGTTTACATGTTTAGTACTGGTTCCTGGTATTAATCAGTAGAATAAAATAAGCAAAATAAAAAATAAATAAACAAATCCTTTTTAATAGACTAAGGTGGCAGAAGGTACTTTGATGGTGTAGTTGTATTGGTCAGTAAAGACCTGGTTCCTGAAAAAAAAAATCATGTGAAATGTTCTTCGTAAATGGAGATTTCCTTGTGGTAACAACAACAAAAATGACTAAACAGTAAACGGGTTAAAGGCTTCTTCTTTTACATCTCCCGGCTCGGTGGGTAGCACTGTCTCCTCACAGCAAGAAGGTCCTGGGTCCTTTCTGTGTGGAGTTTGCTTGTTCTCCCCGTGTCTGTGTGGGTTTCCTCCGGGAGCTCCGGTTTCCTCCCACAGTCCAAAGACATGCAAGTGAGGTGAACTGGAGATACAAAATTGTCCATGACTGTGTTTGATATTAAACTTGTGAACTGATGAACCTTGAGTAACGAGTAACATGACTTAAAATAAATAAAAAAATTTCTGGTATCTTTGTGCATCTAAATGAGAACCCTTGTTCATTTCGGCCAGGTTCTACTGAAAAGGAAAGGGGTGTAAAAAAAAAAAAAATACCAGTAATACAGTCCAGTATAAAGTGCTAGATAACCAGTGACTAAATCCATCTTCTATAGAAGTCAGACTAAGCTTGTGAGTAAATGCGCATATTGCGCACAGAACTGAAGCGCTCTCTTACCAGACACACGGCCGGTGTGAGGAGAAAGACGGCGCACCAGCACGCAGCCCGCATCCTCCTTCCGATCTCAAACTTCCTCTAATTTCCCTCTCCTCCGTCTCTGAGGAACATAGATCCAGCCGGTATCCGCTTTCCAACCGGTTAGAACGCAGGTGGGACTGTGCAGCCCATGTCCAAGGCGAGGCAGAGCAGCTGGTCGGGATGGAGGAAGCGGTGAATGCGTAGCTACACGGGACTTAATCCGGACACATGGAAAAGCGCGCTCATATTTAACTGAGCTCTGCGGGTGGAGGTGAGGAAGACTGGTTAGTAGTACTGAAGGAGTACTAGTTAGTAGTAAATTAGTAATAAGAGAGATGAATGGAGATGTGGTAGAACTGCGACAGCGCGCGCTCTGGAGTCTCCTCGAGCTTTCCGCGTGCCAGTCTGCTCGAGGCTTTTATATCACGCGCTCTGACACGCGCTCCCTCCCACAGCGACCACAGGAGGACTTTTACAACCTGACTACTGTAATGCATAAATAATTCTAATCTAATAAACCAACAATCGATGCGTTATAACACTCCTCCTGTACCCTTCTGATACCTCTGAGAAGGCTTTTTTGGAGTGTAGCTGCGATTTTGCGCCCTTTTAGTCAAACGAGCATTTGTGAGTTCAGGCAGTGATGCTGGAAACACTTACAGGGTAAATAATAAGCAATGAACTGCACTGCATTTATCTCAGTTTATACATCCAGTGCAAAAAAAATCTAAAGTCCATTTAAAACTTGCACACAAGCATTTAGACAAAGTAGAATAAAAAAATAAATAAATGGCAGTAATTCAGCTCATTATGTTTGGAGAAGTAAGGGTGGCATATACAATCTCAAAAACACAATACTCATAATGAAGCATGGTGGTGGAAGCACCACGATCTACGCTTTTGTACAGTACTTTTGACTGTACCTGTTTGTATAGCACTCACCTGGATGGACCCTATGTAAGTTAATCAAGAACACAGATTTCACTACAGTTTTAATTTGCACCAGGAAACTTATAATGTAATATTAACAAATGTCAAAAAATCATAATAACATTGATGATTGATTTACAGTAAAGGCATTTCAAGATTGCATTATATTACAGTAAATGTGAACATAAGGCCGACTGGTGGCACCACTAAGACTTGAACTTGGAAGTGGTCAGTGTTGCCACTCCTTTGGATTAGGGGATTTTGCCAAGTAATCTTGGGATTTTTAATTTGCTCTACAGTCCTAAATAAGGAACGACAAAGCATACCACTACTAAATAATAACCTTTGGTTGTCGCTGGCAATTTCTACACCTACTGAACATTTACTTCTTTACTTACTTACATTTTCTTGGACGTGAGAACAAGACTGTTGTCATCCTGTGCATTTTACTTCCTTTTTTTTTTTGGTAAGTGATGTGATGGATTGCAAGAAAAAATCAGCGTCAATCGTCATAGTGTAAACGGTTTAAAATCTGATTTTCTCATGGCATCGTTTGATGTGAAAATACGTTATATAAATCTTCACAATTTTGATGTTTTCAGTTACCTGGGATATTTAGTACAATCTTGGGATTTTTGTGGCAAGATCTTGGGAAATCTTGGAAGAAAGAGCAACACTGGAAGTTGTGGACTAATGTATTGGACTGCTGCACCATGCAAGCAACAACCAAGCAACCAAAGTGCTGTAAACTTCAATAACTGATTTCCTAGTTTGGGTGAAAACTTGAACAAGATGCAAGCAGTAAGACTCTACTGGAAAGTGAAACATCTTGAAAGCTTTGAATAAATTGTTTCTTGTGTGTTACTACATTAAATTCTTACCCTGAACCTGAAATCCACGTACAGTAAAAGCGAATGTCCAAAACTCCTAACAGACTGAGAGGTGTAAATCAAATCTGTAGCTGTTGCTACAATAGAAAGGAGAATTGGTTTCAGTGCAAGGAATTGACTTACAGTACATGAAACTAATGAATCGACTCTTCTAGTGTTCAATTCTCAGTTGTTTGATTCAGTTCACATGCAACTTAACCAAGGTTTGCAATTTAAATCCAAAATAAGAGAATGTGCATTAAAATAAATCAGTTACACACTATTTACTCCAATAAACAGCAGGGAGGTCCTGGGTTTGATCCCCAGGTGGGGCGTTATTGGGTACACCAAACTGATACATGCATTTTAATTGAATATTAGTTAAAATCTACACCTATACACCTACTACACAAATGAACTTAGTGTGTTTGCAATTATTGACTTCAACCCATTTGTTGCTTCGTACACTTTTTACACCATTTATCAGTTAAAAGGGACCCCCATCGGGCCCCCCACTGACCATGTGATGTTTCGATGTTTCAATGTTTAGCCCTGTAATAAAACTGAAATGATAATACAACACGGTAGTACTGTATTTGTTGTTCTGGTGATGTCCTGGAGTGTATTAGTTGCAGCAGTGATGTCTTTTGATTTTGTACTTATAAACATGACAACATAAATTGTATGCACTAGCATAAACAAAGCACATCATAATATGGATCATATGTTCCCTGGTGGCTAAACAGTATTTACTCTTGTGGGTGAGCTATTCACAAAAAGCAGATTGTGTCTGTAGGAGTTGTGAGGTCAAGCACTGGCCCGGCTTTTAATTAATATTTCAGTTTATCATAATGATGTTCAGTTGGGTTGGTCAACCATGGTCAAATCTTGTCTTTTAGACATCCGTTTGTGCACAAGGAAACAGTCAGGATGGAACATGAAATGACAATGACAATCGTGTACAATCAATAATATACAATTATTAAAATAATAGATTTGCTATACCTGCATGCAAATGGTGTGGCTTACACACCTAAACTCAGTATTCAGAAAGGGTGTATTAAATTATCCTGCTACTCAAATGTATTGGGTTTTTTTTATTTACTTCTTTATTTATTTGATTATTATTTCTTAATTTTGGACCTTCATTGGTTGTCTTGTCAGTACAGAAGATAAAAAAGAGGCAGAGGAGATGCTGAGTCTGGGTTCTTGTTGCACCATGATAGATCGACACCCACCGACTTGCTTAGCTGTTAAGGAGAATAAAAAAATAGCAAGAGGAGAGGTCAGGAAAAAAAGGCACAGTGGATCTGCCTTCATAAATCTGTAGTGCTCTCATTGCTACAGCATCGCCACGGCCAGAGCGCGTCACTATAACTCAAGCTGAGGGCTGATGGGACACGGCTGTGAATGGCTCCAGTAGCCTTCGCACTCGCAGCATGGAGCAGTAGGGCCTGCAGGGATTAATCACATCTGCCCAGATTCACTGCTCTACCCCGGTGTTCACTTACACTGACCTGTAGTGTACGGTTGTAACGCTTTGTGGGCTAAGACAGACAGGAGGGGCGGACACACACGCAGAGATGAGAATAACTAGACTATATTTATTAATAAACAAAAGACAGGTACAACAAGACAAGCTAACACACAGAGCTAACAAACAGAGCTAACACATGGAGGTTAAACAAACAAAAGGCTAATGCTAACAAACTAAACAGGGTAAACAGACTTAACAAGACTAAACAGGCTAACGGACAGGCTAAACAAAGACTAAACAGGCTAAACAGACTAACCAGGCTAACGGACAGGCTAAACAAAGACTAAACAAACTAAACAGGCTAACGGACAGGCTAAACAAAGACTAAACCGGCGAAACAGACTAAACAGGCTAACAGACAGGCTAAACAAAGACTAAACAGACTAAACAGGCTAACGGACAGGCTAAACAAAGACTAAACCGGCGAAACAGACTAAACAGGCTAACGGACAGGCTAAACAAAGACTAAACAGACTAAACAGGACTGAACAGACTAAACAGGCTAACAAACACACGCTAACAGACAGGATCAGGCTAACAGACAGGATCAGAACAAATCACCAAGACAGGAACTAGTAGCAAACCGTAAGGCAAAGTTACAATGAAACAAATCCAATAATCCCCACCAGCCTCTCCCAGTTCCTCTCTTAAATATATTGCAGCTGGGGCTAATTAGCCCCAGAGAACCAATCCAGAGAGGGGAGCTGGCTGGAGGCTGATTGCTCCAATAGAGGTGGGTGTGGCAGACAGGAGCACACAGAAGGCTCAAGTGTGACAGTAGCCCCCCCTGTAGGCACGACTCCCGGCGTGCCCAAATATAAACACAAAAGGGGGTCCTGGACCCTGCGGGGCGAATTTAAAGTAATTCATAACGTTCCGAGGCAGGCATGACATAAGTGCGGTAACTCGGGGTGCCGACGGAAATCCAGAAGCGCCGTCGGGGGGCGCCAACGAGGGTTCAGAAGCCCTGTCAGGGGGTGCCGGCAAGAGTTCAGAAGCGCCATCGGGGGCCGCTGGCGAGGAGCCAGAAGCACCATCTAAGGGCGCCAACTCATGAACTGAAGTGCCATCGGAGGACACCAACTCGGGAACAGAAGCACCCTCTGGGGGTACCAACTCAGGAGCAGAAGCGCCATCGGGGGCCGCCAACTCAGGAACAGGAGCGCCATCAGAGGGCGCCGACTTGAGGACAGAAGCGCTGTCAGGAAGCGCCAACGAGGAAACAGAAGTGCCGCCGGTGGGTGCCGATGAGGAAACAGGAGCACCTTCGAAGGACACCAACTCTGGAACAGGAGCGCCATCAGGGGGCGCCAACTCAGGAACAGGAGTGCCGTCGGAGGACACCAACTCAGGAACAGAAGTGCCGTCGGAGGACACCAACTCAGGAACAGAAGTGCCGTCGGAGGACACCAACTCAGGAACAGGAGTGCCATCAGGGGGCACCAACTCAGGAACAGAAATCAACTGCGGTGAGCCTGGCGAAGAGGCTTCGGGAGTCAGCTGCGGTGAGCCTGGCGAAGAGGCTTCGGGAGTCAGCTGCGGTGAGCCTGGCGAAGAGGCTTCGGGAGTCAGCTGCGGTGAGCCTGGCGAAGAGGCTTCGGGAGTCAGCTGCTGTGAGCCTGGCGAAGAGGCTTCGGGAGTCAGCTGCGGTGAGCCTGGCGAAGAGGCTTCGGGAGTCAGCTGCTGTGAGCCTGGCGAAGAGGCTTCGGGAGTCAGCTGCGGTGAGCCTGGCGAAGAGGCTTCGGGAGTCAGCTGCGGTGAGCCTGGCGAAGAGGCTTCGGGAGTCAGCTGCGGTGAGCCTGGCGAAGAGGCTTCGGGAGTCAGCTGCGTGGAGCCTGGCGAAGAGGCTTCGGGAGTCAGCTGCGATGAGCCTGGCGAAGAGGCTTCGGGAGTCAGCTGCGGTGAGCCTGGCGAAGAGGCTTCGGGAGTCAGCTGCGGTGAGCCTGGCGAAGAGGCTTCGGGAGTCAGCTGCGGTGAGCCTGGCGAAGAGGCTTCGGGAGCCAGCTGCGAGGACCCTTGAGAGGAAGCATCCGGAGTCAGCTGCGTGGACCCTTGAGAAGAGGCGTCCGAAGTCAGCTGCGTGGACCCTTGAGAAGAGGCGTCCGGAGTCAGCTGCGTGGACCCTTGAGAAGAGGCGTCCGGAGTCAGCTGCGTGGACCCTTGAGAAGAGGCGTCCGGAGTCAGCTGCGTGGACCCTTGAGAAGAGGCGTCCGGAGTCAGCTGCGTGGACCCTTGAGAAGAGGCGTCCGGAGTCAGCTGCGTGGACCCTTGAGAAGAGGCGTCCGGAGTCAGCTGCGTGGACCCTTGAGAAGAGGCGTCCGGAGTCAGCTGCGTGGACCCTTGAGAAGAGGCGTCCGGAGTCAGCTGCGTGGACCCTTGAGAAGAGGCGTCCGGAGTCAGCTGCGTGGACCCTTGAGAAGAGGCGTCCGGAGTCAGCTGCGTGGACCCTTGAGAAGAGGCGTCCGGAGTCAGCTGCAAAAACACTGGAGAAACGTCATTAATCAGCTGCACAAATGTTTGAGAATCTCCTTGATTCAGCTGTGAGGACCCTGGAGAGGCGTCCGAAGTCAATTGTGAAAACACTGGAGAAACGTCATTAATCAGCTGCACAAATCCTTGAGAATCTCCTTGATTCAGCTGTGAGGACCCTGGAGAGGCGTCCGGAATCAGCTGCAAAAACCCTTGAGAAACTTCTTGAAACAGCTGTGAGAACCCTGGAGAGGTGTCCAAAGTCACTTGCGAAAACACTGGAGAAACATTCAGCTGCGTGGACCCTGGAGAGGCGTCCGAAGTTAGCTGCGAAAACACTGGAGAAACATTGCTCAGCTGCGAGGACACTGGGGAGGCGTCCGAAATCAGCTGCTTGGACCCTGGATATGCGTCAGAAGTCAGCTGTTTGGACCCTGGAGAGACTGGACTCGGCTGCGAAAACACTGGAGAGGCGTCCGAAATCAGCTGCTTGGACCCTGGATATGCGTCAAAAGTCAGCTGTTTGGACCCTGGAGAAACTGGACTCAGCTGCGAAAACACTGGAGAGGCATCCGAAATCAGCTGCTTGGACCCTGGAAATGCGTCAGAAGTCAGCTGTTTGGACCCTGGAGAAACTGGACTCATCTGAACCCGAGTACACGGGACTGGAGCCGGCGAACAAACAGAAGGACCCCCGGAGCCCTTGGGGTCGAAACAGGAAACAGGACCTAAATAATATTGGCTGGCTCCTAACGTGGACTTGGGACAGTCACGAGCTTTATAAGCGGGCACTGGCTCCTGGACCACATCCGCAGTGGGCACTGGGGAAAATTTAACCTCCCCAGTGGGCACTGGATGCTGGGTATGAGCTGCAGTGGGCGCTTTGCTGCGTGTAGCATCTCCAATGGGCTTGGGAGGTTGGGAAAACGTCCCTACACCAGACCCGTAAGGGTTCTTTCCTGGATATTGAGCTCGCATGAGGCCCTCAAACACCTTAACCGATTTCAGCTCGGCTCCCCTGTCAGACCAAAGCTGCCTAGCCCAATCACGAGCAGCACCCCTCAGTCTTGACATCATAAACAGTACCTTGTCTGTTTCAGCTGGCTGGGGGTCCAGAAGGTTCTGCAGGTAGAGCTGGCTCTGAAGAAGGAAGCCTCCGACAAATGAGTCGCTTCCATCATATGGAGCTGGCCTACTTAGCGGGAAGGTCAGAGGGAACCCCATGGAGTCAAAATCAGGGAACATTGAAACAAAAGACATCTCGCTGTGTCCTTTTAGGGGGGATTATTCTGTAACGCTTTGTGGGCTAAGACAGACAGGAGGGGCGGACACACACGCAGAGATGAGAATAACTAGACTATATTTATTAATAAACAAAAGACAGGTACAACAAGACAAGCTAACACACAGAGCTAACAAACAGAGCTAACACATGGAGGTTAAACAAACAAAAGGCTAATGCTAACAAACTAAACAGGGTAAACAGACTTAACAAGACTAAACAGGCTAACGGACAGGCTAAACAAAGACTAAACAGGCTAAACAGACTAACCAGGCTAACGGACAGGCTAAACAAAGACTAAACAAACTAAACAGGCTAACGGACAGGCTAAACAAAGACTAAACCGGCGAAACAGACTAAACAGGCTAACGGACAGGCTAAACAAAGACTAAACAGACTAAACAGGCTAACGGACAGGCTAAACAAAGACTAAACCGGCGAAACAGACTAAACAGGCTAACGGACAGGCTAAACAAAGACTAAACAGACTAAACAGGACTGAACAGACTAAACAGGCTAACAAACACACGCTAACAGACAGGATCAGGCTAACAGACAGGATCAGAACAAATCACCAAGACAGGAACTAGTAGCAAACCGTAAGGCAAAGTTACAATGAAACAAATCCAATAATCCCCACCAGCCTTTCCCAGTTCCTCTCTTAAATATATTGCAGCTGGGGCTAATTAGCCCCAGAGAACCAATCCAGAGAGGGGAGCTGGCTGGAGGCTGATTGCTCCAATAGAGGTGGGTGTGGCAGACAGGAGCACACAGAAGGCTCAAGTGTGACAACGGTCTAGTGTAGAGTACGAGACATACAGCATGTGGCCAAAGGTATTTGAATGCCCTGAGCTTGTTTCCAAACAAAGGACATTAATATAAAATTACCCCCTCTCATACCCAGGCAGTGATGCTGGAAACACATACAGGGTAAATAATAAGCAATGAACTGCACTGCATTTATCTGTATTTCTACATCCAGTGCAAAAAAGAAGCCCAGAGATCTAAAGTCCATTTAAAACTTCCACACAAGCATTTAGACAAAGCAGAACAGTGATTAAATTGTTTGGATTTTAACGTCATGTTTTACACTCCTTGGTTGCATTCATGACAGGAACGGTAGTTACTCATTACACAAGATTCATCAGTTCACAAGTCATGAACAATTTAGCGTTTCCAATTCACCTCAATTGCAGGTCTTTGGACTGTGGGAGGAAACCGGAGCACCCGGAGGAAACCCTGCATGGTGGTGGAAGCACTGCTATATTTTGAAAATAAAAATGAAGCAAATTAAACATATTAAAGGTAAATTTAATCAGATATATTTAATGTAAAAAGCCAAAGGTAATACGCTTTTATTTTCTAAACAAAAAGGTACTTGTTTGAATATCTGGAATTTAATGCTATTTTTTATTTTAGTTTTATCATTATTATTATCATTATTATCATTATTATTATTATTATTATTATTATTATTATTATTATTATTATTATTATTATTGTTATTATTATTTTATGCTAATAGATACATATTGTTTATGAGGTGCTTGGGTAGCAGAGCAGTAATCTGGGGATCCAGGGTTCAACTCTCAGTATCGGCAGTCTAGCATCTGCATGGACATGATTGGATAATAACAGCCTCGTCATTGGAAGGTGCACTTGTGAGTTTGCTCACAGTGCCGGTCCCAAGCCCGGATAGAAACAGAAGGGCTGCATCAAGAAGGGAATCAAGTCAGAGATGCGTCCAGATCTGCTTTCACGACCACTAAATATGGGAGCAGCAGAAATAAAAAAGAATGCATATAAAGTATATAAGTATGTGGATACAAAAATCTAAATACATGTTATTTTGTTATGTTACTTTAAGAGGGATAGTTGCAAAAAGGTGGTTTAAAACTTTTCCCCTCAGTGTAGAGAGAGTTTAAAAATTCCTATTCCTCTTTTCTCTTTTAAACAGCCAGAGCTCGAGCTATAGCACCAAACACAAAGTGCATGACGCTAATCACGGGGTCTAGTGGGTCTAATCCACCACCTTTGGCCCACACTTATGCACATTGGATTTTACTCACACCATCTAATCTAGTAGAAAGCACAGGAGATTACAGGGTGCAGACTTCCACTTCCTAATAGCCCTGTGCAAGAAAAGTGTCAGATAAAGACGGCCGGGCCAGCTGAGTGGCGCGCTGGCATGGAACGGCTCAGCTGCTCTGACTGAATGGCCAATTGTTTAGGCAGATGTTAAACAAGTAGGGGTGCAAACTCTGCAGGCAGCGTGACGCCATAGTGCCACAGTGGCAAAGCTCACGATTAGACCCATCCTGGCCATACTGTCGGGCAGGTGCTGGATTAAATACAACATTCAAACAAACACATACAAGGATCCAGAAAAATGAAACATTAAAAAGGTCAGATTGAGCGGCGTGTGTGAAAAACATTCTGTAAGAGAGGCCAGGTTGGCACAAGCTGGTGGGCACTGTCAGCACGGCTCATCCGCCAGTGAAAGCGGCCCCTAAGGGAAGAAAGGCTCTGACAAATGTGGGTGCAGAACGGCGGTCGCAGGATGCAGCTGGCATACATCAAGTACCCCCACATGGCAATTACACTGATGGCAGGTCTCAAAGACACTGGCTGAGTGATGAGTGCCTGACAAAGTCCAGAACATCTGCACCCCGAGCACCGAAACACAACCAGACATTCCAGTGTAGATCATTTACAAGTGTTAGGAAAGCTTCCTTATAGAGTTCTGAAACTTTAAAGTGAAACCTACATAAAAAATAAGGGTTTTACATTCACAACATTTAGCAGATGCTTTTTTATCCAAAGCGACTTACAGTTATGACTGAACACTATTTTGAGCAATTGAGAGTTAAGGGCCTTGCTTAGGGACCCAACAGCAGTAAATTGGCAGTGGTGGGGCTTGAACCGTTAACCTTATGATTACTAGTCCAGTACCTTAACCATTGTGCTACCACTCCCCAGGGTTCTGATATTATTATTTTGTTCAATTTGTACAATGTCACGTTGGGTCTGATTTATTGTCAAGAAACACCCCGGACAGGTTGCCACACACACTCACACCTCGAGCAGTTTTTAGTAGCTTCAGTTGGCCTGACTGCACGTCTTTGGACTTTGGGAGAAAACCAGAACACCCGGATGAACCAGAAAAGACACTGACCGCTCAGGTGGGGAATCAAACCCAGGCCCTTCTTGATGGGAGGTGACAGGGCTTCCCACTGCACCACCTGGCTACCCCACTTACTTAAATGTATTATAAAAATATAAACAAATTTAGCATTTGATGGCTACAACTCTCAGTAAAAGATGGGACAGGGTAAAATAATAGTTAAATGTATACAAAGTATTTAAGGTACCATATTTTGAAGAAGGTCCTGGCTTCGATCCCCAGGTGGGGCGGTCCGGGTCCTTTCTGTGTGGAGTTTGCATGTTCTCCCTGTGTCTGCACGGGTTTTCTCCGGGTGCTCCGGTTTCCTCCCACAGTCCAAAGACATGCAAGTGAGGTGAACTGGAGATACTAAATTGTCCATGACTGTGTTCAATATAACCCTGTGAGAACTGATGAATCTTGTGTAATGAGTAACTACTGTTCCTGTAATGAATGTAACCAAAGTGTAAAACATAATGTTAAAATCCTAATAAACAAACAAACAAACCA
This sequence comes from Trichomycterus rosablanca, assembly GCF_030014385.1. Taxonomy (NCBI): domain Eukaryota; kingdom Metazoa; phylum Chordata; class Actinopteri; order Siluriformes; family Trichomycteridae; genus Trichomycterus; species Trichomycterus rosablanca. The sequence continues at coordinate 4,213,892 of NC_085989.1, read as the reverse complement.
AACAAACCATATTTTGAAACGTTTTACCACAGTGTGCCAAACTTTGCGAGAATTATCAGTTTAAAACAAATTTTCAATGGAAGATTACAAATAATGTAGGTCCTTCTCCATCTACCATACATAATATTATGAAAAGATTCAAGAAATCCAGAGACTTCAGTAGCAGTTGTATAGGGCAAGCTTTTAGATGACATTGTAGGGAAGCCATAGCCTAGTGGTTAAGGTACTGGACTAGTAATCAGAAGGTCACTGGTTCAAGCCCCACCAGTGCCGTATCACTGCCCTGAGCAAGGCCCTTAACCCTAAGGCGTCTGCTAAATGGCAAAAATGTAAATGTATGAAAAACTGTGATAAATATAGTCACATGGGCTCAGAGAAACTTTGGAAAATTGTTGTCACTTAACACAGTCCACCACTGCAACCTGAAACTCTATTATTCAAAGAGAAAGCCATAGATCAATTCCTTGAGTTCTGCTATAAGAAATTATTGAGTTTCCATTGAGCACATCCAATGCCAACTGGTGTATGAAATCAATTATATAAAGTAAAAAATGATATGTTTACAACTAAGTGGCTATAGTTTGTGGAAATTCCTTTCTACTTCCAGCAAATTGTGTCCTGTGCTCAGTGTGAACTATAAAGACATGGTTTGACACCAAAGGCATCACCTCAACCCCACTAAAAACCTTTGTGATAAATCGGAATGCTGACTGTGAGCCAGGCTGACTGGTCAAACGTCAGTGACTGAATGTATAAATGCTCTTTTGAATGAATGGGCATAAAATCTCCATCGCCGCATACCAGTATGGAATCACACTGGACTATCATCCTACCTCTGTTCTGCTGTTTATCTTAAGAGTCATTTGAGAAATTGAATCATTCAGGAGTCGTTAATGCTCCGCCGGTTCAGGAATCTGCCCCGAGCCCTTCATCTTGATGTCTTAATAGAGGATGTGCTTAATTGAATCTTTTAAGATGATAAGATTTAAGTGACTCCCTGCACTTTTTACAGGCGGACAAGAGCAGAACTTCCTCTTCTTTGGATCTGATAGTCCGTCCACTTTGCCGTATCTGACGTCTGCTCGGACTGATCAAACTTTCATCCATCCTGATAGCGCAGCGGTTGAGACGGGCACTCGAACGAGCCTTGCTTTAGGACCTAATTGATTAGGTCAGTTTATGGGACTTCCTACTGTGGAATTCAATTGAAATGAGGGCCGAGAGACATGATTGTGATTGGAGAATGAGAACAGAAGATTCCCGGAAGCTCTAATTATAATCAGAGGACCATTGTGGCTCAGCTGATTAAGAACAGATTCGACATAACTAACTGGAGGACACCCAGCTGACTTTCAAATGCACTGAAGTGTGTTCCAAATTAGAAGAGTCATCAGTCCACATTCAACATTTTTGGATGACCTTAACCTAAAGTTTCACAGTAAACACCTTATCTTAATTACAATACAGTACATGTCAAAAATACACTCATCCTAATTATTAAGCTCAGGTGTTTTAGCAACACCCATTACTAGAAGGTATATAAAATCTAAGATATTCCAGCAACTAGCAAAGCGAGGTCCATACATTCATGCTTTAACAGTGAAATGGAACTTCAGTGTTCTGCACAAGGCCCTGACCTCAACCCCACTTAACATTTTAAGGAAGAAACAAAACAACAGTCAACACTGATTCAGCCTAATTCAGGCATTCTCATCCAGCATCAGTGCCTGACCTTTACCAGGCTCTGCTATGCAGTCACTGTTGGGTCCTTGAGCAAGGCCCTTAACCCTGTCTGCTCCAGTGGTGCCGTATGATGGCTGACCCTGCGCTCTGACCCCAGCTTCCAAACAAGCTGGGATATGCGAAGAAAGAATTTCATTGTACTGTACATCTGTATATGTATATATGACAAATTAAGTATATCTACTTCTAAATGCTGTTGTAATAGCTGAAAAGATCACATAGCGGTCACTCTAGTTTAATAGCATTTGTTTTTGAAATAGGACGTCCAACAAGCTCATGGACAGGTGTCCAAATACTTTCTGCCATATAATATATGTTTCAGTTGCAGTGCAGATAAGAATCAAGCAATTTAAAGTATTATTATTTATTTATTAGGATTTTAACATGTTTTACACACTTTAAATACATTCATGACAGGACAGATAGTTACCGGTTACTACCTGCACACAGAAACTACACACAAAAAGGACCTGGACCCATTCAACTGGGAATCATCTGGTAATCGAACCCAGGACCTTCTTGCCGTGAGGTAACAGTGCTACCCAACGAGACAGTGTGCTGCCCCAATTTAAAGTAACTGTGAAAACTTGCAGTGTTTATAATACAATAATGTTTATTATCATCATCATTATTATTATATATTATTTTTTATTTACTTAATTTTCATCCACCCCTTTATCCTGGAAACACTGAGCACACGGCAGAAATACTCTGGACTGGGCCCCAATCCATTACAGGGCTGGTATCACCATCATCATCAGTATTCTTCTTTTTCTTCTTTATATTAATACTATTATAAGTAGAAGTAGTATTAATATTAATGCTGTGTTAAAATTAGGGTTTTTAAAAGCTTTGTAGTGAGAAAAAATGTCTCTTTAAGTCCTTAAAGTCACTGCATTATTTACTGCTTGTTCATATTGATATACATTAACTCATATTAATAGCTTATTAGTAAGCTTAATATGTATCGTTTATAATTAAGTAGGTTATAATTAAGTATAACTGTAGGTTACAATAATCTGGTGAAAGGCTGTGTTGAGATAATATATGACATTACATAGAGTAACAGTAACAGGGTAGTGGGCCATGCAAACAAATGTGATAAACTGTGTATCACTGTGTCCAATATTAAAATGTAGAATATAATATCTTAACAACATGTAATCAGTGTTAATGCAGTTTTATTCATACATATAAGCAGTGTATTGTCGACCAAATTAAAAACTCAACGTTTACTAATATTTCAGCCACTGTCTTCTACTGACATCTAGCGACAATTTACAGGAACTGCACCATCTACAGAGATGCGTTATTAAGAACAGACGAAGCATTATTTATTATGAACAGTATTTCGATGCAGTGCTTGTCCATGTATGTTATTACTGCAGGAACACACCCTGAACAGAGTGTAAATGTATTACTCCCTCCCCAGTAACTCTTCACACAAAAGCAATTTTAAGTCAAATTACTCAGGGTAGATTATATGAGCGCAATTAAGTATGTATTTACTCATCAATCGCTTTTGGAGCAAGCCATAGCCTAGTGGTTAAGGTACTGGACTAGTAATCAGAAGGTCGCTGGTTCAAGCCCCACCGCTGCCAGGTTTGCTGCTGTTGGGCCCTGGGCAAGGCCCTGAACCCTCAATTGCTCAGACTGTAACTGTAATGTAAGTCGCTTTGGATAAAGGTGTCTGCTAAATGGCTAAAATGTAAATGTTATCCGGCCGGTGGATAGCACAGCTGAGATTTATACCTGGATCTCAGCAATGGTGGGTCAGCTTATTATTATTATTATTATTATTATTATTGTTGTTGTTGTTGTTTTGTTGTTGTTGTTTCTACCATTGTTAGATTAATATACATTTATATTGTACATAATTGTATATAAATGTTTCAGTGTTTCATCTTATTGACTGGAATTCTGCAAAAATGGTTAAATTTTAACATACTAAGAACAGTACAGTATGTAGTCAATGTTTAAAAAACAGATCATAGTGAACTTGCAATTCCACGCTTTACCGCCAGACGTCACTAGACTACTTTAATTCAATGTAAATACAACTAGTAAGTTCATTTCTGTTGCATTGAAATGAATACATTAATTAATAAATGAATCCTAAGTTAAAGAGGATGTTTAAAGGAGCTAATGTTATCTAAATGTTCTCAAAAAATTAGATACAAATGTCTATAATTGTATGCATGGGTTTCTCTGGGTTTTTTTGTTTCCTTTCTACCAAAAACATGTTATAACTAGATAGTGTAAGATAGTCATTTATTTTTTATTTTTAGTGTGCAATCTACAGTATAATGGGTTATAATTTTATTCAAGTTGTGTTTTGTTCATGTCCTCAGGGTGTCAGGGTAGGGGCCAGAGACAACCACAAACCTGATTATGACAAAAGTGCTAGTTAAAGTGAATGAATGAATAAAATATTCAAGAATACAAGCAGATGACTTTTTCTGATGTTTATTATTAGCAATTCATCAGATACATGTAAACAACCAGTAGGAAAAGGACAAAGCTGAGCAAAGTTTTCACATAGTAAATGTGTATCGCTTCAGAGAAGATCAGTAGCTATTTATTCACTCGCTCACACACTCACTCACTCTCTCTTATTCACATGCATGCTACTCACTCATTCACCCACACCAGTTATTTTCAAAATTGTGCATTAAAAAAGAAATTAACATATTTATATATGGTACAGAAAAAAATCATAAATAAAAGTATAGACAAAGTATTTACAACTCATAAATTAACAAAAAAGTAAACAAGTTTTCATCTGCTTTTATGCAGCCAAATGTTATGAACGTTAATGATCTGCTGCTTCCCAGACTTGTTGTGTAATACTGATATAGCTAATCCATTAGTACCCACATTAATACACTAGTCCTCTCTTATCTGTTGGTTTGCTTTAGCAGAGGGGCCAAAACATGTAAACACACGTCAACAAGAGAAAAACCTTTTTCCTGAGGTACCACCAGGGTACCTGGTCTTTTACAATACACCACATCATTTAGGGTCCCTTATAGATAGAAATCCAGAGATAATACATCAAGAGAATGGTAAAGTGTGTATTAAAGTTGCTATTATCTGTGGTATTCCTTGTGTATAAAAGGGGACTAAAGTACTGCCTTATTTTCAGGCTGCAAATTGTTTCTCTAAATACATAACAAAAGTTATAAAACCAAATGACATTAGGAGCAACTTTAATGTTTAATGTTTCAAATACTGCTTTTTTAACACAGCATGTAACTTTTCCTCATCTCTCCACCTTCTCTCTATCTTCAGTGCTGAAAACTAATTATATGTAGTTTTAATAAGGGTTTCCAAAAATCTTTAGTAGCACAATAGCATAACACACACCAGGCTCATATTTGAATGTTAGCATATTACTGGTAAAATAAATCAATGCAAGCAACAAAAAATGAGTTTTACTTCTGTCTATCCAGTGTCTCCAGCTATATTTCCTATATGGTTTATTTTAATGAAATTATCTTGCTAGCTAGATAATGATAGGTATGAGACAAACAAGGTGGGGTGGAAATGAACCAAAATAGGCGACATGAATATGAGATATCAGGGAACTCAAATTTTCTACTGCCACTCCTGTGATATTTTCCATTTGCTACTTTTCTGAAATTTTTCTTTTCTGTATTTAAATGTGTTATTATTATTAATTATAAAATGAATCGACTGTGAATAATCCCCATATTTATGTACATTTATGAGGAGCATCCCAACATAAATCTTTACCAAAGTGTGCACTTCTAGGGCTGCTTGGTGTCCAGTTCTAATGACCACATGTTAACATCACACATGCATGACAATAATAACGTCCTGCTTAGCTGCTTGGATTTAAAAGAATGATTAACTGTTTAGTTTTCAATACTGGCATTATCTTAATCCTCTTGATTAACTCCAATATCATATTAAACACATCTTAGTTCATAGATCTGATATTTAAAACACCTAATACAGTGAATCTTCATGATGCTCCTCTTCATGTTTTTGCATCAGGATCAAATCACTTTGCACCGCTAAACCCCAGTCGAGCTTTTGAGTTTTGCATATTCTTACAAATGTGTAATTCTGAAGTTCTGTTATGAGCATCTTAGTTTAGGTGAAATTCAAATGAGCAAAACCACAAACATAATTAAATAAATGACTATACATTATAAAAAGCTTGTTGAAAACCCTTTGAAAGCTCAAACATGGAGCCCTTTCAGTCAGAATAGTGAAATAAATAAAAAACAAACACAGACGGACCCTCCCAAACCTACGGTGAAATAAAAAATCCAGTCAGGCAAAGAAATCATCAATCATTAGATTCCAGCTGTACACAGGGGTTCATTTTACAATCCTATAATTTTACAATTCCAGGATAGTAAAATCTTTACAATCCTCAATTCCAGAAAAATTAGGACTATGTGAAATGTGAAAAAAGAAAGCAGTGATTTGTAAATCTGATCCATGTCGTCCTGTATTTAAATGAAAACAGTACAAAGAGAAGATTTGAGATTTTACCTTATCTTTTTTTAAACTTTATATATTAAAACTGGTGCCAGTTATGCAAAATTAAAAAGATTTTTTTTTAGCATTTTAGGTGCTACAATATTACTTGTATAAGCTTGAAACTTGGCCATCATCTATGGCATCTACGCTATCAGCAGTCTGGGCATCTACACTGACATGACTGGCTATGTCGGGATGTGAAGAGGGGTGAAGCCCTGTGATGGGGTGTTACCTGGAGGATTCAGACCTACTGTGACCCTGACCAGAATAAAGCAATTAATGAAAATGGCATGAAAAGCAACCAAAATAGGCCTGGACATTAAAGCAACACTATAAGCAAGAATGAAGGATGATAAAATGGACCAATTCATTTCTTTATTATGTGTTATATCATCAGTCTGTCCTGGTCAGGGTTGCTGTGGGTCTGATTCATTGAGTGAAAGGTAGGAAACACTTCAGGCAAGTGGCCAGTCCATCACAGGGCATGAAATTGACTGATGACCACTGGAATCGTGTACTGTAAACAGTTTGCTAATCAACATATTGGATGTTGTGTTTTCCCAGGTAAACTTTTAAACATTGAGTTTAAAAGAAAAGAAAAGTCAAAAGAAATGTAAAAATGATTTCCCATGCTATCCCAACTTAACTGCGGTTTGTACGTGTCCCTCCGTATCACAAACAAGATTAATAAACAACTTTAAGCAACTGTTAATGAGCTGACTGCAAAAAAGGCAAATTTTTTTACACTTCTAGCTTCAAGACTGTACATTGTTAGTATTAAGAGAGGCAGTTTTCTATTGTAATCATGCTGCACTAATATAGTGCAAAACAGGACCTGAATACAGAAAGGGGGCAGAGGCAGGCCAGAGTTTCAGTAAGGGACACTACCAAGTACTAGTGGGAGTACCAACCAAGAACCCAATAAAGTCGGCTGCAGTAAAATGACCAACATAATGCAATTCATTGGAAAACAGTAACAATTCAAGAGAGATTCTGTATATATGAATAATCCAGATGATGCAGCCTGAGGAACAAACGTCATCCTTGTGCTTTCCTAGCAAAAAGCTCTCCGTGTCCGAGTGCCCTCACCAACAGCGTTCCTTCTGAGGACGGCAGAAAGGCAAAGGCAGACCTCCGTAAGAAGAGAAGAGTTTGTCAAGGCTCCAGTGAAAGTTTGAGACGTAAAAAAAAAGTTAGGGGAGAAGAAATCTGGGCTAATTATAAACAGGGGCTCAGTTTGAGGTTCCGAAACATTGTAGAAAAAGCCGTAAAGTCCACTAGTAGGCAGCTGTGGAGGAATGGGCGTTTGTTTTGCAAAAGGCTACATGTCAGCGTCGCCATCGTAGGCCAGCGTCAAAGGCTTCAGCCTGTTGTTCATCTGTCTTCTCTTGGGCTTCTTTGGCTTTTTGCTAGAAAGAAAAGACAATGTTAGGATTAGCAGCTTATCAAAACATACTTCAGGTTCAGCGTTACAGGACCATGAAAGCATTTTTACATCCTAAACTCAGTCAGCTTATCATTTCCCCTTTAAGGTATGTTTTTAAACACTATCTCTGTTAGAATCACAAATAAGTCATTATTCAGTTAATGCAGCAGGTTAAAAACATCATTTCAACTAATTGACATTAATCTTTTAAAGCTGATGGTCTGTATGTAAATTGGAAAATAAGCTGGCACTTTTACCACCTCGTTGCAACTGAGAAAAATTAAGGTCTAATGAAATTTGACATTATTTTTCATCAACATGGTCTTAATATTTTGCCTGAAGCCTCAGTATAAATAAAGGTTAAACTCTGCTGGCCTTGTAATATGTAATAATGTTGACTGGAAAGACTTGATTGTCACTTGATTAATAAACCACAAGCAACTGGCTTTTCTCGTTTTATGTTCTTGGTACTGTTCTAATTTACTGCTTTTAACGGTAGTGAAACAATAAAACTCTGATGTGGTTAATATTTTAATGAGTTGCTAAAAGCCCATCAGTTAACCATTGACTAATGAAAGTCAGTCAACGGTTATTTTCACTGAGGGCCACATCTGCATTATGGTGGCCCTCAAAGGGTTGATTGTAATATATCCTGCTGTGATTGCAGTCTGCCTTTTAAATCTTAGACAATTTGTTGTTTTTCTTGGAGGCCAAATTCTGAGTTGGGTGTCAAAATGCCAAATTTATCCTGTGTATTTATACTGTATATTTATAGCGTATATCTACATTTATATTGTACTCCTTTACCACAGACACGGCCTCATGACACAAGAGACGTACCGTTTTTTCTTCTTGAAGCACAAACTTGTTTTCACTTTCCCATCTTTCATTTAATTTCCTCCTTGTGCTTCAACTTTCTCTTCTTGTACAAATTGGGATTATTTGTAATTATTTCTCAACATCACTTGTTGGAAAACCGCCTCCGTTAAACGCTGATGTGAAAACACCGCCATCTAGTGGCAGGATGCGGCCACTTTGCGGGTCACAAAATCGGCATGCATTGTGGGAGATGCAGTTTATGTACGATTTTACAGTGTATTTTAAGACAATCATAAGTCTTTTAAGCTCTCGCTGGCCACATAAAATAGTGGTGGGCCTTGAGTTTAACACATGATATTTAGGGGATAAAGTGTAAAATTAGAAAGTTTTACATTATTTCTCAGGTTGCCATCTATTTCCACTTCTTATATATCTAATACATTTAGCTGAGTTGCCTTTCACGCATCTATTTATTAAAGATGCAAATTTCCCTATTTTGTTCTAAAACAAGCTTTTTAAATTTATTAAGAAATATAAAACAAATCACTGAATTGTATGTAAAATAATGCTGATTGAAAGCAGCTTTATAAACATTCTTGGAACACTGACTAGCCTGCTGTCACAAATGCTCTTTTAACTAAAAAGGTTCCAATTTACCACAGACATTGTTCATAATCTTTAAACAAAGGGGTAAAGCAATTTCATATTATTGGCCTATGTTTTGAAATGTGATGTCCAGCCAGCCTACGGTCAGCCATGTAGTGTAATCTGACAAAACATGTGGGTTTGTATTGAACTGGTGCATACGCATTAATGCTGCTGCTGACTTTGCTGTTGGTCATTAGCTTTTTAACCATCAGCGTTAATCAAACAATGACTCAGTTGTCAGTTTTATTTTATTAATGTACACCTCTAGTATACATATGGCTCGTGGCTTTTATAAAACAAAGTGCATATACCGCTCTGTTAATTTCCCATGCATTCTTTTCCACCATGCTGTTAATAAAAGCCTGATCATCATGCATTGACCCTAGTAGACACCCCCCCATAGCTAATATAATATTTCTGGTTCATGTACTGTAATATTGATTAGATATTTCAAAATGTTAATGATGCAACACAAAAAAGAAAGCTAATTTATTATTGTAGCCTCCTGAAGGTGCAAATTCGCTGCCATTTGATTTACACAATAAAAAAAATAGCTGATGGAAGGCATGAGGCTCCAGGTCTTACCTTAGCGAGTACTATGACAGAAATAATGCAGACAGACAGAAACATGATTATAGAAAAACTACACATCACGAGTCACATCTAGACTGGTGTAGTGAAATGGACAGGTAGTTTTTCAGACAGATTTATAATGGGTGATGAAAATAGAGTTTGAGAGAAAGACACAGCTACAACTCCTGACTAATCGACAGGCTGTATATTAACCCATCATTCCATTTTTTTTTCCCTCCTCAGAATAAACAAAAAGGATGGGTTTGAGAATAAGCCAACCCTTATTCTCAAACCCATCCTTTTTGTTTATTCTGAGGGGAAAAAAAATGGTCTCGTAATCACATATAAACAATAAATAAAAAGATGCCATAGGATCTGAGGAAGTATAACTGCAGTACTGAGACTTTCCAGCAGAGTACAGTGTTGACCAATTGCCGTGTTAACAGCAATCCGTCAGCTTAAATCATTTAATATTCACTTTATCTTCATTTTTGGACCTCATGTTTGTTAGACGAGACCTTGGATTGTTAATAGACGGACTGTATTCTTGACACCATGACTTCAGCTTTTTCAGAGGTATAACGATAGTCTAGATATGGTAAGCTGATGATTTAGACTCAAAGACTAGAACTTTACCTAAACGTATAGTATTTTATTCATATAGAATAGAATGCCTTTTATTTTGTCATATATACATATGCAGGTGTGCAGTACAACGAAATTCTTTCTAAATATTTCCCAGCTTGTTTGGAAGCTGGGGTCAGAGCCCAAGGTCAGCCATTGTACAGCGCCCCTGGAGCAGACAGGGTTAAGGGCCTCAAGGGCCCAACAGTGGCTGCATGGCAGAGCTGGGATTCGAACTCTCGAAAAAGCTCTACCCACTAGGCTACCACTATCCTATATTTAAATACAGAATGTTTAATCTCTTAATTTATATATTTTAAAAAGACTACTTGTTCACTACCCAGATGACTAGGACCCAGCTGCAGAAATAAAGTTCTAAGTAAATTGCAAAAAAAGCTAATCACAACTTAATCAGCCAAAACGGGACTCGAACCCACGTTGTAAGTCACAAAAAGTCTAACAATTACCTGACTCAGTAATGGATAGTTACAGAGAAGAAACTAGAACTTCCTTGTTTTGAGAATTAAACGAGGTAATAAATTTACAACGTTCAGCCCTCCGTACTCCGACCACACTGATCAGTTCAATTTTGTATTTCACTATCCATCCATCCATCCATCTATCTAACTAACAAGTTAAAGATCCATCCATCTATCCATCCATCCATCTATTTATCAATCTAACTAACAATTTAAAGATCTATCCATCCATCCATCCATCTATTTATCTAACCATCCATCCATCTATCCATCGATCGATCCATTTAAAGATCCATCCATCCATCTATCCATCCATCCATCCATCTATCTATCTATCTATCAATCTAACTAACTAACAATTTAAAGATCTATCCATCCATCCATCCATCCATCTATCTATCTATCTATCAATCTAACTAACTAACAATTTAAAGATCTATCCATCCATCCATCCATCCATCCATCCATCCATCCATCCATCCATCTATCTATCTATCTATCTATCTATCTATCGGACATGATCAGCCCTTGGTCACCCGACAACAATAATCACGTTCAAGATTCTTCTATTACATTATTATAAGTAACTTGTTTTTGTTTATTTATTTTTTTAATACTTGTCTTTTACCTTACCGGCTGCGTCAATGTGGAACAAAGACTCAGCAGCGCGCTGATCCTGGCTCACACTAATATAATATTGCGAACAGGTGAATCGAATTTGCGCTGATGAGCGCAGTGTCTCATGGGAAATGTAGTTTATTTAGGACTACAATATGTCGCCTTGCACTTCCGGTCTCTGAACTAAGTGGTGGAAAGTAAACATCAGTAATAGAAAGATATATAAATGTAGACGTCAGGACTAGAGCTAATTTAAACCTCAGGACTTAGGTCTGCACAGAAGCTACAATAATCTAGTCTAGCAATATACATTTCAGAACTAGAGAGCATTCAGATCATATTGTGATCTATTTATGTAGTCTTCACGTCTAGAACTGCATAAATAGATCAGAAATGCTACAGTGATCTTTGTGCAAAAGGAAAATGTTCTTACCAGGCTAAGTAAGTCATGGAGACGATGAACACGATCAGTACAAAAGCTCCTGCTGCCACACCATAAACCCACGTCTTCAACGTGCCATCTATACAAGACAATCAACACAGACAGATCAATACCAGCTGATAAATAAATAAAGCTTGTGTTCCTGCTGATCTTGCAAAAGATTTCTGTATTTACCATCGATTCACACAATCATCTATAATGATAAGTGAAAACCTATGGAGGCCACTGTGGCCCTGATAACACATAAAGTATATTGTTTTACATCCTTGTTTTGATGTGTGCCTTGCCACAATGTAATTTCAGTAATCTTCAGACAGTTCCTTGGGCTTCCTGTCTTGTCTTTGTCCTCACAATAAAGTGTAAATTGAGGGTCCTTAGAGACCCAGACTTTCCAAACTATATCCAGTATGTTCAAATTGCAATGGGTGGACTCCAGTTGAGTTCTGGACACAGCTCAAGAATGATTCAAGCAAACAGGATGCACCTGACCACAATTTGAAATGCCACTGGGTCTGAATTCTTTTGTGAATAAAAGATTTTGTAGTTTATCATTATGGGTGATAGAAATGTAGATTGATGGGCAAAAATGCCAAATCTATTCATTTAAAATAAATCCATAACACAGTAAAGTGTGCAAAACATCAAGTGGTCTGAATACTTTTTGAATCCACTGTGTATATATCCACTTAATGCACATTCTAGCACTCTGGTGTAGAAATGGATCAAATTTCAATCCCCAGGTTGGGCGGTCCGGTCCTTTCTGTGTGTAGTTTGCATGTTCTCCTTGTGTCTGAGTGGGTTACCTCCGGGGGCTCCGGTTTTCTCCCACAGTCCAAAGACGTGTTTGACATTAAACTTGTGAACTGATGAATCTTGTGTAACCAGTAACTACATGTCCTGTCATGAATGTAACCACAATGTGTAAAACATGAAGTTAAAATCCTAATAAATAAATAAATAAATACTATATTTACACCTAAACTGATATTCATACTAGTGACAGGGTTAAAAGATGTAATTAGGTGTGACATCACATGTTTAGATGTTTGGACAGTGCTGTAGATAATGTGTTGCAAACTACAGTTAAATAGTCTTGTGATTTCTGTTATTCTATTATTATTTCTATTATTTCTGCAACTGTTTCCTGTCTGTGACAGTTGACAATTGAAACAGTTCTTTGTCCATTAAGTAAATAAAAAATAGCTTTATATTTACTGCATTCAATTTTAAGCAGTTTACAAAGCACCTGGGTTCAGTCTGACTGCCAAATTATGGTTGAGAAGTACCTGGTGCGAAAGGTTGAAGGTACCAGGTTCGCCCGGAACGCCCTGGGAAGCTGTCACTGGGTTGTGTGGGGCTCATGGCTATGATAGTCTTCACATCAACCCTGCTGTCTCCTGCAGTGGGAATTTCCAGCACTGGGATCAGAGTGCACTGGTCCAGCACTCCATCCGATGTCATCACCTCAGTGTAGCCCTCCTCGCACCCACACACGCCGGCCTGTAGGGGGCAGAAACACTCCAGTTATACACAGAACAAGGATTCTATTATGAAAAACGTGTAAATAATAATCAAAAATAGTAAATGATAACTAAATAAGAGCAGTCTAGGAGTTTTATTCTTTTTTTTTTAAGATTCCACATACTTTTTGTGTCCAAAAGTCTTTATAATTGTACATTTATTTATATGGTTATTGTATGTTTTAGGTCAAAACTAAACCATATAGCAACACTTCTATTTAGCAACTATTCTTTACATTTGATGTTATAAAATGTTCTATAGTTTGGTTGCATAATCGAATAATTTCTTGTAGGTGACTATAATTGTCCATTGTTGATAATTTAACATTGGACTGACAGGTGAAGTGGACTGATGAGAACAGTTGTCTTTTATTAAACATAATGGTGTCTTATGTATGCTTGTTGGATGTACAGCACTTTGATCAATGTAAGTTGTTTTAAAACCGTATAGTTGCAACAACTATTGCTGTTGAATTTGTAACTTCTAAATTCTAATAACATTTCTGTGGAATATTCTATGAATATCTGGGAATATCTCAGAAAATCCCACAATTCGTTATTAAAATTTTTCTTACAGTTTCATGTTTTGCCACTGCTTTATCCTGGTCAGAGTCATGGTGGGTCCAGTTTCCATGGAATCACATAGCACAATGCAGGAACGCAGTAACGTCCTGAACAGTGCACCAATCCATCGCAGGGTCATTGGATAGCTGGATTAGCTGTCCAGTCCTGGTCATTTTATTTTTACTGCATTTCTTGTCTCTGTGTTCTTCCTAGTACGGTTAAAGATGTGTCTGAGTATTCATATGAGTGTAAATGTATTTGTGTGGGTGTTAGGCGAGAATAATCCCAGCATGTGTTTTTAAGATGAGATTTGTCTGCCTGCACTGCACGTCTCTATGAATATACACTTATACTTAAGTGTGTGTGTGTGTGTGTGTGTGTTTTCTTTGCCTTGCCTGCAGTTAGCAGGGGGTTTGGTATTCCCTCAGCAATCTCTGATAATGACTCTCAGTGCAGACTCAGTGTCGGATCAGTACACACCCATGAGAGAACAGAACTGAATCTCCAAAGCAGCAAATCAAATGAGCAGAGGCTCAGTTCCGATTCACACCCACAATAATTTCATTAATAATGCACAACTGGGGATTAACCATACTGATTGAGAGCTCCATCACATCTACTGCTGCACGAACAGCTGGTTTACACCTTACTTGTCTGTATGAGAGTGTATGAGATTGTTTAAAAAATATATTGTCTAACTAGCACACACCCCCTTCTACATGTGTAAAATTATCAGGTTATTCTCAGACAGGTGTGAAGTGACCATTCGCTTCTTTTAAATAACCCAGGGTTTGATTTTCATGGAGAAACTTTCAAATGCATGAAATCCATAAATGTACCTTCAAATTGTTGGATATTCTGCACAACCACTACTATCAGGATCATTTTATCAAGCATACAGCTTTGTCAGATCCAAGGCAAGACTGGTAGTAGTAGATTATACATAAAGATATATTCAAAACAAGCCAACAAGACAAATCCACAAAAACACACACCCACACACACCTCAGTACATTATAAATATTTCAGCTATGCCAGAAACTTTAACTAGTCTAGTTTTACCACAGTTTCCCATGGCTTTGGAATAGTGTGTCCAGCAAGCTCCTGGTCAAGTGTCCACATACGTTTGGCCATATACTGTATGTCAAACATATATATCTAGTGGAAATGCATACACATTGTAGTACATACACACTCAAACAAACACACACACACACACTCAGATACCAACCTCAGTGCAGTATGAGCGAGATTTGGTGCAGGGGGGGTCACATGACCTGTCGGACATGGGTTCAGTTGTCGCCAGACATCCACCTATAGGACGTGATCAAATGTTAGTATTTTATACTGTACAAGGCTGTAGTTCACCCACAACCCAAAAACAGTGTTTTGAAAAAGTAATCACCCCCTCATTTGATTGTGCAGAATTAATGATTTCTGTTCATTTATTAAAATTATACCATTACAAATATAAACATTATTTATTTATTCAACAAACAAAGTCATCCAAAACACATAGAACCTGCATAGAGCCATTATGAAAAAGTAATTCCGCCCTTGGTAAATCAATCAACTAGTTCACCAAAGGTAGATTTAAAAAATGTAATCTTCTATAGAATAAAGACCTTACCACCTGTCAAACATGCAGTGGTAATGTGATGGTGTAGGTTAAATAAGGTGCAATTACTGTTTCACACCAACATACATTTCTATTTTTATTGCCTCTGTTATGTAGGGAAGGTCACGTTTGGCTTTCTTTACCTCCAGCTCAGCTCATTTTGCACCTATGCTAAAACACCCCCTGATATTAACTGCATGGTCACACCTCAGACCCTCACGCTGCACATGCATTACCATTCATTCATCATTCCTCTGACTGCATGAACGAAGACGCGGCCAGAATAAATAACAAGATACTGAAACTCTGCAGTCAGTCCCTCATGAATACGTTTCTATACAGTGGACCTGCATGCAATTAAAATAAATCTCACAACAGGATGCTCAGGAATTCCACCACAAGGACAAAAGAGATGTGAAGAATATGCACAGCCATTCTCCATGAGCTATGGCCTAAAGGAGAATCCAATAGTCCTGTGAATTGACAGCCAGAGGGCTATAAAACCCCTGTGTGTCTGATCTCTGATGGCTCTTCTCCATGACAGATTTCTTGTCGTAGCCAAATTTGGAAGCATCTGCAGCAGTTGCTGCTCTATTCTTCTTTCCTCAAGGCAATGCTTCATACTACCAACACATTAGTAATGAGCTGTATTTGTGTTTGTGCTGGAGGAGTGTTGCAGAATTTGAAGTATCAGCAAACATGTTTACTTATTATAAACTCTGTGATGAATATTCATGAAGTCCCACATCTCAAAACAGCACATGAATATTCAACACTGAGCATTTGTGGTTTGAGAGTAAATGGGTGGGGTGCAGGATGCTATGATGTAGCTGCCCGGTGAAAGTGCTTTAATTTAAATGGTCTATCAAATTGAGAATACATGACTTAACCATTGACATTAATTAAAAGTAATATGTTATTATATGCAGTATAACTTACCAAAGGACCCAACAAAATATAGGCACACATAGACTAAACACTGGACACTTGCTATTCATCTGACCTGCTAATTTATTATTTGTCCTCCTCTGGCTTCTAAAAGTGCTACATACAGTGAACACGCTTTTTAGATTACATAGCCAAATTGACACCCCACAGAAACACAGACAGTTTTAGAGAGGGATTAAATCAGAGAGTGACATTGTCACGGATTAAAAGCTCAAACCGTGACAGTAATCAAAATAAACCCTGCTAGCCAGCTCTAGTCTGACAGCTAGTAAAAGCTCCTATTATTGTATTCTTACAACCTGTCACACTCAATACTTATAAATTCTGTGCAGTATGAAAAATAAGCAATGAAGTTCAGACAGAGCTGGCAAATCACAGCATATTAATCGTCTTCTAGTCTTGTGAAAATTGGAAGCACTTGATGTGTAAACCTGTTTTTATTATTTCAAAACCTGAATGTAATACATTAAGAAACATACCAGTGTGTTTCAATAAGTGGTATGTGCATGAAAAGTGTACTTAATCCTAGAGATTTTTACTATTTGTACATGCTATATTTGACAGAGTAAATGGTTTCAGATCCTCAAAGAAAACAGAATATTCACAACTAGGAGGTTGGCAGATGCTTTTATCCAGATACAGGATACAGTCAAAGCAACTGAGGGCTGAGAACTCTAAGCCCTAACAGCTTGGCAGTGGTGGGACTTAAACGAAACTTCTAAGCAAGAGCCCAGTACCCTAAACACTCAGTACTTCATTGAAATATCAAATTCCCTGTTTACATTTAGGTATTTAGCAGATTCACATATTCAAAGTGGGTTGCACAGTAGCTCGGTGGGTAGCGCTGTTGACTCAAGTATGAAAAAATAGAATAAATTACGAAGGGTCATTTACTTTTTCACATAACTAAATATCCCATGTTTATACTTACTGTATATGTTTAGAGTTACTAATATCCCAATATAAATAACACAGTATTTGACTAGTATATAAAACTTAGAAGCATGATGAAGGATGCACCTGTGACGTTTAACCCGTCTGAACGTTGACACCACACCAGACGTGAAGAGCCACTCCAAGGTCCGGTCATCCATTTATACCCATAACAGTGGCCCTCTGGTGGAGGATACAGAGCAGTACAGAGGATTTAATACACACTAGCTTTAACAAAAATACACACATTTATGAGAAAGCTGAGACGGACTTCTGCTACATTACCTGTGCATGGTCGGCTCTCCCATTCCTGATCTGGACACTGTTCCAGGTTCTCCGGTTCTTCGGCGAGTGTAGCTCGAGATCGGACCTGTACTGACCCGAATCCGAGATCCTCTCCACCTACACAGCTCTGCTGACATGCACTCCATGCCGTCCACTCTGTCAGATAACATTCACCTGCAAACACACATAGTTTAAGTAGATCTGGTCAATTATTTAGCTCATTTAAAGCAATATACACCTTGTTTCTACTTACACTGTATGGTGAAAAGTATTTGGACACCTGACCATGAGCTTGTTGGACTTCCCATTTAAGATTATATTAAAATAGAATGACCTCTATGTGATCTTTTCAGCTATAACATCAACCATTCTTCTAGGAAGGCTTCTCACAAAACAAGTAGCTCATAAACATCTCAACTGATGTTCTAGATCATTCCAGAGCTGTTCGGTGGGGCTGAGGTCAGGGCTCTGTACAGGACACTGGAGTTTCTTTAAACTAAGCTTTTTTCATGTCTTTATAGACCTGTGCACAGTGGCATAGTCATGCTGGAATAGGATAGGGCCTTCCCTAATCTGTTTCTGTAAGCACATTACTTTTTTATATAAATGATTTATTACACTTGTTAGTATTTTTTGTGGCGGAAACATATGAATTTAATAATTAGAAGGGGTGTCCCAATACTTTTGTCCATATATTGTATTTGAGATGCTCTGCTAGGGCGTATTGGATTTTTTATATGGTGGGTATAGCTTATAAAATGGCCAATAAATATACACACGTCAATGTATACACAGTACTGTGTATATACAATATTTATTGTGGCAGCTATTGTGTGAGCGCAGCAGATGTACTACTACAATGAGTTAACAAGAAATCAAGGACTAGCTGACAGTAAATACAGAAATAAAATAAAATGTGAGTTGTAATATCCATAAAGGCCACTGCTAGAAGAACTATAAACCCTGGAGTGGTGTTTTATTCATTGAAAGTCCATGAGAGTTGATTTTTGCAGTAATGCTTCCACCTGAACTTGACTGTGGATTTCATCATGCAGGCTGAATACAAAATTAGCATGAACTGAGTCAGACTGTCCTACAGTGATGGACATCCAGAATCAGGAATATATTTATATTCTGACTGATAAGAGTTTGGGAAAGGCTCTAGCGGTAAACAAATCTATTAAAATATAGACACCCTTGGTGTGGAGGAGCATCACAGAGCCTTTAGCTCAACTATAGTGAACCTATTTAGGCTGAATCGGAATGTTTAATGTACAAAAACTCCCACAGACAAATGTCAAAATCTTAAAAAAAGCCCTCTCATATGCCATAGCAGGGGAGGTGGCTGTGCCCCCGGAATGGGTAAGGGGGGAAATTATTTAGAAAATGATGTCGAACTTCATGATCAATTGCCCACATATGGTACTTTTGGTTATAAGGTGTATGTGTGTGTGTGTGGCTGTGTGTGTTTGTCTGTGTTTGCTAACAGTGCCAGGCACCTGTCACCTCACTATGGACACCATCCCAGGACAGCTGGGATGATATTTGCATAAGGTTTCAGGCAGTAAGTGGAGCATATAATGGGATTTCTATATGATTAGGGGTGGGGGATCAAGGGGTCTTACTATTAGTGGTGTCTGCTTGTGCTCAGCGCTTTAGGTTTGGGAAACTAATGTGTTTTGTCTTTGGGAGATATGTGATAATGTGTGGTTCTAATGTGGCAGGGCATGTGATAGTTTTTGTACAGCATTTGTAAAATGAAGCATCAGGAGGTGTGAAAACTGGTGAATATTTGGTTTCCTATCGGTTTACCTTCAATATTACACTGATATGCATTACATATAACCAGTTTATTTCCCTCATAACATGCATTTATTGTAGTTTTTTCTGCCAAAAGTACATAGAAACCTGATCATGAGCTTGCTGGGCAAAGCCTTGGTCGTTAATATGGAGCTGCCCTTCGATTTGTGGCTACAATAGCCTGAACTCTTCTGGGAGGGCTTTCATCAACATTTTGGAGATTGTCTGTCAGAATCTAGTGCTGCTGTGTGCAAATGGTCACTAGAACACCAAAACAAATATCCATCACTAGTGCTGTAATTTTGTATCGCACATGTAACCATATATTTAAATGCTCCAATCCCAAACCATGAGGTCTCAGTTTCCCTAGTGAACAGTGAGCTCTGAACTCTATGGCGAACACAGCACAGATGCAGAGTGGATATCACGCTGTCTTCTCTTTGCAAGCACACCATTAATAATCAATGTTTCCTCCTTTGTCTTGCACATTCAGATGCACACGGATGCTTATGAATCATTACAGTCACATCCCACGCTGCAAAAATCTGTCACAGCTCTTTTTCAAGTCATAACATTGTAATATATGTGTCACACAGACCAACGGCATCTAAGAATTGAGAAATGTTTTGTGTCATAGCACTTTCTAATGATATTACATCATGCTTAAAGATCCGATATGCACAACGTGCCAAACGAGACTCCAGCCCCTGTATGTTTGACCTTTTAAAACCACATTTAGTGCTTACTGGTTGAGAATGTAAAGCAGTCAGCCATACAATGTCTACAAGCAAACACCAGACTGAGAATGGTTCAGACTGATGAGCCATGTGACACTCAACATGCCACCATCCAAAGATGTACAGAGATGTCTACTTTAGATTGCTGCAAAGGTTCTATGATTTGTGGCAACAGTTATAAAAATAATCTTTCTGCCGCTCAGGTGGTACAGTGGTAAAGTACGCTAGCGCACCAGAGTTGGGGTTTCTAATACATCGTATCGAATCTCAGCTCTGCCTTCTGACTGGGCTGGGTGGCAGCATGAACAACGACTGGCTGTTGTTCAGGGTTAGAAGTAAAAAGTCGGATCATAGGTCCTCATAACTGGTGCACCTGCGGCCCCTGCTGGCTGACTGATGGCACCTGCACAAAGCTGAGGAATAATGCTGATGCGTGTGGCCCTCCGTACACAGTGCCCGTCGGTGTATGAACTTGACTCGTGTAGGTGAAAAATGCATCCTGTACTGACTGTACGTGCCGGAGGGGGCGTATGTCAGTTGAGAGGCGTCGTCAGTCAGCGGTGAAGGGTCGAATCAGTATAGAGGACGCATTCAGGGTAATTGGACATGACTAGATTAGGGGAGAAAATTGGGGGGAAAAAGTGGGGGAAATTATTTAAAAAAAATAATAATAATAATAATCTTTCCTCTCCCGGTATGACTGTGTCTCTGTGCACAAGTGTAGCAAGGTCCAGAAAAACATAAGTCCGAAAACCTAAATGATTAATTGATATGAGCTGAATTTAATTGTTAATTGCCAGGCATTCTAGTCCTAAAAAGTGATGTTCGGCTTTTAAAAGGGCTGAATGTAATCAAGCCTGGGTAAGTATAACTGAACCCAATTATTAATTACATTTGGTTAATTTGTTAGTCATACTTTTAAAGACTTCAATTAAATGTATTAATTGAATTAAATTGAAAGCTTAACAGCATTTAAATTTACTGCATGTTTAATTCATCTAGTGTCTTCGCATCCTCTGCACATGTTTATGTGTGTAGCAGGCATTACCTGGGCATGGCACAGTGCAGGCTTCCTCCAGAATGATCTGTTTATCTCCATCTACAGTCTGCTCCAGATCTCCGCACAGTTCCTCGTCCACCATGCTTCCCCCGTTGTTACCAGAGTTGTCCGAAACAAAGCAGGACACGTTTCTGAAGCGCAGACCCTCTCCACACCGAGCGCCCTGCACACAACACAGCCATAAATACTTCAATCCATCACTCACAAACATTTACTTACTTTTACCAAGGGATGGTTTAGACCTGCTTGTCCACCCACAGGTTTTTGGAAAGTGAAAGGAAACCAAAGTAACTGAATAAAAATCCCTGCATACTAGGGAAGGACTGTCAATTCATCTTCTGCATGTTCCTGCATGTTAATGGGGACCTGGAATACCCAATGGAAACTGCTATGATCACGGGAAGAAGATATTGAACTGAATCCATTCAGGCTTCCTAAAACCTTGGTGCTATTCATAAACCGGCCCACGTTTGCACCAGTTTTTATTGGAACCAAGGATGCATCATTAACTCAGGATGTCGTCAGTGGTTGTGCTGAAAAACCTATTATTTTTTTTACTCCAGGTTCAGGAACTGATTGTTTTTGGTGAAAATTCACCAAACAGTTTAAAAATAGGTGCACAACTTGGAACGAAACCTGTTCAACGTTGGTCAGAAAGGGCTAATAAACAGTGACTGGAGGCAAGGATGGAACCTAGGTTTCGTGGACCCATATTGATGTGCTGCACCCGCTCTACCAGCCTAGCCCTAAAGCCTTCAAAAGTTAAATAGTTCACTCTGAAATTAAGAATCTACACTTAAGCCTCTTAGAGATACAGCAAATAGGGTGTCATTATCCACTTCTCCAGGAAGCCCACTGTGCCATGAATGTGCCATGAAACAGCTCAGTTTGATGTGAATTTCATTTTTTTTACTTCTTTCATCTTTTCACCTCTGCTTAATATCCTTCAGAAAGCAAGTGAGGCAGTGTGGCAGGATTTGAGCCTCATTGTCAGAAAGCGAGGCATGAACTCGGGCAGCGGAGAACAAAGAGCCAAGTAAATATTTTCAGCACGGTGACAGGGGCGCGTGGCACCACTCAGAGCTGGCAGACAATAAAGGGAGAGGGGGTGAAACAGGGACAGAAGGAGCAAGGCACGGTGATTCCTTCATGTTGTCTTTAATTAAACCCCCCAAAGACTCCACAGTGCCGTCACATGACAACTGGGGCGAGACAGTAAAAATGCAAACGAACCAAAGAGGAAAAACAAGGAACGAATCAGACAGGATGTAGGTGAATGAAGTGAGGGGCTGTTGGCAGGGTCGGCTCGAGACAAAGGATGTTTAAGGCTAGATTTTACATTTTTAATAAAATACTTCATATGTCATTAATGTATACATAGATTCATTCATTAATCACCTCATTCTCAGTAAACGTTTAATCCTGGTCAGGTTCTTGGTAAATGTGGATCTTATCCTTGTAACAATCTTTGGGAGAGAATTTTGTCTTGTTGCTTCATCACTTGGAGATTCAATTTTGTATGTTTGCATGGGATACTGATCTCTTTACATCATGCATCACATGCATACATCACAGCAAGAACGCTTTGGTTTAATTCCTTGGCTAGACAGCCAGGGTCATTTCTGTGTTGAGTTTGCATGTTTGTTTTCCTCAGGATGCTCCAGTTTCCTACCACAGGTCCAAAGACATTCAATCAGGTCAGTTGGAGTGTGTCCGCCATGTGATAGACTGGGGTTTCCTGCCTTTTCCCCATTTAATCTGACCCACCATGACCCTGATTGAGATAAAGTGGTGGTAAAACAGACAACGAGCAAATAAATGGATGAATCATGTAACTGAATGAGGCAGCTCTGGCAAAGGTTGAAATCTGCTGAACTGACTATTTGGTGAGGTTCCATTCTAAGACAAAGCCATAATAAAGGCCATGATCTCTGCAGCATGATCAATTCTGACTCCAATAACCCAGAACAACCTTACCAACTGAGTTAATGGGATCAACATGAAGTGTATCCTGACCTCAACTTTACATGGAGACCAGACACTGTATCTCCAGCTGTAGCATGGTTTAACAGGACATGGCTTCCACTGCTCCAGCTGAGAGAGACAGGGACGTCCATCACCCTGAGATGCCTGGATCACTGTCCGTTGCCTCCACAGCTTCCCTACGAAATGAAAGACACATTCACCAGAGATTCAGGTAATGGACAGCACACAGAGATGCATACTGGATGGTTGTAGCTCAGGGGTTATGGCTGAGGGTTTAACATTAGGGTTCCAACTCTGAAGCAAGGTTTTTTTTTCTTTTATGGCAGCCTCTAAGCTCATGGCATTATAAAGCTTGCTTCACAGTGAACAGTGTCACCTGTGTTCCAGCTGCTTAATTTATAAAGGATCTGTTTCTGGTTTCAGCATAAGGTGACAGTTTGGGTTTTCCAGACTTCTGTTCCTTGTACTTTTTAATATGTACAGTCAAGCTAGCCCTATTTATGTGGACACTGTGAAGTCACTAGCTTTAGTCAATCAACGTGGAATAAGCAAGCCATGCCACAAAGTTAAATAATATTATATTTTATAAGTTTTTACACCACCAAATTAATCAAAAATTGTTCACTTAAGCTGCTGTTTGTCTTTCTACCCAGCAGATCACAAAAAGCTCCTATTTTAAAAATAAATGTTCTCTTTTTTGACAGAAAAGTATGTATGATAATTCAGCCACAAAAAGCAATCGACTTGAACTTTAAGGATAAAAAAGTTTGGTTCTTTTTTAAAGTTCATGCTCAGACTGAATCACGCATTAAGAGCTTTTACTGTAAGGGAAGTGTTTCGTATTACACATTCTATCACAGCTTGATACTCAGCGCTCAACTGAAGTGTATCCTGAACCGAGAACACCAATCATTTTAATCTCCTGCACATAACCAGCTCAGTGGATTCATTTCCCTTCCCTATCTTACGTCAGTGCCTGGAAATTCGTTCAAAATATACTAAATCATCAATGACATCCAATTTGACTTTAAAAGACGTGGGATAGGAAGATAAGAGCAGCATCGTCTTATAGCCCAGATTTATCCCCGCTGTTGAAGAGTGGCACCCAGGGGACATTTGCAATTAAGCTATAATGATCAGTTGCTCTCTCAGGGGAGTTTACTTGATTTTACACCCACTACAAATTTCATCAGGATAATGATCTTACATGGTGGGCTGAAGCATTACACAAGGCAAAAACACTGGAATCTTTACCCAACTGAATATAGGTGCTTCGTACAGTGCCTTTGATGGCACAATTTTATCATTTAATTATTAATTATTTATTTTTGTCATCTGCTTAGTCCTGGACAGGATCACAGACCCAGCACCACCTGAAAATTCTTGATGTAATGCGGGAGCGCCAATCCCTGTCAGCACTACATACTCAATGCTTATTGAACACCTTTGGGATGAATTAACATGTCGATTGCAAGGCAGGTCTTCACATCCAACATCAGTGCCTGACCATGCAAATGATCTGTCAACTAAAAAGGCACAAATTCCCATTGACAAACTGCACTGGTGATTATCTTTGTTTCATATACATAACGGTAAGCCATCCTGACAGCTTGTCAATCAAAAGGTATATTTATTTTTCTATTGTCATAAGAAATTTGTGCTTTTGCTGTACCAGCGCTTCCACCAAACCTGGCAAACCCTGGATAATTTTCTAAAGATAAATTAGCCAAAATTAAGACATATCCAAAAAAAACTTGCTGTAGCATCTGCCCAGTTTGGCTCAACCAAGTGTGAAACAAGGGTGTGAATTCTTGTGAATTATGTTTTTAGATAGCGTTTTGTTTTCTTTTTTGGTTTATACTCAAAAAGAAAATGCTTGGAGGCTGTATACTTTTTGAAAGTACTAAGTGATACATGATGTACTGACCCAGTACCGTTCCAGGTTATATATCGTTCAATTTCCCACTGAGCTCAGAGTACAAGTCGCTGCCATTCAGCTCACAAATGGTAAAAGCGCTAAAGGGTGAGTTCTTACTCTCACTATGTCGACACACAACCATCCGTCTTCCTCTAATGTTAGCATCCAAAGGTCACCTGGTCCAACACAGCCAATTAGCCTGCTCTGCTTGAAGCCCTGACATCTGACTCGCTCATGTTTAGAAGAATGTCTTAATGGCTCTGCACTAAATACAAATCCTGTGCTCTTGCAGGCACAGAACCATAGAGACATTATCTTGAGTTGTTCTTTAATGAGACTGATTGCTGACTGCCCTGTGGGGGCAAAACACGACGCTCCTTAATGTCGAAGGCGATCAGAGGGTATCGCATCAATGCACTGCCTTCCAGCAAGGCAAAGGATTTGCCAGTGCATCTTCTCCACAGGCTTGTATCATATTTCATCTTCATTCCCATGGAGACGCTTTGGAGACGCTCTTACGTTTTGTGCTTATTGAGTCTTCGTTGTGAATTTTGCTGCACTTTCTAATGTGCTAATTAGTGACATACAATACATGGCCAAAAGTATGTGGACACCCTGTCTAATTATTAACTGTAGGTGTTCTATCCACATCTTTTGCTAAAAGATTTATCCAATCAATTATATATAATAAGTGAGGTCTGATTAATGCTTTTAGTTTTGGAGAGGAATTTTCAACAAGCTCTGTGCACTTATTCTACCAGTTGTTTAATCCTACGTTTAGACTGGCAGTGATTTTTTTGCCTCGTCACCCGAATCGCTGATTGCTCATCGCCCTGTGTTCACACCGGAAGCATCGTCATTGCATGTGGGTTTGGTTGGCATGATTTAATTGACACCAAGCATGACAGTGCAGCATACTTTACTGGCTAGTAGCTACAGAGCGTATAGAAACAAATCAGGTTCCTTCACAGCCATCTAGGAACCAAAAATGGAGCGTACCATTTTACAGTGGTAGAGATAATGCGCATACTGCTCTGCTCAGTGCTAATTTCTTATCGGTAATCACCACATCTCTTCATATAATTCGCATAAAGCTAAACTTTGCTCGACTTTTCATATCACCAACTCTGCCAGTCTTATTGTAGGGTAACATAGCTGTTTTGGGCTTAATACTATTCCTTTTATAACCAAACATCTTTCTAACACAATGCCAAAATCTGTCAGATCAGTCAGAAAAGCATAATTTTTCCCCCCAGGCTCCTTCCAGATTTGCCTCTGGTGTTGGTGCATTATACATCTGTATGTTGCCCGTGTGCCAAACAGTTCAGGGAACATCAGGGGGGCGCTGGTCTACTGGGCAGAAAATTCAACACCAGCTGTCTCCATACAGCAATTGGCCATTTAAAAAGGAATTTACTTGGGTGATTTCTGCTCTCAGTTGGACGCACTGTGTGTGGTTTTCTGATTCATGATCTGATAATAGAACAAATCATGCATGTCCTTTACTGACAGGTGTCTGATTTTACCCATTATCGTCTTGGTGCAAATGGAGTTCCAGTCACCATGAGCTGTGGTTTATCTGCTTGGCAAGCTTTTTCTTTAAGAAAATCATCCCGCCTGGGGACAGATTATGGTGCCACTAAAGCTTTGCCAGTGCAGGTGTTTCACAGAGGCAGTGATTGCTCTGTCTCTCCGCTTCCTGTAGTCAAGTGGTTCCTGACGCCCCAGGCACAGAGGCATAAAGGACTCACAATCAATCATCTAAATACACTAGGAGGTCTCATCCTCTGTTTTTCTTATAACAAAACCATCATTTCACGAAACAGCTCGGGTTGCAGTTACAGTTAAAGTTGGGATTTTAATCATGGCTGCAACTTTTCTTTTTCTGTAACTTAATAAGTAAAATCTGAAAACTGAAACTGAGAATTTGGTGTAGTGTTGTTACAATCTTATAATGTTATTTAAACTTGTAGCATGGCTTTCTAAGTTCTTTTAGTGATTGTGATTGATACCCTTTAGAGCTTTGTAGCCATTTAAATAAGACTAGTTTAACAGCATTAGAAAGGTAGACTGGAATCTTTTTACAAAGGACAAAAAGAAAGCCCAAACCAAATGTGACTGGACATTCAAATATAATCCAAATGTCAACCAAAAAGTAAAACCTAAAAAACTGAATAAGTGGCTGCTGTCTACACATAAAAGCAACTTGCATTCTTTGTTCAAACCTGGCAAAGGTTTGAAAAGTACCATCCACATACTTTATAAAGGTGCAGTCAAACTATTCCTGTTAATATAGGCACTTGGAAATCACCAGCTGCATTTCATAATCAATGAGGAACAATTAAGACATCATGCAACAAAGGTCAATGATATTGAACTCTGTACACTATTAATTAGAGTCAATTCTAAGAGTTGAAGTACATTATATTGTCTAAAGGTAAGTGAACACCTAACCATGACATCCTTATTAGACATCCGTTTACCTGAAAGGCCACATGTATGGGAGCACTCAGACCAGGAAGACCAGTCAGACATCTGACAGTTTATGGGACACTCAACCACACAAGATGCATTCATCTGCCACTTCCTCTCCAGATCAAGCTGAAACAAAAACATATTTTAGTAATGTAGAATAAAACCGATAATTTTAAATAATGTAACAGTATACAGTATCTACAGATTATAGTATCATACCTCTTCACAGAATTTGAGGTCGACGGATTTTCCATCACTGCGCACACAGTCCAGCATGCGTGTTTTAAATCCACTTCCACATACAGCTCGTTCACTCAGCTGGCATGTACTCCAGTCTGAAAAATCAACACAAAAAGCTCTTATATTTATAAATCTGTATTTTTATTATCGTCTGCAAGATACCAATACCAAGTACAAATAATTACCTGTGATATTGTAGGAGTAGTGAAAGCAGTTGGTGTTGAGAGTGCAGGGCTCTTTTTCGGTTGTAGAAGGGCACTGCTTGGATTCGCCAGGCTGTCGGATAGGAATGGCAGTCCTTTCTCGGCTGTTACTCACACTGCATGGCTAATTACAAAAATTATTACAAAAAGTGAATTAAACATTTAGTGACAACACAGAGAACAAATGACTTCAGCTACCATTAACATTAAAGGTAATAAAATCTATAGAGTAGTGGAGTACTAACAGCTTCTCAACTGCAAAAAAAGCTGACTGCAGTTTCTGCATGCTAATAGGTAATGGTGTGGAACAGTGTAGTGGGAATAAATATTTCTCTGATGGAACCATTAAACCATTAAATGAGTAAGTTTAAGAGAGCTTAAATATTTGGACTGTATTGCAATAAACACTATTAAATCATACATTTAATGAGAAAGTAGAGAAAATCTTAATTAATTTGGAAGAACTTTACAGTAGTTGGAGCTTTAAACAATGCTAGTACTAACTAAAGATATTTGCTGATGTCTGAGGTTTGATTTGGAGGTTATCCTGCAATTCCTTCTATTTCTGGCTCTGTGGTAATTAATGTCTTTTTGGCTTTGCCCAGAAGCACATTTGATGTGACAGAACAACTCGGTTTTTTTTACACAAGGCTAAGCCACAGAAAGTTGTCTGCACATCGCTGATCTGCATTAGTGCTGCTGCCGGAGCGCTGATGAATCCGAAAGGCATGACTTTAAATTGGTACATTTTCACTACCCACTCAATGGGAGAATGAAAAAATGGAGATAAGTTGAAGCTAAAAAATAGGCTCTGTGCTCACCAGAGCTTGTAAAATCAAAGGTTCATATTATGGTTTAAGGATAAATAGTGTGAGTTTTTAGAATTTCTATAATGCATCGTGTGTGATTTTATGTACAGTTAGACCGTGCATTAAATATACTGACTAAAGATACATTAAAGATTCTGCTGTACTTCTGTAAAAGTAGAAATTATTCATTCTTATAATGCAAATGGTAATAAACTGTTTAAATAAGTTTTGTGTTCCAAACTAGAGTGTTTTATAGCTTTCTTCACAGTTTTATGTCATTACATCATAGCATGTACTAAACAGGATGTCAAAGTCTTATCAATGCTGATTATTCTGGAGGTAAGTGATTTGGGACACAACCCTTATTTTATGGTTTAACATAAACAACCTAAACTGCTTAGTAGAAAAAACATATTCTTTATAATACATTGTATAACAAATATATTTTAGATTAATATGGTAAGACATTGTTATATTGTAGATACTGTTCCTTTCATAAGACCAATTAATTATCTTATTAATTAATGAATTTTCTCACAAGTGTGCATCTACTCCAGGCGCTCCAATCAGACAGGACGCAGTCCTCTGGACAGGGCAACTTGCTCTCTCTGGCTCCTAGAGGCATCTCTTCTGGGTCACAAAGGTAGTCCTCCACTGGGTCTGAAGGTCCATCTATTGTATTCTGCATGCACCTTCAAAGGAAAAAAATGGATTTTTATTAATGCCTGAATTTGCTTATGATATAATGTTTCATGTAGAATGAAGGATGTTTGGTTTGTTTTACCTAACTTTCCTGGTCTGCACGCCCTCCCCACAGTTCTCCTTCAGGTCCACATTGCTAACTTTCCAAACGCTCCAAGGTTCGGCTACCCAAACATACTGCCCACAGTCACTCTGACATGGTACAACCTCGTAGACCTGTTAGGACATTACAAACACTTTAGCACCAGTGTACAAACAGTAACCAAACAGCAGTTATTAAAGACTGCAAATGTACAACTCACCTGAGCCTGTGTGTGAGTCCCATGGTCAGATAAAGAAACAAAGAAAACAGACAAACATTAAAATGTTTATGGATTTAGGTCTTTAAAAAGCCATTATTTTCTCTTTACCCCCTTTCACATATGTGGTTTTACCATGGATGGTACTACTGGTAGTGTCTGGTCTTGGGTCCTGGGGCCTGGTTTTGAACCTTGTCTAGGGTTACTGTCTGTAATGGATTTGGTATGCATTTTCCATGTTCATGTGGGTTTTCATGTGTACTTTAGTTCCATCACCTCTGAAAACATGGTTGTAGGGAGGCTGGCTATTTTTTCCCTACTAGATAAGGCTAAATAAGCAAATGGGTAAGTGTGTAATGCTCTGCTATAAATGTGTGTCCTCTTCCATAGTGGCACAACATGGGTCCTGAGAACCTAAGTTAAATCCTCATTTCCAATCACTGTCTGTGAGGAGATTGGCATGTTCACCTCCTGTCTGGGTGTTTTTTCC
This sequence comes from Trichomycterus rosablanca, assembly GCF_030014385.1. NCBI lineage: Eukaryota > Metazoa > Chordata > Actinopteri > Siluriformes > Trichomycteridae > Trichomycterus > Trichomycterus rosablanca. The sequence continues at coordinate 4,183,418 of NC_085989.1, read as the reverse complement.
AGATTCTCTCATTTCTTTTCCTTGCACATCTAAAACATGCAGTAGAAGAACTTGTTGCTTAAGTGAGTGCATTTGTAAGTGATTGAAGCCCTGTGATGGGTTGACACCCAGTCCAAAGTGTATTCCTGCATTCAACCCAGTGTTTTCCAGTGGCACCAGACCCACCCAGACCAGGATTTTATTTAGGAAGTTTTATTACCATTTGAAAGCTGCAAGTGATTAAAAATGGTGGTTTTGAGTATGAAAGGAGCTTATGAATAAATAACCATGATATGTCCATACTAATGAACCTGCACATTAAAGTGAGAGGTCCTGTTTGGTCCTTTGTTCTAATATTTATTACATCCTGGTCTATTCAGTTAATAATTAAAACAATACCAAAGTTTACTGTAATGAATGTTGTCATTACCTGATTAACATGGTCTAGTTTGGGACATGGTCTCCCTCCATTATAGGGCTTCTCCCTGAGCCATTTCGAGCGCACTTTCACCCCACTTCCACACGACTTGCTGCAGCGAGACCAGTTTGACCATTCGCTGAGTTTACAGTCAGATGGACATGGGATAATACAGGCTTCTTCAATATAACCTATACAAACGAAAGAAAAACAGATGAGAAAATGCAGCAGCTAAACCAGAACATATGAAAAATGTGTTTACCAAAGAATAAAGATAAAAAAATGTCAACACAATAAAAATTGAGTAAAGTTGTAGTAAAGTAAAACATTCTTTTTTTGCATGTTCTCCTTTTCTCTAATTTAATTATTTCCAATTCCCCACTACAGTTCCATTGCTGCCTGCACCAGCCCTTGTCTTTTATGGCCTTGTATTGTACACAGGTGTCCAGTCAAACTGTTAATCTATGTCTGCTTATTAATTTCCTTATAAATTAAACACTAACAATTAAACACTCATTTTACAATAACATGGTCTAATATGTAGCGACTATATTCTCATGCCAGGACCATAAAACTTTCTTGCTACTGAGAGTTTCTAATCTTGCAGTAACAGGCATAAAAAAGATGGTTTAAAGCAGCAGTTGATCTTTTCCCATCACTTCCTCCCATCATCAGTCTTATCTGGTTAATATCGTGTTCAGCTCAGTTAGCTGGTACGCTAGTAACTATGGTGATGGTTTCAGATAAAATTAATAGACAGGATTACTTAGATCTTTCTGTTTATCTTTTTTATAGCTTCTTAATCAGTGTTAAAAATTGTAGGCACCCACGCATCATACTGCTGTGATACTGCCATGTCTTTGCTTTTTAGATTTTTTACATTCAATTTAACTCCACTTCAAAGCTCAGGGTATAAAACGAAAGTTTCTTTTAAAATTACAAACATCTATTTAATCAGACTTCATAACCAGCACCGCCCCAAGCACAGACAATCATCACCATCACAGTAATTTATATGGTTTCATATCTGCACTCATTTAATATAAACCTGAACCATATGCAAAATCTGTGCAATACCTGTCTATGTTAAAAAGGTTTAAGGGCCCAAATGCCAGTGGATTTTACTCAGTTATAGTTTTATCTAATAACATATCTGAAAATATATTTGCCACCTTTAAAATTGTTTGTTTCTGCTATTTTACCTGGAATTGATTTGCATTGTAAGTATTTTAGTCATAACAATGTGGTATGAAAGTCAAAAACATCTATTAGTCAGGTCATTACACTTCAAAAGTCAATAAACAATAAATTCCAGGCAAAATAATAACAGAAAATAAAAATAAAAATATATTTATTGCTATTTACTCTCATTTCCACAGATCACTTTGATGATCTGGGGGTCTAATATTTTCAATATTTCAGTGTGGGAATTGAGTCTGAAGACTAAATGCAGTGAAATTCAACAAATAAAAGGGGTCTAATGTAAACAAAGAAGATGCTCTGGGAGCTGTTGAGGTGCTTAAAAATCCTCTTGTATAAAATACTATTATACCAGTACAACACACAATTAAACTGCACTGCCTGTTTACACCTTTTCTATACAGTATATATCACAATAAAGCAAAGCAAAATACTGCGGAATACATACATTCACAACATGGCCAAAAATATATGAGCACCCTTCTTACTTATGTAGTTTGTAATGATATGCTAAACACATTTATGGTCACGTGCTTACATGTATTTGGCCAAATAGTGTAACTTTTATTTTATGTATGTTTGCTTCTGATTAAACAGCCTCATACATTCAGGTGAGAAATATTTAAATAATGTAGGATTATGAGTGGTGGATTAAAGCCCACCGAACTCATTCTCCTGCAAACCGCCTCAGGCAGCAAGTCAATTCCGCTCAAAAAATGCTTCAATGCTTTACAGACTAAACTTGTATGGTAGACACATAATACAAAGAATAAAGAACATAAACCTTCCAACCCCCTCCCCCCAAACACAATGAAAAGCTATCTCCATCAGCTTGGCTCCAGGTTCAGGACTGTAAGTCTCTGAACTCCTCAAGGGCTTCTTGAGATCCACTGTACACCCAAAACCCAGCAGATTACTCATCCATTTGCTGTGTGGCTGGCTGTAATGTAATCTCAGAAACACAGATTCCCAGCTTTTCTTACTGGCAAAATGCTAATTTGGCTCAGTCGGAGGAGCCCTGACAGATTTAGGCTGTGAGTGATGAAACAGGCTCTTACTCCCCACATCGATTCACATCTATTGAATTTCCCATCAGTAGATGCTAAGCATGCACAATGAGGTGAGTGTTTTCCTGTCTCCTGTTGAGATCTTTTAAACATACAACATTGATTATGAGGAATACTAGAACAATGACCTTGTAATGTTGCAAAAACACTTGGGTGCAAACATGCAAAATCTTAATTACCTAACATCTGTCAGTGATCATTGTGGGTGTCTGAAGTAATAACTGTACTACAGACTTTTAGCTAACAACTACTGTGTGGATCAGTGATGTTAATCTATCTATGAGGCTTTATAAGTGTTATTAAATTATGTAACTAAAAATTTATAAACATGAAAAAAAAAAAACGCTTTTCTTTTGTGTGGCTTAATATTGCATAATTAATACTATATTATTTAAGAATTTAAAATGTATTGTGGTAAGAAGCAAGCAATCTAATGCAGGTGTTTCTAATAAACCAATGGCTGAGTGTTCATGTCTATGTATATCAAGAACAGTGTCTTACCATGACTGTTGCAACGAGACGTTTCAACGAGGCGGTTATCCTGGTCATAGCACACCATAGCCTGGTAGCGGTAGCCCTGACCACACTCCTTGATATCCCCCTGAACTTTCATGCCCAAGATGCCCTCAACTCGGCCTCCCTCAGGCAGGATGCAGTCAGACCAGTTGCCCACGGGCTGGGCGTTGTACTTATTGCAGGGGCAGTACTGGGTCTCGGTTAGAGGGTAGATCTGAGTGTTTTTACAGTGGTCTCGTTTCTTACTCTTACCTGAGGGGGAAAAAACATGGACATAAGTACGTACATAACAACTCAGAGTGTTTTCTTTGATGCACTTCACAGAAGCACAAGGACACAGTAAATATAGGTTATGCTTGGAGTAAAAAGGAAGTGGAAATAAATCTGTTGCTATTTAGATTCAGTTAAGCTGTTGAACTTTCACATTCCACACAAAAAGATTGGGAATTGATCTTATGTGGCATTTAAATTTATCTAGGTGAAACCAGTGGTACACCCGGTTGCACATTTTTGTGATTTACGAACATGCTAATGGCCGGGGACAGATTTCAGCTGCCTCCTTAAAAGTATCATAAAAGGAACACTTAATAAATAGAGTGTGTTTCTTAAAACGTGTGCCCATCTACTTTAAAAAAGCATTTTGTAAGATCTGGCACTGAAGGTGAACAAAAGGCCTGACTCTTCATCGACATTCCGGTTCATCTCAAAGGTGTTCAGTTGGGTTGAGGTCAGGTCACTTTGTAGACCTCTAGAGTTGTTCCACACCAGACTATGTTTTTATGAAACATGTTTTGTGCCCACAGGAATAAGACTAATTTGACAGCAACCACTGATCAAGTACAAGAAACAATAGTGCCTTGCCAAACTGTGGTCTCTCTGCTCTACTCACCCACAAGCACCCTTCTTCGAATCCGGACCCCAGCGCAATCAGCTGCACAGGATGAGAATTTAGACCAGCTGGTCAGTTGGCAATCATCTTGGCATGGAAGCTGACAGGTCTGGGTAAGAGGGGGCATGGGCCCGGCTTGTTTTAAACAATTAGCGATGTCTGCTGGTCCACCGTCCTGCTTCTTACAGGATATGGCTTTTGAAAACAGAAACAGAGACAATATCAACACAACAGAGTCAAAAAGTCTTCAGTTTTAAAAAGATCTTTAATGATAATCACACCACCATGAATGTAACCTACCAGGTACCTACAGTGCCAGTTAGCCCCTGCACCCCTTATCAATGTGAGGAAACAAGTCACCACAACCCGTTTCCAGATGAGTCTGAGACCTTATGTCTACATTGTAACCACATGGGCAAGTGAAAGGAATATGTTGTGTAGCTTTAAAGCTAACAAAGGTACAACTGAATCCTTTTTGATTTTTATAGCTGCCAGCTAGGGACTGGTAGGTAACATAATTTGATTGTCGGTTTAATGCCAATTTATCTATACGGTCTATGTAAGCTCATACATGCCCGGGATTAACTGTTGCCTTAAGTGTTAGGGAAGACCTGGTACAGGGTCAATAATGCCCTTAACTGGACTCAAAGTTAACCACGCATCTCCCTTGCTAATTGTTGAACCACACAGGAAGCCACCAATGTTACTAAAAATAACCACCAGCTTTATCATGTGAGGTTTCACATCCCTGATAAACTCCCACCACCCCAGACATCAATAGAAATGAAAAAAAGAGGTCTATCGCTGCATTTTTACACAGGGATGAATACTGAAACGCTCACACATTTGTTCTCATATCGAATAAAAGTAACCGAGTGATGAAGTGGTTCAAGCGCAGAGTAATTCCTATTGACTGGTCATTGCTGAACAGATTCAGACACAGGCAAGAGGGTAAAAGGCTTTGGATTGGATTGTCTTTTCAGCTCTGTCTGCATTCATCAGGATACTGTTACAGGTAATGAGGTCTAATGGAGAAAGAGCTGCTAAAAGTCTATCTTATGATCAGATCTGAACGATCTACTGCCCGTTTTCTTTATGCTGCTAATAGAAGTCTGAGAACCATGTGCAAATAGTCTCTTATGCTACACCTTCTAGTCTGGCACCTTCCATTTAGTTCTGCTGAAGTGGTCTCGCTTTCTCCCGATCGGCTTCTTTAAACTCTTTAGCAAGCACTTTAACTTTTCTGAGCACTTTTGTAACTACATTAATTAAACACAGTAGCGCTTTCTCAACTCTTAGCTTAGCATAGCATCAATATGCTGCACTAAGAAAATTATAATGTGCTGTACGAACATATAGGGTCTGTTGGAAAACCTAGTTAGCTGCCTTGCTGCCTACTGCCTACCTGAGCAGCTGCCTCAGTAGTGAGGATTCTAATAAGACATTGAACTTATAAGGCAGGTTATTCAGACACACTACTTAGACAGCAATTATGGCAATTAGAAGCTAACACAGTTAGCCTTAGGACATTCAAGCCAATGGACTTTTGGTGGCACAACCCACTATCATTCCAACTCACATCTCCCTCTGTGTACCGAAAATGGTTGAATAGTCACTGACGATCGTGAATTTTCAAAAAAATCCCACTTGCTGGGATTGCTTTCACCGGTAAGGATCAGGCTCTTCCTCGTCATTCAGTCAGATTATTGCTCAGAATGCACCTACAGTGTATCACAAAAGTGAGTACACCCCTCACATTTCTGCAAATATTTCATTATATCTTTTTTATGGGACAACACTATAGACATGAAACTTGGATATAACTTAGAGTAGTCAGTGTACAACTTGTATGGCAGTGTAGATTTACTGTCTTCTGAAAATAACTCAACACACAGCCATTAATGTCTAAATTGCTGGCAACATAAGTGAGTACACCCCACAGTGAACATGTCCAAATTGTGCCCAAATGTGTCGTTGTCCCTCCCTGGTGTCATGTGTCAAGGTCCCAGGTGTAAATGGGGAGCAGGGCTGTTAAATTTGGTGTTTTGGGTACAATTCTCTCATACTGGCCACTGGATATTCAACATGGCACCTCATGGCAAAGAACTCTCTGAGGATGTGAGAAATAGAATTGTTGCTCTCCACAAAGATGGCCTGGGCTATAAGAAGATTGCTAACACCCTGAAACTGAGCTACAGCATGGTGGCCAAGGTCATACAGCGGTTTTCCAGGACAGGTTCCACTCGGAACAGGCTTCGCCAGGGTCGACCAAAGAAGTTGAGTCCACGTGTTCGGCGTCATATCCAGAGGTTGGCTTTAAAAAATAGACACATGAGTGCTGCCAGCATTGCTGCAGAGGTTGAAGACGTGGGAGGTCAGCCTGTCAGTGCTCAGACCATACGCTGCACACTGCATCAACTCGGTCTGCATGGTCGTCATCCCAGAAGGAAGCTGACGCACAAGAAAGCCAGCAAACAGTTTGCTGAAGACAAGCAGTCCAAGAACATGGATTACTGGAATGCCCTGTGGTCTGACGAGACCAAGATAAACTTGTTTGGCTCAGATGGTGTCCAGCATGTGTGGCGGCGCCCTGGTGAGAAGTACCAAGACAACTGTATCTTGCCTACAGTCAAGCATGGTGGTGGTAGCATCATGGTCTTGGGCTGCATGAGTGTTGCTGGCACTGGGGAGCTGCGGTTCATTGAGGGAAACATGAATTCCAACATGTACTGTGACATTCTGAAACAGAGCATGATCCCCTCCCTTCGAAAACTGGGCCTCATGGCAGTTTTCCAACAGGATAACGACCCCAAACACAACCTCCAAGATGACAACTGCCTTGCTGAGGAAGCTGAAGGTAAAGGTGATGGACTAAACCCAATTGAGCACCTGTGGCGCATCCTCAAGTGGAAGGTGGAGGAGTTCAAGGTGTCTAACATCCACCAGCTCCGTGATGTCATCATGGAGGAGTGGAAGAGGATTCCAGTAGCAACCTGTGCAGCTCTGGTGAATTCCATGCCCAGGAGGGTTAAGGCAGTGCTGGATAATAATGGTGGTCACACAAAATATTGACACTTTGGGCACAATTTGGACATGTTCACTGTGGGGTGTACTCACTTATGTTGCCAGCCATTTAGACATTAATGGCTGTGTGTTGAGTTATTTTCAGAAGACAGTAAATCTACACTGCTATACAAGTTGTACACTGACTACTCTAAGTTATATCCAAGTTTTATTTCTATAGTGTTGTCCCATGAAAAGATATAATAAAATATTTGCAGAAATGTGAGGGGTGTACTCACTTTTGTGATACACTGTAAGTATGCAGCATTTTTAGGCATTAACAATTTAGACATGCCTTCTTCCCAGGACTGTAGGATGACGTAAAATGTAGAGAGATCACTAGATGAGACAGACCCAGTGCTTGTTGGACATTTCACTCTAAAACCATGAGCAATATGGAGTCACTTCTCTTTGTGGCTATAACAGCCTCCGCTCAACACAATGTGGCAGTTATTATTACAGAGACCCGGGTTATTGCTTGCAGGTTGTGTACTGTAACAGTTCACAATCTAGATTTTGATCACCATCAGACTTTGTTCATGTGTGCTGGTGTGCTGGTGTGCTTACTGGTTCAATGGTTATAAATGAGATTTTTTTTCTTGCTCTCTGTGTGGTAAATTGTGATGGATCAATCGGATTCTCTATCCACATCTAACACTCAGTGTGTGGAGGAGTTACTTAGCATCAAAGCACTCCACTGGATTGGAAATGCTACAGGATCTAACGGAGGTACAGCACCATGAGTGATTAAGGAACTGCTTTTATATGGTCAGAGCTTCTTTGATGAATTCTTTAAAGAGTCAGATACGAAGCATCTCACCATATGCTACAGGCGTCCACCAACGCAGGACTGAATCAAATTAATACAAACATTTTATACAACACATGAAGGTTTTTAATTAGCTTATTAAAGAATATGGACACACATTATAATCGTCAGGCTTTCCACTTCATACAGATTGTGGAAGGCCCTTTTATGATTCTGATCTAGTGTCACTGTTTGGTGTGGAGGAACTAATGTGACCTGTACAGAACCCAAACCTTGTCTGACTAAATAAGCACAAATCCTAGATATAACAGCCTTGATTTAACACCCTTGGTCTTAGAATGGGATGTCAAACAAGCTCATAAGCAAGTGTTCACATACTTTTAACCATATAGTTTAACATCATTTATTCCATTTCCCTAAGTACTTTAATCCAAGAGCACTGGACACAAGGCAGGACTAAACCCTGGACATGGCACCAATTCCTCACAGGGCAACCCAGAGCAAACCTACACAAAACATGCTAAACTCTACACAGTTATTGACCAGAGGAAAATAATAAAGACCATTCTTCCAAGTCCATTTCAAAGCAGAAATAATATAAATATGAAGACCTTGTTAGCATGATGTAATTATTTATTCATTTCTTTCCTTTTTTTCAATCATGCTTCATCCTGATTAGGGTAATGGTGGGCCCAGGCCATTGTAAAAACTGGGCACAAGACAGGCCAATACATCACAGTGCACACTTATCCTTTCACTCAAAGACATCAGCCAATCTGCATTTACCTCATGCACGTTTTTGGAACTAGAACGGACATTGGAATACCCATTAAAAACACACACGGAAATAAGAACAACATGTTAAACTCCATACAGACAGTAACCAGACCCAAGGATCGAACCCAGGTCCTCATGACCCTGGTGGTGTAGAGCACCCATCCCAGCAGCACCACCACCATCTGATCCTTAAACATGTTACACTGCTGTGATCTCTGTACCTCTCGCCTGCAGTCCTGGTCCACACATCTCTTGAGCTCCTGGACTGTCCTGCCGAATGGACCATGGTACCAACTGACACCTCCTCCACTTATGTGTTTTCCACCTTCAACCAAGCAGAGGAAAAGGATATTATGAATTCTAAACCATAAAGAATAACTATTTTATGATACAGTTTGAAGCTGTACCCACCTGTATCCAGTACAGACAGAAGGCACTTCACAGTCTTTCTCCTGGTAAAGCACCTCTGGGCAGTCCTGACCCCCATTTGCAGGAAGCTGAATGATTATACGTTTCCTTGACTGTTTTGTTTTAGTGGCTTTACCTTTAAAAAAGAGAAGCAAAGACAGATGGAGAGTTAAAACATGTCCTGGATTGGATTTATACAATGTGGACCAAATAACGGAAACACCACAAATGCAGTTTTTAATTATTTCTTTGATATGTGAAAATATAAAACGAGTGGGCTGACACATTTACAAAAAAGGCTCAATAGTAGGTGCCCGAATGTCTCGTACATCAGAAACAAAAATCATCAGTAACAAAAACCAATCTGCATAGAATCTCCCAATTATTCAATTATTATTAATTATATTATTATTCACCCAATTACTGTCCCAGTTATTAAGCAATCAGTTCTTTTTCTCTCCAGTTGCAGAATTAATTAAAATCTAAAGCCTGCAATTATAATTTTTTCTTATTTTAACTGTACATTTATCAAATGTTGCCCATATTTGGTCCCTGGCTAGCAGATAGAGGCGCCTGTGCAGAAAGCATGGGCGAAAAAAGGGCTTCGTACGGGTCAAAGGAGGTGTGGGCAAAAAAAATACCCTCCTCGGACGCAGTCAGTGATCCCCAGCAGTGGAAGACAGATTAACTACGCTAAATTGGTGGGAAAAGGGAAGAAAATGCATAAATGAACAGAATATGTGTGTGTGTGTGTGTGTGTGTGTGTGTATACTGTATATATTAAGATGTTTAAAGTATGTCGTAAGCAAATGCTTTTTCTGAATGCTGTGTCAGTATTTAATGCACATTACTGTTCAGAATAAAAATCTCACACAAGATAAAGTGTGCCAACAAGCATGTTAAATCCTAAGCATCTCAAATCTGCTTCCACTTTGTTTATTAGAGCATTTGTTTACTTCTCTAACAGTTAGTTCAGTGGTGTTGTGTTTAAATGCCTAATTTTTTTCTCTTTCAAACATACTTCTGGTCAATGTGACACAATAACTAAGACTACAGAATGAACCTTTTCAACAAAGGCATTTAAATTTTCTATCTATGTAATCAAGAACAAACTTCAGTGAATTTTTTCCCCTTGAAATGAAGACGTTGAGAGGATTTCATGAGCAGATGCTTTTTCACGGGCTGTGTCAATATTTAATACAAATTACTTCTCGGAATAACCTCCTTCAAGATGAAGCGTGCCAACAAGCGCCTTAAATCTTCCACAGCTCAAATCTGCTTCCACTTTGCTTATTAGTGCATTTGTTATACTTCCTTACATAGACAGGCAAAGATAGTTGCCAGGCAACAATCTATTTTTATGGAAGTACTACACCGTCACTGTGAACAACGTGCTGCTCGACATGGTGTCTGAATGCATAGATAAGTGCTAATGATCAGTTTGTTCACGCAAATATGCTTATGTGTGGTGGCATCTGTCGTGTCATATCAGTTCATTGAGTCCTGGCATTGGAAAATAAAAAGGTTAAATTGTGGGTGATTTTAAGCACTCATGCCAGCAATGCATCAAGTTTTAATTGCAGTGTTATTTACAATTAAATAATTTCTAGAGCTGAATAATTGAAACATTATTTTATGCCAAGGGAACTAAAGTTTGTTTTCCTTGTATGTTTACCTGTTTTTTCTTTCTTGGTTTCCTTTTTTGATAAGAATACAAGAATAGAATCAATAGGAATGGGAACTGAATGTTACAATTGGGCCAGCTACTCGGTCCACCAGTGTGCAACAACTAAGTTCTCAGAAAAAAAAGAGAAAATTGGGAGAAGGAACCCAGTAAAAACTGGCACTGACTGTAAGCGAGGCAGCTACGCCACCTATTGAACAGCCCACATCCATCTGTCAGCCCACTCACAAGAAGAAAACTTGCCCTCCCAGTGCAATTCGGACATTTTAGTAGCTCCAGTTGGTCTGACTGTAGCTCCATTTGGTCTGATCCCTTTAGACCTGTGTGAGGAAACTGGAGAACCCCCACCGACACAGGAAGAACAAAGTCCACACAAAAAGGACCCTAGCCATCCAATCAGGGAATCATACCCAGGCCCATTCAACAGCTATTTAAAGTGTGCAGTCAAACTCAGTCCTATTAATATGGGCACAGAAAAGGCACCAGATCATACCACAGTGTTAAAAGGCATTATTATTTTAGTGGTCTTTTGATATCTGGAATTGCATTCTCATTTACTCATTCCTGCTTAGATGCATGTTAAATAAAGTATCTATCTATCTAACTATTTTCTCTTACGTGCACGGCAGTGGTTTTACCTCTTCTGGACGTACCTGCTTGGCAGGTTGAAGGGCAAGGTCTCCAGTCGCTGTATGGAGTAACCAAACAGTCTCTTTTACATGGCAGGAGACACGGCCTCACCGTCTCTGGACGCAGACTCTCTGGACACCTGAATTATACACCAACAGATATAGGATGACGACACCAGCAGGTTGCTGAATCCCTACTGTGAAGCTCATTAATAATACAGTCAGTACATGATGGTTGAGATTTTTTACACTGGAATAATGCAAGCACAAAAACACTCCAGGATCACAGTTGGATGTTGTTGGTATATTTTACCAAACGAATCCATTGCTATAATCTGTATAAATTAATTATTTTAAATACATTATACGGTAACAGTTTGGTGTTTCCAAGACAAGCAAATATGCATAACCAATATTCTAAAAGACAACAATCACATCAGAACTGGGGATTACTTTTTGGGAGGTACTTGGCCCACGTTGACACGGACACAGATGACCTTGCGGGTCTGCATTCCCACCGAGCAGGAGGCCTCGATGCCAGAGGCGCCAGCTCCACCACGCGTGATGGAACTGTTGGCAGCGGGCACAGACGTATCCTCGATGCACTGGCCCCAGGTGCCCGTCTGCCAGTGGTACACGGTGCAGGGGTGCTCGTTGCAGCTCCGTACCTCCTGCAGAGCGCTGCTGTTGGGGCATGGAATCCCACCTGGATCAGGAAGAGGAGAACCACATCAGAATTTCATCATCATGCTGTTTTACACATCACTTATGTAGTAATCCTCATGTAATTGTATTAGGATCTACATTGTAAATGTCAACTAACAAAAAAGACTTTGTTTTATTAGAATCCCTTATACTGTGCAAATGGTAAAAATTAGAAGTGTAAAATAGTTTGCTGTGTAGCTAACTTCCTTTAAATGATAAGATATTCTGGTAACACAATTTTAAAAGGATAAAACAAGGATAAAACCCCCAACCTTGTTTTAATGAAGTGAATAAAATAGCATGTCTTTTTTAAGGTAGTTTGGTTGTTTCCACAGTGCAGGTATACAGAAAGTCTGGCATGTTTCTCCTTGGTGTTAAGATGTCCTGTAGGAATCTGCCTCTGCCTGGTAAAAGGAGGCTAATTTGTCAGCCCCAATCTCTATACAGCAAAATATATATTAACATCTCACCTCGAGCCTGTGAGCCATCTAATTCCAAAACTATATGAGCAATATTATGGAATTTCCAGACCCTTCATGGCCTTAACAGCCTCCAGTGTTTTAGGACACATATCAACAAGGGCAGTTGTAGCCTAGTGCTGGACTAGTAAGCAGAAGATCACGGGTTCAAGCCCCATCACTGCCAGGTTGCTGCTGTTGGGCCCTTGAGCAAGGCCCTTAAACCTCAGTTGCTCAGACTGTATACTGTCACAGTACTGTAAGTCACTGTGGATAAAGGCGTCTGCAAAATGCTGAAAATGTAAATGTAAACAACAATTTACAAGTATTCCTGTAGAAATGTGTGCCATTTAATCAGGAGAATGTGTTTTTTGGTTGTTAGTAGTAATTAAAAGGGTTTGGATTCTGGTTTATATACATTTCTGTCATTGCATTCTGGATTAGGTTTTTAGAACCAGCACTTCCAATTTTCATTAACACCATCGACGTGAGTCTAAATTCACCATTTCAACCACAATTACACACCAATTGCACAAGCACAATTGCACTAATGATAAGGAACATTAGTGATAATGACCTAGATGTACTGCCATAAAGCTGTGCTAGCTCTGTGTTACATGAGACGAGGTGGCCGATGATTCACATTCTGCTGAGACGATGCCAAATATCTCGTTTCTAACTGGAAGCCGAATGGAAGTCGATTTTAATGAGCTCTGACCAGATCAGACTGAAATAGCACCGAGCTGATTAGCTCACTGAGCCTCAGCACTAGACCCCAGGAGTGTTTACTACCAGACATTAGCCTGTGCTGAGCACCAATTCATTTTCATAAAGAAACTATAAGGCGTCCGTTACTGTTTTGAGTTTCGGGTTATGTTAATGCTGTGACACTGGAAAATCCAATTATGTTGTTCTGAAGGCACAGAAGTGAAATAGAAGGCATACTTTATTATTAGCAAATCTGTTTATTTGTGTTTGTTTGGTTGCTTACCTGGTACAACAGAAGCTAGTTATTTACTAGTCCAAAATACAGTTTAGTGTTGGTTTAAACAGGGCAGTGTGGGTTTACTGCTGGATTAGTTGGTAAGTAAACACTGGTTCATGCACAGTAGTTGTAGCCTTAAATGCTAACAATTTGGGCTATGTAATTCTATTAGCTACAAAAAATAAAATAGCTCATAAATAGCAAATCTTGACTGGTTTTTGCTTGGTTTAATTGGTCTGCCAGCTTGGAAAAGCCGGTTTGGGACTATGCTAGATTGTACAGTCAGTTTTCCAGTCTGATTAGCAAAAGCTCTCCCAATTTAATTTCCAATTCCTATCAGCATGTCTGTGGATCAGTATTACATGGTTGGAACATCTTTATGCTGTATTTTTCTGCTGGTCAGCATTCAGCACTTGCTGTATTTTTAACGAGCACTGACCAGCTTAATCCAGCAGCAGAATTTGGCAGCAGAAACCAACACTTTTTTTGTTAGCAGGAAATTCACAATAAGTGTGTGTTGTTTCAGGGGAGAACATGATATTCAGCCCATCCGGAGACTTTACAGCCTTTAGAGAGGAACCAGGTGGAGCATAAGTGACCCTTGACTGTTAGTGGTGCTCATTAGTCACCAGGTCATTTATAAGCACTGCAGTGAGCAATGCCTGCAATGTTATCAGCCCTGGAACTGAAAAAAAGCTAATAAACTGTACAGTAAGAGCTTCTTATTCTTCTAAAGCAACTGAAAATCCTGAATAATTGATTTATCGGTTGTAGCGCTGCAGGATAATGTGCTTCTGCTGGTTATTTATCCAGCATTATAACATCCATCATCAGGTGCAGTGAGACCATTACAGCCGTTACAGAATACTGAGCGGACGAGAAAAATTCTGACTGGAATAAAAGCTCTCATTCACTGGTACTCCATTTAACTCACTGTCTAATTTAAGCTTTTACACATGAAATTGCATTAATTACTATTAAAGCTTTTCAATCAGCCAGGAATAATGTAGCATTTATTTCATATGGGTTAAAAATGTAATAAAGAAAAAGGAGAAATCAGGAAATAAAGTTTAAAAGCTGATGAATTGGCACTTTTATGAATTTTATTTTAAATGGTGAATTTTATGTGAGTATAACTAGGTAAATTATGTGTAAATTATGTGCATTTAAATTATGTGCATTTAAATTTCTGCTACCAGGCATCTGTTTTCATACTGCAAAAGTTGGAGATTATTCCTCATACCTATTTAAAAAATTAAAGCTGATCTGACTTATTCTTTTTCTTACTTTCCCTTTAAATTGGTATGCTAATTCTTTTAAATAATAAAATATATTAAAATCAATAAGAGCAAGGTCACTAGTGGTTTCAGACTGTCACGGATCCAGCCTCTGTATGCTCCTGCTGGAACTCCTGTGCACCTGCCACACCCTCTCAGTTTGATTGGTCCCCTGCTTATAATTAGCCCCAGCTGTACCTCATCTGAGGGTCGTTTAAGAGGGGAGCTGGGATTCAGTCTTTGGAGACTATCTGATGTGACTCTGTCCCAGTGTTTTGCCTTGCTTTTGCCTTGCTTTTGCCTTGCTTTTGCCTTGCTTTTGCCTTGCTTTTGCCTTGCTTTTGCCTTGCACTTTGTCATGTTGGTTTAGCCTTTGCCTTGCACTTTGTCATGTTGGTTTAGCCTTTGCCTTTGTTTGTTAGCCTTAGCCTGTATCTTTGTTTGCCTTTGCCTTAGCTCTGTTTAGCTCTGTTTAGCTCTGTTTAGCTCTGTTTAGCGCTGTTTAGCTATGTCTAGTCCTGTCTAGTTCTTGTTTAGCTTAGTGTTTAGCCTTTTAGATTAGATTATATATGTATGTATGTATTATGTATGGATTCATGTATGTTTATTTTAGGTTAGCATTTATCAAAGGTCTTGTCTTGTCTTGTCTGGTTCCTACCTGTCTTGTGTAACCTTGTTGTGTGTCTTGTCTTTTGTTATCATTAAATCTTTGTTAATACGTGCGTGTGCGTGTGCGTGTGCGCCCGCCCGCCCGCCCGCCCTGTCTTGTCTCCTCATAGCCCATAGCGTTACACAGACTTTTGGCCCCCACTATATTTCCAAACAAAGAACTTCAATCTATGCTAATGGAAAAACATAATTCAATTTTCTGTCCATAGCTGTTAAAGCAGCTTGTTTGTTTACAACCCCTCCCTCCCACACACACCTTTAAGCTGTAAAATATTTGTACTTTGAACAAAATGAGCTAAAATTACCCATTTTTATCATTTAAAAGTAGAGATTCCAATGTTTAAAATGGCATGGTTGGTGTTATATAAAATCAATACTTAAAGCTGTTAGATCTGCAGTTTTATATCCACCCACTGGCAGGAATTTTGGAGGTTAGCATTACAGCTTTGTATTAGAGCAGCTCAGTGAACGCTTCCAACTGTGCTTCAGTAAAATTACATTTAGGATGAGGATTAACTCCGCACTCCATTATTTACTGACCTGCTACTCGGATGAGCACTAATCCTTTGTGTCATTATAAAAGTGTATCCTTTATAGCTCGGTATAATTACTCACCCGCTGCTTCATCCCACTCATGGTGGGGGGGGGAAATACCTGTTACAGTGATATACAAAGTATTCACACCCTAGTTCTTTTTTATATGGTAGATGGTTGTCACAACCTGTAATCTGTATTAATTTGGTTATAAGGATATCTTTATTTCTCTTTTGTCCTTTATAATTCCCCACTACACCACTTCACATGAGAACAAATATAAACCTTGTTTAAGGGGCTGAATATTTTTTTAGCTATTGTAAACTTTCTTAGTCTGAGCCCACCTTAACATTTCGGCTCTCTCTATTTTCCCTTAAAGAGCCAGACGGTGCAACTAAACAACAATTTCACGCTGCTATTAGTCCACAACTGGTTTCTCAGATTCCTGTCGTCTGTTTTGATGCAGTGTGCCAAATCGTTTAAGGCCTAATCAACCTCAAGATAGAGCATGTAGCATCATTTTAGAAACCACCTCCAGATGCAGGAATTTATGCTACATCCATAATTTATAAACCTCATCTCTGTGCATGGTTTATTAAATCTGTTCTCCTGCCTGTCACATGTGCCGGTCTGGCAGAACAGTCAAGCGCAGACACTTTCAAGCCTATTAAACTGATAGCCGGGATATAAAATGAGCAAGTCTGATTTGCTCCGAGACGGCAGTGCAAGCCATACTCGCTCATATGAGAGATATTTGTGAAAATGGAAAACCGGACAGTGAGTGGCAGCCAGAGAGAACAAACTCCAAGGCACTCACTTCCTCGTCACTCTATTACAAATCAGACACTCATTTTTTTCCGGACCCGGCCACCTGAGGTTTGAATCGCTTAACACTCTGGGATGCTCATTAACTCTGCTGGGTGAGGTTTTTGTGCGTCTGCTAGAATGATATACGCAGTGCTAAACAAACAGAATGGGGGATGGTAGGACTGGATGGTAGGACTGCTAGATTTTTCTGGACCTATTGTCTGTTTACACGTGCATTGCTGAGAATTCACTAGCAATACATTAGGACACTTATAAATTGGCTGCAGTTTTGGTATATTGTGAGTATTTGGGGGCAAAAAACAATGTGTTTTCAATAAATTGGAATATTAAAATATAAATTTCAATCATTTATAAAATGCCTTGAAAAAGATATCACCTTGACGGCAGAAGATATCTCTATTAAATCCCAATATACATCTCTACATCAATGGTACTTTCACACATATGCAAGCTACCCATATCATACAGATATTTGCATTTGCACCATTTCCTGATAACCATCTGGATAGTCCTTTCCATCTTTGGAATGGAGAACTGAATTGTCTGTTTTCTTCCTTAAAGCAAGCTAAAATGTGAACCAAAGCACATGTTTCTGAGGTTTTTCTATTCTTCTGAGATGACATTTGGTCTCCAACCACGGACCAGTGCCAATCTGTGCCTCATTTATTACCGGGCCACACAGAAAGAATAAAGAATTAGTGATCGCTACAAAAGCAATAAAACACTGCTTCCATTTTCAACAAATTTCGGGTGTTATTGTCTCCTATCACCCCTAGGTGGGAGTGTTTTGTTGGAGCAAAAAAAAGTTCAGGGTTCCCACTGATTTTCCATCATTTGTGAGTAGTTTTGTTACTCTATTTTAAATCCCCCCACCCCTGTCGGCCTGTGAAATTATGTCTTATATGAAACTGGTCCATGGTTAGGTTAGGGATTGCTGCACTAGCTCACTACTGCTGAGATTTGGGGATACTCTGGGGATCCACAATTTAAATATCAGTAGTGCTATTGGCCAGGCAGGCGTGTGCATTGACTTGATTGACTAATGTTTGAAAGGAGTGGCCGAAACCATTGGGAAGTGCACTTGTCAGTGCCTGCTTTTGTTTGTTGTTTTTAAAAGCAATGCAAGAAGGTCGACTGGTCCGGCAAATCCTGTTTTTTCTTAGATCATGTGAATTGCCAGGCCCATGTGCATCATTGACCTGAAAAATAGATGTCACCAGGGTGCACTATAGGACGATCCACCTGACAATGTACAGAACCTTCTGGTAATGTACTGATACCAGACACCACAGGTCTCCTTCAGTCATGTGTCTTGTGGAGTACATGCCTTAGCGGGTCAGAGCTGTTATACAGCATATTATTGGTCCTAATATTTTGGCTAAGTGCATGTTAGGGTTTTCTTTATGTGTTTTACCCAGTTAATCCAATTTCCTGTCACCAAACACAAACACATGCAGCAGATGGATTGGCTTCTCCAAACAGCCTCAAGATATAAGTACTTAATAATTGATTGTTTGACTGGATTCTGCACTGCGATGGACTGTCCCTGTTCAAGGTGAAATCCAGCCAGCCAGTTTATCCAGTTGCACCAGCTTCTATAAAATAATACTCACCCTCTCCAGCGTACGCCAGAATAGAGCGCGCTCTTGTCTGTTTTCCCTCCGTGTTTTTTCCTGAGCAGGTATGCGAGCAGAGAGACCAGGATGTCCAGGGGCTCAGGACACAGTCATTGGGGCATGGCACTTCACACAGAGAAGGCATGGGCAGGATCGCATCACGACAGAGCTGCCGGTCCACAAACTCACCTGAACACAGGAAACACAAAACTTGTTATAATTAGGAATAAACAAAAATTCACTTGTGTTAGCTGAATGGAATGAGCCATTATGAAATTACAAAAAAAAAAATACTAAAACATCCTAATAAAATTTGGTTGTAAAGTCTATAGCAGTGGTTTTCAACTGGTGGGCCGCAGTGCTTCAGTGGCTTTGTTGGGTCGTGGTGGGTTTGATTCTTTGGGCCAACAACAGGACACACTCCAAATAGGGCACTAGTCCATTACCGGGCACACAAACACACACACACACATTGCCATCTAGGGCAATTGTAGTGGCTCCAACTGGCCTGACTGCTTGTAGGAGGAAACCAGAGCACCCTGAGGAAACCCATTTGGACACAGGGAGAACATCCAAACAGAAATGACCCTGCCCTGGTCGCCCAGGCTGGGAATCAAACTCGAGCTCTTTATGTTGTCTTTGCCGCCTTCAGTGTATCCTAATCTTCTAAATAAAGCTAAGACATTTCTTTTGACATTTCTTTTGACATTTTGCTTCTTTGCCACAGCAGATACAGGAGGAAAAACAGCTTAATCAGAACCCTGCAGAAATCTTCACTCCTCACTTACCACATAAACATATGCATTTCAGTACACTCCTTATTAAACAGAATTCACCTCGAGAACAGGACAGATCCGTGTACAGCAATGTTCTTACATAATTTATATCTAATCTGCATATTCATGAGAACATACACACACAAACCCACTCTAGTGAATTCCTCTCAGTGTAGCACCACCACCTGTACACGTAACGCCAGTTAAAAGAGACAGATGTTCATGCTGGTGAGATTTAGATCCGGTGCTGGACATGAATAAAAGCTCTTAACAGACCAAGTGCTTTTTGAGCATAAACACCTGAATTTTCATGTGTAAAATGGAAGAACATGCTAAAGTGAGTTGTGGCATATTTACTCACTCACTCACTATCTTAACCGCTTATCCAATCAGGGTCGCGGGGGGGCTTTTCAATGGGCACAAGGCACACAGTAACACCCTGGACAGGACACCAGTCCATCGTAGGGCAGACACACACACACACACACACCCATTCACCTATAGGGCAATTCAGTGTCTCCAATTAACCTGACTGCATGTTTTTGGACTGTGGGAGGAAACTGGAGCTCCCGGAGGAAACCCACGCAGACACGGGGAGAACATGCAAACTCCGCACAGAAAGGACACGGACCGCCCCGCCTGGGGATCAAACCCAGGACCTTCTTGCTGTGAGGCGACAGTGCTACCCAGCGAGCCACCGCGCCGCCCCTGTTTATGTTTTGTATTCTTCTTCTTATTATTATTATTGTTATTATTATTTTTAGTAGTAGTAGTAAGTTACTTTTATTTATTTATTTATTTATTTATTATTCCTTTTTTAACATTTTAGTTATTTTTTTTCCAATATTCATTAGGAATTTTTAGAGATTCATTAGGATGTTTGTAATTTTAGCTCAATTTAATTAGTTCATACATTTATTAATTCATACATTTACAGGCACTAAGGTCATCTGTAGGACTTTATTTTTGAGATGACACCCCTGGTGGTTCTCTGAGATGGTTCTCCCGGAGTCCCAGTATTGATTTGGAACACCCCATCCTCCTTTGTTCAGACAGAACCAGTATTAACTGACCAGTATAAAAGAGAAGAAAGCCAGTGTGTCTGATTTCATTGTCCAACCTTGTGGGACCCCACAGATCCATTTTCATCAGCGACAGAAAACAGGATCAATACAGGCCAGATGAACCAGGAGTGAGAGGAATGTGGGAACAGAGAGGAGAGAAGCGCATTGAGTAGGTGCTGTAGCTCTTATACTGATACACGTCTGTGTTAAACTCTTCCACGTCACCAAGAGCTGCTCGAGGATTTTAATTCTCAAAACTGTTAAGCACACGCTAACACACATACAAACACCTGACCATGAGCTCACTGGACATTAAAATAGTATTAAAATGGAACTATATATTAGTTTATATTTCAGTATATTGTTAACTACAGTGTATCACAAAAGTGAGTACACCCCTCACATTTCTGCAGATATTTAAGTATATCTTTTCATGGGACAACATTGACAAAATTACACTTTGACACAATGAAAAGTAGTCTGTGTGCAGCTTATATAACAGTGTAAATTTATTCTTCCCTCAAAATAACTCAATATACAGCCATTAATGTCTAAACCACCGGCAACAAAAGTGAGTACACCCCTAAGAGACTACACCCCTAAATGTCCAAATTGAGCACTGCTTGTCATTTTCCCTCCAAAATGTCATGTGATTTGTTAGTGTTACTAGGTCTCAGGTGTGCATAGGGAGCAGGTGTGTTCAATTTAGTAGTACAGCTCTCACACTCTCTCATACTGGTCACTGAAAGTTCCAACATGGCACCTCATGGCAAAGAACTCTCTGAGGATCTTAAAAGACGAATTGTTGCGCTACATGAAGATGGCCAAGGCTACAAGAAGATTGCCAACACCCTGAAACTGAGCTGCAGCACAGTGGCCAAGATCATCCAGCGTTTTAAAAGAGCAGGGTCCACTCAGAACAGACACTCAGTTGGTCGTCCAAAGAAGCTGAGTGCACGTGCTCAGCGTCACATCCAACTGCTGTCTTTGAAAGATAGGCGCAGGAGTGCTGTCAGCATTGCTGCAGAGATTGAAAAGGTGGGGGGTCAGCCTGTCAGTGCTCAGACCATACGCCGCACACTACATCAAATTGGTCTGCATGGCTGTCACCCCAGAAGGAAGCCTCTTCTGAAGTCTCTACACAAGAAAGCCCGCAAACAGTTTGCTGAAGACATGTCAACAAAGGACATGGATTACTGGAACCATGTCCTATGGTCTGATGAGACCAAGATTAATTTGTTTGGTTCAGATGGTCTCAAGCATGTGTGGCGGCAATCAGGTGAGGAGTACAAAGATAAGTGTGTCATGCCTACAGTCAAGCATGGTGGTGGGAATGCCATGGTCTGGGGCTGCATGAGTGCAGCAGGTGTTGGGGAGTTACATTTCATTGAGGGACACACGAACTCCAATATGTACTGTGAAATACTGAAGCAGAGCATGATCCCCTCCCTCCGGAAACTGGGTCGCAGGGCAGTGTTCCAGCATGATAATGACCCCAAACACACCTCTAAGACGACCACTGCTTTATTGAAGAGGCTGAGGGTAAAGGTGATGGACTGGCCAAGCATGTCTCCAGACCTAAACCCAATAGAACATCTTTGGGGCATCCTCAAGCGGAAGGTGGAGGAGCGAAAAGTCTCGAATATCCACCAGCTCCGTGATGTCGTCATGGAGGAGTGGAAAAGCATTCCAGTGGCAACCTGTGAAGCTCTGGTAAACTCCATGCCCAGGAGAGTTAAGGCAGTTCTGGGAAATAATGGTGGCCACACAAAATATTGACACTTCAGGAACTTTCACTAAGGGGTGTACTCACTTTTGTTGCCGGTGGTTTAGACATTAATGGCTGTATATTGAGTTATTTTGAGGGAAGAATAAATTTACACTGTTATATAAGCTGCACACAGACTACTTTTCATTGTGTCAAAGTGTCATTTTGTCAGTGTTGTCCCATGAAAAGATATACTTAAATATCTGCAGAAATGTGAGGGGTGTACTCACTTTTGTGATACACTGTATATAGTTTTAGTTTATATTTATATTTTTCTCTTTATTTTTAAATAGTGATTGTTCTAAATGTGACATATTATTGCTCTATTAGTTTTAAGTGAATTTACCTTTACTTCTATTTTTTACTATACCTTATTTACATTATTTACTATTTCACATTAAATTGTATAAATAAATTGAAATTATTTCATGCAAATATAACAAAAAAGCATCTTACTAAATTTGAATGTACAGAAATTGCTAACGAGCGGCACAGTGGCCAAGTAGGTAGCACTGTCGCCTCACAGCAAGAAGGACCTGGGTTCGATCCCCAGGTGGGGCGGTCCGGGTCCTTACTGTGCGGAGTTTGCATGTTCTCCCCGTGTCTGCATGGGTTTCCTCCGGGAGCTCCAGTTTCCTCCCACAGTCCAAAAACATGCAGTCAGGTTAATTGGAGACACTGAATTGCCCTATAAGTGAATGGGTGTGTGTATAAGTGTGTGTGTATGTGCGTCTGCCCTGCGATGGACTGGCGCCCCATCCTGGGTGTTACTGTGTGCCTTGCGCCCATTGAAAAGCTGGGATAGGCTCCAGCACCCCCGTGCAATCCTGATTGGATATGCGGTTAAGAAAGTGAGTGAGTGAGAAATTGTTAACAACATTGATCTCTTAAATGCAAACATTTTTTTTAAATGTCGTGTAAACATGAGTACAGCAGTCGAAAATTCGTCTGTCGAAAAAAGTCAAAGGTTTACATAGAGTGATGAGTGACGTATGTTAGAGCACTTTATATATAATAATATACACTGACCATGCATTCAGCATTTAATATAACACTAATTTTTTGAGTTTGTCTTATATAAAAAATCTATTGTCAGTCTATTTGTATTCATAATGTTTTAAATACACTCTGTCCAAATGTATGTAGGCACCTGATCAAGAGTATGTTAAAATTCCTTTCCAAATCCACTGACATATAAATTAATACGTTGCTCCATTATTAGTTCAGTTTTCTGGTAAATAATTTGGTTGTGCCTGTGAATCTCAGATCTGTTACCACACAGCCAGAAGCATATAATTAAATTTATCTAATTAACTGTATGCGGTTGTTAGCAATGGGTGTACATACTTTTTTCAATGAATTAGGTTATTTATGATGTTATATATACTTTTAATATTATATTATCATTATTATTTATTTTATTTTATTATTTTTTTCTTTCACTCTTAATTTATTTATTTATTTTATTTATTCATTTATTATTTTTTTATTTGTTTTATTTAAATTTTTTTGCTGGCTGGGTGGGTAGAGAAATCCGACATTACATGGTTAACAGGCAATAACAATCTTTCGGCTGGTACAAATTGGGAACCACAATTATGAGATACACTAAACCACTGGAGATGCACACAGCTGTATTACTGCTTCTGTCTCTCTCTGTTCCAACTTCCCTTTCTCCTCTGGGTGCTCATTAGCTGTATGGATGCCAAGGTCCAATTTCCCAGTAATTGCCACATCCATGAACCAAAATTCACTTAAGCAACGAGGAGAGAAATGTGTAAACGCAAAGTACAATTACAATGTACTTGCTTATAATTCATGCATTAATGCACCTTTAACTTAATGATAGATTTCACCAAAGACGTCCTGGACAGAGACGTCACTGAAGACGCATTTATATCCTCTCAATAATCATAGTCTGTCCTCATATACTCTAGAATCAAAGGTTAATTTATTCTAATAAAAATCAATTTTGTTTGACTGCAGTGCTCTTACATCATCCCACTGCTCTCGTTCCGGAATTCATTATTTTCCTTGTCGAAACATTCAGCTTTGCTCAGTTCTGTTAGGCAGAATTAATTAGATCAGACAAATTAGAATTACAATTAAACTGTAGTGAATTTGCTCCGTCCCTCCCACTGGTCCTTCAAGTCTGCTGAAACATTCATCCCTTTAAAAATTCCCATTAAATATGCATTAGTGCTGCGCTTCTAAGTGTCTGACTTCCCAGAGATGCGTTTAAAACAAGATGGCTGAGCGGTTAAAGAACAAACAAAATACAGTTTGTGGCTTGTTAAAGAGGCCTGCTTTTTATCCACTTTCATGACAGGTTATCCAGACAGGTCATTAATATCGCTCTTAAATCAGTTGAAGCTGACAGATAAGTCTGAATCATCTCAGTCATGCTGTGATATTTCTCTCCTTTTCTGTTCTCTTCTCTACCAGATGTTTCATTTAAAGGAAATAACATTTGAAATGTTCATGGTTTATTAGTCACAGCCCAGATTCCACTGCTGCTAAACACCCATTTAACCTACAGTGGTTCATCCCACCCAGTCTGCTTCCTGAAATTATGTCAATTAAGGATTATGTAAATAATGTGCTGTATATTACTATATAGTAATAGAATACAAAATGTTAGACAAATACTTAAAATACGTATTATACTTACTAGCAGTGATGGCATAGTTACCTTTAAAAAGTAACTTAGTTACTTTATTGATTACTTGATTTTAAAAGTAACTTAGTTACTTTATTGATTACTTGATTTTAGATTACAAGTTACTTTATTAGTTACATTCAGCAGCTGCCGTAATGCAACTGGAGCTGCGTAGGCGATTGAAGCAGAATAAGAAACAAGAAAGATAGCGGAAAACGGAGTCCTCTGTTTACAAGTGTAAGTAAGATAAATAAAATTAAATTTTCAAAGACAAATAAATAACAAAAAGACGATAAATATCCAACATTTTGGTGAGTGGGGTTTGTAATGTGTCTGTAACTATGGTGATATTACATCATCACGTCCCCACGTGTAGTACGTAGCGGTGTTGTGTGCATACTGCACACTTCTGTACTGAAAGTATGTACTTCTTTACCGGCCGAGTAGTGCATACTTCCTCCAATCTAGTGCATGCTCTGTAAGTATGCGATTTCGGACGCAGCTCGCGACTTAATTGTCGCATAGGCCAGACGTCACTCCCCGAGTTGCAAAAATAGTAACGCACAGTAATTTGGATAAGTAACTTTAATCTGATTACTGGATTGGAAATAGTAACTCGTTAGATTACTTGTTACTGAAAAATGTGGTCAGATTAGAGTAACGCGTTACTGACATCAGTGCTTACTAGTATGGATACCGCTGAGGTCAAAAGTATACATACACTTGTAAAATCATGGATGTTCTTCCCTCAAAGTTGTAATCATTTCTGCAACTTTTCTGTCCATTGATTGGATGACTGAAAAAAACCTTCCTCTCTAAAATTATTCACATATTTAAGTTCTTTTAAGAGTTTATTGGCTTTTTTGGACTAAATAAAACCAAATATTGTAGGTCATAAATATAAAGTGGGAGCTATATGTCTAGGACTATTTGTGAAACTTCTTGAAATTAATACAGTTGTTTTCATTACATATCAGACACTGCATAATAATTTATATAAACAATTAAATCGTTGAATATGCTTGGTTTGGTATTTGGTGTTTCACCACCCATTGTTTGTGAAAAATCTGATGATCTACTGTATGTTATCTTATCATAATTTCACCAAATTCCAAGATCACCAAGATCTTGATATGTTACTAATTGCTCGTCTTCCTCTGTTTTAAGTGCCTTCATAAATGCTTGATGGAGTTTTAGGTCAAGTGACTGTGAAGAAAAGTGCATGACAGTTCCCTTAACCTCCTTTGGGCTTCAAGTAGTTGTCGCAAAGCTTTAAGGCTTTGAGAGTTTAAAGAAAAACATTGTATTAAAATGCAAAATAGACTCATTTTCTCTAGTGGTCTCAGAACCTGAGAACCTCAGACCCTCTACCTGTACATACAGCACACCAAATATTTATATGTCCTATACCTCTGTTTCTCTTGATCAGCCATCAACAAGCTTGTGGGCACAACTCTGGTTGAATCTTTTACCTCTACACTTGGCAGAATATCGAGTCATCCAATTTGTTTACCGACCTGGTACAGACTGAACTCAGTTAGGGTGTCCAAATACTTTTGGTCATATAGGTATAATAACATCTGCAAAAGCACAGTCCAAAGATTTTACTTCTTCATAAAACTTATGACAGATTCTGTAAATGGATCATCAAGATTGGTGATTTTTCATGAGTAGAGCAAATTCAAGCTAATTCAACACCATATTCTCTGAATCCTCCCTTTAGCCATCACAAAATAAATGACCAGGACCCACAGCCCCCATAAAGCAATTATCAGACTGGGTAATGATACAGAACTGAAGATAGTTTAGAGCAATAAGAGACGGCAGTGGTCACTTCTTAACCACTGCCAGCTAGAACATGAACCATTTTAAATGATTGACCCAAATCTCGAGCAATTTCTAGATCCCCGTTGCCCTGCAGCCACGCGCTTGATGAAATCGTTTGTCTTTTTTAGGTTGTTCCTGCTGTAAAATGCTCTTACCATCACTGTTGACACACTGCACTTGAGGGTTCTGTGTTCCAGGTCCACACTGTTTGTCATTGTCAGGAATGCATTCCTCCAGCTTCAACAGCAGCCATTCGTAGCAGCTGGGTTCTTCACAGGGTATGGCCTCTGTCAAGTGAGGGCAGCTGCCCGTTCCACCAGTGGGTTCATTTATTACCTTCCTCTTCCTCAGTTTAAAACCTAAAAACCATGAACAAAATCAGTTATGGCTGTAAAATGTTTTCCATTTTTATTCCAATTTTCTCCCTGGTTTAAAAATACTGTAACACATTCTGTTGTCAATATTTAAAAATAATCCATAATTAAAGAGCAGAAAAGAGTGTTGTTCACTCTTCGCCAGTGACATAAGTTTAGGGACTGGGACAGGGCTCAAGCCAGCTTATAGTAGGGAGTGTAAAAACGGCTAGCAATTAAATAGTAAAATATTGTAAAAAATAATAATAATAATAATAATAAATAATAATAATAATATGGTGCAGTAGGGTAAAAGTAGGTTTGACCTTCAAAAGCAAAAAAGCAAATGAGTAAATGAGTTAACAATTAGTGTTAATAAGTGTATAAACGTATTTATTGAAGCAGCCCATTAGGAGACAATGCCAAAAATTATATGAACCACTGAACATGATTATTCTGTCATGGTCAAGCCTGTGTTTCTCCATGGGGACTAGTACAATTATTGTTCCATAAAGAACTGGCTTTGAATTTTGGCTTTGTGGAACCATGAGCTGGTCCAAGGTCACCTCCATCATCCCCCAGCCCCCATCTCTGCAGGGCCCTAATCTAATTCATACTGCTGTTTTGGCCTGATAAGAGGAACCACAGGGGTCGTACACATGGCCTGCAGGGCATAAACGGCCGCAGTGTTTTGTTTCTGACAGTTTCTGTGCGGTAGCTATAGAGTTGATTTGTCATCATTAACTTCAAAATTTCAACAACATAAGTCAAATCAATCTATTTGTCTGACTATCCATTTATACTCAGAGCAAGGTGCACAAAGGAGACTGTTATGCAAAGTGTACCATTATGCAGTTGCTACCTATCTTCATGTTGCATCCAACAGTAATGTTCAATGTACTAAAGCTGTAGCTTGCACGGGAGTTGTACCTAAACTGTAACTGGTTGTCCTCTGCTAATGTGTTATGGTAACAACTGTACATCACAGAGCCAAAAAATTCTTCCAATTAGTTTATAAACAAATAGATTTATTAGGTAATAAATTGAGTCATTTGTCATAATTACACAGTAGAACAAGTGAACAATTTGGATGCCATAGATTTGACTGGTAAGCCATTAATGTAGGGTAGGTGGTTTATACTATACATAGAATAAACTCATCACAAAGAAAGTGGAATAAAAATATGTTTCATTTTGGACTTTGGTTCCAGTTTCTAAAATTTTGGCAAATACTAAATTCTATTCTTTCCATTTTTAAGTCCATCTTTAAGTCCATCTTTAAGTCATTGAGCCTCAGGAACGCTAATAAAATCAATACCAGCATATTGATCATCATTTTTATGTTGTCACTTGTATAAGTACATCATAAATAAGGATTACTCAGGTTACCATATGACTTGACGTCCGCCGGTATAACCATGAATAACTACTAGTGACAATAACATAACACTTATACATTTATGTGTTTAAAGTCATGAGACATAAAAGTCATAACAGTGTATGACACTCAGAAAGCCACTCTAAAAGCCGACAAATGCTTTTAGACAATTGTCCCATTTAAATGACAAATGTACCCTGCGTGCCAAGCTTATCCTACAGCTTCCTCAGTGATCAATGCAAAATCACTGGTGCGTGCCTCCACCCGAGTGTGCTGTACCCACTACAGAGTGGGCGTCAATGAAACACAAGAAGATAGAGAGAATCCATCATTAAGATACATGGGAGAGAACTTGCTCCCTCTGTATAAGTCTGAGTCACATCATTAGCGGAGAGAAAATACACATTAAACATAGCAGAGGTCTCACCAGGTTCTATGTCAGACTATCAGCACTATCAAAATAGCACACCGCTTCCACTGGGTCTCCATTTATCACACAATAGCCTTAAAGGATGGACCCTAAAGGCTCTTAAAACTCTGTCTAGATCTACTTCTGCCACTGGATGTTTTTTTTCTTTCCCTGTCTCCATTTCCACCAGACTATCACATAAGCTTTTGTGGAAATGCATTCTGGTTTTATAGCTGCTGATAAACTCATGATGGTGAGATGGACAGATAACGATCTATATTCAGAGGTGAAGCGGCTTAGTAGACACACAGCGTGTAACAGTAAAAGGGAACTTCAAGAGTCAGGTACAATACAATGTATAGATGTAAGACGAAATGTGAGAAACCACTGGAATTTTAGGTTTCTGCTTTGATTTGTTATGTGGTCGAGTACGAATCCTGCCTATAAAACAATGATGACGTTAACATTAAAGAAACTGTAAGAGGGAGGAACTCTGAGAGATGGTATAACTGCACTGGTAGGCAATTATTATATGTGCATATTATTGCCCATGGTTTTGGAATGAGAGCAGCTACTGTACTAAATTTTTCTAATCTGTAGACCAGTGGTCTTGTTTTAGAATAAACACCTAGATTTTTTATTAGGAAATCTTTATTGAGAAGTGCAGATTCAAAAAGTCAGTGATTTACATGACAGGGCACATCTACTTAACTCAAGACTCCAATGTCATCTAAATTGTAATTGTACATTGCAGAGGTTTACATTTAAAACGTGATTTCTAGGGGTTCACAAACTTTTTTCTGAGTGTATATATATAGTACAACGGTTTAGTCCAAAAAGTCATAAGTGTGAATAAAGTATCAGCAGATTTGCAGACATTATAGCAACATATCTATAGAGTAACATCCACCTTTTTTGGAGCTGTGGTCCTGACAGTTTTCAAAGGTGCAGGGTCCCCAGGCACTCCACGAAGAGACCTCACACTCCACTGGACATGGGATGTGACAAAGCTGACTGGTGTTGGGTGGAACTCCTGAACACAGGTCACTGTCCACTGGCCGGAACACTGTGGAGAAATACAAGCTTTATTTGTGATGCAGAACTTCAGTCCTGGACATAAAATTCAAGACTTGATGTTTTTGCAGCTACTGTTAAAATAGTGCAACTAAATCAATATTTTTATCATTTGTAGTTATATAAAACAATTAAACAGCAAGTTGGTGAGGTAGTGTGGGTGATGCACCAATCCATGGTCCTGAGGACCTGGGTTCCAACTTCAGCTCAGGTAGCTAATGTTAATGTAAATTAAAAAAAAAAATTGGCTTAAATGTGGGTGGGAAATAAGGCCAAACTTTGTCATAAACCCATCTCTGCCTATTCATGGCATGGCACAAAAACAGCACTGAATGAAATAGGCTGTGTTCCAAACCACACCTCAACTGCACTACTAATAGTGTAGTTACACACCATGTGGCACTTGAGATACGGTTTGGGCTACAGTCCTTCTACAAGCCCTGTCATAACACTGTTGTCATGTGGATGACCCATCACACACCCAAGTAACGTAACTTGCGGGACTTAATGTGGTTCAGTAGCTGCTTTTCTTTTCTGGCCATCTTGTAAACTTGCTCAGTGGTCGTCATCCTCCCACTGGTTTATGTGTAGACTCAAAGCTTAATTTTTTCCAAGCATCCTCTGTGACCATCCAATATATTCAGATGTGTGTGTGCGTGTGTGTGCATCTCAGCAGTAGGTGACTTTCAGCAAGGTCACAGCACTGATGGATTGCACTGTGACAGATCTGCAGCTCATTGGCATGCAAATTACTGAGGGTGGTCAAAAAGGTGTGCGCTTTAATTGAGCTTCTTCTTAAAATGACTGCAGGTGTGTGTGTGTGTGTGTGCATGTAATGTGTGGGGTGGAGGGGAGAGTGTGTATTAGCACTCTGGTGCACTATTAATACTAAGCATTCTCAAAATTGTTATTGTATGAATACTAAATTGTACTTCTTTAAATTGTACTACTATACTAAATTGTAATTATTGCTATAGTGCATTTACTCTCAGGTACATTTAAATATGCATGTTATACTGCTATGTAAGAAATAGAGCACAATTAAAACTATTAGGTTGGTTATTATTATTTATTATTATTGTTATTAGTAGTAGTATTGTTATTATTAGTATAAGTATAGTAGTATTGTTATTAATTGTATTAGTAGTAGTAGTATTGTTATTAGTTGTATTAGTAGTAGTAGTAGTATTGTTATTAGTTGTATTATTATTATTATTATTGTTATTAGTAGTAATAGTAGTAGTAGTATTGTTATTAGTATTAGTATTAGTATTATTATTATTAGTAGTAGTAGTACTAGTATTGTTATTATTAGTATTATTATTGTTATTATTAGTATTATTACTGGTAGTAGTAGTAGTATTGTTATTAGTTGTATTATTATTATTGTTATTAGTAGTAATAGTAGTAGGAGTATTGTTATTAGTATTAGTATTATTATTATTAGTAGTAGTAGTAGTAGTAGTACTAGTATTGTTATTATTAGTATTATTATTATTATTATTACTGGTAGTAGTAATAGTATTGTTATTAGTATTGGTATTATTATTAATATTATTATTATTGGTAGTAGTATTATTATTAGTAGTAGTATTATTAGTAGTAGTAGTAATATTGTTATTAGTATTAGTATTATTATTGGTAGTAGTATTGTTATTATTAGTAGTATTATTATTAGTAGTAGAAGTAGTAGTAATATTGTTATTAGTATTATTATTATTATTGGTAGTAGTAGTAGTATTGTTATTATTAGTAGTAGAAGTATTATTATTAGTAGTAGTAATATTGTTATAAGTATTATTAGTATTATTATTGGTAGTAGTAGTAATAGTAGTAGTAGTAGTAGTATTGTTATTATTATTATTATTACTGGTAGTAGTAGTAGTAGTAGTAGTAGTGTTATTTGTATTATTATTATTATTAGTAGTAGTATTGTTAGTATTATTATTAGTAGTAGTAGTAGTAGTAGAAGTATTGTTATTATTAGTATTATTAGTAGTAATAGTAGTAGTATTGTTAGTATTATTATTATTATTAGTAGTAGTAGTAGTAGTGGTATTGTTATTATTAGTATTATTAGTATTAGTAGTAGTAGTAGTATTGTTAGTATTATTATTAGTAGTAGTAGTAGTATTGTTACTATTAGTATTAGTAGTAGTAGTATGAAGAAATAAACTGTCCAATATAGAGGATCACCTATACATTAATTTCAAAATTGTGTAAAAGTGTTTCTAAAAAGGACATTAAAGGACATTAATTCACAAATTTTATCTTATTTTATTTTATTTACCTTTAACCCACATTGTAATGGCCTGGCCATCATTCTAATAAAAACAAAAGCTTGTCTGTTGTTTTGTCTCATTGTGACCCCTCCTTCCTGCCGCCTCCTCACCTCCCCATTAACCCAGTCTGATTAATGATATTCTCCTTGCAGCTCGACCTTGTTCAGGTGCCACATCACTCGTGTGCAGGCCAGATGGTTCACACTTTACCCACTGAAGACTTCCCCAACCTAATTAGAGCACCGATATCCCATCAGTACTTCTGCCAATCCGCCGTCGCCAGCTCCCCTTGCTTTACATCATCAATAACTCCACATGTTCCCAGCGGCGATCTGTGCGGCAGCGCAGTAACAAAGCCGTCATACAGAATCCTCGACAGGGAGCCACTTCCATTAGAGACTGCATGGAAATGCAGCCAGAAGTGGAACGGAGGAACATCAGCAGCAGCAGCAGCATTGCTCATATTCAGGCTCCCTGTGTCTGCAGTGTATTAATAGATAAAGACTGACTTAGCAGCTGCTTTTCCCCTGTAGTGGGGGGAATCTGCATTCCTCCTGCAGAGAGCAGGAAGCTGGATGGGAATTTCACTTCCAGTGCTGTGAGCTTCTTTCATTCTGGAGTTCAAAACCAAGGCTCAGGAGGCCAGCGCAATCCTCGGATAATGAAAACACAATTTTTATATTTCAGCGGTAACGACACATATGCTTTATGACCATAAGTATGCGGACACGCCTTTTAGTTTTTGAGTTCAAGTTTTAGCCACACCCATTGCTAACAGGTGTGTAAAATTGATTATATAAAATAAATAATGGGTGCAGACAGTTTGGGTAAGGCTTCCATTCCTGAGCAATAAACATAGTTTGACCATTTTACAGGAACCCTATCCCCATTAAACATGTTTGGGTCAGTTGCAAGCCAGGGTGTCTTTACCAACATCACTGCCTCTTTTGGTGCAATGGGGCAAATTCTGACAGACCAACTTCATAATCTTGCAATAATGTGAAGACCTCTGAATAAGGTGGCAAAAAATGCCCATGTTTTTTTAAACAGTATTTCCAACAAGACCATGGTTACGTGTCCTTATATCTTTGGTCATATAGACCAGGGTTTTTTTTTTATTGCGTTGCTTAAAAAAATTATGATAATTAAATAAATCTTAAATAAATCTGTACGCGAATGCCCCATTGTGGAGGCTTTATTTTACATCTTGTAAACCACAGTGGGACCAGATTGTACAGATGCATTGGTTGTAAAGCTTAACTGACTGTGGACAGGTCGGTAGCTTTTAATTAATCATTGGCATAAGGTAACAGTTTGAGTTTTCTTCCCAGCCTGGACAAAGGACATGTCCTTTATCAGTGTGTGCGAACTTTTACAGTGTCATAATCCACATGCTCTATATCAGAGTTTATTTTAACTTTTTTTTTCAAGCGACCCACATTTTGTCCATGACACAGACCAACTTTATAATCTTGCAATAATGTGAAGGCTGTTATGGGGGTAAACATGCCCATGTATTTTAAATAGGATGTCCGACAAGACCATGGTCAGGTGTCCCTATACCCTTGGTCATATAGACCAGGGTTTCAAACCTAAAGGTCGCAAGCCAAAAAGATGGGTCACGGAGAAAAATAATGATACTTAAATAAACTTGTACGCAAACACTCCCTTGTGGAGCCTTTATTTTACATCTTGTAAACCACAGTGGGACCAGATTGTACATAGCAGAGCAGAGTGAGTAAGATGCATTGCATGAAGGACACGTCCTTTGTCCCTTCTAGGAAGAAAACCCAAACTGTTACCTTATGTCACCGAGTTATTAAAAGCTACCAAACCTGTCCACAGTCAAGTAAGCTTTACATACTCATAAATTTTTGCTCAACAGTTGTCACACTGGTTGTATGTAATAGCTGCCAAAAGTGGCAGCTATTGGCCTTTACTTGAATGTCCTACAGCAAAACAATCAAGATTTGTGTGAAAATCAGTTAATTCTAAGCTGCTGCTAAGTCAGTCTTATGTATTCTAAGAATTCTTTGTGCAGTTGCCTGTTAGTGCTGGTGTGTTGGCAGAACTTCAGTTCTTTATCACTAACACTTTTCCAGTCTGCCACTGTCCTACTGCATCAGCCAAGACTGTCACCTCCTGGTGCCTGTAACACTATTAAACTGGCAGCGCTCCAACAATGCCAGGCCGGTCTCACACCCTGAGGAGGAGCAACCGCACTGTTTCGGTCATTCAAATTGATTTTTTTCTTTATTTTTTATCTCAGTAGTGGCTTTGCTTCAGATTTACTTTGGGAGCAGCTGTGAATATTTTAATAAATGCTGCACCAGGTTACCGGGTCAGCACTCAGAGCAGATGGCAGGGGGCTTTTTCTGTCACCCTCTAATAGAGTGTGGGCATGCTACCAGCTTTAGTACGCAGCATGGGGTACTCCACTCTCCGGCCATGTCACATCACATTTAATGACTGTGTGGAGGTGTGAGAGGTGCTTTTTTAGGTTATTTGTAAGGCCCTACCTAATTTACAGCCATGAAAATCATGTGTAATGTGCAATTTGCTGTGAAATTCAAAATTTAAGGTTTGTGTTTAGCGATTTAACATTTTTAATTTGCGTAGCATTTAAGTGCCTCACGTTTACTGGTTAATTTGCACTATGAGGAGTCCTAGCAATCCTACGGCAATTCAGTTAGCTTTCGGTTAGTCAAAATGTCCAAGATGTCGAAGTAAAGCAGCTAAAAACACGACTCCGGTAACTGAGTTTGGAAAACTCCCAACCAGTTCTGTGGACGCAAAGTAGGGGTGTCAAAACATGGATGTCATGGGGTCAATGACCCAAAGTCATTTGGGATAATGTGCTTCTCAACGTTGAACTCAAAGTTCTTTAACAAGAACATCATACCAACAGTCAAATGTGGTGGTGGCATGATGGTACAGGGGTGTTTTGCTGCTTTAGGACCTTTACAACTTCACATAATTGACAGAACTGTACATGTGTACAAAAGTGGCCATGGTGAGTGTACACCAAAGGCTTCCCAGAAGAGTGGTAGCGGCTATACTGGAAAGAAGGTGAAGGTGGCTATACATCAGCATGATCTGAATGAATCCCCTCTGACCTGCTGGGACTTGATGTGCATCTTACCTTCTTTGCTCTTGAGGGAGCTAAGACTGGACGGCGAGTCTGATGGAGCTTGAATGCAGTACACTTCACGGCTCTGGATTCCTCCTCCACATAATCCTGTCTGATTTCCTCTCCTGCGATCCTGCTGGCTGAGCAGCATGTCCACCCTGCATTCGCTCCACTCTGTAGTCTTCCACACATAACTGCACAAAAACAGAAAAAAATGTTCAGTGGTCTTTACTAACAATAATATATTAGTTTAATTATATCCATTAAGGTCCATACCACACAGACAGGTTAATGCTAAGTATAGCTCTCTTATTTTTGTTTCAAAGCATTACCAGAGCCTCAGTGAAGATTATTGGCTTCACTTACAGTAAGTGTACTAGTTTTTCAGCTCAGGGTCGAATCTACAGTATTCTGTCTCTCTTTTCTTTTTTAGAGCTGTCTTTAGATGCCACACTTTCATCTTCTTCAAGTTCTATATGGTTACATGACTTCCTGTGCTTTCTCTTGCTGTTATCTGTTTTTTTTATTATTATTACTTCTTTTAAGCTTTTGGGTTGCAACTTGCTGGTGGATTGAGTAGCTGCTTAAGTTGCTTCCATCATATCAACATCAGTGTTTGCTTATATTTTCAGGAGTTTGTCTCCTTTGCTCTGGTTTCTGCTTCCTGGGCTGTTTATTTTTTTGGTGTTATTTGGCTTGTTCGTCATCCCATATTAAAAACTAATGATACTGAATTAGTGTAAACTTAATGTGATCTTTTCAGTAAGAAGAGTATCTTCTCTTCTGAGAAGGCTTCTCACAAGACTTTGAAGTATGTCTGTGGAAATGTGTGCCCATTCAGTCAAAAGAGATTTGTATGGCTGAGCACTGATGTTAGTCAAGAAAGCTTAAGTGATGTTTTAGTTCAATCCAGAGCCTTTGTGCAGGCCAGTGGAGTTTCTTTAAACCAAGCTTTTCTTCATTTTCTTCTTTATAGGGCTTAGGGCCTTCCTTAAACTGTTGCTGCTAAGTTGGAAGCATATCATTTCTTTAATATAACTGATTTATTATGCCTGTTATAAATATAGCAACTGTTGTGGCTGAAACACATGAATTGAGTGATTAGAAGATTTTGTCCATATAGTGTATAATAATAATAATAATAATTATTATTATTATTATTATTATTATTAAAAAATACAAAAATAATAATAGGAAAAATATATCAATATAATAATTATAATTTTTTATAAATATATAATATATTTGAGGTAAAAGGCAAGATTAAGTCACTGGTATTTAAACTTTAAAGAAATAAATGAATATTTGACTAAATTATTCAATGACCAAAGCTTAAAAAAGGTGTGAGGAGCTAAAATCACTTATGGATTTGACACTCTGGCAGACCACTGGTCCACATGGCACAAGTCATTGGGTGCACAGTCCAACTGGGGCTAATTTTGACTGACACACACACACACACGACTCTCCCAGTGAGACAGTGAGTGATGGAGCTCGGACCAGGCCATCTGTGGCGGGAATCAGATTAGACACCACCTTGCCTGTCCTCACCAGCACTCCCCATTCATCACTTCTCCTCATCCAGACTGGCAGCACGCCAATATGCCAGCCCTTCCTACCCACCCTCTCGGTCAAACCTTTCACCTGTTTTTCTCCCACTTAATCTACAGGACAAACCCCCAAACACACAACACACATGAAGAGAGAGGGGTTTTATTGCTCTACCCACTGTTAACACCAGGCCTAACTGCTGTCCTTTAAGCACTGAACACAACCTCAGCATGGCAGAATATCAATAAACCCACTGAGAGGAAAATGTGGCTGTTATAGCAGCAATATCAAACCTGAATCAATTTCAATGTCAAAATAAACACTTACATTTAAGATTAAGTGCATCTGACCGTACTAATCCAAAGTCAGGGGCTTTAATATGGAGTAATATGGAGTTCCATTTTGTAGTAATAAACAGCCTACACTTTTCAGTTAACATTTTACACAGGAATTTGGGGTATGTCTGTGGGAGTTTGTGCCCATTCATTCAAAACAGACTTTTCAAGGTCAGGTACTGATGTTGAATGAGATGAGATTAAGAACAGGGCTTAATCTAAGAACAGATTAAGAAGTTCCAGGGTAAACCACTGGGAATTCTCCTGTCCAAACTCATTAACAATGTCTTCATGGATATTTGGACTTTTTAGACACTTTGTACACAGTTTTAATAGATAACAGATTTTTTTCCATTATGTTTTACAAATTAGCAATGGCTATGACTGAAAAAGCTAAACACAAATCATTAGAAGTGGTGTCTACATACTTTTAGCCATAGAGTACAGTTAAAAGCACAATAAACACAATTAAGGGACATGTCAAGTCATGGCAGTATTAACACTTCAATGATTTGTATAATATTTTTGAGAATAAATAATTGGAGTTGTTTTTTTTAATCTTTGGGATCAAAAATATTCAGACAGCTACTTAAGATTATTGATTTTTGTTGTAGCTCATCTTTCAGGAGCTTCTATTGAATAATGAGGAATTAGGAGGCCATTCCACATAGTTAAATTACATTAGAGAACATTCTACACCAACAATCACAAAATCTTGTTTTGAAGTTCCTGAGTAAGGCCTTTGGCCCTCTGTTGCTTGTATTGTATTCGGTCACAGTCCCAAGTTACTGCATTTAAAAGTGTCTGCTAAATGTTGTAAACGTCAAGCAGGACAGTAAATATCAGACTGTGACTCTGGACTTACTGTTATTTGTTTGAGGAAAAAAGCAAATCAATTTAAACTCATCAGCATGTCAGAATTGAGGGAACCTGAAGAACTTACGCTACACATGGTGGAACTGAGTCTCCCTGAGGTGAACACGGCTCAGACTCGTCGAGATTGGGACACTCGGCTCCTCCGGCCACGTTGAACTGCTTAACATGCCGTACACGTGTGCGCTGACCCTTCGGCCCATTTAGATCATAGCATTCTTTGGAGCAGGATGACCATTCGGACCACTCGGTCACCTCGCAGTCCTTGGTGATGACGCAGGCCTGGTACGTCAGTGGAAGGGCTTGTTCCTCACACAAGCTGTAGAAGAAAACAGAAAGGGGTCAGTTTTCAGTGAACGACTCCTGCTACACAAATATACAGCACTATAGGGTAGAA
This sequence comes from Trichomycterus rosablanca, assembly GCF_030014385.1. Taxonomy (NCBI): domain Eukaryota; kingdom Metazoa; phylum Chordata; class Actinopteri; order Siluriformes; family Trichomycteridae; genus Trichomycterus; species Trichomycterus rosablanca. Next base: position 4,145,071 of record NC_085989.1, on the reverse strand, counting down.
TTCTTATAAAAATATATATTCTATACAGCATCATTTTAATCATTAATCAACCATTTAATCAATACTGTGCCACATCTGGTATGTGGACCAGATCTGCTGTGGTGAACCCTATAAACAGGAGCAGCTAAAAGAAGAAAAATTATAAAGAAATTAACTTTTTATTGATTGATTGATTATAATTGGACACCTCACCAAAAGCTTCCTGGACATCCCATAAAATGTTTTTTTGTTTAATTGTTTGTTAAATATTTTTGTATTTATTGTTTTACCAACTACAACAATTTTTACATATACATTAAATAGCCAAAAAGTATGTTGGACCTTTCATTCCAAAGCCATAGGCATTAATACAGAGTTGATCCACAACTAACCCCAACAATTTGGAAGTGTAAATAAAATACATCTCCTTTAGATTGTAAAGTACAATAAGGTCACAGCAAGAAGGTCCTGGGTTCAATCCCCAGATGGAGCTGTCCAGGTCCTTTCTGTGTGGAGTTTGCATGTTCTCCCCGTGTCTGTGTGGGTTTCCTCCGGGAGCTCCGGTTTCATCACACAGTCCAAAGACGTGCAAGTGAGGTGAATTGGAGGCACTAAATTGTCCATGACTGTGTTTGATATAAACTTGTGAACTGATGAATCTTGTGTAATGAGTAACTACCGTTCCTGTCATGAATGTAACCAAAGTGTAAAACATGACGCTAAAATCCCAATAAACAAAAAAACAATGAAAGGCTTCTTCAGCATATCCCAGATTGTTTGGAAGCTGAGGTCAGAGCGCAGGGTCAGCCATTGTACGGCACCCATGAAGCCAAGAGTGTTAGGGACCTTGCTCAAAGACCTAACAGTGGCTGCATGGCAGAGCAAGGATTCAAACCCACAATCTTCCGATTGACACCCCAAAGCTCGACTCACTAGACTATCACTGACCACTACCATTGATTTAGGTTTTTAACTAAATCCTTATCAAGAAACTAATCCCAACACCAATAACAGTCAGTTCTGATTTCAATTTAGATAATGTTTAACTAATGACAATGAATTTTAATTACCAGACATCCTACCCCATTTTTCACAGAATGATTAAAACTGTTTCCCTTCCCGCGGGCGTTTAGAGACACATGGGCAAAAGTTTCACTTCCTGCTGGGTATTAATTACTCATTTTAAATTATGAGACTTTTAGAAATGTTTAACTGTGCAGTTCATGATCTTATTCTTAGAAAATGAGGATCAGTTTCTTTAAAATAAAGTGCGCTGGACAGAGTTTGCTTAGTGGCTGTAGGTTTTTAATATTTCATCACAGTGACGCCTTAGTGTCCTGAATACTGGACACACAGTACTATCCGGAGGTGTGGTACATGGCAGGAATGTGCTGCAGCCTCATTTACTCACTTACTTACACCTTAAAACAAGCAATTCTCCATCTGAACCTGTGACTTTCTGTGAATTTCAGCACACAAAAGCCAATAGTGACAATAAATAAATTTATAAATCAATAAATCTGTGTTTTGGATCAAATACATGAATGGTACTAACCCCATAACTGCTGTGGTTCCATTCTTGTGCACACACATCACCTCTCTAGTTTGGTAGCCCACTTGCAGATCCCAGAATTTTCCACCCTGTCGGTTGAGCCGGTTCCTCGTCCTCTTCTTCTTAATAAGTTCTCGAGTTTCTGGATCCTTCAGCCGGGTTCTTTCTCTCACTCGTTCTCCTCTAGCTTCCTTCAGCTCCTTGTTTTTACGCCGCTTGGCTTGCCTCTCCTGCCTTGTTTGTCGCTCTTGCTCAGTTAGTTCTGGATTATTTAGTTTGTTCTTATGACTTTTTCTTTCCTTACGATTTGGTCTGTCTGGACGATTTGGTCTGTCAGGACGGTTTGGTTTGTCTGGACGATTGGGTCTGTCTGGACGATTAGGTCTGTCCTTACGTTTGGGACGATCTGGACGATCCGGTTTGTCTGGACGATTTGGTCGGTCTTTACGTCTGGGTCTGTCCGGACGTTTGGATTTCTCTGTCTCTTCAGGTTGGTCTTCATCTACATGTCTGGCTTGGCGTGAAGGGGGCATGGTGCAATCCCCCCAGAATCCCACCCTAAGGCTGTACATGCTCTCCTCATCCTCACATGACTCTTCTTGACAGGTTTGGAACTCGGTTAGATTGGGGCAAGCTGAACCACCAAAGAGAGGTGGAGAAAGGACAGATCGAACTCGGCTCTGCAAACCAACCCCACACGTCTTGGAGCATGAAGTCCAGGAAAGAAACTCTGAAACAACGCAATCCTGTGGGCACGGTATGAGGCAGGCCTGCTCGAGCCGTGGTTTAGGCTCAAAGTATTCGCAGATGGTATCCTCTGCAGGCTCACTATTGCTCTTTTGGATGCAGGCCACCTCTCGTGTTTGGAGCCCTTCTTCACCACGTGTGCACACAGCTGGCCGTGTCACAGCGGTGTTACGCAGTGACACTGGTACACACTGGTTCCACGCACCCAGCTGCCAGTCGTAAAGCTCTTTGTGCAACTCACAGACTCGAAAGCAGGTCTGCTGGTTATCAGGTTGCTCGCTCTGTGGGCAGTTGGTCCGGAGGGTGGTCCAGCCCTCAGAGTGAGCGCACCATACTGCTCGGCTCTGGCTCCCACCTGGACCGCATTCGCTGCCCATACACCTTCCCCAAGGACCTGTTAATGATAAAAAATAACATTTGCAATGTTGCTTTAATAATCACTACTGATTATTAGAAATGTGTATCATTCATTCAGTCATTCATTTTTCTGTTTCATTTTAAAAGATCAAGCAGTTAAAAAGTTCATTTAATGCTGTTGTTAATATCAGTACCCATGCATTAACAACATTGAACCCACTAGGACCCAAACCCATCAAATGCCATCAAAGCAAATTATCATTTCCTAAATCGATCCTGCTCTATTCCCAGGAATGCTATAAAGCACCCCGAGGACGAGAGTGCATCAGCAGTGATGGACACTAACTGATTGCTGCCGTTGATGTGTGGCAGGAGGAAGCTGAATAAGCACAGCGAAGTGAGACTTGAACAAAGAAGATAAAGACAGATGGATATACAGGAGCTGCTTCAGGAAACTGGGCCAGAGTTAGCTCAGATAAATCAGCTGTCGCTTTATGTCCCATTGTTTATTTTTCCTTTCTACACATTTAATAGCCCAGTGTCTTTTTGTGTGCGTGAAAAATGGCCACATGGTCAAAAAAAGTTGGTGAATTGTAACAGCTCCACATTCATAGCGTGCAACCACCGAGAGCAATGGAAAGCCTGCATATTGTGAACAATATCACCTGTACCTTTAAGGGTTTTTAGTTCTTACCATCCAGACAAAGTAAAAATTTGGTTTGATATCATAATGTTGAGGGTCTGGTTCTTTAAAACAGATCAGTGTTGTTGTAAGAGACAATGGCTAACCGAGTACTGATGTAGCTTCAACATAAAGTGCCCAGGCTGTAGAGTGATTTAGCAAGAGCCAAAAGGACAGGGGCTGTTTGAGGGTCTGCTTTATGACTCCATTCGATAAAGAAGAGGCAGGGCAATGAAAATGTCAGCGGAAGAAGCAGCGGGCGGAATTAGCCTGCAGCCCGAAGCTGCAGCCGCACGGTCGATGAAGATCAATAGTATCCTCGAGACAGTGGACCAGATGCTAGAGACAGGGCCTGAGCATCCTCTACAAACAGCTTTCTCAGTGTGATAAGGAGAAAAACAAGCAAAAATACGCTGGAAGGAGGTGGTAATGTATTTTTTACTTAGAAAAACAAGTCAAACCTAATCTACTGACAAATATTTTAAAGCCACATATTTTAATCTGATCACTTTGTTTGGGAAAGTGCACACATATTTATCATTGTTTATCAAAAATCAATTCGTACTTGGAAGATTTGGCAGGGTAAGGTCTATCATCTCATCCTGGGCTTGATTATGGATGCATCATTGTGTATTTATTTAGCCCTGTAACACATTAGTCTCCCCCGGAGAGCTGCATCCTTACACGGACCCCTACTAGGTGCTCTGAGTAATTAACAAACATGTCACTGGCTAGCTGGTTATCCACAGGATACCAGGAAAGTGCACATTAAAATAGGATCCTAAATTGGGCCACACACCCACCTACCACACATTGCCAAGAGGCACCAAGGGAGAGAGAAAAAAGCTAAACAGAGGAGGTAACAAGGTGATGATGCTTCCATTAGGTTTTCCCACTGGTCCCATTGTTGGCTTATTAGAAATGGAGAAATATAGAAGAATAAAGAAGGAGCACATCGATGTGGAAATAACTCAGAAAGGACGGGACACAGTCAAAGCTTTACAGAGAAGAATCGTAAGTGACAGGGCTAACAAAATAAGAGTTTGCAACACAAAAAAAATATGCAACACAGGTTCCAATCCCCAGGTGGGGTGGTCCGGGTTCTGTGTGGAGTTTGCATGTTCTCCTGTGTCTGCGTGGGTTTCCTCCAGGAGCTCCGGTTTCCTCCCACAGTCCAAAACATGCAGTCAGGTTAATTGGAGACACTGAATTGCCCTATAGGTGAATGGGTGTGTATGAGTGTGTATGTGTGTCTGCCCTGCGATGGACTGGCACCCGTACAGGGTGTTACTGTGTGTCTTGCCCCCATTGAAAAGCTGGGATAGGCTCCAGCACCCCCCGCGACCCTGATTGGATAAGCGGTTAAGAAAGTGAGTAAGTGAGGTTCCAATCTAATAAAGATTTAAACCAAATTTTAGACAAGTCAGCAGAATGCTAATGGTTATGTGTTTCCATCAACATTTACAGCGGAAGTGGGACGTGCGCTGAGTACATCAATGTTTATTAAACAGTCTGTTTCTGTCTTCTTATATATCTGTCTTTTTTAATAATAAATTATTTGCAAGTTAGCAAGACAACTAACATTTTCAATCAATTTCCCTAATAAGCAGTACAATATTTGCATGAAAACAAAACGTTTTTGAGTCCACATTATTTTGTGTTTCCTCACTGAAATGAGGCGTTTTGATCAGCAACTGCTTTTCAATCTTCTTGGCAGTTATTTAGTTTTAGAATGAATGCCTTTGTCATATAAATATACACATGAATGGTACAATGCAAATCTTTTTCTGCATATCCTGTTTGGATGCTGGGGTCAGTCCAAAACCGGAACCACTGTACAATGGCTGACTCTGAATGGCTGATTTTTCAAATAGTTTGTAGTCCACTTTCAATATAACATAAAATCATCACCTTCTTTTTATGGTGCGGTTGCTTAAAGTAACCCAGTAAAGCTGCTGTATGTATTGTATGTGATCATCTATGTTAAATAATTCATATAAATGGTTTCTAGTATAAAATAGTTATACAATGATTTCTTAATGAGTCTTAATGTGCATAGTCAAACTCTTAGCAATTTAATAGCAAAGTAATGCTCTGTGTGCATCTTCCATAAATCTTAGTTTTTAATTATGTCAGTATGCCCTAATAGGTTAAATATTTGACACATCTTTATGCAGTAGCCGGTTGTAAGTGTTTTCGTAGCCTCCTTGTACCGACAGATCTAAAATGCTTCTACAACAGGTCAGTAAAATATCATAAATAAGAAACAGTTTAGCTTTTTTGCTCTACTAAATACAAACCTATATCAGCCCTACAATTATACACACCAACAGCAATAAACTTAAAAGTGGCATTTATAGGATTCCACATAATCCAACTACAGATACCTTATAAAAACCTAAGTGAAATTATTTATATAATACAGTCAAATAATGTAATCAATGTAACACTGTTCTGATTGTACACTTTATACTAAACTACTTGGCCTTGAGTTTCCTTGTTACATAGACGATATAGAGCTTTACATTTGCACCACATCCCCCAGAGTTTCATTTCAGAGTCACTAACCACATGCATTACTGATTTAAGACACTGGTTAACTAAAAATTACTTGCAGCCAAATAAAGACATAATAAAGTCTTGTTGTTCTTTTTGTCTAATCTACAGCGTCCTTGGGTATGCAAAATATGCTATATAAATGTATTATTATTACTAGTAGTAGTAGTAGTAGTAAGGGTAGTAGAAGTAACCCACCAGGTGAATAAACGCCTTTTCTAACCAGCAAATTCTGTCAGATTGTTATGTGGTCCCAGCTCAGTTTTACATTGAGTCCCTGCAGAGAAGTCGAACCTTTTTCTGGCTGTCTGGGTATTGTGCCATTTCCTCCAGACTCCAGGGAGTCGTTTAATTAAATATGACATTTGTAGCATTTTACTTATGGAGCTGCTGCTGAGATAGCCAGCATGGGGCAAAGAGCAAAATAAAAGTAATCCAGATAGAAGGCCAGCAGCTCTGCCCAGATATACCATTTCATCTCAATTCTCTTTCCCATCCTCATCTCAAATACCCACGAGAAGAAGGTTCTTCATAAACCAGATGAAACAGTGTGCTTGACTTTCTCTTTTAAGAGCTCACACCATACGCTGAGGTCACTGAGCAGTGCTTGCTGGCCCATATGAGCTGACCCATGCCGGACCACCTCACGCTCGCTCTGATTTCTGGCCACGGACATCAAACAACTCGGTGGTAATGACAGAACTGCAAGGGATCTTTGTCTAAAGCTCACTGTAGGAATCCTGCACAGAAACAGAAATCTGACTCTCCCACAGTGATCTTAAAACAAGGCCATCTGCCAGCATCTGATTCCACTGTGGTCGGCCACATTTCCATGCCAGCATGCATGCGTGGTGGAGTGATGGAAAAAAAAATTAAAGAAGAAGGATTTCAGCTTCTAAAATTACACACCAGAGCTTCTTGGACAAAGACAGTAATAGAAGAAACATAGTTCATGCATTGTCCGAGGGGAAGCCATGTACGCATAAACAGGAAACGTGCTACCACAAGCACAAAATGATGTCCATATATCTTTCTAAGTAAAAGGAGTTCCATTCTTTTTGTGAAGGGGGGCATTACACGCACCATTTGTTTTGATGTTGTGCTGCATCAAATAAGGCTTATGCTCTCCAGGATGTGGACACACACTACCTTTGCTACAGGCATCTTTTAGCCAAATTCAGTGCAGAAGTAGCACAGACCATTTTTATGCATTGGATCATACAGTAGGAGGTCTTTCCAGGGTCTTGGTTAATGGTACTAAAACAATATTTACAAATGTCTAGGGCACCCCTGACTTCATATATTAGCTGAGTAGATATAACAGAGGAATGGAGGCTATCATGGCTGCAGAGTCGCTACTGTCTACTGTATAATCTTTACACACCACTAACAGGCTGCTTTATTTAAGTGAACTGGTTGACTGATATAAAACCAGTAAAACCCAGATTTGAAGTCTTCAAACAAGGTGTCAAAACAGTGAAATATTAAACCATTTTGGTAAACAGTACCCATCAATTGAGCATGCATTGTTGGACGTGTTGGAGCCTTGATCGCCTAAGACTCATTTCACTTTCATATTTATCTGACCCTGGAGGGTGTGAACTGAAGGCATAGCAAATATGTTCATGTAGTCAAGTTCTATTTACAGGAAGAATCAATTTATTGGATCATTTTAAAAATAAACTACATATGGACCTGCCAAACACGTTCAATCCACTTCTTACGATATCAAAACTGGTAGAGAACTCACAAAATGAGCATTCTCACAATAATAAACAATACAATGTTCATAAGTAGAAGTGGTATACATACTGTAGAAAATGTGTGGGTATTATAAAAGCAGCCAAAACACAAGATTTCACACTTCAGCTGATCTTGAGAATCCAAAAGCTGTTGTGTTTCCACAAACAAACACAACCATACACCTACTCACATGCAGTACCAGTGCCAGGCCATGGTGGAGCGGGCATCGGTGCATTATCACAGAGAGAACGTAGGCACGTTTGTACAAAGCCAATCTCCTATGGTGTTCTCTTCAACATTAACACAAAGACTGCTTTACTGGGAGCATTGGGAATGGTTGTGGATCTGGTTATATGGTCTGACCACACAGCTTTGTAATTTATAAGAAGTAACAAGCAGCAGTGCCATCAAATAAAATAGTCTTACATTGAGTTAATTGTGAAATTAATTTAATAAAACGTTTATTTCATTTTTTTCAGTCCTTGTTTACCTTAAGTAACCACTTCATCCTACTCAGGGTCAAATATTTATTTGCACACTGTGCAGTTAAAACATATAAATGCACAAAGACATAATAATACGACTGAAGTCAAAAGTTTACATACACTTGTAAGTCATATGTACTGTACAGTAAGCCATGCCATGTTTGTCATGTTTAGGTGAACAACAGAACCAGAACCAACTTGTAAGTTTACGTTTGAAATTTGCATAAACATAAAAAGATTGTGTAGAAAGTATAATATGTAATGCCGTTCAGGTGGAGCAGCGGTAAAACACACACTGAACACCAGAGCTGGGATCTCGAATACATCGTATCGAGTCTCAGCTCTGCCTGCCGGCTGGGCTGAGCAACCACATGAACAACGATTGGCCTGTTGTTCAAATAGGGGTGGGATATTAAAAGCTGGATAGGGACTCTCTCATAACTAATGCAATTACGACCTCTGCTGGCTGATTGATGGCACCTGCACAGAGAGGGGAAAAGAGCGGTGTCAGTGTGTGTCTCTCCGTACACAGTGCTGATCCGAATTGCACTTGTCAAAGTGTAGGTGATAAGATGCATACGGCTGCTGCCAACGTGCCAAAGGGGGGGTTAGCTTCGTTCTCCTCAATCAGAGCAGGGATCGGCATTGGTGAAGAGGAAGCATGATGTAATTGGGACGCGCTAAAAGGGAGAAAAACGGGAGAAAATGCATTTGACTGTGGACGAAGTCTCTGATGTTCCAATAGCAGTTTATGGCAGACGTGTATTTAATTAATCATTTCATCTCAACATGATATAACAGCCTTTTTTTTCCATTGTTAGCATAGTAATCTTTTGAATTTATGCAGTAAAACTAGCCTTATTTGTATGATCACAATGAAGTCACTAAATACTGTTAATTATATTTATTAATGAAGAATTAGAAGCCATGTCACAAAAATAAAAGACATTAAAGGACTCTTTAAGCCATTATATATTCCATCCCATTCAGAAATCACTGAAATTTTAAGACTATCATGACACATGACACTAACAAGTGTATGAACATATGTCGTAAAGCCATAATTTCTAGGCCTTTTATTCACTAATAAAAGATACAGACTATTTGGGAAACAAAAAGACAGATTGAATCCTAATGACATGCACTGTACACAACACACAATAGAGCAGCACCCAAGTATAGATGGGTGTGACAACGCACCCAATGACAGCTTGAATCCCATATAAATCTCAAGCTGTTTAGCAACACACAAAATCCTTTGTCCTTTATTTTCTCTGTTTAGAATTCCTAAATGTGCTCTAATTTCAGGAGCTCAGCACCCTGTGCACACACGAAACTGTTACTGCTGAGTCTCCATTTCTTCTGCAGAATAAATCTAATTAATGCCACAATTAACACCATAGTAATACAATTATTGGGTAGACAAGGTAGAGGGAGGTAGCAGGAATAGAAGCCAGTGCAGCCCCAAGGACAAAAGAGTACAAACACAATAACAGGCCGTCTTTTGTTGCAGCACCAAGGTTACCCCTGCTGGAAGGTTCCCCCTCATTGAAGAAATGAAGTACTGGCAGATTATTTGCTGATTTATTTTATTCCTGGACTATTTTTCTGTTAAGATAAGAATGGTTTTAAAAAGAGAGGAGCTGCTTGCAAATTTGTGGTACTTGCAGAAACTAGTTAAAACACCCTGTGAGAATAAAGTGGGTGGATGATTAATACTTTACCACTAATTTACTATGAGCTTACTTGAGCATAATCAAGCACAAAGTTAATAAGCCCGGCAAAGAAAAAAAATGTTCGTTACTTTAAAAGATTTGCCCACTTTGGTGGAGTGTACGCAACATTTGTTAACACAGGGGGTGCCCAGGTGGTGCAGCAGGATATTGTGCTAGCACACCAGCGCCGAGATTCTGAACTTCTCTGTTTGAAACTCGCGTTGCCACCGATCGGCTGGGCGCCATCTAGCGAGCATAATTGCCAGTGCCTGCAGGAGACACGTCTCTGCTAGGGTGGGGTGACCGGACTATGTGGGTGGGGTCTTCAAACGCTGAGTAAGCACCCTGATTGGCAGATAGAGAGGTGCCTGTGCAGAGTGCATAGGTAAAAAAAGGGTTCCACAAAGGGCTGCGCGCAGGTCGGAGGAGGCGTGAGCAGCAATATACCCACCTCGACTGCAATCAGGGATCCCCCAGCAGCGGAAGACAAATTGACTACACTAAATTGGGAGAAAATCGGCCAGGTGGCGCAGCGGGATACTCCGCTGATGCACCAGCACAGAGTTTCTGAACTCCCGGGCTACCCACCGAGCCAACGTGCCGCCCATTTAACACAAGAACAAAGAAAAAAAACTCATGATCATAAGAAAACAGCTTTTGTTATCTTGAGGTATCAAGAAAAATAAGTAGTGATCTTAAAAATGGATTTTGGAGAGAAAAAGTATGACTTTTCTGGACCTCCATGCTGCCCGGATAGTACGTGTACCCTTTTTTGTTAGATAAAGAATCTTTTTTGCAATAAAGAATGGCTCACAGCAAGAGTCATGCTTAACAATGTAGCATGTCTTGAGATCAGAGACTCAGTGATATATGTCTTGCTAAAGGGGAAGAAAACAAATTCTAAGAGATTGCTCAATCTGAGAGCTGTAGGAAATCTGCCACTCAGAAAAATAGTCATTAGTCAAAGAAGGAAGCTGGGGGTGGACGAGCTCCTGTCATGCGCATGTGGATAAATGTGTGTTTGTGTACAGCAGAGAAGAGCAGACAGAACAATCGTGTAACTCAAACTGACGCATCATGATGCGACGTGCTTGATGTGAATCCTGTACACCTGACGTAACAGATGCATCTGACCACGAGTAAATAAAAATGACTGAATTAAACATCGAGAGAAAGAATGTGAGAGGGAACAGCATGTGGTTCAATGGTTCGGTGGTGTGGATGGCATACACAGCAGGTTTACAGGCTGCACGCTGCTGATCTGATTAACATCCTGTTCACATCGCCAACATAAGCTGTGATCTCCAGCAACCGGTGTCTGTTCGCTCTCTTTTACACGGCGAGACCTGTTTCACACTACGCAACACGTAAATAAAATCAACTACGTTACAAAGACACACAGGGTTGACATACGCAGGTGAGAATAGTACAGTTATGTGCCCACATTCTGCTCAAGTGTGTCTGAAATTTACGTTCCAGACTAATTAATTGCGCAAACGGCACCTAGGCTAGTCTACTAACTGTGTCTACTTGAGACACGGGGTTCAAACGCTAATCTGAAATGGTGAAATTATTCAATCATGAGCTAACTACTGCAAATCATAACATTGAAAGTGACAAGCGAAAGCACCCGTAATTAGCAAGAGAATATTATTAAATGGGTCGTTCCACTGAATAGGTGCCATTTGCGTGTAGTAGCTCGATAAAATTAAACATAATTTTTTATCTTTGTTCAACACTGAATCTAAAGACACACACACTTAACTACTCAGAATGTGTTTTGGTCAATCTCAGGCAACTTTGTTTAATTTTTACAAGGTTTTTAAGTGGAAGATATACGTATATGATGTATATGAGTAACAGGACTGTAGGAGGACCGAGTTTTGTTTTGTTTGTTTTTTTGCATTTTTCCTAATTTTCCTCCCAATCCAGTCGTATCCGATTACCCGATTGCATTACACTTCCTCTCTACTGATGCTCCATTTCTGACTGAGGTGAGCGAGACTGACACACGCCCCTCCGACACGTGTGCAGTAGCCGACTGCGAGTTCAAATGTGGATGAGCTTTGTGTATGGAGAGCCACACACTGATCAACGCATTATTCCTCGACTCTGTGCAGGCGCCACCAATCAGCCAGCAAAGTTTGTAATTGCATCAGTTATGAGGTCCCTATCCGGCTCCCCACCCTATATGAACAACAGCCAATCGTTGTTCATGTAACTGCCCAGCCCAGCCGGATGGCAGAGCTGAGCTTTGAACCGATGAGTTCCAAATGTCAGCTCTGGTGTGCTAGTGTGTTTTACTGCTGTGCCACCTGAGCAGCCGAGGACTAACTTTTTAACATAGAATTATTAAATACATTAAATATAGCAGCATGGAGTTCATGCTAAAAGCACGAGAACACTGGACACAATGATTTATAAAAAAAAAAATTATAAAATAAACAAATTACAACTAAGAAAAAATTTAGGTAACAGGAATGTATGTTACCTGTATGTAGTCAGAGTTGCAATATTAACAAACATACAGGGGAAAAGGGAGAACCTACTTTTGCTCTTCCTGTGACTTTCAGTAGATTCAGATCATGAACATGATCATGAACTGTTCAAAATGTGACTTTTTAAGAAGGATGAATATGTAACAGGAGTAACAGGGCTGAGTAAAAACCTGTACAGAAGTACAGTACAGCATTTAAATGGTGTGAATGAAATTGTTATTTCTGACAGACAATTACCAGAAGTGAATATAAAATCCACATCCTTAGGACTAATGTTGTTGTCCGGCACCCGATCCATCAACTGTGCTGTTACAGGGCTGTCAACTGACATAATTATGCACATAATAGTACCAGTGAAGTCATTAGAAGACAAGTCCTTTTACGCTAAGGGCCTCAGTGTAATTACCCATCACTCCACTGCCGGTAGTTTGGGTATTTTGTTCCTGGAAATTCTGATTTATTAAGTGCAAGAAGTAAAAGAAAATCAGAACTTGTTAAAATAGGTTAAGTAAACAGGTTGATGATGATGATGCTGATGAGGATGCCAGTAGCTTGTCATTTGTTCTATATAATCACAGTCAGCTTCCAAAAAACATGCACATCTACATGACATTATCTTTAAAAACATGAAAGCAGTGAAATTAAAACCGATGTTTACTAAATAACAAGGAGGCAAATCCTGCTTAGAAATGTTCATGGTTGCTAATAGTGCCAGAGGTGGTTACAAGTCTTTGACACTTTAAACAGATTAGGGTGGATTTACATGAATACTGGAAGTGCGCTGGTTAAACAGCATGTTAAGCAACATGTTTGCAGCTCCACATGATCCTCCGCATTCAGCCAGTGAGTGGCAGGAAGCCATTATGGTGCTTCACAGAGCCAAACAACAGGGAACTGATCCAAGATCCAAGATCATGCACTGGCTAAGACAGACATTGAAATCAGCAGAAGATATTACATGTAAACATAATATCATATATTTTCATTTTTAGTCTTCACCAACCATCAATCCATCCATCTCGACATACATTTTATTTCTTGTAGTAGGTACGGGCTTCTATAAATGCTTAAATCAATCAAGCAATCACCAGCATGTGTGTGTGATTGCTTTAGTTAAGAGGAGCATTTATAGTAGCCTGTACTTACCACATCATGACTGGACACCACTGTATACACCCCCCACTCTCAATCCTTCAATCAATCAGAGCTTAGGGCAGCAGGATAAAGTGTGTGTGCTCACATGAATGTGTCTTTACCACGGATGCGACAAATCAAGAGTGATTGTTGATAAAACCCTGAGAGAAAAGCTATTTTTATACAGCAGCATGTCAGTCGGGTCTTCCAGTATTCTAGTATTCAGAAGTGATTCGATAATATTGACAGTATTCAATGTAACTGATATTTATTAAATATAAATTGAATATGTTCAATTTTTCTTCACTATTTGAGGACCAGAGCATGGTGGACAAATGTCAGATTAATGTTTATCCTATCCAATAGCCAAGGGCAGTAGCAGTCAGGTCCAGTTTCATTAGGAAACACTGGATGTAAGGCAGAAGTACCCTGGACCAATCCTGGTTCCAATTCATCATAGGGCTTTGGCCACCCCACTCCTCAGACATAGCCAATGCTGTGTGTGCAGACCCCCGGCCAGCTGATAGCACCACTGAGATTTGAACCTGGATCTTGGTTAGCGTAATAGACCACTAGCACCACTAGTGTCTTTAGTTTTTACAGTGTCAAACATACACATGAGCAACTATTGGAATCATCTATTTAGCCACATATATGCTTAGACTGCTTGAAATCACACAGTCCCACAATTTCCATAATTATATAAAAACATAAAATCATGTACGATAATAATAAAATGATTGTTATTAAATTATGTGTTTCATGCTTTGATTAATAAACAGTGTTTCTCAACTGCTTGTCAATAAATGCAGCATGGGTGGTGTATGGTCCAGGGTCCCAGTGACTTATGTTTGAACCATATTTCGAGGTACTGTCTTTAAGGAGTGTGGTATATTCCCTTATAGATTCCTTTCACCCTTTAATAACATGCACAGGGCGAATAGTCCACTCTTACTTGGTCCTATGTACACGAACAAGTCCATGGGTGAGTTGGTGATGACCTGGAATGGATTGCGTGTATCCAGCGTGACACAATGACTAATGAAATGTTGTGGGGAAAATGCAATTATGCATTTTATTGATTGTTCAGTATTTTTGGAGAAAAAGAAATACAAGAATGACAATTAAAGTGATTGCTTGTCTGATTGCTACATAGAGACATTTACTCAAGCATGTATTTACCAAATCACTCAAACGCTTTGATTTATCTTCCTGCAATTCTCACTTGGTTGCAACATTTTCCGTGTAAAATTGCATGAATTGAAGTGAACCATAAGACTTTCTAATTCAGTAAATATAATAATAATAGTAGTAATAATAATAATGTTATTAATAATAATAATTTAAAAAATAATAATAATAATAATAGTAATAATAATATTAATAACAATTATAATATTAATAATAATAATAGTAATAATAATAATAATAACAATAATTACAGAGTCAAAGTTCAATAATTCAGTAGAAATATAGATAGAAATAGAAATATGAAGGCCACTGGAACTATTTCTTTGTGCACCGGACACAGTCATGCTGAAACAGAAAAGGGCCTTCCCCAAATTGTTGCCACAAGGTTGAAAACGTGCAATGGGTGTGGCTAACAGATCTGAACTTACATACTTTTGACTATATAGTGTGCCATCTATTTTTAATCTTTCTTAATATAAACACACGAGTGGCACAATGGCTCAGTGGGTAGCACTGTTGCCTCATAGCAAGAAGGTCCTGGGTTCGATCCCCAGGTGGGGCGGTCCGGGTCCTTTCTGTGTGGAGTTTGCATGTTCTCGCCGTGTCTGTGTGGGTTTCCTTCGGGAGATCCGGTTTCTTCCCACAGTCCAAAGACGTGCAAGTGATGTGAATTGAAGATACAAAATTGTCCGTGACTTGAACTGATGAATCTTGTGTAATGAGTAATTACCGTTTCATGTTATGATTGTAACCAAAGTGTGTAAAACATGACGGTAAAATCCTAATAAATAAATGTAAACACACTCAGCGTAACACTTTCAAAATAATACCCCAGTGTGATTCCCATGTTTACTTTTATACTCTCTCCATCAATGCAAACAACCTCCATTCATTATGCCTGAGGCAAAACAGACCGTATACTCCCTAAACTGTTCATTTATGTGAACCCATTCTCTCTGATTTGCACACTTGTGTACAATTATACCTTTTCTGTCCTTCAACACAGCAGATTTAAAAGCTATGATGCCCTTCACGCTGTTAGGACGTCTCTAGAGATCCTGCACTGCGGATCATAACCTGAGGTCACTGCTGTAACTTAATCTGTTAGAAAATAAAAAAACGATTCAAACTATTGACTCATAAACACAATCAGTCGACATCATGGACATAATGAGGACAAGACGGGGAGGAAGAGATGCTGACGACTCAGTTTTCTCCATAAAGGGAGGGTGGTGTATCTTCCTCTAATCATTTGCTGGTCGTCACACTAATTAACATCCTATTCATCATCTGTTTCTCACCAGGCATTCATATCCCAGATGTACTGATGGGATTCTTGTGCAAATGGGATGTGTAGAGTTATCTACAGCATTCTTTCATGTACTTACACACACACATGCACACACACACACACACACACACACAGTCCAAGGCCTGCAGCGATGTTCGATATCAGGGCAGTGTGTCTGCGAAACTCAGAGCTGAAAAAGCAAACAAACTGCCGTGGAAATCAATTCTGTAAGTACAGCGCAGACTTTACCGGCCGTTTAGCCTTTTACCTGTCACCTCATTTTTAACACACAGGCGCCTTCTTTCAGTGAGTCAAGAATGGAGAGTAAGTACTGTCTAAAAACACTCTGCAGTTATTAAAATTTAGTTTTTACACACTTTTGTTTTGATCAATAATTACATTTACCACATTTAACAGAAACTTTTTATTCAAGGTGACTTACAATTATAAATAAAGCAATTGTGGGTTAAGGGACTTACTCAGGGACCCAGCAGTGGCAAGTTAACAGTGCTGAGGCTTGAAACAGACACCTTTCAATCAATAGTCTAGTCCCTTAACTGCTGAGCTACCACTACCATCATTTTTCCATCATTTCTGATTGGTCATTTCTGTTCAGCTTCATTCCTGTTGGTATTTCTCTTCTGTCGTTTATGTTTATTATTTTCTATTCTTATCTGTTTCTTTTCATTTATTTATGTTCTGTTATTTCTAATTTATGTATTCTTTGTTATATCTATCATTTCTTTAATCTATTTATATTTTTTATTTTCATCTCTGCTTCATCTCATTTTTGTTTCTCTTCTTTTTGCTAGTCATTGTTTTCCTTAAATATGGACCAAGCATTTGGTTAAAATGCATCTACTTCACTTCAGTTTTGGTATTTAAGTAAACTGGAAATGTTCATTGGCCACATTCCAGTACAATAAACCTCAACTCAGGTACCAATGATTCCACTGCAAACAATTTATAATAACAAAAAATAAAAAGTTATTGTCTGAGTACAATTGATTCCATGTCCTGATGCAGTCCCAGTCCTCAAAACTTCTATTTAAATGTTATATATTGTATAGATTTAAATAAATAAAGGTCCTAGTCTAAGTAAAGAGGTTTATTTTCTTTTTATTTCCAGTAATAGATGCTGTAGTTCTAATAATTATGGCTACTATTCTATCATTAAATCCTTTAGGTAAGGTTGCCTGATCCACTATAAAGAATTTGACTTTTAATTTTAGTGAAACTGGAGATTTAGTGGAACCTTACTGAAGTTTTTGGTAATGAAACATAAGTGCCTGTTTCAGTACCAAAAGATTTATTACATTCTTTGGCTATTGTTGTATTGACAGCACCACCAGAGCTTCCAGTGTCAGTAAATGTACCAGATTTAAAACCAAACATTAAGTAAGTAAGCCAGATCTCAAGTTCCTTTATTTCCCAATTGGTTTAATTATGTTATGTTAAGCATGCCGTGAAAAAGCCCTCAGATCCATAAATAATCAAACTCCAGAGGTCTACAGAGTGTGTCTGGCCATGATAAGTACACCGGTGTGGTCATATTTCTCAAGCCTGATGTTAATATTACGTATCGATGATGACTTCCTGTGTCGCTGACTGATTTGTATACAGGGAGGGCACCTTGAACTATCGGGCCATAAAATGACAAGGCATCAATTTTCTCGGGACTGGAGCGAGCGTAGCTTTTCTAGTATAATGAGCTCAGGTTCCACTCAGTGGTCGAGAAGCCGCCTGCTGAATTATTCAACACGCGGCGAGGCAATCCTCATGAGCGGACGGCTAAAAGGGTATGAAAATGTTACGACAGCTGATATCGTATGAGGGAGGATGTTTAATTGCTTGAGGAATCCTCTATTAAGTCAAGACTTATTCATCAAACTGCTTTGTGGATTAGGTGTAATCCCTGTGTAAAACTTATGCAGTGGCTAAAGTCAGGAGTTTAAATACACTTGTAAGGGGCTTGTATGTAACGGCAGCTTTGAGATTTTCATTATTTGAATGATTTCTGCAAATGTTCTTTTCTTCTTTTTCTGTGACAAAAAATCGAAACACTTAGTCCAACACTAGTCCAGAAAATGTTTGAGCTCTTTCATAAGTTTACTGAAAATTTGCCTGGTTCGAAAGTATATATACAGCTATCTAGATTATACATTTTGTTCTATAGAAAGTATTCAACAGTATACAAATAATGTCCTTTCATTTTGTGGTACAGCCTCCTAAATTTCCTAATAGAGATAATCACTGATTTTAACTGGTAACTTTTTTGCACCCATATAAGAGGGATCCTCAAAAAGTTTCCTCACTTTTATATTTCAGTTATAAGCGGTGAGGGTTGGAGGAGTAGTAATCGGTCATATCTGAAAGACTGAGAGATTCTTATAGTCTGGATTTAGCACCATCTGATTTCCACCTGAGCGCGTGCTCAACCAAAAACGTTTTTGCTGACAGCATTAAAGTTGGTACGACGGTGGGAAAATGCATCAGAAAGTGACTATGTAGACTATGTAGTGATGTAGTGATGTAGTTTGTTCTTTAAATTCTTGATAAACAGAGTGCAGAAACAGGCGCCCAGGTGGCGCAGCAGGATATTCTGCTAGCACACCAGCGCCAAGATTCGAAACTCCTTGGTTCGAAACTCGGCGTTGCCACCGGTCGGCTGGGTGCCATCTGGCAGGCATACTTGGCAGTGCCTGCAGCAGATACAAATTGGCCATCTAATCTGCAGGGTGGGGCCGGACTATGTGTGGGTGGGATCTTCATACGCTGTGTAAGGACCCTGATTGGCAGAAGAGACACCTGTGCAGAAAGCAGGGGCGAGAAGAGGAGGGCTGTGCACGTGTCAGAAGAGGCGTGTACAGTGACGTGCTCTCCTCGGATGCAATCAAGTATCCCTCAGCAGTGGAAGACAAATTGAGTGCGCTAAATCGGAAGGAAAAATTGAGAGAAAACGCTTTTTTTTTTAAAAAGTGCAGAAACTTTTTGAAGAACCCTTATAAATACTGTAGGGCTAGTTTGACTACACCTATTAAAATGTTTGTAGAACTTTTGCCAAGGACTGCTATAAAACCAAATTTGGGCCATACTAATATGAGGAAATTGGTCTAAATGGTGACATGTAAACCAATAACCACACAAAGGGTCCGCCATGAATTAAAACAGTTGAAACATAGGCAACACTGTCCACAGTCAAGTGAACTTTACATGCTTTGGATTTACTGGTAAACAAAATAAATCCTCTGCTCTAAATTTGGTACCTAAACCCTTGTTAAAGTTTGTTGCTGGTTACATGAACAAACAAAACTTTTGAAAATGAGGAGAAAATGAGGCTTCTTTTTTGATTGGCAACCTAAAGCAAACAGTTTCACAAGTATCAGATGTTTTTAGGCCACCAGATTAATAATAAATTGCTGCATAAATATGTAAACCCATCATATTTTAATAAAACCCACAAGTAACTAGTAAAAGCACTGCAAACAGAAGTGTTTCAATAATTCAGTCACAGAGAAAGAACAGTTGCAGATATAGAAGTCTGTATGTGCATTGTGGTGCCAATGTGTACCATACTTTAGCACCTCAGATGTAGCAAACCAGTCACCTTTACTTGGCATGCCTGCTGGGCATTTTATTTTCTGCCAAGTGTGAAGTTGAAGGGGGTGGAGGGTACATGGCTAAACAACACACAAACGACTAACATAGCTTTGCTAAGTGACTATGCTTAACATCGTATAACAGTATAAAAATGGATCATGATCATGTTTATGTATTTATTGTTATTATTTATTGTGTATAAGTTACGCAGTGAAGCAGAGACTAGCACCATGGACACCGGGGACTCCCTTCTGCCTGCACATGTCCTCCTCCTAGCCATGCTAATGGTCCAAAACACAGCAGATGGGAGAACGGTGGCATCCAGGGAGGGTGCGCATGTGCGCGTGCATGTGTGCATGTGTAGGTGGTAGAATGTGTGAAAAGGGGGGAGGGGGAGGTACTCGTGTGTGATGGAGGAGGGTAGAGTGTGTACGTGTATCGAGGGTGTTGATTAGGACCGGAGCAGCTGCAGGAGGACCATGATGAGAAGGTGAGCACACAGTAGGGGGCAAAAACTTTGGACCTAAATATACTGTATTGTCAAGCTTTACGCAGTGAGTTAACCTTTATCTAAAGTATTTTTTTATTATTATTATAAACATGTGTCATAATTAATGACACCCCTGTATTTTCTACACCATGCGACCCCTTGTCCAGCAATGTAATCACTTAGTCTTCTCTTAAAATGCTTCAATCTGAGTATCTGAAAGCGTTACTCAAAACTAAAGCATTTCAGAGCTTTCAGGCTTATCAAACTGGTCTATTTTTAAGCATTGTTTTGCTTTTTTCACATTAATCCAAACCATAAATCAGACAGTTTAACAGCATAACACAGCCAAAAGTATGTGGACACCTGAACATGAGCTTATAGGTCATTCAATATCAAAAACCTAATAAAACTCTCACCCCACAGCAAGAAGGTCCTGGGTTAGATTACCAGGTGGAGCTGTCCGGGTCCTTTCTGTGTGGAGTTTGCATGTTCTCCCCATGTCTGCAAGGGTTTCCTTCGGAAGCTTCGGTTTACTCCAAAGTTCAAAGACATGCAAGTGAGGTAAATTAGGGATACAAAATTGTCCATGATATTATAAATGTCTGATATTATAAACTTGAACTGATGAATCTTGTGTAAGCAGTAACTACCTGTCTTGCCATGAATGTAACCAAAGTGTGGAAACATGACATTAAAATCCTAGTAAATAAATAAAAACTAATAAAACTCATGACCCTCCTACTTGTGGCTATATGCCATTTGCTGCACTGATTGGTCAGCTATCACCAATGCCCTCTGTCTTGTGTCGATTGGACCAGACTAGCCCCTGATATTGCAATCCACGTCCTGATGTTGTTAATCCACATAAATGTGGTTATAACAACCTTCATTTTATTTGTTTGTGAGATCAGGCATTGATGAGAAGGAATGGTTCGCATCCCAAAAGGTTCAGCTGTAGGCAAGCTATAACCTAGTGGTTAAGGTACTGGACTAGTAATCAGAAGAACGCTGGGTCAAGCCCCACCTCTACCAGGTTGCTGCTGTTGGGCCCTTGAGCAAGGCCCTTAACCCTCAATTGCTCAGATTGTATAATGTTAATGTACTGTAAGTCACTTTGGATAAAGGTGTCTGCTAAATGCCAAAAATGTAAAGATTCAGTAGGGTTAAGGTCAGGGCTCGGTGCAGGCCACTGGGGTTTCTCAAAACTAAATTTATCAAACTATGTCTTAATGGTTATTGTCTTGTGCACAGGAACACAGCCATGATGAAACAAGAAAGGGCCTCTACCAAACGGATGCTAGAAAGCTGGAAGCATATTATTTATTTTATTTCATTGATTTTATACAGCTTTTAGCAGCTAAAATGTTTACAGATGCTTTATGCAAATAACAATTGACTTGATGAGCTACAGCTTTACGACATTAAATGCTAATGCCAGTTGCAATATGAGTGCAGATTGTGGTGGCATCGAGTAAAGGTAGATTTTACCTCATACATGTAACCCTGAGTGTAAAATTATGCTGTCCCTGACTAACACCTCACATTGACTCAGTTAGCGCAGTCCTCTTCCGACTGGATTCCTTGTCGCTTTCATAAAAAAAAAAAAAAAAAGCAACATCAGATGCCGGCACACACTTCCTAATAATCCGCGCCTTCAACCAGTGACATCAAAAATATTGTTTGATGGATTGTTCATTATTCCTAGTGTGCACAGTTTATGAAAATCTTCAAATGCTACGCGCCACAGGCTGTTGTATATTAATAAAGGGAAATTAGCATAGGCCTTTATTGAAATATTCATGGGCGCAGTAGCAGTGGGCTTAATGATGCCGCCGGATCTGCAGGTTGAGCAGCTTGTACAGTGTAGCCGCATGTGGCTGCTGGTGACATACATGCAGGACTGAATAAAACGAAAAACAGTCAAGATGTAGCAGCGTGCTAAACAAATCTCAGCATGCTAATAATCTCCGCAGCAGTAACGTGTATAGGAACGACTTTGTCTGAGACTTTATGGATATCTAAGTACTTTTCTATTTAGTTCTAGCTGGGTTATAAGGTTATAACCCAATATTACTGTAGAGCTGCTTTTTTTCTTTTATCAGGAACTGGATTAGCAAGGGAGTTAGCTTCTTAGCAACTTTGCACTCCTGCGTTTTCAGACGGTGACCTACTTTCCAAGGATTTTCAACATTTTTATTCTTTTAATATGGAACTATGTACATTACACCTTGCTCTATCCATTCTTAATCAGCCATGTCATTAAAAAAAGTTTAAAAAGCCATTTTTATGTCTAGTCCAATCAAGCATGCAATCAAGCAGCACACTGTAATCTTTAAATTACTTAAAAGTGAGACTTTTTTCAAGTGAACCAACTTAGACTTGGACCAATCAGCAATTAACACTAAATGTGCTTAATCAAAAACACCAAAAATAATTAAGACAGGTTTCTATATAAGTCTAAAATAAATTAACGCTGGTTTCACAGTTCTGTGGCCACATGATGATAAAATATTTAGAATCAAACTCTAAGCCTCATGTTCACAAAAAGCCCTTAACTGGAAAACATCCAACGTTACGTCGGATAATTAACTGGAATAAACAAGTTAAGCCTTTGTGGGGAATATTGCTCTCTAATTTACCCTACAGCATGTCCAAATATTTTCTTTATAACACAGATCTATATATCTTAATTAGTCTGTGGTGCTTTTTGCTCATTTTTTCTCAGCAATTATTGGATTAGCAGGGGAGGTGTTAGCACACTAGAAGCTTTTTTACTCTCGCCTTTTCACCAATTACTTTTCTTTTTTTCAAGGATTGAATTGCATCGTCTCTCAGGTCAGAGGAACACTATCTGTTCTCTAAAGAGCAATAGCAGTTAAGATTTATGACGTGGTGAATCAAGAGATGGATTTTTCTTTGGCATGAAGTATAAGCCTCACAACAGGATTAGCAAGAGAGTTGTTTAGCAGGTTAAGATGACAAAACCTTAATGACAAATAGATTTCATCATTGCTTTGTAGAGTCCATAAGCTTTTTAAGATATACACTATATGGATCAAAATATTGGGACACCCCTTCTATTTTTTATATTTTGTAATAAATCAGTTATATAAAGTAGATCATATGCTTCCAATTTGCAGCAACAGTTTAGGGAAGGCCCTTTCCTGCCCATGACTGTCCCTGTGCACTAAGCAAGGTCTATACAGACATAAAGAAAAGCTTGGTTTTAAGGTCGGAGTCCTGACCTTAAACAGCTTTGGAATGAACTGGAACATCAACTGAGACTTTCCTGACCAACATCAGGGCCCAGCCATACAAATGCTCATACTATTTTAATACCATTGGTTTTTTAAATGGGATGCCCAACAAACTAATGGCCAGATGTCCATATACTTTTAAACATATAGTGTATTTGCTTTGTAGTTGATCATGTATTATTTATCCTGTTAGTGCTTTTAGACCCTAATCTGTGTCATTAGTAATAAACCACTGAACATACTGACTGAGAAAGAACTGACTAAACTAACACTGAAATAACAGTGTTAAATGTACTGAATAATAAATTAACGCTACCAGATGTTTCATATTTTGCTAACATCTGCCAGTATAAAGCAAGACGTCATTACACAGCAGGGATGAAAGCAGAATAGAACATTGAGAAGACATTTTAATAAAGTATTAAAATCAAGTCAACTGTTATTTTCAATCTGATTATACAGCCCTCTACTACAGCCACGCACAGGGCATTCATTTATACATTATGTCTAGAGACACAGATAAACATATTAAATAAGATATATTTTACTGTCCATTACAGGGGAGTGTCCAATAAAAATAAAAACTATAGTAAAAGATCTAAGATTTAAAGATCAGCAACAAAACGTTTCACATCTCTAACACATTCAATCTTTATGTACCAGTGGTCTTGGCTCAAACTTATTCTGGGAGAATTAAGATACAGCCAATTTTTAAATGCAGGCAGTATTATATACCTAAAATCATTAGCAAGTAAACATCAGCCTAAAAACACAATCTAAATGACATTAAATGCTAATAGTAGTAAGTGCTGAAGGATTCCAAAACATTTTGCTACTTTTTTGGCTCGTACTTTAGGGCATTTTTTTTATTCATAAGCTTAAATGGGTCCTTCAGATAGATTTGAGATTTTAAATTCATTATTCATTATTATTATATTGTAACTGTATATTATTGTTATTGTACCTTCATTATTTTATAGGTGTAAGTAAGGAGATTATTTAGGCCATGCAAATTTGTCAACCATATATTTTATTACCCAAAAAAGTGGTTAAATACTTATTTCTTCTTACTGTACTAGCCTGTCGGCTAAAAATAAACTCCCAGTAGGTGATACAACTCTGTGCTTCATAAGATCTGCTAAGATTTTTAGAGACCATTAAAGCTGCATGTAGTAGAAACCAAGTCATCCAACTTCTGATTGATTTATCTTGTGTCCAACTACTAATGTTTGTATCAGGGATGAATAAGCGCAGCAGTTTGCATCATATAAATAATTAAACATTATTTTCTTCTGTCTGCTGCCTAAGATCCTTTTAAAAACACAATAGACAGATAACAGATATAGATACGTCTGTGAAGACGATTATGTGCTCTAAAAAAAAAGTCAAAACAGGGCCAAACAGTCACTAAATAGCCTTTAATATTTTATAACAGGGTATCAATGAACGTGCAGATTGGGGATTTTGCTTGCTGTTTGAATCGTGATGGTACTTTGACTCTGAATTGACAGGGGTCCCACAAGGGCTGGATTTCATCGAATTTGTCTAGATGTCAAAAAACCCAATCGTACATTTTGTAATGAAAAAGCCTGTAATGCCATGTGCATAATTCACATTATAAGATGGATTTTAAGTCACTAAACATTTTGCAGAGGTGCCACAAACCACCTGTTTTGTATTTATTGTCTCTTGTATGAAACATGTTTTTGTTTTCACAAAGTTCACTGCAAAATTGGTAGAATCTGTTTGCCTCAAGAGTGCCATAAGCATCTCTCTAAAGTTAAACATTTATATTTACAAAGTATTTGCATTAAGTATTTGCAAAGTATACTTATAAGAACCTCATATTCTCCAAATTACAGGGTAGTTATTTGAGTGATGAGCTACAGATTTAGTAAATTCAACAGCAATGTCAGAAATAGTGTGACTGCATGCATCGTGACTCATCACCTTTGTGACCATCTATGTGCAGGTCTGTCTGCTTGTATTTTTCTTTCAGTCCATCTCATGAAAAGAAAAAGCAAAGACTGTAAATATTCCACCTCTGAGTGTTTTTACACCCATGTGTGCTGTTTACTTAACAATAATGGGACTTTATTTTGCTAAACCTTACACCACTGGCAGATTTTTTTCTCCTCACAGAGAGAAATCTAATTGTCCTGGTGGATTGGAATTACCCACAATGCAATAAGTGCTCCTCAGAGACTGTGGTCGCAGAGAGAAAAGGGGGGATGGAGAGAGGTTGGTGGGTGTTGAGTGTTGCTGTGTTCAATTTATACTGCCAATGAATAAAGTCATGCTCTCTCTCTCTCTCTCTCTCCCTTCTCTATTTTTCTCTTACTCTTTACAAATACTGTATATTCATATTGGATTTACCAAAACTCATGTATGTATCAGTTGGACACAGGTATACAAATACTGAGAAATGAAAAATGGCTGTAAATGAAAATAACACAATTAGCGTGGGTTTCCTCCGGAAGCTCCGGTTTCCTCCCACAGTCCAGAGACATGCAAGTGAAGGGAATTGGAGATACAAATTTGTCTATGACTGTGTTTGACATTAAAGACTTACACTGATGAATCTTGTGTAACTAGTAACTACCTGTCCTGTCATGAATGTAACCAAAGTGTGTAAAATATGATGTTAAAATCCTGATAAATAAGTTCCTTCACAGTTTAAGGCTCGATCCTTACCTCCAGTCTCTGTCTTTATGAATTACTCACGTAAAGTAAAGTGTGGGTTTCCTCTTATTGCCAAAAACATACAGAAGGTGGATTGGTTGGCTACTGTAAATGATCTCCTAGGTGAATGTGTGTTGGCTTGTGATAAACTGGTTATCTTTCCATGATGTATTCCTACCCTGAGTCCAGTGTTTCTGAGTGCCAGGAGAAAGCGGTTAGTGCAAATGAATGATTCTATAAATGGAGTCCAATGCGTTTTTTTCCTTTTGATTTCTCTATCATGTTCTGCACATGCTATTGGATGTTTGTGTTACTCAGTCGAAGCATGAGTGCACCATGCATGAATCACGAGCACAGTTTATTCCTCCATGATTATCTCTATTCACGATCTTGCACTGCACCAATCATTACAAGGCTCTGCACTGTACACGTTTGACATACAGTACATTACAGATTCAACACAGTCTGCGTTCTCAATAGCTCTTCTCTAAGCAAATTGAATGGCTGCAAGCCTCAATGGGCTCTATCGAGACGAATGCATCCTGTATTGCTCCCTCTAGCACAGAGCGTTGCCTGAATGACTGATTAACAATAAAAGTGATGTCCAGGCGCTGGGAAATCAGCATAAACGCCACTGTCGCAGTGTTGAAAAATGCTGTCGGCAAGTTCTTGTAACTTATACCGCATTGGTTCTCTGGATTTCGGCTTCTAGCGGTGCGTACAAAACCGGCTCTGGTCCAACAAACTCTGCTGCCGTGTTTGTTTCTCAGTCTGCTTCTTCATACTGTCTGATATGCTTAGCTTACACACAGCAGGGCCACATTTGTCTGGAAAACAGATACAGCACGGCCGCATTCATCCCGATAACACTAAATCATTTCTTGACAGCAGCTGCACAGTCCTCAGAGCAAAACAAGGTCCCTTTTTTTGGCCAACCCAATCAATAAATATATTCCTGAGGGGGTGATATCACCATAGTACTGACAAGCTCTCTATAAAAGCCAGCTCACTTCCTCTGACCTTTCAGACTAAAGCCACCTGGGTTCTCACAATAAAAGACCGGTATGGGGAAGACAGATGATGGAAACTTCGGCTAAAATAAGCACATAGTTATTAATGATGACCTTAAATGGGCTTTGTTTTCAGAAATGGACCTGAGGTCTTCTATCCAGCTTATTAAACACACACCAAGACAGGTTACATGGCCTCGTAATGGTCCTCTCAATCGCTCATTGTTTTGAAAAATAGCTTTTTTTATCCAGTTGATTTATAATTTGTTCTACTATACAGCAGTAATTGCAGTACTAGCTACAATCTCATAATACCTCACCAATTACGTCAGATTCTTTACAAGGTTGCATAGCCTAACTCTTTGTGCAGTCTATCAGTATGGTAGAGTCATAAACCAATAAAAATGCCAAACATAAGAGCCCTGACCTTAACCAAATTCAACACCTTTTGGGATAAATTGTAACGTGATTGTAAGCAAGGCTTTCATTTCCTACCGCACTAATGCTTTGTTGATCGAATGGACACACACATTTCCGCAGACACCATGTATTGGCCATTTAGTGTCTTAGTGTTCAGTTTAGTTCATTAAAAAGAAATACTGAAAATATCAAACTACAGCCACACTGCCTAGGTCAGGCTGTCCTCTTAACTTGTTAAAAGGGCTGCTTTGATATCATTTGTGAATGAGTTGTAAAAGTCTGTTGCTGTGATTAAAGATGATGTTTAATCACGATCAACCTGATCCAAGGTCTTGCACCAGAAAGGCCATTATGGTAATTATGCACAAGTTGCAGAGAAACAGACATTACTGACCAAAAAGAGACTTGAGTAAATTGTTATTTAGCCTGTTGTTTTTCTTTCCCATCAATGCTGTTGTTTATTACATTTCATTAATGAGGGCCGACTAATCAAAAGAGGAACTCTCTGAGCAAACGAGCCAGCGAGAGAATAGAGATGCTACAGACTAATTGGCTCTGCGCAATTTGTTCCACATTTGTTGTGATTACATTTGATTTGAATGGGCTTCTGGTTGCTGCTGCTCGGCTGATTGAGTTTCCTCCTCATTGGCAATCGTTTATGTTGCAGGTGATTGTGTGGTACAAACAACAATAACAATACTGGGCTGTTACAGACAATCAGGGTCTGGACGATCAAACAACCTTCTAAGTATTTCGAAAATACACTCACTGAGCACTTTATTAGGTACACCTATCTGCAGCACACTTCAGATTTTGATTTTTGATGGAACTGTGATGATATATAATTACTTTAAAATGTGTTTCAGGTGCAGCAGTGTTGTTGGGATCTTTCTCTAGTTGTTTGTCAGTGGAGATTTTTTTGATCACATGACTCTGTTGACTTAATATTTTTGGTTGAAGCACTATTCACCTTCCAGCATCAACAGTGAAGGGTTTAAAAATCCCAACAACACTGCTGCATCTGCTACATTACAGCAACACAACACACACTACCTTGTCATTACCATGTTATTGTCATTGCAGTGTTAAAAATGGTCCACTACACAAAAACATCCTGTGTGGTTCCCTTTTCATTATTATTTCACCTTCAGGAGGTGGCAAAGTGGGCACATGGGCAACATTCCATCATGGCATCAGTACAGCAATTTTGTACCAACAAAATCCATCTGTAAGGTAGGTGTAGCTTATAAAATAATAAATGAATATTCATACCAGATAGGTGTAGGTGTGTCTAGTAAAGAACGGCACTCTAGGGAATTAGATACACTACATGGTCAAAAGTATTTGGACACCTGACCATGAACTTGTTGGACATACTATTTTAAAATACAAATGTTATTACAATATAGTGGCCTGTATGTGATCTTTCAGCTACGACTCTTATGAGAAGGCTTCTCACAAGACTTTGAAGTATGATTGTGGGAACTTGTGCACATTCAGTGAAAAGAGTATTTGTATGACTGGGCACTGATGTTGGTCGAGAAAGCCTGAATTGATGTTCCAGCTCATTCCAGAGCTCTCCAGTGGGGCTGTGGTCAGGGCTCTGTGCAGGACACTGGAGTTTACTGAGATTGCTTTGTGCACAGGGACACAGTCATGCTGGAACAGGAAAAGGCCTTCCCTAAACTGTTGCTGCAAAGTTGGATGATAAAGTTGGACGATTCCTTTAAATAACTGATTAATTAGACCTGTTAGCAATTGTTCTGGCTGAAACACATAAATTCAAAAATTAGAAGTGGTGTCCCAATACTTTTGTTCATATAGCGTAAGTCCAAAATAAACCTGAATGAAAAAAACATCTGGATCATGTTAAAAGCAGAAAATAAACATAATGCAGCTGAATGAACACTCGTTGAAGGACTGATTTTGGCTCATTGTGTGTAATGACCAAAATGAATGTAACAACAGTCTCAACAGAGTAGCACAGAACACCCTACTTCACCCCCTTCTGATTGTGTCAGCACGAGGCCGTTAACAGGCACCCACTGCCTTTCAGCTCGAAACAATTTCCTCCATCGTGTTTACGTACTATCAGCCCATCAAGAAGCTAACAAATTACAGCTATTTGAGAGTGTGTGTGTGTTACACACTGACATTTCACTTACTGTTCCCCGCCGTGAGCCATCAGCCGGGCAGCGTAATTGAACTCATGTGAATTGCTGTATGAACAAGTGCAGTGGACAGGCGTGTGCTTGACCTCACTCATTCATACCAGGTTTTATTGCTAATCTAAGAGCTGAGAAGCCACAACACGTTCACGTCTGTATGAATCTTATGCTGCTTTCATGCAAATGCAGTTGAACGCTGTGATAGTGCAGTTCAGTTCCAAAGCTTACATACATATAAGGGCCGTAAGTATGTGGACACCTCTTGTAATTATTGAGTTTAGAGGTTTTAGTCACACATTGCAGACAGGTCTATAAACAGAATTACAGAATTACATAAAATAAATATTATGCTTTTAAATTGGGCCATTGGTTTGAGAAAGGTCAACTGCATATACTGTAAATGCCCGTGTTTTGGAAAGAAATGTCAAACAATTTCATGGTCAGGTGTCCACATACTTTTGACCCTGACAGTTTTGGGATTTCTGTAATTATTTCTGTAACTCCTTTTAACTTGAAATATTGTGTGATGCACTGTGATGCACTGTGTATTCTGACACCTTTCTATCAGAACCAGCATTAACTTTGGACCACACGGGCCAGCCTTCGCTCCCCACATGCATCAACGAGCCTTGGCCGCCCATGACCCTGTCGCCGGTTTACCACAGTTTTTTCCTTGGACCACTTTTGATAGATACTGACCACTGCAGACCAGGAACACCCCACAAGAGCTGCAGTTTTGGAGATGCTCTGACCCAGTCGTCCAGCCATCACAATTTGGTCCTTGTCAAACTCGCTTAAATCCTCATGCGCGCCCATTTTTTGTGCTTCTAACATCAACTTTGAGGATAAAATGTTCACTTGCTGCTTAATATATCCCACCCACTAACAGGCGCCGTGATGAAGAGATAATCAGTGTTATTCACTTCACCTGTCAGTGCTTATAATGTTATGCCTGGTCGGTGTATATAAATATATATGAAATAAATGCAAAACCAAAGCATTTGTACTAGTGGTCTCATACGTTTCGCCCCTTGTTGTAAATGTGAATTCTTTTTTCCAGGGTCAGGAGGTAAAGTTTAACTGTCACCTTATGTTGAGAGGAAATGCCATGCAGCCCCAGGGGCATCTTTCTAGCAAAATCGTCATCTAAGCCCATACAATAAAGCTCACTTGACTGCTTGCTTATAGTTTCTCCAGCTTAATTCATGGCAGACCAGTTCATTCATTTGTTTATGGTCTGTTTTACTGCCACTTTATCCTGGTCAAAGTCCCGGTGGGTCCGATTCATTGGGTTAAAGGCAGGAAACACCTCGGCCAGGTTCACACACACACTTATTTTACACAGTTTCTAGTAGCTCCAATAAGCCTCACACAAGTCTTTGGGCTTGTAAGAGGAAACCAGAGCATCTAGAGAAACCCCATGCAGACACAGGGAGAACATGCAAACACAAAGAAAGGACTGAACTCAGATCTTGCAGTGAGGCGACTGTGGTACCCACTGCATCACTGTGCCACCACACAGACCAGTTTTTTACGGGTTATTCATTTACGTTTTTGGTAGTTATCTATGGAGTCCACTGTTCCATGTCCTTTGTAATGGGTACTGCAGTAACAAATAAACAAAATAAACTTTGATAAACAAACTTTCTTGGACAATGAAGTATGTGTTCCAATAATTCAGTCACAAAAAAGATGAGTTTTGGAAAGTATTGAAATCACAAGATTCCCAAAGTTCCTCATGTGCATGTATGATTTTGACTTTAATTGTAGCTCATTAAATTTACTATTCATTTTATCTTTGTTGTGTGGCCCTGACCACACCTCCTAATAACTGTTTGCACAGTGCCGTGATTAGTCTCCTCGTAGCTCGTTAGTCTGTGTAATTAAACTACTTTGTTTGTGTTTTGTCTTAGCAAAGTCTCGCATGTGCCAAATCCTGAGCCATGTTGCCATGGTTCCCTTCTTTAAGCTTTCATCTTTACTCCAGATTTTACTATTTACTACTAAAGTATTTCTCCAAAGTATCTTCCTGAAATGAGTCTTAGCTACAAACCTTGTGCTTTTCATTTAAGGCCAGTATGACTTAGAATGTTATATAATTTTGACCAAAGGTATGTAGACACCTGGTCAAGAGCTTGCTGGTCATCCCGTCATTAAACAATGGGCAATCATTTGAAATTGCCCCATTCCCCCTTTAATATAACACTGTCTTCTCTTCCTGGAAGTCCAAAAAAGAGTCCTAGTCTTGAGATCAGTGGAGCAAAGAAAGTTTTATAGTAATAATGACCTAATCTTAGTCTTGCTCTCGTTTGGACTCCTAGTAGCCTAGCAGTTAAGGTACTGGACTAGTAATCAGAAGGTCACTGGTTCAAGCCCCACCCCTGTCAGGTCGCTGCTGTTGGGCTCTTGAGCAAGGCCCTTAACCCTCAAATGCTCAGACTGTACAATGTCACAGTACTATAATTCGCTTTTTTGTCTTTAAAGTATCTCAGTCTAAACAAAGTATGTAAGGTTTTGTTATGATGTTCTGTACATAAAAAAATATTTATAAACCACATATTATTTTTTTGTATTTATTTATCCTTAATCTTCTTCAGCTCCTCTGAGAATCCTCTACAAGATTTTGAATTGTGCTATACACTGGTTCTGCAGTAATCGTAGATATCACAGGTACTGTTTGCTCGTTGATTCCCGAGTAAACAAGGCTGCTAAATGGAAAATAGTCTGCCCTTTAGTCTTGATCCATCACAAACAGCCCTGACTTAGCCCTACCTGACTTTTGTCTTCAGGCTGATAACCCATAATATGAATCATAAACCTTCTGTGGTCACCCTTACTGGGATTTTTATGGGTTTTATATGCAATCAGTTATGTCTATGCTGTCAGCTTACAATAGGTCCTGGTGTTTAATGGTTTTGTGGTCCTGGTGTGGGCTAAGTCATTCAGACCCTATAAGATTTAACTGTATGGTTTTCCAAGCCCACACTGTCCACATGTGGCCTGTAGTTGACTGACCACTTTCCTTAATCAGACTTAGCTAATCATATATGTTGACTGCCTGGCTAATAATAATAGCCATTATAAATTACAGATGTTTGCCAGCTGCAGGGTATCAGTTATATGTGGTAGTTTACCAACTCTCTTATGTCTGTGCTGATAGCTGCAGGTAGTTTGCTATGAGCAGCATTATGATGAGCTCCACTAACGTCTTTACTGTACAATAAACTGTAAAACTACTCCACACACAAAGCAAATAAAAAGAATAAAGCAGCATAACATCTTCTGGCACCAGTTCTTATATCTGGTATCACCTTGATTCTGCCAACTCCCATTAGCAGCTAAAAAGAAGAGAGCTCAGCGACAGGAACGGTGCATCCCACCTTCCATTTATAAGCCTCTACACAGATGTCAGGCTCCAATAAAGCATGGCAGTGCACAGCTCAAGCTCTCTGAGAGAGGTGCAGAGATTGATCGTGAGAAAGTGAGAGATGTGCACCCCTCGACATCACCCCCATCATTTTCAAATAAGCACAGAGTGCATGACTGCAAGCTTAGTTCAGTGTCAGAACACCCACTTTTCTTCAATGTCGAAGGTAAATGGGGTGGGAGAGGAGGAATTAGGATGTAGTACACATGTTTGTTAAGGCACTTAGGCCTTATATACGTATATTGCTTTGGAAGGTGTGTGACTCAAGGTTTAAATATGTTAATGAGTAAGCCAAATATAATTTATGTAAATGTTGTAAAACTTAATGTGTTTAAATATGTTAGAAATTTACAAATATTTAAGCTTATGATGCAGTTACATTTTAACGTAGCTCACAGATTTTGTTTTTGCCATTCCATAATGACATTTTTGGGTACAATGTAAAAACAATGACCAATATTACCATATTCTAATGTAATGCAATTTCATTCATCCTTACATAAACAGACATCCGAAAACATTTTTGGATGTTTATGTTGTGTATAAATTTACATTTATGGCATTTAGCAGACGCTTTTACCGAAGTGACTTACAATTATGATATATACATTATCAATCCAGGCAATCGAAGGGCCTTGCACAAAGTCCCAACATTGGCAAACTGGTAGGGGTAAGACTTGAACCGGGGACCTTTAGAGCTGTTTATGTATGTCATGTCACTGACTCTGCTCAATTCTCATTGCCTAAGAGTCGTCAACTCTAATTGAAGGTAAATGACAGCCAGTCGCTTTGTCTGGTTTTGTGGTTGCCGGAGTGAATACAGGGTTATACTACTAGTGCTAAAAGAAAAACCTTGGTTTGCACGTTGTTAATGAGCTTTTAGACTTCTTTATTACTGTTAAATGATGAGAATGATTTTCTCATGAATTTTTATCATTTATCTAAAGCCTGGGGCAGATGATGGTGCTCTATGATGAGAGGATACATAGCTTAAAGGTTTGGTAAGAAAGAAAGTATCTAAACTTTTCTGCAGTCCCACATAATTAATGCAACCTATTCTTATCCAATACAAACACAGGCACATGTCCTAATGAGCCCCACACAAGAAGTGTGGGTGTGTTCATAAGAGGAAGCAAAATGATACAAGAACGGCATGTGGAACAAATCACACTGTCAGTAAATCTTTTGTCCTGTTTTCAGCTGTTCTGAATACTAAACAGGGATGTTCCCCTAATCTTCAGAAAAAAACTGTAGGACAAAGAATGGACAGACAGATGTAGATGTGAAGAGCAGATGGCACCTTCAATATAGAATGAAAGAGAGAAGAAAAACTCAAAGGGGCTGTTAAACAATATGGTTGGAAACGTTCTGCAGGCAGATTGAGAAACATTTAGCACTTCTGTCGCCTCTTTTCCATCGACTGGTGCTCTTTCAGGAAACCAGACAGCCTATTTTTGGAACCAGTCTGATAAGGGAGTTCACTGAAGGATTGTCTAAAAACAACAACTTCTATAGGTTTTTAGTTTTAAGCCAAAGTACCTGTACAGTCATTTTTTATTTTGTCTGGTTTATGAGGCTGCAACACAAGAAAGAAGCCTCATCTTTACTTTATTTTTTTATATGATCAGCAACAACTTGTTGTAAGGTGCCTATTTTAGAACAGGAGCTTTTACCTTGCATATCAGCCTTTTAAGCCGATTGTAATGAAAAGCTCACTTGACTGTGGACATTATCACCCATGTTCCAGCTGCTTTTATTTCATGGCAGACCTGTTTGTTTGTGGTTTTCAAACACTTGTGACATATTAGACAAATTTCCTTTCCGAATAATGTGACTGGTTGGGCAATAAACCACTGGTCAATGTATTTTTATATGGGTACAGCAAAGCTACCATGAAGATTTAACAGGCCATGCTATGAAGGTAAACGGCATTAAAGAGTGTCGTACGCCACCTGATAAATAATCCATGTTGCTGCCATTCCACTTTCAGAAGTGCAGTTGAATGAATTATTAAAATACTGTTCAAGACTGTCATGATATATATGTACTTTACAAGTATATGCTAAAGTTATTGCGATCTGGAGACGAATCACATGTGATTGAAGTTTTGTAGTGAAAGTGGTACAGCAGTTGGAAAATATTGCACACTGGGCTTAAATGGCTTATGATGAATCCACAAGGGAGCACAACTCATTTCATTCTCCTCCTCTAGATTGTATCTCTCCCTGATTCTACTGGATGAGCTAACCGGAGGCTGGTTATTATTACACCACAGTAAAAGCTCGGCTCAGTCCATCCATATGTCTCACTTTTATTTCCTCCAAGCTTAGTGTTTTGTGAGCCAACCTTCTACAATCTGCTGCTCTGTACTTGTTTGGAACACAGCCAGTGCAGCAGTAAAACTTACCCAAGTGGAAATTCAAGAATTAGGTGCTTGACCCATGGCCCACTACCCAGTGATGCTTAGTACCACCTGCTTCTACCCCATATGACCTCCAGAGCCTATTTAAAGGGTCAAAGATCAGCTGTTTGGAAAAAGTGGAGGAAATATGTTAAAGGGATAAACAAAGGGATGAGCATCGGGATGAGGATAAGGCAAGCCATAGAAAAGATGATAGAATGGCAGAAGGATGAAGCTGGAGAGATGGGCGGGTAGAGCAGATGGGGGAAGGGTGTTGCTGAAGTTGACGAGTATACGGGCCATCACCAAACACAATGCAGACTGACAAGATGGTCCGTCCCTGTCTATTAAGATCAACATGTGGAGGCGAGTGTGTTATCATGCATGCATGCCTGTGCTAGAATTTTCATCCTAGCAATCAAAAGAAGTCTGACCATTGCACGTAAGAAGCATCAATAAGAGCTATATAGTGTGTACTTAATGTACATTTAGGAGCACAGCTATGATTTTTTTTGCTGACAGACTTGGGCTTGTTTGATTGCAACCATTAGAGACAGCCACAAGCATTGCAATGCGAAAACTCTATACAGATCCTGAAATTCTGGATCATAGATGATGTTAACGAGTCAGGGATGTACATTTATGGCATTTAGCAGACGCTTTTACCGAAGTGACTTACAATTATGATATATACATATTCAATCCAGGCAATCGAGGGGCCTTGCACAAAGTCCCAACATTGACAAACTGGTAGGGGTAAGACTTGAACCGGGGACCTTTAGAGCTGTTTATGTATGTCATGTCACTGACTCTGCTCAATTCTCATTGCCTAAGAGTCGTCAACTCTAATTGAAGGTAAATGACAGCCAGTCGCTTTGTCTGGTTTTGTGGTTGCCGGAGTGAATACAGGGTTATACTACTAGTGCTAAAAGAAAAACTTTGGTTTGCACGTTGTTAATGAGCTTTTAGACTTCACTTTATTACTGTTAAATGATGAGAATGATTTTCTCATGAATTTTTATCATTTATCTAAAGCCTGGGGCAGATGATGGTGCTCTATGATGAGAGGATATGTAGCTTAAAGGTTTGGTAAGAAAGAAAGTATCTAAACTTTTTTCTCTGGGAGAAAATTCTAAGCAATGTCAAGTCCCAAAATCCTCTGTAGAAACTAGTCCATAGGATCAAAGTACATCAACACTGCAAAGAAAAATCAAACTGTCGCCTTATGCTTGGAGGAAATTTGAATACAAGAAGCACCAAAAATGGGTCTGCTTTGAATTAGGAGTTGCTGAAACAGATGCATTACTTCAATCCAATAAGCTTTACATAGCCAAGGGCTTAGAGGCTGATTGTATAAAGTTCCTACTCCAAAATAAACTCCTTAGAGCACGAATGTTTGTTGCTGATTGTATAAAAAAGAAAAAGCTTTCTAGTGAAGTGTACTTATTTCACCTCAGTAAATAAAAGCATGTTTGGAGGAGAAAATGTGAGAGATTTAAACCCAACAAAACTGTACCTACTACGCAAAGATTGGTGGTGATTGTAGTTTTCTGTTCTGGAGCTGTTTGCTGCCAGGTGAAGTGGTGCATTACAGAAAATAGATGTAATAGTGAATAGGGTGTTCTGGCAGCACAGTTACCCAAAACTGGCTCTTAAAAACTCTGCCCAGTTATCAAATATCCTACCAGAGACGTGCCAGAAGATCTAAGGAATGTTTTACTGAATATTAGACACATTCAGCAGTGAAGAAACTAATGATCTTAGAAGAAAATAAAACAAAGAATAAATAGGATCAGACCACTCTAGGCAGCATCATTTACATATTTAAATAATCAGAATGTGTTAATGTGAAAAATCCAAGCATTTGTTCCAGAGGGAAGGAGATGCGTGCTGAAAATCTCCTCCTTCTGTTTCCCTTCATCAAACACACAGCCTCCTCCACAAAGAAACATGGGAATTCACATCACTCCTTAGCCCAATAAAGAACTGCAGCTCCACTACTGCACCGCATGGCCATGCTTATCCATCATGGCCACAAAATATATTGCACCTTCATCAAAAACCTGTTTCTGTCCCAAATGGTCTTCCCCCCACACCTCGACTGACCACAGTGCAGTTTTTACAAAAGCTCCAAAGTCAGGAGGTTTTTTACAAGGACATATAGGGCAACAGAAACTGTAAATCATTGTGTGTGTGTGTGTGTGTGTGTGTGTGTGTGTGTGTGTGTGTGTGTGTGTGTGTGTGTGTGTTTAAAGAAAACTAGGGTAGCACTGTAAGTAGGTTAACTTGCACCAGCCAACATGCTTTATCTCTGCTTTGTCTCCTGCACCCTGCTAAACATTTCAAAGTTGTAGTAATCTTCTAGATCTTCTAGATTTAAGTAGAGAAAGTAATTTCATGTAACAAATATTCTATTTAAGACGCAGTTTAGGAAAACATTTATAATAATAGATGTATTGAACGGAAAGTAATAACGGTTTTATGATTTGTATGAACTTCCCTGACAGGACACTGACAGATATTCAATGTGCATCTCCAAATTAGACCTGGTGATACATCCAAGCTATACAGCATTTACAACAAAGAAAGTGGCACAGCAGTGTGCAAATATGTCATGGAGACAAATGAGACAAAAATCCAGCTGTGAAATTCATACCAAATGCAACTTATTCATGAAACTATAAAGAAAAAATACTAAGAAAAGAGAATATAATTTTAGCAGTTTAACTTCTCTTAAATTTCTGATTATTTTATAGAGATTCATATTTAGGACACTTCTGAAACCACAGGTCAAAAACTAGGAATATTTAAATCAAGACTCCAATACAAACAGTGCACTCATATTCACATTTTCCCCAGTATTAATTAAGAAAACCAACATTAAAGTTACATATTTTGGATGGGGGCAATTTCCAATTATTCATAAAAATAATTATACAAAAACACAGAAAAGTTGCTTAAATTATATTAAAAAAAACACGTGTAACAAAATTTTTGACTTTTAACATAAAAATAATAATACAAAAAACAATAGTCCAATATTAAAATCCTACTCAAGTTTGACTTACAGCTGACATCATTCACTAGAAGTAGATATTAGCATTATAATGAATATTCATAGATCCTGGTATTTAAACGGGGTAAAAATGTCTTTAGCATCCCACACAATGTATTACTGTACATAGATTATTAACGTTTAGGGTTACTTAAGTTCATTTGTAACCAGTTTTGGAATGTGTCAAGTCGACTCACTGATCAAATTCAGGACCGTTAAACCGACCCCTTCGCATTGATCCAACCCCATCCGGCTCGGGCCATGGAGCAATGAGAATCCTCTATTGATTCCTGTCCTGCCTGCACATTGATCACTTCATACTGGACACTGGGGGGTCCTGCTGTTTTCAGCCCATTGATTCACAGATTCCCCACTCTGAGACAAGGGGCAAATGACCCATCGATCTCTTCTACTCCAATCAGGCTGGTTTATTGGAGAAGACACTGATCCAAATATCTACTGTAGCGCAAAGCATCTGAATCAGGCTTACTCTTCAGTCTGTCCCATTCCTGTCCCCATGAGGACATGGCTGTCGCAAATCGAGAAATGAGAAGGGGGCAAAGGAATGATAAGCAGAGGGAGGGAGAGGACTGGAAGGGGGTAGAGGCACCACCCAAAAACAGACGCTGTTGTCCCCAACATCTGTCCATGGGCTGGTGCAAATAAAGAGATGCTGCATACTGTGATACTTGTGAGTTTATTAATGTAAATCTCTCTAAAAAGATTTTAGTCAGGAGTGTGTCCATCACGGTGTGTAGGACATCTACTATCAAAATCTCCATAGCATCATGAAAATGACTTCTCTTCTCTTTATTTTGTTTCCTACTGCCCTGATGCATATATCAATTTCTACACCTTACTTTTCCAGGAGAACTGCAGGAGATCTGATTACCTTTGCTTAATGTGGATAGAATTTCATATCTATGCTCATATCTTGCATTAACCTCCACACTCATTTGATAAATGAATCTGTCATGCACTTTACTTTCTATGACTCGAGAGGTCTGTAGAGTTAATGAAGTCTTACAGTAAGTGTTGTTTTATACATCAATAAAAGTTTCAACAGATCCATATCAACCTGAC
This sequence comes from Trichomycterus rosablanca, assembly GCF_030014385.1. Lineage (NCBI taxonomy): Eukaryota > Metazoa > Chordata > Actinopteri > Siluriformes > Trichomycteridae > Trichomycterus > Trichomycterus rosablanca. The sequence goes on along the minus strand of NC_085989.1, from coordinate 4,105,548 downwards.
CTTTCTGTACCAGTAACTATCAGCAGAAACTGCAGATGCAGATGCTGTTATCGCTTCATGTCCAAGCATCTCTGGATGTCCAAAACACACCAGAATGAAGTAAGTACCTTTACTAATAAATCTATAACCACATAACCAACCATACACAATGGCTAAGATAATCTGACATGACACTTGAAAGTCACAGATGTCCCAGAAATCAGAGTATAATCAGAAATCAGCCTTACCTGTTTGCCAAATGTAGGTGGGTTTATTATTGCGGACGGTCTCTGTCTCCGTCTGCGTTTGCACATCCCAGAGCGCTACCAGGAGCAATGCAGCCCTGAGGAGCCAGGCAGCTGGCAGTGCCAGCCTCATGGCTTCACTACAGCCACTTAGATCCACGTAAAAGAGTCCGCTGTACACTCTCACGCACCAACCAGAGATGCGCAAACAGAGGAGGGTGCGCAAACAGCAGCGTGTCCCTCTTATTGTCCCTTTTGCACAAGGGCTCCTCCAGAAAAGGGTAATCCACCAGACTCTTTCAGATCCTCCCGTGCTCTGTCCTGTCCTCTCCCTCTGTCTTTCTACGTATAGTAGTCTCGTCCCGGGCGAGAAGTGAAGGTAAACGGTAGGGAGGGGAAAAAAGTGAAAAGAACAATAGGTCCCTCAGCACACGCTGCTGCTGGTGCGGCGACTGTGTCCTGCCTACACCGCACTAATGCAGCACCTCCCACTCCCCCTCACTCTCGCTCTCTCACACAGGCTTTCTCTCATCTCTAACAGTCCCTCATTCTCACATCCCTCCTCCCTGCCTCTCTCCTCACCTGCTACTCCTTCACTTTTACATCCTCTCGCTTGCCCTGCACATTTTCTGCTCATTTGTAGACTTTAGATCTTTCTCTGAGGATGTCCGCTTGCCAAGTCACACAAGCAAGCTCTACCTAGGCTTTGCAGAAGTAAGATAAGCCGGTACCTAATTATGTTGCAGTGCAATGACAATATATACTTAGAAGTATGTAGACTAAGTCTCCATAAGCTCCAGTCTCCACTCTGCTAGGGCAGCTTACTGCAAAATTTTGGAGCATGTCCATGCAAATTGTGCCCATTGAGTAAAAACAGGAGTTGTGAGGTCAGACACTGATGTTGGACAAGAAGGCCTGGCACATGTTTAGACAGAATCTGTGCAAGCCACTGGAATTCCTCCACACTATACCTGCCAATCCATGTGTCTATGGATCTCGTGCACATGGGCAGAGTCATTCATAAATAGGAAAGAGCCTTCCCCAATCTGTTGCCACAAGCTATAAAGCATATCATTTAGATAATATAAATGATTTCATTAAACCATTAGTAATGGGTGTGACTGTAACACAAAAACCCGATAATTAAGAGAGGTGTCTTTTAGCTATGTAGTGTAAGTAGATCAAGGGCTTATAAAAAGCACATGTAAAATCCAAATAAACTAGATTTTTCAATCTCTGGTACCTAATTTACCAGCTGCACCACTTTTATCTGGACTGTATATAACATATACTGTATATAATTTTCTGAAGTCTCTCAGGCAGCCATATGGTCTAGTAGTATGAATATAGTAACACTACTGGAACTTGTGTGACATGCTAATAAGCTGTTATGGCATATGAACTGCACTATATGATCAGAAGTATGTGGACACCCTCCTAAATATTCATCTTAAAAATTTCGGCCAAGAATCTAATCAAATAAAGGATTTGTTTTTAATTTTGAGGAACACATATATGGACCACCAAGATGTAAACAATCAGGAAAATAAAACAAACTTACTTGTCACTTATTTAATGAATTCTTTTGTTTTTAAACTAGCATTCAGTCCTAGAGCGCCACGGTTTCAGAGAAAAGCAGGTTTCCCAAAGAGAGGATCTGGAGAATCTGAGAAACCGAGATATATAGCAGAATTTCCACCTGGAGCGAATTAATGCTCACAAGGTGTAGGTGATTGTCAATCAAGATAAACTGTTACATTAATAATCTGTGCCTCCGTGCACCCTCTGTTAGCCAAAATGACAATGCAGAAGGACACAACTCAATGAGCCTTGTTCCAGAAGTGACTGTATTTTTTTATTTTGTGTTCCAGCACATCACGCTTCAGCCAACATCTCTTAAAATAACTGATTATTTCTTTAAAAAAGCTCTAATAACATTAAAAAAGGAGGAAATAAGGTAATAACATCTGCAGGCTGCTGCAAGTAAAACAAACCTGATGAATTTTGACCTTGATATGATATTCAGACCATTGACTAGAAGATGAGCCTGCTCAATCATAAGTGAGACAGAGCCTCAGAAGGATAGAACCAAATTCAATACAGAGCAGGAACACATGGTACATTAACATGTCAGCACATAGACACAGTGCAGGGGTCACAAACCTCCTATTTAAGATCAATGGGAAATGATAGTAGAAATATTACAAAGATAAACTTTAAACCCATGTAGCCTGATATGATTACATCTCAACTGCTTGTACAGCGGCACAAACCGAGAAAAGACCTGATGCCCTCCTATTTTTGTGAGAGGCCAGACGCTGGCCAGTGTCCATTTTACAGCAATTAGGATAATAAAGGAAAGCGCTGACCCCCTGCTAACAATGACACAGAGAGCAAACTGCATTACAAATTGGGCAAACTAGGACCAACAGACAATAAGCACGCCAACTGTCGTCTATCCAACAGACACAATATAAAGACGTAGGTAATATATATCCAAAATTATGTGGACACCTATTTAAAATAGCCTTGGATGTTTTATCCACAACCCTTGTATAACAGGAATATAAATGCCAGCCACGCAATTGCTAAACAAACATTGGCAGTGGAACTGTTACATTAACTGTCCTGATAAAACTGCCTTGGCCAGCTGTGTTAATCTAAACTAGAAAAGTCAAGGAGCAACAACAGCTCAGCCGCAAAACAGTAGGTAATACAAGTTCACAATACAAGATTGTGATTAAATGTATAAAATAAATGATATACATTTATATAGCACCTATTACCAAGTTCCAAATGCCTCCAAGTTCAACGTTAGCCTGAATAGAGCCCTGACCTCAAATTCACAGAACAGCTTTGGTATTAATTACAATGCTGATTGCAAGCCAGTTCTTTTTATCCCACATCAGTGCCCGACCTCATAAATGACAAAAGTCACAAAGGAAGGGCAACTCCTTATTAAACCTCATGATTTTGAAATGGGATGTCTAAAGACTTTTGGTGTATTGTGAGGACCAGGGGAATAAGATTATACACTAAATTAACCTTTAAGGCTTCCAATTACCTACAACCATAAATTAAAATGCTATATTGAAACATCAACAACATGCCAGAAGTCCATGAGGGTCAGTCAGAATGGCATTGTGCCAGGAACATAACATTTGGATGGGATCCAGATCTGGGAACACTTTCGGTAAGGACAACATGGTGCTGCAGCTGGTGGATTTGTCGTGTTAAGTGTTGTGCATCCACTCATAGTAAGCTCCATATGTGTTAAAGAATATGGACGCCAGCATTGTCCAACAATCAGGAGCTTGAAATGATTATCCACCAAGACGAGAGTAAAGGTACTGTACACGTTTATATGTACACGTTACAGTTGTTATCTTCCTGTAAGTGCTTTCTAGATTTTGAACACTGTGGATTTACTTCTACTCCTCTGCTTGGTACTGCTGACTGCCATGCCTTCAACCATGCCATTGGTTCAGCTGCTGGGCCCTTGTGGACCCTGCTTTTTGAACGCAGGCATAATGGAACAAAAAGGGGTTTTGCTAAACTGTTGCCACAATTTGGTTGCAATTGATTATATATTATTTATACACCTTTTAGCAAAGAATGTGGCTGAAATACCTTAACCCAGTAATAAGGAGGGGTGTACACAGACACATTTGTATTGGTCCCTTTTATTCATGAATGTATAAAGTAACTGACAAACTGGGCAGAGCAACATTTAGCCACTTGCCTGACCAGGCACCGAACATACACCATTGGCTGGATGGAGAATTGTCTACTTGCAACTGCAACAGTAACTAGTCTAGTCGAGGTGCTGACATGAGTGGTGGAAAAATACAGAGGTAATAGCATGGTCCTCCATTCAGAATTGATCACTGACCAATGTAAACATCCACACAGAAAAATTAGGCAAAGCTAATTTTGTCAAAGGGCTGGAATTGCATATGCACTTTTTAATATTTAAACAGGACTGTTACCCTGTAAAATATGTAAGGAAGGGTATGCATACTAACCTCCCTTCATAAAGACCCTGCAGGATACTGCTGGAACAACAGTGAATATCAGCAGAAGAGGAGAAAGCAAGAGAAAGAAGCTTTTTAGCAAAAAAAGAAAAAAAAACAGAGAGTAAAGCACAGAACAAAGCAAAGCTTCTTAAGGAACAAAGCAACAAGCACAAAGAAAGCAAAGACTGGGGACATATGCTGCTGAGAGGAAGCGGTTCAGAGAAACGAGAAAGGAAATGCGTGATGGATTACAGTGCACTGAAAAACAAGACTAATCATCTCAACCCTTTTTCTTCCATAAACAAATGTGAACCTGGGATTTGGGAAAACACCCATAACACACCAAACGTTCTTGGAAATTTATTATCTTTGGTTTTATTTTTATTTATTTATTTATTTATTTTTTTTACTTGACACTTAACCTTTACTTAAAACATGGTAAAACATATGTAGCAATAACAGCTGCAACTGTTCTTGAATACATGCTTTTGAAACTGGGTTTAGGCAGTTTATCCCTTTCTTCATTGCATATCCTCTCAAGCGTCATAAAATTGAATGACACCTGTGAGTCTTGCTGAGAAGCCACTGTGTTGTTATGCTGTAAAAAGGTTGTGGCCTGACATCAGTTTTACTGTATAATTTATTTGTGTCTAACTATGAACCTGTGAAACATACAAAGATATTTCATTTAGCATAATGCACACCGTTTTTAGTTTTGGGGGAAAATAATTTTTAAAATGCGCAGTCAATGAAAGCCAATGAAATATAAACCTAGTAGCAGAGACACACAGTCCGCTGTCTGATTACAGTGCGTGTCTAATTTATATGGGTTGGAAAAACACATTTATCCAAGTGTCAACTACACCAACAATACAGGCTTTAAGAAATTATCCAACCAGTGGTGTGAACAGAGAGCTATTTCAAAAAGCTGTTTCATTAGGAGGGAATGCTAAGGGATTCTAAAGGATATGTGTATGTGTGTGTTGGTGTGGGTGTGTTTTGGTGTGTGTATCCCAGTGTGTTTTCAGCATGTCACAATTATTCCAGTTCAATTACATGTGATGAAAACAATTACCAGGCTGATTAACACCGTGTCATGTCTAAAAGATAAATTACAACACTGCCATGCTACGTGGTTAACACAGCACAATGGTTAGGAAAATGAAGATCTAACATGGATCTGACAGACGTGGATGGATCAGACTTGGGCAAGGCCCTTAACCCGCTCAGCTCTGACTTCCAAAAAAGTTGGGATATATAAAACAAATCATTTTACTGTACATGTGTAAATGTATATATGAAAAATAAAGGCGTTCCATCTGCCTTGGATTATTATGATCATATCCAGAGAGGGTTTATTTGAATTGAATGCAGACTTTATACGGCCAATATACGGCTTGCTGGAAATCTTGGAATCATGGATTGCTCTCCTCCCTTTGCAGCTGTAACAGCCTCCACTCCTCATTTAGGTTTTCCACAGCATTGTGTTTGTGGAACTAACAAGGATTTATGATGGAATGGACAGTATCTGGTAAAAAAGCCAACAAGATTGTGGTATTAGAAACTTTCACAGGACCAACACCTTAATACCCTTATACCAGTTGATATATTGGTATTTATAAAATGCATTTTGCTGTTGTCATACCCATACACACATCTACAGTGAGTAAAAGGTATAGTTTATTTCTGTTCAGTTTTGTACTCTGAAACATTTGGATGGGAGTGGGGCAGAAGATGGAAGTGCCCAATCAACAGTAGATGCCTCGCCAAGCTGATCCAATTAAAATATGCAAATGTTTTGTCAGGAACCAAAATACAGACATGGTGAAGGAGAACAAAAGACAAAGAGCCTCAATGAAACTGAAAGTTTACATTGTTCAGGCCTCAATTAAAGAATTAATTACACTTCACAGTGAGGTGTGGGAGCAAGAATAAGGCTATAAGGGAACAAAAACCCAGTGGTCTCCAGTCATGTACGATTACTTTGAGCACCTGGTAGGACTTCAATAGTAGCATAAGAAACTGCAATTCAGGAATACAGCTTTAATTACCAAGATTGGATTACAGTATGCACAGCGTACTTCAAAGCTGTTATCAGCTTGTTTCTAATCAACTGCAGCAAATAAAATCATGTGTATTCTTTTTCATAAGCAGAACAAATGGTTCTTTTCTTCTCTGTCCACCAACATACACCGATCAGCCATAACATTAAAACCACCTCCTTGTTTCTACACTCACTGTCCATTTTATCAGCATCACTTACCATATAGAAGCACTTTGTAGTTCTACAATTACTGACTGTAGTCCATCTGTTTCTCTGCATGCTTTGTTAGCTGTTCAGGCTGTTCTTCAATGGTCAGGACCCCCACAGAGCAGGTATTATTTAGTATGAGTGGATCAGACACAGCAGCACTGATGGAGTTTTTAAACACCTCACTGTCCCTGCTGGACTGAGAATAGTCCACCAACCAAAAATATCCAGCCAACAGCTCCCCATGGGCAGCGTCCTGTGACCACTGATGAAGGTCTCTGACTTTACATCTACAAGGTGGACCAACTAGGTAGGAGTGTCTAATAGAGTGGACAGTGAGTGGACACGGTATTTAAAAACTCCAGCAGCGCTGCTGAGTCTGATCCACTCATACCAGCACAACACACACTAACACACCACCACCATGTCAGTCACTGCAGTGCTGAGAATGATCCACCTCCTAAATAATACCTGCTCTGTGGTGGTCCTGTGGGGGTCCTGACCATTGAAGAACATGGTAAAAGCAGGCTAAAACAGTATGCAGAGAAACAGATGGGCTACAGTCAGTAATTGTAGAACTACAAAGTGCTTCTATATGGTAAGTGGAGCTGATAAAATGGACAGTGAGTGTAGAAACAAGAAGGTGGTTTTAATTTATGGCTAATCAGTGTGCATTAATAACACAATGGAGATATAAAAAAGGCACACAAAAGGTTGGCAATAAAACAGTTTTAGTAGTTCTTGAATTAAATTAGACCCGTTAATAAAATGAAAAAAAAAATTAAGAAAGAGACTGCTATGTCTACTAAGTCACCATCCAACTTTCCCTTTGTTGTGTCCCAACAGTCCAGAGGTACTGTCAAGCCTTAAACTCAAGACTAGTGTTTTACATTGCCATGCCATCGAAGCATCATAACTGCTTTTAAATGGAAAAAGAAATGTATTTCTGCTCTGTAATATAGCTCAATAAATAAAACTAACCATGCGCTTTCAGTAATTACATTTTTGCTTTAAGTTGTTTTTTATTTAATCCAGTGCCCCTTTAATGCTTGGCTGTTCTCACTCTCTATACACCTTGAAACCAAAACCTTGTGTACCGTCGCGTAACATTTTCTGCATGACTGTAGTACCAGAAATTAGTCGTCTATGATTTGATTCCAGTATTGCTGACGCCTGAAAATTCCCATGCATGCAAACCAGCCAGTGTTTACCCCAATACCTGCCTGCTCAGGAGCAATTCTCCAATCTGTCAGCCACAAATTGGATGTCCTGGGTGCTTTTTTTTTTGCAATAATGGGTTTAAAGCTTCCCATAAATGCTAATCTAAGCAGGTCGTATTTGTCAGGGCAAATCAAGCTTGAAATGGGTTCAGCCAGGCACACTCCTCCCCAAACTCAAGACCTGATCCTGACTCAACTCACCAAGCTTCTATTGTCTTCTGCAGGCACATAATCAGTCAAGGAACAAAGGCACCATGGAGCTGCCCCTTCTTTTAGAAGCCCACCCAAACCCCACTTCAGATAAAATGATGAGGAGGGGTTTGTGGGGGAAAACATTTCAGAGAGGATTTCAAAGGGGTTTACAGCTCGCTCCTCTTCAAGTGACATAAGTGTCAGCCTAAAGCAAGGCTAAGCAAAACAAGCTTTTAAGGGGAAGCTGTTATAAAGCAGTCCCGCTGTTCAACCCCTAGTATGGGTGCATTTCACACAATGAGGCATCAGTTATGTTTTTATTGAATGTGTCAATTAATATGTTTTATATATATATATATACTGTATATATACACTATATGGCCAAAAGTATTTGGACACCTGGTATGAGCTTGTTGAGTGTATTTAAATTAATGCTATTTAAATGAGGCTTCTCACAAGATTTTGAAGTATGTCTGTGAAAATCTGTCACAGATGTTGGTCAGTTTATTCAGTTGTCCAGTTTCTTCAAACCAAGCAATTGTCATGCCATTAAAGACCTTGCTTTGTGCACAGGGGCACAATTAAGCTTGGCATTCCATAAACTGAAGCATATTATTCCCTTTTTTATTGATATATTACACCAGTTAACAATTGTTGTAGCAGAAACACATGAATTCAAAAAAAAGAAGGTGTGTCCCAATACATTTGACCATATGGCATATTTTTATGTTATGGCTTTTTTTTTTCTTTTTTTTTTTTTCTTATTGTTTTACTTATTTTTACTGGGGATAGGCAATCATTTTGAAGCTGACTGTATGTATTTAATATTAATTAGTATCCCAGCATGCAGTGGTTGTGATAGAATCTGAATTGTCGAGTTTTATTATCAGGTTATTTTACAAAGCCTGATTTTAGAGATTCATTTAAATCAACTCGATGAGTGCGTGTGGTTGTTCAAAAAGAAGATTCGGAAGGATGTGATGAGATGTGAAGTCAGTTCTAAGCCAAAATGAGGAAGTAATTGAATATGACCCCCCATTGTTTGCATCCCTCCTCAAACACAGCAGCTCTAAACACTGACGCAGAGACTACATGTATGTGCTCAATCGATGGGGTTTTAATGACCTTGTCTACATGATGCAGTGCAAGGAAGTTGCTACATGTCTGCTGGAGGAGGTGGGGGAACAGGTTTCGTCTCTCATGTGAAGACGATACTCACTGGTTGTCAAACTGGGGTTTTTGCTTTTGTTGTCTAGAAAAGAAACATCCGGTATGGTCTTCTTTCACAGATCGAATGCAGTGTATACACACAAAATCAAATGTTCAAACTGAAGGTGAATTTCTTTACTATGTCATTAACATCTACTGTTTTTTTATTATAATTCAGGTTTTTCAGTTAATTTCAGTTTATTATTGTATCTAAATTAGAACTGATCTTTACATGGTCACCTGGTTTTAATTACACAGATTGGCCTTAGGGTCTGATTTTTAATTTAATTTTTAAAATATAAATATGTCCAAAACATGACCTTTATATAGTTATCTTACCTCACGTCACAAGTCTGAATATATGTAGACATGTGACAAATGCAATAAATGTGTAAAGAAAAATCACTATATTGCCAAAAGTATGTGGACACCTGGCCATGAGATTTTTGGAGATCCCATCACCAAGTCGTGGCCATTAATACGACACCCTAACTCTTGTGGCATTAACAGCCTACACTCACTGGTAAGGCTTCCCTCAAGATTCTGGTATACTGTATCAAATCATATGCAACTTGTATACCTCCTGACAGACTATTTAGTGTAGTCTGCTAGCCTTGTTATTAGCAACACAGGGGCATTTCTAAACATTCTTACTGAGCGCAGTGGTTTAAACCCATCATTCTTTAATTTGAGACAGTATTATACAGTATTACTCTTAGGTAATATAATATTGAAGTAATATTAAGTTAAACACTTATTGATCGCTAAAAACTATTAAATTCAGAACATGCATACTATGCCAGGACCTACTTAAGCTAAGGTGGGGAAGAAAAATAAATCTTGATCATTGGGGAAAAACAGGCTACTTTTATTTACATTCTCAAATAGAAAACAGGTTAACTGTAACTTAAATACTAAAATCCCACATAATTTGGGGGACAAATGTCTGTGTGTTTAATTCGGTCTGAGATTTAAATAAATCCTGATTAGTTTACCCATTATTGCTTTTAACTTCTGTAACAGAACAGTTCATTATATGTATTATAGCTGTATCAGGGTAGCAGGGGGGTGAAGGCATTTTCAATTAGCATGTTCATGCATATTTATCAATCCATAAGTCAACTGTGTACAAATACCAAGACATTTTAGTAGTTCAACTGGCATCGAGACAATGATTTTATATTTGCCAGATTATTTAACTAGTTTAAAATTAAACCTTGGGGTTTTTCTATGAAGGATAGTCTGCATATGATAACAGATAGAATTATGCATTCATCATTATGATATAGCACTGTGTCATTTTCTAGCACATGATTTATAACTTCATCTAATAGCTAAAGAAAGATAGCATAATAATTGAGTGCCTGTAAAGACCTATTATAATGAACACAATATATGATCCTCCTCTCCAACACTTACTTGTCAAATCCAATCAGACATGAATGCTGAGAAATTTGATTGAGATAAGTTTGTACAAAAAGATATGAACCACAGGAGCAATTATGGGAGAAGGGAGAATAGATCACACAGCTACTTATCTACTGACAATAGACAAAATATGAGAAGTCTGTAAGAATTATTAATCTAAAGAAGACAATTTAAATATCTTTGAATGCTGCCAAACCTCTCCTGAATGGTTTTCAGCTTTCTGATTGGAGATTTCTCTGATTTATTAATAGATGAAAAAGTTCTACTTACAGTCTGCACACCAGGACATCACATAAGAGTTCAATGATGTTTAAATCAAGTGATCATGTAGGCCATGGAAAGAAGTTAGTCTCATTCTTGTATTCTTCAGCCCATCCTAAAATATGAAAACATCACCCTCAAAGGGTATTTGCACCATAGGGTGTATCTGATCCTGTAAAGATTTGTTTTCAAACAAGATACTGTCTAGATGTAGAAAATATAAGTACCGTACATTTATTACATCATATTGTTTTTTTCCTATTTGCTTTAGGGGTCCAGGTTTCTGCTCTTTACACCAAGTTATACACACCAGGTCATTTTATAGAACGTGGATCCAAATAGTCGTCTTGCCAACTATCTTAGCTTTATGTAGCTCACAACATAAAATACTTGTTAAAACTGGGTCATAAGTGCCAATTCAATTCTGTGATCATTTAGTGGTTATATGTGGCCTCTAGCAGCTATCCTCTATAGTGCATGTCTGTCCCTGTCTGAGCTTTAGCCTGTGACCACTGTTTTTGGATGAACCATTAAATTACCTGTTAGTTCTGTTACTAATGAAGCTGTAGTTAGTTGACATACTGTATGTCTTATGTCTTAACATTTTACTTATACACTACATGGTCCACATTATTTGAACACCTGACCATGAGTTTGTTGTAATACTTGAGCATGATCATTACTCCAGGATCATGTTTTCTGCAACTTAAGAATTAATTTGCAGAGGCCAATCAGCTAAAAGGTTATTTGGCTTTTTAAATGTTCATGTTAGCAGGTAATTAGAGGTAATATTTACATTATTTGCAGGGAATTACATTAAGAATGTAAAGAATGTCATTTTGAGCTACCTATCACAATAAAGCTCTCAAGTAGCTCAGTTAGCTCTGTATATAATTATACATTTTACAACAGTGTCATCTCTGACCTTGACTGCTAAACGACTACATTTAGATCTAAACGTTCATTTACATTAAAAGCAAAAGAAGCAGACAGGTTGCACCTTACTCTGCATAAGAAGCAGGTCATTTAGTCTTTTATCTCACCTTTCCACACAGTGGATCTGACTGTTTCATTTGAATCGTTATTGGATTTAATTCCACACACTGCTTGGGGGAACGGAGCCCTCAGCACACCTTAGCGAGCTCATGACCTCAAGCTTCTAATTCAATTCGCACCGTCCAAATTAATACAATTAGTTGGATGTTTTGCAGCTAAACACATCAGCAGAGCATCCGGTCGGCCAATCCCCTTGAGTTCAGACCATGAATGACCAGGAGGAAAACTCAACAGCTAGACTATTGATGAATTATATGGATCGATGTGGGGGTGGAGGAGAAGTAACAGAAAAAGAAAAGAGCAAGTCAGTCAATCTTTTATCTGCTTTGTTTGTGATTAGAGAAAAGCAAGCTAGCTATAGATCAGTCACAAATGTGGAAACCTCCTGCTCTGCTAAAGCTAATAAGAAAAAATTTACTTCTTGCTTCTAAGTGGTGCAACTGTTGGGGTTTGGAAGGTTCCTGAGAGTCTTTGACTTCAAATCTTTATGATGCTAAATATAACCAGCTGTCTGAAATTCAGACAATTGAATTTACATGTATCAAAGAAACCAGTTGTAAGCACTCACCCTCCAGCATGCTGTTATCAAATAGGCTGAGACCTAGATAATAAAATTAGTAACAATTAAATTGGGTCAAATGTAGTTAAAAATAATTCCATCATCACAGTAATACAATGTGGGGTCTCTGGTGACACAGTATTCTTAACTGCTAGTCCTCCACCACTGCCGAGACCTGCCACTGGCCTGGTTGGGCGTTCAACAGACATGATCAGTCAAAATAACTGCAGAACTTTGCACTGCAACCTTTATTTAAGGAGAAACTTGGTGGCAAATCATGCACTTATAATGTCCCTCACATCATAACAGAGCAAGTGGAGCCCTCATTGTGGGGGTCAAGCATCTAAACCTGTACCATTCTCTTGGTGTACAGTCTTTTTGGCTGAATACATGTCCAAACCATGAACACTTTTTGTGTATCCATTCCTTTTGCCATTTTGATCCGTTTTATAGCCAGCATGATCTAAACCAGCATTTTAATCAAGCCACAAAGCATGGTAGGTTATGCATCTGCACTCATTATGTTTCTTCAGTCAGAAGTTTTTCATTTGACAACAAATTGCAGAACGTTTTGCCACCCTGACTTAGGTCAATATCCTGGATCACCTAAAGTACAGGAATGCAAGAACCTCAAAGAGTCACTCATATCTGAGAAAACTTGAACTGCAGTGTGTTAAAGTATTTATGACCTCAGCTGCATTACTAAGGTCTTCAATGTCTTCAACCTGGCCTCACTGTGTGAACCTGACAAGTTTTGGATGACAGCGGATGAGAGGCCGAAATCTAGAAATATTGTGTAACCTAGCAACAGCTGTTGAAGCTCCTACCCCATCCAGTTGTTCATCATCGGATAAAGGAAACTACAACACAACCGTGATTCCTCATCCTCTGTTTGCACTTGGAAACTTAGAATTGTGGTAGGATGCATGAGAAGTGATTTTATTGTGGTACCAACGGACAGTAATCGGGGATGAAGCCACACTCAGTACGGTGAGTAAATAGGAACATGACTAAAAGAGCAAAACACTAGTTAAGGAAACCTAAGCAATACTTTATGGAGATGAAGTGGAAGTACAATATGACCAAAAGTATGTGGACACCTGACCAGCTCATTCAGTCATATAAAATATATAAGTTTACATGCTAATATTGGATAAGAAGGTCTGGCTCACAATCAATTTTCCTATTCACCCCAAAGGTGTTCCAGTAACAGTTATAGAAATCACTGTTAAATCAAGATCAGCATGGATACATATTCATCACAAATTTATGTTCACTTTTGAATTTAACTATACAGAGCATTTACCCATGATGCTGCCTGTAATCGAACAGTCCTGTTCAAAATGGTCATTGTTTTCAGAATGAAGTGTCAGTGCAGGACTGTTTGGATTTTATTACCTGGCCAATCATTATACAGTGTGACAGTGAATAGAAAATGTACATGTGCTCCAATCACAGTGAAAGAATAACCATAACGAGAGCATGGTTATACACTGATTTTAATATTCCTCACTGTAGGACCATGCTGCTTCCCTTCCCCCTATACTGTATGTCTCACCCTCCCCTTTTAAACCCCCACGACCCGCAGAATCATGCCTGGTTCTGCCAATGAATAAGCATCAGCATCATTCCTTCCTAGAAACAGTGTATTTTGCTCTGGAGTGGTACCCCATCCACTCCCCACCCGCTGTGCCCAACAGCAATAAAGTGATGATTCCGCATCACAGACTTTTGGTTTGCTAAAGAGCGTATTATGAAGCGCTGTACCCTCTAGATATGAGGATGCCTTGTAATTCAACCTGTATTTAGGAACCCATTTGAAAAGCACTGGCATGCCTGTTATAATATCCTGTAATTTTTGCAGGATACCAATTCTCTGTGTTGTTATCGGGGACTATGATAGTTTAGCTGTTTGTCCTGACATTGATTCAAGCTGCCAGAATACATCAAAATAGAGTTGCAACTGTATGTACAGATGGGTAACAACATAAAAACAGCCAGCAGAAGCGACCCATGATACAGGTTTTAGAACATTCTAAAACTTTTAAAGTTATGGACCAACATCAACGGTTTATTATGTAGGTAACCAAATATTCACACAGTTGTTAGGTGAGAAAAAAACTTTAAGTTTGATTGATAATCATAATTGTATTCCCCGTAATCTGTGGGCTTCCACTGCATTATTTAAGAACACCTATCAATAAAGTGAAAAGCATTTGATAACTGATGACACAAAACAGTCCTTAGCAGTGGACTTTAGGGAATGGTTCATCTCTGTTAAAGAAGAGTATCACTGAACACATCACCATTTCCATCTAATCCATATACGGTTTCATGTTGCACTTGTCAGGTAAAAAGGATTTTCTTTCCTGGAAGAATGTCACTCATCAAGCTCAAGGACGAATTTAATCAATACTCAAGCTGGATCATTATACTGGCTCCATGTTACTGGCATAGACTTCACACAGTCCCAGAATTCATCTGAGAAAGCTTATAGCCTATACCATATCCATACCAAACCTCTTCTCAAGAATTGCTCTTATATCTTAGTTATATAAAGTTGTATCTTTGTTTCCATTAAATTATTATTAATTTATTTGTTTATTCATATTTTACAGGCTTGGTGACTAGTGTTACAAACCTTTATTTTGGTACTGCTACTAGGTAGTGGTCAGGATCTGTAACTAATATGTTTATGTCCTGCCTGGCTTGGGGAGTAGCTTTTTCGCTTCACAGAAAGGTCCAGTCACATGCAACAATACTGAATTGCTATTGCTTTATTTACATATTGTCGCTGTCCGATGAGAAATACATGCATCTCTAAAAACCCAACTTTTCAGGACAAAAGGAACTTTTCCCCCTGACATTAACGGTGCAAACAAACCACAGATAGCGACATTTACATACAATTCAGCGTAGACATAAAAATATATCTTTATCAGGTCGTCAGTCCGTCGGTTTCATATGTAAAATGAACGGAGGGGAAGGAAAAGGAGATATGCAGTTTTGATGGACAGGTCTAGCAGCCAATGGAGATACAAGAGATTGCGTGATTTTTCATCTTTTCATTGGTCATTTTGATATTCATTGCTTTGGACAGACAGAGATTTATACCCACAATCAACACGTAAAAAAAAGTGGCGATACATGTTTTTTATCGGACAGCAACAATATGTAGTTTCTTCTGAGATTTTTGCTAAGATTACATTAGCTTTCATTGTCTTTCGGGCAAGTTCTGCTTGCCATGTGTATTATCATGCTGAATAAATCCCTCAGCCCTCTAGCAAACAAACTTAAGTTGGCATCAAAAAGTAATTAAGCGTGAACTAAAATAAAAACTTTGGATTTTTTATGGACTGGATAATACAAATATGCAAAATATTCACTTGAAGGATGACTTCCATTTTTAAGACTCAGAATATAAAACATAGTGAATAGAGAATGGCATAGCTGCATTTTTTGCCCTCGAGCACTCAACCCACATACTTTTATTTTACTTTACAGTGCACAGCAGCTTCCTCGCTCTGCTGCGGTTCAGGAAAAGTTGAATCACCTTGCACATCAGTGGCAACCTAAAATTTGCCAAGCATGACAGCACTTTCACTCACATGTAAAGAAATGCAGCTGAATCAAACACAACCAGTTCACTTCACCAAAGTTTGTCTCTCTTTGATCTCTAAAGTACAAAACTGAAAAGTGGAAGAGAAAATAGCAGTTTATAAAACTGGGTATAGGAGAAGGAAGTAGCTTTCAATCTGGAGGTGTTTTGACAGCAGGGTTAATAGGAAGCACCAGTTTGTGTTTGCTGTAAGTAATTGCTGTTGGATCTTAACACGTTCCACATTTACAACAGTCCTGGAATTCGAATCATTTTTGCAATTGAATGTTTCCTTTTAAATAAAAATTGACATGCACTCAGCTGGTGCACCGGTTTATTTAGCACCTTCCATCACAGAGAGTCCTGATCAAGGCTTAGCACTGACACAGGTCTGCTCAGGTGCTAAACACACACTACTGGTAATGTCAAAGACACATTACTGCATGGTTGAGGCACTGGCACAAACAGTAAAGGAATACCACAAGCATAGCATGTTCTTCACTACATGTTATGGGCTTTCTGTAAACAGAAGGAATAGTCATGTCCAAAGGCAGGGATTGTAAGAGAGCATAGTGGAATGAAATAAAATGAGAAGGGGTGTCCTAATACTTTTGTCCATATAGTGTATGTGCATATCAGACTAAAATGTTCTTTTTTTAATGAGGTTTTATTTATTTTTATATTTTTATATTTTACAGGAATAGTCAATTATTTTGAAGCTTTCTGGAGTGTTTCAAGCCTAACAGCATGCAGTGGCTTTGATTTAACATTTATGATGTGTGGAACTGTAACATTTTTTAGAAAGTGGGTCATGTCACCCATGTTCTGCCCAACAACCAATCAAAAATCTGAATTGGGGCAGCCTACTCACACAGATCCACACACACACACAGTCAGGAAAAAGGTTCATTACTGTTTTATGTCACTGAATATATCTTGTATATTATATCTTTGTCACTCCAGCATTTAATAGCAACCTGCTTTTGCCATCATATTTTCAGATAATGGTTCATGATTTCTGAAAACACTTCTCAATACAGAACACTCTCCTGAGTGTAACCAACAGCTTGTCAGTGGTGTTTTGGTCATAGACACTATAGAGTTTTGTCTATGCAAATTCTATCATACTGATTTACTGTATTACTGAACAAATACAAGACAAGAAGAATCTTATATATTTTAAGGAAGGGGTTGATCTCAGTCCCTAGGACCACGGTGATGCCCAAAAGACATTATGTCAAGCTTTCATTCCCTAATAAATGCAGATCTAAAGTTTGTAGAAGATTACTTTGGGCTTTGAGTTTGAGTTTCTGGTGTATTAGGCCTAGCAATAGACTTCTGAGTGGGAGCACGCAAATTGATGGCGCTGTATGTAATGGCACAGAGAATGTACCGAAGACAAATGATAATAATTAGTCTTGGTTCATTCTGATCAGTGGTTTTGAACAAATTCTAACACTGGAGCTCAGGATGGGTTGGATGTTAATTTGATTAATCTCACATTTGCCACCCGGAGTGCTTTTTGATAGAGCACATTAGTGACTGCATTTGTGGCAGGAGTGCTGAGGGGACATAATGTGTGCCCCTTTAGATCTGACCTGTGAGGTCATACAGTCTGGGCGATTAAACGGTCTCTACTCTTTATAATTAAGGCTTGTTTTAAAGTTGTATTCATTAATTACTATTTAACAAATCTGCGCAGCAGGGCACAGTGGAACAGCAGGTACAGTGGGTCCTGGAGCTTAAGAGTCCTGGGTCACTGTGAGTTTTTCTGTAGGGTTTCTCAAGGCACTTTGGTTTTCTTTTATCTCTGCAAAGTAAGAAAGAAAATGAGCAAAAGATGGGTGTGTGGTGTCTTTTTCAGTGAGTATTCTTGCCTGGCATCCAGTGTTTCAGAGTAATGCCAGATTCAGGTAAAGATTCATTAATAAAACAAACCTGGTTTTGATATGGCATTGCCTAAAAGAGCCTTCCCTGCCACCCTGTTTAGTTGCCTGCATATGTATAAATCCTGTAGAAGATCATAGCATGTTTCTATGCCATTTTAGTAGCTTATGGGGCAGCACGGAGGCAAAGCTGGTAGAGTTGGTTTCAATCCTAGCCTCTGCTTCCCGTGTCTGTGTTGGTTTCCTCCATGCCTTCAGATTCCTCCCACCTCCCAAAGACATGTATGATGTTGATTAGATCTTAAATTCTCCCTAGGTGAAAGTGAATGTGTGAGTGAGTGTTGCAATGCAATGGATTGGCATTGCTTCCAGGGCGTATTGCTAACTTGCAGCAAGTGTTTATTAAGAGGAATTAAATAATTTAAGGAATGTGGTATTAATCACCTTGTGGCAACAATTTAAAGCCAACAAGTAGGAAAATCTTTGCTCTAAATGTAGGGATATAAACGCTCGCTATCCATGGTGCTAAATGTCTGACCTACACCAATAAGAGTGAACTGAGAACCACCTTGTGGAGTTCAAGCATCTGCATTATCCATGCAGGCCTGACCTCATCAAATCTGCTGACCACACACAACAAAAGCTGTCATGAGCAGTGTTTTATGGTTAGCATAAAGCCACTCTTTTATATGACGTAAGCACCCTTGTATATACCCATTTTTATATACGAATGTGTGACTGTGAGTGATGTGTCTGTATATCTGTGAGAGTACAAATATATTTCATTCTTCTCCAACCACAGGAACAATAGTGGAGGTCACACAGGGCACTTGGAGATAGGCAGGATGGCACACCGCTGTGATTTGCAGACCCACTGACATTTAGCAAAGCCCTGGCAAGCAAACAGTGGGACTCAATTTAAAGCCATTACTCCATAAAGTGGAGTAAAAGAGAGGCAGCCATGTATTTCCAGCAGGGGCCTGATGCAATATTCTCTTTAAATACCCCTTAACACAGGGTAAACACCAAAATAGAAAGATCAGGCAGTTATGGTCACCAGAAGGAAAAGAAAGGTGCAAAAAAAATGGAAAATTTAGAAACATAAAATACCTGAGAAATGCTAATAAATGCTGATGTACAGCCTGCTTGACTGTGAACAGTGTCACCTTTGTTTAAGCAGCTTGTAATTAATAAACAATCCGTTTACACCATCCAAATAAAGGTGATAGTTTGGGTTTTCTATCTGGCCTTGGCAAAGTGACCAATTTGAGATGTAGTTTTATAATAGGTCCAGTCTAACTATCCCTATTTATACAGACATAATGAAGTCACCAGCTGTACTAAATAGCACACACCAGATTAATAGTATAATTGCTAAATGCGTTCTATCTGACCCAGACCCAGAATACCCACATGAAGAAAAAATGTCCTTATTTTATGACATGTAATGGATGTCATAAGTATGTGGACACCTCTTCTAATTATTGACTTCAAGTGTTTCAGACTAACAAATGGCTAATAGGTGTATAAAATCAGCTATATTAAATAAATTATATGTGTCCACTGTGTGGTAACAGTTTGGGTTCCATACACAAAGGCTGATTAGTTTGGTTTAGAGAAACTCCAGTGATAAATTACTAAAATTTTCAAGTAATCAGTGATGTGTTGAGCACTAGAGCAGGAAGTAATTTTAAAAAAATAGCAACAACAGGATCACCTAGATAAATCCATTCAGGTGTGAGAGGATGCAGCTGCTCTGTGTACCAGTGCTGTTTCTCATCAATTGACGGGATGCTATGTGACAGTTGCCTGCGATGGAAGGACTGACCTTTGCTTTAATCTAAAGCAGAGTCAGCATCACATTACGTGTGCCCGCAAGAAATACGACAGCTTCCCCACAGAAAACTGTTGCCTTCCAAATTGGGAGAACTGGGACTGAAGTTTCCAGGGCCAAATTTAGACCCAGCTTAGAACAACTGTCTAAATAACTGAACTGCACCCTGCTCTCTTTTCTTTGCTTCATTGCATGATGGTTTCATAGTTATTAAATCTATCTCTAATTTATATTATACTTAATGGCCAAAAAATATGACCATAGGGTTGTTGGGTGGATATCCCATTTCAAATTCATAGGTATTAATATGGATGCCTGGATGACTGTTCTGTAAAGTTTTTTTTCCAAATTAGTGGAGCATGTCTGTGAGCATTTGTGCCAACTGAGTCAAAATAGCACTTGTAAATCAGGCTCGGGTAATGGACAAGGTGGTATAATTCGCAATCACCGTTCAGATTAATCCCAAAGGTGTTTAGTTTGGTTCAGTCTGGGTTCTGTGCAGGCCACTGGAGCTGCTCCAAAAAATTATCAACCTAGTTCTTTATGGATCTGGATTTGTGCACGTGGGCTCAATCAGTTATACCACACAGTCAAAAGCATTTCATTTACTTTATATAAGTGATTTTATACCTTTTAGCACTGGCTGAAATAATTGCTTGATAACTGGTAGAGGTGTCAACATTTCATTGGCCATGTACTATACCATCCTAATAACTGTAAAGGCTGAGTTATTATTGCTTTTAAATACTCATATTCAACATTGCTGCTGTGCAAATACAGCATTTATTTGCATTGCTTGTGTATATTCTCCAAAGGTGCAGTGTTAAACCTCCATGGTGCAATACACAGCGAAGTAGAAGAGGCAGGTCTGAACAAATGAAAGATAGCCAGTCGTAACAGTTACCAACTGAGCTTCTTATTAAAAATGTATATTTACATGTGTTATATTTATATTTTATTCAAATGTAACCCAGGTGCAATTTAGTCATTATTTAAATAAAGCAATACAAGTGTCGTTCAGTATAACCGTGTTTAAATAATATTATCATCTAAACTAAAGACAGCCTGCTGTTGCTGACTGGCTCATAAAAAAACACACTGTTTCAGTGTCTCTACAGGAAACTCTGGTAATGTAAGCAACCTCTGCAGCAGGAATGGCCGGAGGGAACCTGGACAAAAGAGATGAGGCCCCAGTGTGCCAAACTCACTAATGAGCCCCATCCACACAGCTGAGTCAGTCATTATCCCTGACTGGCACTCCATGCATTGCCTATGGCTCCACCAGACCTGACTGTGCCTATGGCTCCACCAGACCTGACTGTGCCTATGGCTCCACCAGACCTGACACCACTTTTAATGATGCCAATATTACCGCTAATATAACACCCCCATCTTTCTTGTCTTCCTTAAATGACTTGGTGTGCAGCAATAAAAGAGGGAGACGGCGGTTTGTACTGTCGTCTGTCTGGCCTCCATTTTCTAATCACTATGGATAATTAAACTGAGCCAGTGCACCAAGCCTATCAATATTTATGACTTTTAAAGGTTGTGAACTCGCTTTTCCTCTAGTTGGTTGCAATTACAAATCCATGTTAACTGTTTGCACTGCTTTGCGAGGGGAACAGCAATTTAATATTTAATGGCTGTTACACAAGCATGGCTTTAAGCAAAGGTAATTAAAGTCCCAGAGAGGAGGTTTAGGTTAAAAGACCTTGGTGTAATATTTGAATTGGAGAAAAAAAGGTTGTTCAGGTCAGAGTTTCTGTTTGAATGCTAAGATGAAGCATGGACATCAAAATGAATGACTGTAATATCTTAGCCTCTGGGTGTAGCCAAAAAAAAATCTAAATTATGTACTATTACATTTCCTTTAAAAATCTCTAAAAATCTCTTAAATAAAAGAAAGTTGAGTTCTTAAGTAGCATCATTCATGATAATGTCATGTGTAAATACAGTAAATGCAAAATATTTACAGTTGGAGTTAAATTTAGTGTTACTTGCACTATCAGTAATAGAAACGTGGTATCAGTCATATTCATATGTTCATTTTAAGGATTGCTTTATCCTGATTATGAGCAGTGGGTCCACAGCCACAGAGAAACACTGGGCCAATTTACAGCAGCTAATTCACCCTCTGCATGTTTTGGGAGGTGGAAGGTAATCATAACACACACACAGAACATGTAAAATATCTCTCCCTAGAACCCATCCACAATGACTGTTGGTGAATCTTAGTAGTGATAAAGGCTTTATCATTTAAATCATTAGGCTACTTGTACCACAGTTCTATATCAACATCCATTAGGTCGTTTAATTTTTTTAAAGTTAATACATTATTGTACAGTAGATGGCAAAAGGCCAGAATTTTCATTTTTTGTTTAAAAAATTTTCTTTTTAAACTGATTTTTACAACTGACTTTCAACTTTCTTATGCCGTTTGGCTAGGGTGACCATACGTCCTCTTTTTCCCGGACATGTCCACTTTTTGAGACCTAAAAAACGCGTCCGGCCGGGATTTTTAAATCACCAAAAATGTCTGGGATTCAGCTTTTCTAGTCTGCACTCGCTGTTCTGTGTGTATGTTTTTGCATTGGTTTGCATTGGTTTATTTTTAGGTCTTTTTAGGAGTGCATCTGTTTTGTTAAAATAAGTCTGATTTTCACGTGCACGTACTAACACAGAGGCTCTTGTCAACACCGTGATGGCACTGCATTCTGTGAAAATTGCTCAGCAAGCACTAGAAGACATCTTACTGCTGGGTTTCTACTGATGGGAGCAAGTAATTAAAGTGAATCAAATTAAAGTTAAAAACACTCCTAATAAGTCGGCTGATACGATTGTACAATACATCAAAGAAACTAAAAAAAAAGGGATTTTTATTTATAGGTGACAACTGTTTTTTAATTTGTTGTTATTATTGTTTAGGGCTTAACGCTGAATGTGAAGGAATAAGATTATCTGACCATAAAGGCCCTTGTTAAAGAGCAGCTGTACATTTATTAAAGTTCAGTAACACAGCTGGATGGTTATTGACTCATTTGTTAACTATTTAAACCTCTACCCCATACACATTGCCATGGTGTCACCAACAACATGAAATAACCCCCAGGCGTCCTCTTTTTTAAAAAACCAAAATATGGTCACCCTATGTTTGGCACAAAGTGGTAAATCATGACCCATCTTGACTGAGCCTTTAATGGACATTAATACAATCTAAATACAACGTTGCATGGTGTTTGTATTGTGTGTTTGCTGGTCACTGGCTCTTCATTTCTCAGTTAAATTGGAGTAGTTAATTGAAGTAGTATGCTATGCATACACCAACATCTAATGTTTACATGTATATAAATATTCCTGTGATTTTTTTTAGCTTGTTTTTATACTGTCAGTGGATGCTGTATGTATGTGACAAGTTGAGTCTGATGTGAGCTGTCTATCTATCTATCTATCTATCTATCTATCTATCTATCTATCTATCTATCTATCTATCTATCTATCTATCTATCTATCTATCTATCTATCTATCTATGTCTTCCTGTCTCTCTGTCTGTCTATCTATCTATCTGTCTGTCTGACTATCTTAACTTTTTGAGATGTGAATGAGTTCCAGGTGAGAGTGAACAAACACTGAACGGGTTTCTATGAGATGATGTGCTGTGCTTTGCGGCCATCTTGTGGTAACATCGGATAGTGACGTTTTACAGCCAAACTGATGCCGTTCGCCGTTTTTTTTTTTTTTTTTTGTGTGAATTTGTAAGATTACAAAGCTTCAAATGAATGAAAGGGAGCACTACAACTAAAATATTATTAATTTTAGCTTAATGTGCAAGGTCTACATCTTCATTTTTATTCGCTTCACGTTTATCATCTCAGTAGTGCTAATGATACTGAGAGGAATTCGAGCTATGCTAACTCCATAGTAACCAAGCTAGTCTGATTAATTCTACTTTCTTGCAAGCGATATAATTTGTTGTCGTATTTTTTCTATATATAATTTTAATGCTATTTTTATTGCTCTTATATTTCACACGCAATACCTCCCAATTATACGTTTTTATTCGCAATTTTCCACCTTGTGTTTGCCAACTAGAAAGCTAGGCTAAAAGTTAAACTTGTCAATGAACTTTAAGCTAACGGCTACCTCAAAATGCTAAACAATAAGAAAAAATACATAAACTGAGGTGCATAATGTGGTGGAAACATTTTCACGTTTTTCATTTGCTTGATATAGACAAATACAAAATTAATGCATTTTTAATAGTAATGGTATGGAAGGTAAGAAGTGCATTTATTTAAAGTGCAGGCATTGCACAGCATTTTCTGCTTTAAATTATATATTTTTGTTTAATTTAGACTAGTAAAAAATGATTATATACTTAAAATTACATATAACTAGGTAATTCACTGTTTCAGTCTTAAAAAATGCACACACTGAATATCACATTTACAAAATAACACAAGAGACGTGTGACATAGTACTGTTGACATTTTAATTATTTCTCCAAATTGTATTTTGTTTTATTATTATTTATTTAACAATTTATTACACTTATTTGTTAAGTCTTCTTGTTATAAGTTCATAATGTGGTTTCCTTCAAATAAATAAGGCTGGTTTGACTGCACTAGGGATGCAAATTTTGCCAATTTCTTTTTACCCGTAACCTTCATCATTCACTGTCTTTATTAATCGACAGTGAAGCATTAGCTAACAAGCTTAAAGCATCCCAATAAAAATAAAACATGTCAGAGTTTTATATAAACAATGATTTAAGATTAAATAATAAGCCAACCTTTTTATTCCTTTTTACTAATAATAAATAATAATAATACATTTTATTTATATAGCGCTTTTCAAGATACTCAAAGACGCTTTACATAAGACAAATAATCAAAACAAATACGTACATACACCATACAAATCATAGTACAAAATCAAAATAGTACATCAACATCAAGAATAATTAAGATAAAAACAAAGAGAGCAGCATAAGACAGTTCATTAAAAATTAGCTAAATTATGAGAGAGAACAACAAATATAGAACAATTTCTTAAAATTAGACAGAAACAGGACAGATTTACATGCAATCAGGAAACTGAAAACTTTACAAGTTTTAGGATCTAGGACTTCACATTTCTGTCGTGATCTAAGTATAAAAACTATTAAAAAGAATAGCAAAAATAAAAGCATTTATTTCGTGTTGTTACAAGTTAAATGCCATATTGAATAGATGAGTTTTGAGAAGTGACTTGAATTTGGACAGGTCAGGACAATCTCGTAGGTGTTTGGGGAGAGCATTCCATAAAGATGGAGCAGCTATGGAAAAGGCCCTGTCACCCCAGGTCCGGTGCTTGGTCCTAGAGGGTATGGACAGTAGGTTAGCCTCAGAAGAGCGAAGGCTACGGGAGGGAATGTGCTGATGGAGCAGGTCGGTGAGGTAGGATGGGGCCTGATTATGGAGAGCTTTGTGAGTGAATAGAAGAATTTTGAATTGAATGCGTTGAGCAACGGGAAGCCAATGAAGTTTTTGTAGAACAGGTGTAATATGATCACGGGAGCGAGTATGAGTAAGGAGGCGAGCAGCTGAATTCTGGATATACTGAAGTTTTTTTAGGATTTTGTTAGATGTACCATAAAGGATGCTATTGCAATAATCAATTCTGGATGTAATAAAAGCATGAATCAAGGTTTCGGCGGCAGAAAAGGAGAGTGATGGACGTAGACGTGCTATGTTTTTTAGATGAAAGAAAGCAGTTTTGGTGATGTGATTTACATGGCGGTCAAAAGAGAGGTTGCTATCAAAAATTACACCAAGATTTCGGATGTTAGAAGACGGAGACAAAGTGTCATTATCAATGGTAATTTGAAAATTTTTTGTGGTTTTTGCCAGGGTTGTAGGACCTACGATGATCATATCTGATTTTTCACAGTTTAATTTGAGGAAATTAGCTTTCATCCACAATTTCATTTCAGTGATGCAATTTGTCAGAGTGGAGTGAAGTTCAGTATTAATGGATTTGGAGGAGATGTAAAGCTGAATATCATCAGCATAGCAGTGGAAATGTAAACCATGCCGACGTATGATGTCACCAAGGGGGAGCATATAAAGAATAAACAAAAGGGGACCTAACACTGAGCCTTGGGGAACGCCTTGGGACAGTGGAGCAATGGCAGAACTACAATTGTTGATATTAACAAACTGTTGTCTGTTTACGAGATATGACCTTAACCACAAAAGGGCAGTACCAGTGATGTTGACAGAGGATTCAAGGCGGGACAGAAGAATGGAGTGATTAATGGTGTCAAAAGCTGCAGTAAGATCAAGGAGGACGAGAATATTAATTTGTCCAGAGTCTGAGGAAAGAAGAAGGTCATTTGTGACTTTGAGGAGGGCTGACTCAGTGCTGTGCTGGGGGCGGAAACCAGACTGAAATGATTCAAATAGATTATTGGAATTTAGGTGATCTTTGAGCTGTGAGGCAACAACACGTTCCAGTATTTTCGACAGAAATGGAAGATTGGAAATGGGCCGAAAGTTACTCATAATGTTAGAGTCAAGTCCAGGTTTTTTAAGTATGGGAGTAACAGCAGCCAATTTGAGTGATTGAGGGACTGAGCCAGAACTAAGAGAGGAATTGATTATCTCTGTGATAAGTGATGAGATAACTGGAAAACAACCCTTAACAAGTTTTGATGGAGCAGGATCCAAAACACAAGTGGAGCTTCGCATCCCTGTTAAGATCTCAGATAGGTCCAAATGAGACACAGGTGAGAACTGAGACAGAGGCTGGGTAATAAATTGAGATGAGATAGGCGGAGAAACAGAGATGACAGGGGAAACTGTCAGAAAATTGTGGATATTCTCAACTTTTGTTTGAAAAAATGAGAGGTAAGAGTTACACTTGTCAACTGTAAAGGAATTGGTAGTATTGTCAACTGGTTTGAGAAGTTTATTTATTGTGGAAAAGAGAGTCTTAGGATTTGTTGATCCAGCATGTATGAGTTCGGAATAGTAAGTGGATCGGGCTGCCGTAAGAGCGTCTTTGTAATGTTGAAGATAATCAGAATAAATCTGATAATGTACTGTTAGACCGGTTTTCTTATAAAGTCTTTCAAGCTGGCGTTTACGGGATTTCATTTGGTGAAGCTCAATTGTGTACCATGGTGCAGAATGACTAAATGAAACAAATTTGGTTCTCAAAGGAGCCAGCTCATCAAGACATGAGGCGAGTATGTCATTATAGTAATTGACAAGGTCAGATGAATTACTAGACAGTACAGGACAGACAGACATCTTTTTAACAAGAGAATCTGAGAAAGCAGAGGGAGAGATATATTGAAGATTCCTGAAGGATATTTTACGTTTAGCTCTAGTGATGGGCCTAGTGACCTCAATGTCCATGATGATTGTCAAATGATCAGAGACAGTAAGGTCATGGCTGGACGGCTGATGAACTAGGACACCAGTAGAGCAGACAAGGTCAAGAGTATGACCTTTTTTATGAGTTGGAAAATGTATATGTTGTGTGAAATTAAAACACTGTAACAATTCCAAAAATTCCCTGGCAAATTTACAGTTGTTGTCATCAATATGGATGTTAAAATCACCCATAAGCAGTACAGAGGATGAGAGGGCACTAAGCTGGGTTAAAAAATCTGAAAAGTCAGAGAGAAAGGAAGCGTTTGCCTTTGGCGGACGATAAACTACAGCAGTGACCAGAGGAGTAGGCCCTGACAACTTGAAAGCCAGGTGTTCAAAAGAAAGAGCAGCAGGAAAAGACAAAGTGGTTATTTTAATATCATCCCTATAGACTGCAGCAACACCACCACCTCGCCCTTCCATACGAGGTTCATCAATATACGAGTATCCCATTGGCGTGGTCTGATTTAACGTAAAATAATCCAAGGGTTTATGCCAAGTTTCAGTGAGACAGAAAAAGTCTAGTTCACTGTCAGATATAAATTCACTAAGTACAGTACTTTTTGTGTTGAGTGAACGAACATTAAGCAATGCCATTTTCAAGTGGTATTGTTGTGTAGTTGGCTGTGAGGAACGAGGAAGAGAACGGAGATTTGCTAAGTCCACTCCGCGTTTCCCATCCCACTCCGTGGACAGCGTTGTCATGGAGACTACACCGCTACTGGTGTGCAAGGCAGCAGCGCTCTGATGACGTGTTTGCGGAGCGACAGTGCGCACGGCTGACCAGAAGGATGGAATAGCGTTACCGTTTCGAAGATAAACAAGCTTTCTCCGGGAGCCCCTGTGAATATAACGAGGCCGGCGAAGGAGTCCAAGCTGTTTGATGACTGAAATACACGATGGAGTAGTGCAGTTGTTGAACTTCCTCAGCTGGTCAACGGAATAGTTCAACATCGTGCCGATCCCAGGAAAACTCATCCACCGTTCACCACCGGCCGCAGACGCGATGTACAGTAGAAAGAACAAAAAGTATCAAAAGCACAAATAAAAGTATCAAAAGTAACATAAAAGAAATAGATCCACAAGGTGTGTAAAAAGATGAAAACGAAAAACGATAAAAATACAATAAAATACGGTAAAATACGGTAACGGTAGCGGCAGCCAAATGCGCCAGCGTCCACCATCACCATGGCAACTCTAGCTAATATGTCAGACAAAATATCCACATAATTTCTTAAACAAAAAAAAAAAGATTCATGTGTGCAAAGTTTAACACTCCACTCAAACTCCATACTGACGCTAAACAGCTTCCCAATTTATGGTATAAATGACTTTAATAAAATATACGTTTTCTGTTTCAAGTCAGTATGACAGCTCAACCTCCAAGACTGAGCATAAAGCGGAAACAGAAATGCTGCATATGCACAGAGAGTAGGTAAGGGTGTCACATTTTAGAACAATTCACTTTGCTTTTTCACTAACACTTGTTTTTTATAAATTCATCCTCATCATTTTCCTGTAAAAATTAATTTAAATTAAATTTAAACCACTATTAGTTTGTTAGTTATCAGTTAATTCATCATTTATTAACATCTCTAGTAGGCACCCCTTATGAAGTAATGAATGGTTTAATAGTGATAGTGGTTTCTGTCAGTTCTGGAACAACAAAGGTTCATCAATTTTATAGCATTTATATGTTGAGATTATACTATTATAATAGGTCAAATGTATAATTCAGCTGTCAAACTGGAATATTCTTTAAATGTTTAAAGTTTTTGGCATTATCAAACTATATATTAAATATTTTACCTTAAAATATTTTTCTGTAAGTTCACATAATCACATGCAATAACTGCACATTACATAATGTGCTGTTTCACTGAAGCGAATGCTTTCTAGCAATGTAGCCAGATTACCTTGAGCTGAATTATGATTTGTTCAATAATCATAGATAAACAGTGTATTGTTAAATATAAAAATGACATAAGACAGGTATAAAATCAACATAAGGCTTTATTTATTGCAATGTGTTTATACATAATGGATTCAAAATGCAGTGTACTACTGAATGTCATCCTATGTTTAAGTTTGTTGTTTTTCTTAAGTGTTCATATCATATCATATTTAAAAGTCAGTTATTATTTAGTAGCTTCCTTTCCAATTAGACACGATTGTTAAGGTAAGTTTGCAGTATCATCCCTACATAGATGCAGAATTTCCTTTTGGTGCCATGTGACATTCTCTTTTATTTCAGTGACTAAAATCAGACATAGTACTATTTTTCTTTTTGCATCAAATTAATTCGTGGCCAATCAGAGCTTATCTCTCCCTTGTCGTTGCGGCCACTCTCACCCCCGATTGAGGAAAGCAGAGGCTGTCATGCACCCCCTCCGACACACATGCAGCTGATCGCTTCTTTTCACCTACCAGGGCGGAGTCTTACAGAGCGCAGTATCGCATGCGGAGAGCTACGCACTGCCATCTGTGATCAGCCGCCCCTCGACCGGTCAGCAGAGGCCACACCAGCGACAAGAAACCCTGTTTCAGCCATTGTCCCTCTCCTACAGGCACACAGCCAATCGTGTGTCTGTGTATGTACCCGGCCGGCTGATAGCAGAGCTCGAGATTTCAGCATTGTTGCAGACATAGCACTCTTACCCAATTTATGATCAGAGCAATTAAGTCATGGACAGAAACTCCCCTCACCACCACACAACACCAGGCTGGACAGCTGAAGGCCAGTACATGTCTCCTCCAAGGACAATGCAGCCTTTCACTAGTCATGCAACATATGAAAACACCTCAACATGCTCTCAGAATGCTGGGTGCTTAATTCTGTCGCATGGCATTTGTCACAGCTTGATGGTCTGGGGTTTGAGTTTGAGTCTTCTGTCACTTAATGGGCCTAAATGAGTAAAATGCCCATGAGCACCTAGGACAGCAGAATTATGGGTGTTAAGAAATGCACCATATGGGGCAGGGATGTACAAATTTTACCTTAAACCTTTTTACAAAGACATTTTACTAAATATCCACAAAGTTTAAAATGAACTCATAGTAGGTAAAACACATGCTAGTAAAGTTGTTTTAGTTCTGAAAAAACAAGGTTAGTTTATAGAAATAACACATCCAGGTACACAAATGCACAAAATATTGCTGTAAGTTTCACACACTTGCAAAGTCACAATCATTAATGATAATAATTATTATTATAACCATGGGGAAAATGGTACACAAAGTTGGTCACAAGTCAATTATTTCTGCATAAAAACAAAAATTATTGCTATACATTCCTTACACACTATAAAAATGTAATCTGGGTATTTTAACATTGTGTAAGCATTATCTTCTCATTGTTTTCTCATTTGTTTTTATTCTTAAAGATAACTTGTAGTAAAACAGTGGCTCTCAAACTTTGGGGCATGACCCCACATAGGGCCACTTGATATGAAGATGTGATTGTTTCCCAAATCATTGATTCTAGTTCTAGGTAGATCAATCAAACATATGAAATAAAGGTTGTAGCATGCCACCATTTTATTATTTATAAAAAATTGTAAAGCTCTCATATTTACAAAAATTTACTTGGAAAATTGGCCATGATATAAGAAGTTGGGTTACTAAGATTTTAAACTTATAAAATCAGGTCTTTGGCCAAAAAAGATTGAAAACCTTTTTAGTAAGTGTTAGAGTTATCTAGCCCTTATGAGAATAGAAAAGAGTTATACTGTAATATTTGGTCTGATACATACTGATAAAAATGTTAGTGCCCTAAAGCTATGCAGGATTATATCCACATTATTGGTTCTTTAGCAGTTTCTATAGCAGTTTCAAAGCATAATAGAAGCACACAAGGTAAGTAAAAACTGGTCGTCTTAGCCTTAAGATCTTTTTAGGTTTGCATGAATTTGGTTTGTTAAAACCACACTGTCCAGCCTCAGGATTAACAGTCTTCTTTCTCTTGTTTATTTTCTGTTTTGCAACAGCTAGAGCATGATCGTCTGATCCAATGCAGTAGCCGCCATCTTTGTGAAGTGTTTGTAGGTTGTTCTCTCCTCTTAGCATTGCTGCTAAATGTCTCATCCTCATCTTCAACCAGTACATGCTGTGAAGAGCTGGCAGACGCCACTGGCCTGTCCAACTGTATGCCCACTTGTTGACCAGTCCGTGTTTTCTTTTCTCTTGTATGCCTGTCTTGACTCTTCTCGGCCAGAGTTTGGACAGCTTGATCTGTCACCCCCCTGATTCTGTCTTTAATTGTGGCTGTTTGATTTGTGAGCTGCTCCAGCCTCTGTAGGTATTTGGTGCTTGTGTCTGTCTTCTTGCTCTTAATCTGACTTATTTCCAACAGCATAGATTCCTTTAACAATATGAGTTGCTTTTCTTTTTCTAAACTGTTCTGCCGCTCTTTGTCCATTTCCTGAATAATTGCTGCATTATAGCTCTCCATTGTTGCTCTTCTAAGTTCTGTCTCAATTTGATCTCTCCGTAATCCAGTTCTCTCAATTTCCTTCAGTAGAATGTCTTCCAGTCTGTCATCTAGTTCCTTCCTCATTTCCTCAATTGTTCTACTCATTTCCTCATATGTTATTTTATTACTCTGAAGGTATTTTATGGATATTTGAATTTGTCTTTCTTTCTCTGAGACTTCTTTTTCCATAGTAATTTCTGTCATGGTTTCTGTATCCTTCATTTGTTTTTCCAGTTTGCACTGTATGCAAACATCCTTTGTGTCCTCATATGTTTGTATAACATTAAGAACATGTTTTCCATGCATCATTTCATTGCCGTACATTTTCTCCATGTAGGTTTGTGTGCATGCATCTGCATGATTGTTTTTGTACACATCATCCAATTTTAAAATATCTGCTTTTTTAGCTTTCTGTACAGGTAGCGGGTCTGTGTCTGTTACTTTAGCTTGCTTTTGTTTTGCAGATATTTCTTTTAAATGTTCCAGGACTTGTTTCTTTTCATGGATTTCCTTCTTTATCATTTCGAGTTCCCTCTGCTTCTCATTTGTCTGTGCACTTATAGTGTCCAGCTCCTTGTTACACTCTTCTAATTGAAAGGTCATCACCTGTAATTCTTCCCTAGTTCTCCTCCTGGTGTTCTCCATGTCATCTTTTTCTTGTTGCAGTAAGGTTCTCTGGTGTGCTATATTTTGCTCTGTGAGTTGCAATGGCATTCTTTGTATTTCAAGATCAGCACTGGCATTTTCAGTAAGACCTTTCATTATCTGCAGGTGCTCCGTGTGGTCATCAGTTTCCTTCTTATCTTTTTGAATGTTTCTTTTCAGTTGTTCAAGTTTCTCTCTCTCCCTTTGCTTGTAAATAATTTCTTCATGCTGTTTTAGTAGCTTAGCATTTACTTGCTCCAGATCCTTCTTTTTCCTTTGTACTTCCTTAAGGATGGTCGCTAACTCTTCTCTTTTCATTTCGAGCTGGTCTGAAATTTCTTTCAAGTCCTGTTTCTTTGTTGTGTCCTCCATTACCTCTCCAGTAGTCTGAGTCTGTATTCCTATTTCAGCCGTAGTAGATTGTACTTTAGTTTGTTCTCTTTTTATTTGTTTTGCTAAGTTATCCAGGTCTTGCTGTCTCTTCTCAAGCTGACCTATTTCCACCATGAGACAGTCTTTTTGTTCCTCCATTTCCTTCCACTGTGTTTTCAGTTCAAATTCTTTATGTCTAATGTTGTTCTTTTCTTTTACCATAGCTTCTCTTTCAGTTGTTATATTCATATTTA
Source organism: Trichomycterus rosablanca (assembly GCF_030014385.1). Taxonomy (NCBI): domain Eukaryota; kingdom Metazoa; phylum Chordata; class Actinopteri; order Siluriformes; family Trichomycteridae; genus Trichomycterus; species Trichomycterus rosablanca. The sequence continues at coordinate 4,072,653 of NC_085989.1, read as the reverse complement.
ACTCTTGTAGAACCTCCATTTCTTTTTGTAACATTGTCTTTGTCATCATGTCCTTCTCCATTTGTTCAACAATCTGCTTTTCAACATCTTTCTTAGAAGTCTCAATCTCTGCTCTGCTCTTCTTCATGTCATTCTTTTCTTTCTGAAGCAATTCTAGACTGGCTTGAATTTCATTTTTCTGTCTTTCTAAATCAGCTTGCAGTGTTTCTATTTCCACCTGACGCCTCTTGGTCTCCTCAATAACTGTTTGAAATTCCTCCTTATCCTTTTTAAGTAGAACAACCATTTCCTCCACTCTGACTTTCTCAGTCTGTGTTTCCTTCATTTGTTTCTCAATATTCTCAGCCTGTCTTTGTGTCTCTGCCTTGACCTGCTCCAAACTGTTTGTTTCCTTTTGAATGTTTTCTCTGTCAAGCCTAATTCTCCATTCCTTCTGTTTAAGCTCATCCATTAACCTTGTAAGTGTCTGTTGATTCTCAGTTTCCTCCTTATCTTGTAGCATGCTATGTGATTGATCCCATTCAACTTTTGCTGTTGTTGGTTCCTCATGACTTATGTACTCTTTCCTCTTTGCCTTTATATCAGTGTCATACTTCAGCTGCTCCTCTGCGTACTTCTCATTTTTGGTTTCTTTCAAGATGTTCATCTCATATTGAATTAGTTGTAAGTCAGCCTTTGCTTTCTCCAACTGATCCTTCTCGATTGTTAATGAGGTCTTCAATGCCACATTTTCATTTCTTTGTTCCTGTAGTTCTACCTCCCAGCGCTCAAGGTCATTTCTCTTAAGACTCAGCTGTTCTTTTTCAGTGTTTATTTCAGTGCTTACCCTTTCCAAGTCAAATTTCATCTTCTTCAGAAAAGCTTTTTCTCTTTCAATGTCATTTTCCTTGATCTCAAATTCTTTTTGCTTTGTGCTTAAAATGTCTTGAAGGTCATCTTTTTGTCTCTGTATTTGCATCTTTCTTTGCTCAATTTCATTTTTCTCCACTGTAAGAACATCATTTGTGTGCTTTAAAATTTGCAATTCTCTTTCTAACTGTTCTTGAAGGTGTTTCTGTTGTTCCTTCTCATTTTCCTGTTTAATGGCCTTTTTCTCTAGTGCCTCCTTCTCTTTCTTTACATTTTCCATAAGAGTTTCTACATCCTCTGTCTTTTTTTGTAGCTCATACTTAGTTAGTTTCAGGTTATTCTCTTTAATCATTGATTGTTGTTTCTTGAGTTCTAGCTCTTCTTTTTCTTTTTCTTCTTGTTTATTTAAATTGATGCTCATTTCGTCACCCTCTTTCTGTAAGACTTCTATTTTCTTTTTCAAATGACTCATCTGGCTTTCAAGCAGCTGATTCTTGTCCTCTAGATCTTTATTCTGTCTTTTTATATTGTCATTCATGAGTTCCAAGTTTCTGATCCTTTCCTTTGCTTCTTCAAGAATGACCTCAATGGTTGCCTTTTCATTTTGAAGTTTATTTATCATGTCTTTTGCTTCGTCATTGTCTTTCTCATACTTTTCCAAAGTGCGCTCCATATGCTTTATTTTCTCTTGTGCTTCACATTTTACCTGTTTAAGCTCATTTCTTAGTTCCTCAATTTCCCTCTGATATTTTAGAAGTTCAGATTTCATTTGCATTGTTTTGTCTTTTTCTCCTCTCAGGGATTCCATTAAGTCATTGACTTTAAGACTCTGTTCTACTTCTGGTATGCATTCATCTCGGTCAGCCACTTCTTTTGTAATTTGTTGATCCACAGTGTCTTTTCCTTCACTTATAATTGCTACTCTCCCGATTTCCTTCTGTGCTTCTAATTTTTCCCTTAATTGTTTCATGTGGTGTTGTTGCGTATATATCAAAGCTCTCAGATTTTCATTGTCTTCTTTCTCATTTTTAACTCTTTGTATCTCTACACTGAGCATTTCAAGTTTGTCTCTCTTTTCCTTAATCTCATCTAAAATGCTTTCCAGTTTTATCCTCTGTTCTTTTATCTGAAGCTCAAGTTGATCTGATTTTGCTTGTGTATTCTTTAACTCTTCCTGCATCTGCTTCATGTATTGTATCATATTCTTCTTTGTCATTTCCAGTTCTGTCTTCTCATTCTCTGTGTTTTGTTTGGATGTGCATAAATCTTCCTGTTGTCTATCCAGTGCTATTTTAGATTGCTGAAGTGCAGTCCACTCTTTTTCCATCTCTGTCTGATTACTTCTCACCACAGGCTTCCCCAAGTCATGTTTCTTCTCCATTTTTAGGGATTGTGTTGGGATTTCAAATTCTTTTCTGAAAAGTGTTTCCCTTGTTACAACTGCAGAATCGCTGATCAATGGAACAATGTCATCCTCAGTTGTTTGTGTCTGATTGTCTGTTTTAATCGAATTCTGTGGCACCTTAATTGAACTTATCCATTTGCCAGCATCAACATTTCCCATTAGATTTTTTTGTATTTGGATTTGAGCTTTGAGTTGATCCAACTCAGCATGTTTGTTTTGTAATAATTCCTGAAGGACAGCTAGGTCTTCTCTTACTTTATGCATTTCTGCATTTAACTGTACCAGGTTCTGCCTCTGCATCACAACCTCCAGAACTATGCTACTCTTCTGTTTATTCAAATCGTATATGCTATGTTCCAGTTCTTTTTTTATTTCTTGATTTGTACTAGAAACACTTGTTTTGTCGTCATCATCTTTTTCCTGCATTTTGTCCAGCTTCATCAATTGTTCTGTATCTTGTTGTTCTTGATTGTCTAGAATGTCTTTAATTCCTGTCTCATCCAGGTTCATTTCTTCCTTCATCACAATTTTCTCCACAGTTTGCTTTTGTTGGTTCATTTCAGCCTCTTTTAGTTCAGGTAACCTTTTCCCAGTTTCTGCTTTGTTCTTCATTTCATCTAGTTCAGCTCTCTCTTTTAGTATTTGCTCTTTAAGAAGCTCGAGTTCTTTCCAGTTTCTCACCAAGTCCTTTTTTTCTTTGTCAGCCAGTTCTTTCATTTGCAGAACCTTGGCCATTTCATTTTCCAATACTTGTCTCTCCTCTTTCATTTTCTTTTTTTCTACATCCTCCTTTTCCTTTTGTGTTGTGATTTGCAGTTCCAACTCTTCACTTCTCCTCTGCAGCTCCAAACATTTATTGTCAATTTCGTTTCTCTCCTGCTCAAGAAGCACTTTCATTATCTCAATATCTTGTCTTTTCTCTGCAATTTCTCCTTTCATCTTTTCCAAGTCTTTCTCTTTTTGGTGAACTTCTTCAACAAGAATCTTATTTTGCTCTTTCTCCTTATCTACTTCGGTGTTGTTTTCATGAAGTATCTGAATGTCTAGTTTGGCCTTTTCCAGAGCATTCTTCATTTCCTCAACCTCTTTCTGCATAGATGCCTTTGACTGCTCGAAGTCTTTTCTTTCATCTTCCATCTTTTGTTTTTCTACTTTCAGTTCATGTTGTTCAGTGTCTAGTGTGGCCTGCGTTTGTTCTAGCTCATTCTTTAAATCTTCTGTAATTGTCTTCATAGGTTCAACATCCATCTTCTCCTTTTGTACTTCTTTCATTAACTCATCAACTTTGTCTCCCTCTTGTTTCAGGTTGTCTCTGACGCTGCTTTCTATTAGTTGTGTTTGTGTGTCAGGTTCCTTTCTCATTTTGTCCAAATGAGTTCTTTCCTCCATCAACTCCCTCAAAGTTTTCTCCACAGTTTGCTTTTGTTGGTTAATTTCAGCCTCTTTTTCAACAAGCAACAGTTTGTCAGATGCTGCTTTGTTCTTAATTACATCTAGTTCAGTTCTCTCTTTTAGTATTTGCTCTTTACAGTTGTCGAGTTCTTTCAAACTTCTCACAAAATCTTCTTTTTCTTTTTCAGCCAGTTCTTTCATTTGCAGGATTTTGGCCTTTTTATATTCCAGTTCTTGTCTCTCCTCTTCCATTTTCCTTCTTTCTACGTCCTCCTTTTTCTTTTGTGTTTTGATTTGCAGTTCAAACTCTTCACCTCTCCTCTGCAACTCCAACCATTTATTGTCAATGTCGTTTCTCTCCTGCTCAAGAAGCACTTTCATTGTCTCAATATCTTGTCTTCTCTCTGCAATTTCTCCTTTCATCTTTTCCAAGTCTTTCTCTTTTTGGTGAACTTCTTCAACAAGAATCTTATTTTGCTCTTTCTCCTTTTCTACTTCGGTTATGTTTTCATGAAGTATCCGCATGTCTACTTTGGCCTTTTCCAGAGCATTCTTCATTTCCTCGACCTCTTTCTGCATAGATGCCTTTGACTGCTCGAAGGCTTTTCTCTGATCTTCCATCTTTTGTTTTTCTACTCTCAGTTCATGTTGTTCAGTGTCTAATGTGGCCTTTTCCACGTCTATTAGTTGTGTTTGTGCATCAAGTTCCTCTCTCATTTTGTCCAAATAAGTTCTTTCCTCCATCAAGTCCCTCAAAGTTTTCTCCACAGTTTGCTTTTGTTGGTTCATTTCAGCCTCTTTTTCAGCAAGTAACGTTTGGTTAGTTGCTGTTTTGTTCTGTATTACATCTAGTTCAGCTCTCTCTTTTAGTATTTGCTCTTTAAGAATCTCGAGTTCTTTCCAGTTTCTCACCAAGTCTTCCTTTTCTTTTTCAGCCAGTTCTTTCATTCGCAGGACCTTGGCCATTTCATTTTCCAGTTCTTGTCTCTCCTCTTTCATTTTTGTACTTTTTACGTCCTCCTTTTCCTTTTGAGTTGTGATTTGCAGTTTAAACTCTTCACCTCTCCTCTTCAAATCCAACCATTTATTGTCGATGTCATTTCTCTCTTGCATAAGAAGCACTTTCATTATCTCAATATCTTGACTTATGTCTGCAATTTCTCCTTTCATCTTTTCCAAGTCTTTCTCTTTCTGGTGAACTTCTTCAGCAAGAATCTTATTTTGCTCTTTCTCCTTTTCTTGTTCAGTTTTATTTTCATGAAGTATCTGAAAGTCTAGTTTGGCATTTTCAAGAGCATTCTTCATGTCTTCAACCTCTTTCTGCATAGATGCCTTTGACTGCTCGAAGGCTTTTCTCTCATCTTCCATCTTTTGTTTTTCTACTTTCAGTTCATGTTGTTCAGTGTCTAGTGTGGCCTTTTCCACGTCTATTAGTTGTGTTTGTGTGTCCAGTTCCTTTCTCATTTTGTCCAAATGAGTTCTTTCCTCTATCATGTCTTTCAAAGTTTTCTCCACAGTTTGCTTTTGTTGGTTCATTTCAGCCTCTTTTTGATTAAGCGACATTTTGTCAGTTGCTGTTTTGTTCTTAATTTCATCTAGTTCAGCTCTCTCTTTTAGTATTTGCTCTTTACAATTGTCGAGTTCGTTCCAGTTTCTCACCAAGTCCTCCTTTTCTTTTTCAGCCAGTTCTTTCATTTGCAGGACCTTGGCCATTTCATTTTCCAGTTCCTGTCTGTCCTCTTTAATTTTCTTTCTTTCTACATCCTCCTTTTCCTTTTGTGTTGTGATTTGCAGTTCCAACTCGTCACCTCTCCTCTGTAACTCCAACCAATTATTTTCAATGTTGTTTCTCTCCTGCTCAAAAAGCACTTTCATTGTCTCAATATCTTGACTTTTCTCTGCAATTTCTCCTTTCATCTTCTCTAAATCTTTCTCTTTCTGGTGAAGTTCTTTAACAAAAATCTTGTTTTCCTCTTTCTCCTTTTCTAGTTGGGTTTTATTTTCTTGAAGTATCTGCATGTCTAGTTTGGCCTTTTCAAAAGCATTCTTCATTTCCTCGACCTCTTTCTGCATAGATGCCTTTGACTGCTCGAAGTCTTTTCTTTCATCTTTCATCTTTTGTTTTTCTACTTTCAGTTCATGTTGTTCAGTTTCTAATGTGGCCTTTTTCACGTCTATTAGTTGTGTTTGTGCATCAAGTTCCTTTCTCATTTTGTCCAAATGAGTTCTTTCCTCTATCAAGGCAATCAAAGTTTTCTCCACAGTTTGCTTTTGTTGGTTCATTTCAGCCTCTTTTTGATTAAGCGACATTTTGTCAGTTGCTGTTTTGTTCTTAATTTCATCTAGTTCAGCTCTCTCTTTTAGTATTTGCTCTTTACAATTGTCGAGTTCTTTCCAGTTTCTCACCAAGTCCTCCTTTTCTTTTTTTGCCAGTTCTTTCATTTGCAGGACCTTGGCCATTTTATTTTCCAGTTCCTGTCTGTCCCCTTTAATTTTCTTTCTTTCTACATCCTCCTTTTCCTTTTGTGTTGTGATTTGCAGTTCCAACTCGTCACCTCTCCTCTGCAACTCCAACCATTTATTTTCAATGTCGTTTCTCTCCTGCTCAAGAAGCACTTTCATTGTCTCAATATCTTGACTTTTCTCTGCAATTTCTCCTTTCATCTTCTCTAAATCTTTCTCTTTCTGGTGAAGTTCTTCAACAAAAATCTTGTTTTCCTCTTTCTCCTTTTCTAGTTCAACTTTATTTTCATGATGTACCTGCATGTCTAATTTGGCCTTTTCCAGAGCAGTCTTCATTTCCTCGACCTCTTTCTGCATAGATGCCTTCGACTGCTCAAAGGCTTTTCTCTCATCTTCCATCTTTTGTTTTTCTACTCTCAGTTCATCTTGTTCAGCTTCTAATGTGGCATTCATTTTTTCTAGATCATTCTTTAAATCTTCTGTGGTTGTCTTCATAGTTTTAACATCCATCTTCTCCTTTTGTACTTCTTTCATTAACTCATCAACTTTGTCTCTCTCCTGTTTCAGGTCGTCTCTGACGCTGCTTTCTATTAGTTGTGTTTGCGCATCAAGTTCCTCTCTCATTTTGTCTAAATGAGTTCTTTCCTCCATCAAGTCAATCAAAGTTTTCTCCACAGTTTGCTTTTGTTGGTTCATTTTAGCCTCTTTTTGATCAAGTAACGTTTTGTCAGTTTCAGTTTTGATCCTAATTACATCTAGTTCAGCTCTCTCTTTTAGTATGTTCTCTTTAAGATTGTCGAGTTCTTTCCAGTTCCTCATCAAGTCCTCCTTTTCTTTTTCCGCCAATTTTTTCATGTGCAGGACCTTGGCCATTTTATTTTCCAGTTCTTGTCTCTTGTTCTCAATTTCTTTCTGCATAGATGCCTTTGACTGCTCGATGGCTTTTCTTTCATCTTCCATTTTTTGTTTTTCTACTTTCAGTTCATGTTGTTCAGTGTCTAATATGTTCTTTTCCAAGTGTATTTGTTGTGTTTGTTCATTAAGTTCCTCTCTCATTTTGTCCAAATGAGTTCTTTCCCTCATCAAGTTCCTCAAAGTTTTCTCCACAGTTTGCTTTTGTTGGTTCATTTCAGCCTCTTTTTGATCAAGTAGCGTTTTGTCAGTTTCTGCTTTGTTCGTAATTTCATCTAGTTCAGCTCTCTCTTTTAGTATTTGCTCTTTACAGTTGTCGAGTTCTTTCCAGTTTCTCACCAAGTCTTCCTTTTCTTTTTCAGCCAGTTCTTTCATTTGCAGGATCTTGGACATTTCATTTTCCAGTTCTTGTTTCTCCTTTTTCATTTTCTTTCTTTCTACGTCCTCCTTTTCCTTTTGTGTTGTGATTTGCAGTTCCAACTCGTCACCACTCCTCTGCAAATCCAACCATTTATTGTCAATGTTGTTTCTCTCCTGCTCAAGAAGCACTTTCATTGTCTCAATATCTTGTCTTTTCTCTGCAATTTCTCCTTTCATCTTCTCTAAATCTTTCTCTTTCTGGTGAAGTTCTTGAACAAAAATCTTGTTTTCCTCTTTTTCCTGTTCTAGTTGGGTTTTATTTTCTTGAAGTATCTGCATGTCTAGTTTGGCCTTTTCAAAAGCATTCTTCATTTCCTCGACCTCTTTCTGCATAGATGCCGTTGACTGCTCGAAGGATTTTCTCTCATCTTCCATCTTTTGTTTTTCTACCCTTAGCTCATCTTCTTCAGCTTCTAATGTGGCCTTCATTTTTTCTAGATCATTCTTTAAATCTTCTGTGGTTGTCCTCATAGTTTCAACATCCATCTTCTCCTTTTGTACTTCTTTCATTAACTCATCAACTTTGTCTCTTTCCTGTTTCAGGTTGTCTCTGACACTGCTTTCTATTAGTTGTGTTTGCGCATCAAGTTCCTCTCTCTTTTTGTCTAAATGAGTTCTTTCCTCCATCAAGGCAATCAAAGTTTTCTCCACAGTTTGCTTTTGTTGGTTCATTTCAGCCTCTTTTTGATTAAGCGACATTTTGTCAGTTGCTGTTTTGTTCTTAATTTCATCTAGTTCAGCTCTCTCTTTTAGTATTTGCTCTTTACAATTGTCGAGTTCTTTCCAGTTTCTCACCAAGTCCTCCTTTTCTTTATCAGCCAGTTCTTTCATTTGCAGGACCTTGGCCATTTCATTTTCCAGTTCCTGTCTGTCCCCTTTAATTTTCTTTCTTTCTACATCCTCCTTTTCCTTTTGTGTTGTGATTTGCAGTTCCAACTCGTCACCTCTCCTCTGCAACTCCAACCATTTATTTTCAATGTCGTTTCTCTCCTGCTCAAGAAGCACTTTCATTGTCTCAATATCTTGACTTTTCTCTGCAATTTCTCCTTTCATCTTCTCTAAATCTTTCTCTTTCTGGTGAAGTTCTTCAACAAAAATCTTGTTTTCCTCTTTCTCCTTTTCTAGTTCAACTTTATTTTCATGATGTACCTGCATGTCTAATTTGGCCTTTTCCAGAGCAGTCTTCATTTCCTCGACCTCTTTCTGCATAGATGCCTTTGACTGCTCAAAGGCTTTTCTCTCATCTTCCATCTTTTGTTTTTCTACTCTCAGTTCATCTTGTTCAGCTTCTAATGTGGCATTCATTTTTTCTAGATCATTCTTTAAATCTTCTGTGGTTGTCTTCATAGTTTTAACATCCATCTTCTCCTTTTGTACTTCTTTCATTAACTCATCAACTTTGTCTCTCTCTTGTTTCAGGTTGTCTCTGATGCTGCTTTCTATTAGTTGTGTTTGCGCATCAAGTTCCTCTCTCATTTTGTCTAAATGAGTTCTTTCCTCCATCAAGTCAATCAAAGTTTTCTCCACAGTTTGCTTTTGTTGGTTCATTTTAGCCTCTTTTTGATCAAGTAACGTTTTGTCAGTTTCAGTTTTGATCCTAATTACATCTAGTTCAGCTCTCTCTTTTAGTATGTTCTCTTTAAGATTGTCGAGTTCTTTCCAGTTCCTCACCAAGTCCTCCTTTTCTTTTCCAGCCAGTTCTTTCATATGCAGGACCTTGGCCATTTCATTTTCCAGTTCTTGTCTCTCCTCTTTTATTTTCTTTCTTTCTACATCCTCCTTTTCTTTTTGTGTTGTGATTTGCAGTTCCAACTCGTCACCTCTCCTCTGCAACTCCAAACATTTATTGTCAATGTTGTTTCTCTCCTCCTCAAGCTGCACTTTCATTATCTCAATATCTTGTCTGTTCTTTGCAATTTCTCCTTCTATTTTTTCCAAGTCTTTCTCTCTCTGGTGAACTTCTTCAACAAGAATCTTATTTTGCTCTTTCTCCTTTTCTAGTTCGGTTATATTTTCATGAAGTATCTGCATGTCTAGTTTGGCCTTTTCCAGAGCATTCTTCATTTCCTCAACCTCTTTCTGCATAGATGCTTTTGACTGCTCGAAGGCTTTTCTCTCATCTTCCATCTTTTGTTTTTCTACTTTCAGTTCATGTTGTTCAGTGTCTAATGTGGCCTTTTTCACGTCTATTAGTTGTGTTTGTGCATTAAGTTCCTCTCTCATTTTGAACAAATGAGTTCTTTCCTCCATCAAGTCCCTCAAAGTTTTCTCCACAGTTTGCTTTTGTTGGTTCATTTCAGCCTCTTTTTGATCAAGTAACATTTTGTGAGTTGCTGCTTTGTTTTTAATTTTCTCTAGTTCAGCTCTCTCTTTTAGTATTTGCTCTTTAAGATTGTTGAGTTCTTTCCAGTTCCTCATCAAGTCCTCCTTTTCTTTTTCTGCCAATTTTTTCACGTGCAGGACCTTGGCCATTTTATTTTCCAGTTCTTGTCTCTTGTTCTCAATTTCTTTCTGCATAGATGCCTTTGACTGCTCGATGGCTTTTCTTTCATCTTCCATTTTTTGTTTTTCTACTTTCAGTTCATGTTGTTCAGTGTCTAATATGTTCTTTTCCAAGTGTATTTGTTGTGTTTGTTCATTAAGTTCCTCTCTCATTTTGTGCAAATGAGTTCTTTCCTTCATCAAGTCCCTCAAAGTTTTCTCCACAGTTTGCTTTTGTTGGTTCATTTCAGCCTCTTTTTGATCAAGTAGCGTTTTGTCAGTTTCTGCTTTGTTCTTAATTTCATCTAGTTCAGCTCTCTCTTTTAGTATTTGCTCTTTACAAATGTCAAGTTCTTTCCAGTTTCTTACCAAGTCTTCCTTTTCTTTTTCAGCCAGTTCTTTCATTTGCAGGATCTTGGACATTTCATTTTCCAGTTCTTGTTTCTCCTTTTTCATTTTCTTTCTTTCTACGTCCTCCTTTTCCTTTTGTGTTGTGATTTGCAGTTCCAACTCGTCACCACTCCTCTGCAAATCCAACCATTTATTGTCAATGTTGTTTCTCTCCTGCTCAAGAAGCACTTTCATTGTCTCAATATCTTGTCTTTTCTCTGCAATTTCTCCTTTCATCTTCTCTAAATCTTTCTCTTTCTGGTGAAGTTCTTGAACAAAAATCTTGTTTTCCTCTTTCTCCTTTTCTAGTTGGGTTTTATTTTCTTGAAGTATCTGCATGTCTAGTTTGGCCTTTTCAAAAGCATTCTTCATTTCCTCGACCTCTTTCTGCATAGATGCCGTTGACTGCTCGAAGGATTTTCTCTCATCTTCCATCTTTTGTTTTTCTACCCTTAGCTCATCTTCTTCAGCTTCTAATGTGGCCTTCATTTTTTCTAGATCATTCTTTAAATCTTCTGTGGTTGTCCTCATAGTTTCAACATCCATCTTCTCCTTTTGTACTTCTTTCATTAACTCATCAACTTTGTCTCTCTCCTGTTTCAGGTTGTCTCTGACGCTGCTTTCTATTAGTTGTGTTTGCGCATCAAGTTCCTCTCTCATTTTGTCCAAATGAGTTCTTTCCTCCATCAAGGCAATCAAAGTTTTCTCCACAGTTTGCTTTTGTTGGTTCATTTCAGCCTCTTTTTGATTAAGCGACATTTTGTCAGTTGCTGTTTTGTTCTTAATTTCATCTAGTTCAGCTCTCTCTTTTAGTATTTGCTCTTTACAATTGTCGAGTTCTTTCCAGTTTCTCACCAAGTCCTCCTTTTCTTTTTTTGCCAGTTCTTTCATTTGCAGGACCTTGGCCATTTCATTTTCCAGTTCCTGTCTGTCCTCTTTAATTTTCTTTCTTTCTACATCCTCCTTTTGCTTTTGTGTTGTGATTTGCAGTTCCAACTCGTCACCTCTCCTCTGTAACTCCAACCAATTATTTTCAATGTTGTTTCTCTCCTGCTCAAGAAGCACTTTCATTGTCTCAATATCTTGACTTTTCTCTGCAATTTCTCCTTTCATCTTCTCTAAATCTTTCTCTTTCTGGTGAAGTTCTTCAACAAAAATCTTGTTTTCCTCTTTCTCCTTTTCTAGTTGGGTTTTATTTTCTTGAAGTATCTGCATGTCTAGTTTGGCCTTTTCAAAAGCATTCTTCATTTCCTCTACCTCTTTTTGCATAGATGCCTTTGACTGCTCGAAGTCTTTTCTTTCATCTTTCATCTTTTGTTTTTCTACTTTCAGTTCATGTTGTTCAGTGTCTAATGTGGCCTTTTTCACGTCTATTAGTTGTGTTTGTGCATCAAGTTCCTTTCTCATTTTGTCCAAATGAGTTCTTTCCTCTATCAAGGCAATCAAAGTTTTCTCCACAGTTTGCTTTTGTTGGTTCATTTCAGCCTCTTTTTGATTAAGCGACATTTTGTCAGTTGCTGTTTTGTTCTTAATTTCATCTAGTTCAGCTCTCTCTTTTAGTATTTGCTCTTTACAATTGTCGAGTTCTTTCCAGTTTCTCACCAAGTCCTCCTTTTCTTTTTTTGCCAGTTCTTTCATTTGCAGGACCTTGGCCATTTCATTTTCCAGTTCCTGTCTGTCCCCTTTAATTTTCTTTCTTTCTACATCCTCCTTTTCCTTTTGTGTTGTGATTTGCAGTTCCAACTCGTCACCTCTCCTCTGCAACTCCAACCATTTATTTTCAATGTCGTTTCTCTCCTGCTCAAGAAGCACTTTCATTGTCTCAATATCTTGACTTTTCTCTGCAATTTCTCCTTTCATCTTCTCTAAATCTTTCTCTTTCTGGTGAAGTTCTTCAACAAAAATCTTGTTTTCCTCTTTCTCCTTTTCTAGTTCAACTTTATTTTCATGATGTACCTGCATGTCTAATTTGGCCTTTTCCAGAGCAGTCTTCATTTCCTCGACCTCTTTCTGCATAGATGCCTTTGACTGCTCAAAGGCTTTTCTCTCATCTTCCATCTTTTGTTTTTCTACTCTCAGTTCATCTTGTTCAGCTTCTAATGTGGCATTCATTTTTTCTAGATCATTCTTTAAATCTTCTGTGGTTGTCTTCATAGTTTTAACATCCATCTTCTCCTTTTGTACTTCTTTCATTAACTCATCAACTTTGTCTCTCTCTTGTTTTAGGTTGTCTCTGATGCTGCTTTCTATTAGTTGTGTTTGCGCATCAAGTTCCTCTCTCATTTTGTCTAAATGAGTTCTTTCCTCCATCAAGTCAATCAAAGTTTTCTCCACAGTTTGCTTTTGTTGGTTCATTTTAGCCTCTTTTTGATCAAGTAACGTTTTGTCAGTTTCAGTTTTGATCCTAATTACATCTAGTTCAGCTCTCTCTTTTAGTATGTTCTCTTTAAGATTGTCGAGTTCTTTCCAGTTCCTCACCAAGTCCTCCTTTTCTTTTCCAGCCAGTTCTTTCATATGCAGGACCTTGGCCATTTCATTTTCCAGTTCTTGTCTCTCCTCTTTTATTTTCTTTCTTTCTACATCCTCCTTTTCTTTTTGTGTTGTGATTTGCAGTTCCAACTCCTCACCTCTCCTCTGCAACTCCAAACATTTATTGTCAATGTTGTTTCTCTCCTCCTCAAGCTGCACTTTCATTATCTCAATATCTTGTCTGTTCTTTGCAATTTCTCCTTCTATTTTTTCCAAGTCTTTCTCTCTCTGGTGAACTTCTTCAACAAGAATCTTATTTTGCTCTTTCTCCTTTTCTAGTTTGGTTATGTTTTCATGAAGTATCCGCATGTCTACTTTGGCCTTTTCCAGAGCATTCTTCATTTCATCGACCTCTTTCTGCATAGATGCCTTTGACTGCTCGATGGCTTTTCTTTCATCTTCCATTTTTTGTTTTTCTACTCTCAGTTCATGGTGTTCAGTGTCTAATATGTTCTTTTCCAAGTGTATTTGTTGTGTTTGTTCATTAAGTTCCTCTCTCATTTTGTCCAAATGAGTTCTTTCCTTCCTCAAGTCCCTCAAAGTTTTCTCCACAGTTTGCTTTTGTTGGTTCATTTCAGCCTCTTTTTGATCAAGTAGCGTTTTGTCAGTTTCTGCTTTGTTCGTAATTTCATCTAGTTCAGCTCTCTCTTTTAGTATTTGCTCTTTACAGTTGTCGAGTTCTTTCCAGTTTCTCACCAAGTCCTCCTTTTCTTTTTCAGCCAGTTCTTTCATTTGCAGGATCTTGGACATTTCATTTTCCAGTTCTTGTTTCTCCTTTTTCATTTTCTTTCTTTCTACGTCCTCCTTTTCCTTTTGTGTTGTGATTTGCAGTTCCAACTCGTCACCACTCCTCTGCAAATCCAACCATTTATTTTCAATGTTGTTTCTCTCCTGCTCAAGAAGCACTTTCATTGTCTCAATATCTTGTCTTTTCTCTGCAATTTCTCCTTTCATCTTCTCTAAATCTTTCTCTTTCTGGTGAAGTTCTTGAACAAAAATCTTGTTTTCCTCTTTTTCCTGTTCTAGTTGGGTTTTATTTTCTTGAAGTATCTGCATGTCTAGTTTGGCCTTTTCAAAAGCATTCTTCATTTCCTCGACCTCTTTCTGCATAGATGCCGTTGACTGCTCGAAGGATTTTCTCTCATCTTCCATCTTTTGTTTTTCTACCCTTAGCTCATCTTCTTCAGCTTCTAATGTGGCCTTCATTTTTTCTAGATCATTCTTTAAATCGTCTGTGGTTGTCCTCATAGTTTCAACATCCATCTTCTCCTTTTGTACTTCTTTCATTAACTCATCAACTTTGTCTCTCTCCTGTTTCAGGTTGTCTCTGACACTGCTTTCTATTAGTTGTGTTTGCGCATCAAGTTCCTCTCTCTTTTTGTCCAAATGAGTTCTTTCCTCCATCAAGGCAATCAAAGTTTTCTCCACAGTTTGCTTTTGTTGGTTCATTTCAGCCTCTTTTTGATTAAGCGACATTTTGTCAGTTGCTGTTTTGTTCTTAATTTCATCTAGTTCAGCTCTCTCTTTTAGTATTTGCTCTTTACAATTGTCGAGTTCTTTCCAGTTTCTCACCAAGTCCTCCTTTTCTTTTTTTGCCAGTTCTTTCATTTGCAGGACCTTGGCCATTTCATTTTCCAGTTCCTGTCTGTCCCCTTTAATTTTCTTTCTTTCTACATCCTCCTTTTCCTTTTGTGTTGTGATTTGCAGTTCCAACTCGTCACCTCTCTTCTGCAACTCCAACCATTTATTTTCAATGTCGTTTCTCTCTTGCTCAAGAAGCACTTTCATTGTCTCAATATCTTGACTTTTCTCTGCAATTTCTCCTTTCATCTTCTCTAAATATTTCTCTTTCTGGTGAAGTTCTTCAACAAAAATCTTGTTTTCCTCTTTCTCCTTTTCTAGTTCAACTTTAATTTCATGATGTACCTGCATGTCTAATTTGGCCTTTTCCAGAGCAGTCTTCATTTCCTCGACCTCTTTTTGCATAGATGCTTTCGACTGCTCAAAGGCTTTTCTCTCATCTTCCATCTTTTGTTTTTCTACTCTCAGTTCATCTTGTTCAGCTTCTAATGTGGCATTCATTTTTTCTAGATCATTCTTTAAATCTTCTGTGGTTGTCTTCATAGTTTTAACATCCATCTTCTCCTTTTGTACTTCTTTCATTAACTCATCAACTTTGTCATTCTCTTGTTTCAGGTTGTCTCTGACACTGCTTTCTATTAGTTGTGTTTGCGCATCAAGTTCCTCTCTCATTTTGTCTAAATGAGTTCTTTCCTCCATCAAGTCAATCAAAGTTTTCTCCACAGTTTGCTTTTGTTGGTTCATTTTAGCCTCTTTTTGATCAAGTAACGTTTTGTCAGTTTCAGTTTTGATCCTAATTACATCTAGTTCAGCTCTCTCTTTTAGTATGTTCTCTTTAAGATTGTCGAGTTCTTTCCAGTTCCTCACCAAGTCCTCCTTTTCTTTTCCAGCCAGTTCTTTCATATGCAGGACCTTGGCCATTTCATTTTCCAGTTCTTGTCTCTCCTCTTTTATTTTCTTTCTTTCTACGTCCTCCTTTTCTTTTTGTGTTGTGATTTGCAGTTCCAACTCCTCACCTCTCCTCTGCAACTCCAAACATTTATTGTCAATGTTGTTTCTCTCCTCCTCAAGCTGCACTTTCATTATCTCAATATCTTGTCTGTTCTTTGCAATTTCTCCTTCTATTTTTTCCAAGTCTTTCTCTCTCTGGTGAACTTCTTCAACAAGAATCTTATTTTGCTCTTTCTCCTTTTCTAGTTTGGTTATGTTTTCATGAAGTATCTGCATGTCTACTTTGGCCTTTTCCAGAGCAGTCTTCATTTCCTCGACCTCTTTCTGCATAGATGCCTTTGACTGCTCGATGGCTTTTCTTTCATCTTCCATTTTTTGTTTTTCTACTCTCAGTTCATGGTGTTCAGTGTCTAATATGTTCTTTTCCAAGTGTATTTGTTGTGTTTGTTCATTAAGTTCCTCTCTCATTTTGTCCAAATGAGTTATTTCCTTCCTCAAGTCCCTCAAAATTTTCTCCACAGTTTGCTTTTGTTGGTTCATTTCAGCCTCTTTTTGATCAAGTAGCGTTTTGTCAGTTTCTGCTTTGTTCGTAATTTCATCTAGTTCAGCTCTCTCTTTTAGTATTTGCTCTTTACAGTTGTCGAGTTCTTTCCAGTTTCTCACCAAGTCCTCCTTTTCTTTTTCAGCCAGTTCTTTCATTTGCAGGATCTTGGACATTTCATTTTCCAGTTCTTGTTTCTCCTTTTTCATTTTCTTTCTTTCTACGTCCTCCTTTTCCTTTTGTGTTGTGATTTGCAGTTCCAACTCGTCACCTCTTCTCTGCAAATCCAACCATTTATTGTCAATGTTGTTTCTCTCCTGCTCAAGAAGCACTTTCATTATCTCAATATCTTGTCTTTTCTCTGCAATTTCTGCTTCTATCTTTTCCAAATCTGTCTCTCTCTGGTAAACTTCTTCAACAATAATCTTATTTTGCTCTTTCTCAATTTCTAGTTCGGTTATATTTTCATGAAGTATCTGCATGTCTAGTTTGGCCTTTTCCAGAGCATTCTTCATTTCCTCAACCTCTTTCTGCATAGATGCCTTTGACTGCTCCAAGTCTTTTCTTTCATCTTTCATCTTTTGTTTTTCTACTTTCAGTTCATGTTGTTCAGTGTCTAATGTGGCCTTTTTCACGTCTATTAGTTGTGTTTGTGCATCAAGTTCCTTTCTCATTTTGTCCAAATGAGTTCTTTCCTCCATCAAGTCCCTCAAAGTTTTCTCCACAGTTTGCTTTTGTTGGTTCATTTCAGCCTCTTTTTGATCAAGTAACATTTTGTGAGTTGCTGCTTTGTTTTTAATTTTCTCTAGTTCAGCTCTCTCTTTTAGTATTTGCTCTTTAAGATTGTTGAGTTCTTTCCAGTTCCTCATCAAGTCCTCCTTTTCTTTTTCCGCCAGTTTTTTCACGTGCAGGACCTTGGCCATTTTATTTTCCAGTTCTTGTCTCTTGTTCTCAATTTCTTTCTGCATAGATGCCTTTGACTGCTCGATGGCTTTTCTTTCATCTTCCATTTTTTGTTTTTCTACTTTCAGTTCATGTTGTTCAGTGTCTAATATGTTCTTTTCCAAGTGTATTTGTTGTGTTTGTTCATTAAGTTCCTCTCTCATTTTGTCCAAATGAGTTCTTTCCTTCATCAAGTCCCTCAAAGTTTTCTCCACAGTTTGCTTTTGTTGGTTCATTTCAGCCTCTTTTTGATCAAGTAGCGTTTTGTCAGTTTCTGCTTTGTTCGTAATTTCATCTAGTTCAGCTCTCTCTTTTAGTATTTGCTCTTTACAAATGTCAAGTTCTTTCCAGTTTCTTACCAAGTCTTCCTTTTCTTTTTCCGCCAGATCTTTAATTTGCAGGATCTTGGTCATTTCATTTTCCAGTTCTTGTCTCTCTTCTTTCATTTTCTTTCTGTCTACGTCCTCATTTTTCTTTTGTGTTGTCATTTGCAGTTCCAACTCTTCACCTCTTCTCTGCAACTCCAACCATTTATTGTCAATATCGTTTCTCTCTTGCTCAAGAAGCACTTTTATTGTCTCAATATCTTGTCTTTTCTCTGCAATTTCTCCTTTCATCTTTTCTAAAACTTTCTCTTTCTGGTGAACTTCTTCAGCAAGAATCTTATTTTGCTCATTTTCTAGTTCGGTTTTATTTTCATAAAGTACCTGCATGTCTAGTTTGGCCTTTTCCAGAGCATTCTTCATTTCCTCGACCTCTTTCTGCATAGATGCCTTTGACTGCTCGATGGCTTTTCTTTCATCTTCCATCTTTTGTTTTTCTACTTTCAGTTCATGATGTTCAGCTTCTAATGTGGCCTTAATTTTTTCTAGATCATTCTTTAAATCTTCTGTGATTGTCTTCATAGTTTTAATATCCATCTTCTCCTTTTGTACTGCTTTCATTAACTCATCAACTTTGTCACTCTCTTGTTTCAGGTTGTCTCTGACGCTGCTTTCTATAAGTTGTGTTTGCGCATCAAGTTCCTCTCTCATTTTGTCTAAATGAGTTCTTTCCTCCATCAAGTCAATCAAAGTTTTCTCCACAGTTTGCTTTTGTTGGTTCATTTTAGCCTCTTTTTGATCAAGTAACGTTTTGTCAGTTTCAGTTTTGATCCTAATTACATCTAGTTCAGCTCTCTCTTTTAGTATGTTCTCTTTAAGCTTGTCGAGTTCTTTCCAGTTCCTCACCAAGTCCTCCTTTTCTTTTTTAGCCAGTTCTTTCATATGCAGGTCTTTGGCCATTTCATTTTCCAGTTCTTGTCTCTCCTCTTTTATTTTCTTTCTTTCTACGTCCTCCTTTTCTTTTTGTGTTGTGATTTGCAGTTCCAACTCTTTATTCCTGCTCTGCAACTCCAACCAATAATTTTCAATGTTGTTTCTCTCTTGCTCAAGCTGCACTTTGATTATCTCAATATCTTGTCTGTTCTCTGCAATTTCTCCTTCTATTTTTTCCACGTCTTTCTCTTTCTGGTGAACTTCTTCAACAAGAATCTTATTTTGCTCTTTCTCCTTTTCTAGTTTGGTTATGTTTTCATGAAGTATCTGCATGTCTAGTTCGGCCTTTTCCAGAGCATTCTTCATTTCCTCAACCTTTGTCTGCATAGATGCCTTTGACTGCTCGAAGGCTTTTCTCTCATCTTCCATCTTTTGTTTTTCTACTTTCAGTTCATGTTGTTCAGTTTCTAATGTGGCCTTCATTTTTTCTTGATTATTTTTTAAATCTTCTGTGATTGTCTTCATACTTTCAACATCCATCTTCTCCTTTTGTACTTCTTTCATTAACTCATCAACTTTGTCTCTCTCCTGTTTCAGGTCGTCTCTGACGCTGCTTTCTATTAGTTGTGTTTGCGCATCAAGTTCCTCTCTCATTTTGTCTAAATGAGTTCTTTCCTCCATCAAGGCAATCAAAGTTTTCTCCACAGTTTGCTTTTGTTGGTTCATTTCAGCCTCTTTTTGATCAAGTAACGTTTTGTCAGTTTCTGCTTTGTTCTTAATTACATCTAGTTCAGCTCTCTCTTTTAGTATTTGCTCTTTAAGAATCTCGAGTTCTTTCCAGTTTCTCACCAAATCCTCCTTTTCTTTTTCAGCAAGTTCTTTCATTTGCAGGACCTTGGCCATTTCATTTTCCAGTTCCTGTCTCTCTGCTTTCTCTTTCTTTCTTTCTACATCCTCTTTTTCCTTTTGAGTTGTGATTTGCAGTTCCAACTCTTCACCTCTCCTCTGTAACTCCAACCATTTGTCGTCGATGTTGTTTCTCTCTTGCTCAAGCTGCACTTTCATTGTCTCAATATCTTGACTTTTCTCTGCAATTTCTCCTTTCATCTTTTCTAAATCTTTCTCTTTTTGGTGAACTTCTTTAGCAAAAATTTTATTTTGCTCTTTCTCCTTTTCTAGTTCAATTTTATTTTCATGAAGTATCTGAATGTCTAGTTTGGCCTTTTCCAGAGCAATCTTCATTTCCTCGACCTCTTTCTGCATAGATGCCATTGACTGCTCGAAGTCTTTTCTTTCATCTTCCATCTTTTGTTTTTCTACTTTCAGTTCATGTTGTTCAGTGTCTAATGTGGCCTTTTCCACGTCTATTAGTTGTGTTTGTGCATCAAGTTCCTCTCTCATTTTGTCCAAATGAGTTCTATCATTCATCAACTCCCTCAAAGTTTTCTCCACAGTTTGCTTTTGTTGCTTTATTTCAGCCTCTTTTTGATCAAGTAACGTTTTGTCACTTTCTATTTTGTTCTTAATTGCATCTAGTTCAGCTCTCTCTTTTAGTACTTGCTCTTTAAGATTGTCGAGTTCTTTCCAGTTTCTCACCAAGTCCTCCTTTTCTTTTTCAGCCAGTTCTTTCATTTGCAGGACCTTGGCCATTTCATTTTCCAGTTCTTGTCTCTCCTCTTTAATTTTCTTTCTGTCTACGTCCTCCTTTTCCTTTTGTGTTGTGATTTGCAGTTCCAACTCTTCACCTCTCCTCTGCAACTCCAACCATTTATTGTCAATATCGTTTCTCTCTTGCTCAAGAAGCACTTTCATTGTCTCAATATCTTGTCTTTTCTCTGCAGTTTCTCCTTTCATCTTTTCTAAAACTTTCTCTTTCTGATGAACTTCTTCAACAAGAATCTTATTTTGCTCTTTCTCCTTTTCTAGTTCAATTTTATGTTCATGAAGTACTTGCCTGTCTAGTTTGGCCTTTTCCAGAGCATTCTTCATTTCCTCAACCTCTTTTTGCATAGATGCCTTTGACTGCTCGAAGGCTTTTCTCTCATCTTCCATCTTTTGTTTTTCTACTTTCAATTCATGTTGTTCAGTGTCTATTGTGGCCTTTTCCACATCTATTAGTTGTGTTTGTTCATCAAGTTCCAT
Organism: Trichomycterus rosablanca; assembly: GCF_030014385.1. Taxonomy (NCBI): domain Eukaryota; kingdom Metazoa; phylum Chordata; class Actinopteri; order Siluriformes; family Trichomycteridae; genus Trichomycterus; species Trichomycterus rosablanca. The sequence continues at coordinate 4,052,399 of NC_085989.1, read as the reverse complement.
TCTCATTCTGTCCAAATGAGTTCTTTCATTCATCAAGTCCCTCAAAGTTTTCTCCACAGTTTGCTTTTTTTGGATCATTTCAGCCTCTTTTTCAACAAGTAACGTTTTGTCAGTTTCTGCTTTGTTCTTAATTGCATCTAGTTCAGCTCTCTCTTTTAGTATTTGCTCTTTAAGATAGTCGAGTTCTTTCCAGTTTCTCACCAAGTCCTCCTTTTCTTTTTCCGCCAGTTCTTTCATTTGCAGGACCTTGGTCATTTCATTTTCCAGTTCTTGTCTCTCTGCTTTCATTTTATTTTTTTCTATGTCTTCATTTTCCTTTTGTGTTGTGATTTGCAGTTCCAACTCTTCACCTCTCCTCTGCAAATCCAACCATTTATTTTCAATGTCATTTTTCTCCTGCTCAAGAAGCACTTTGATTATCTCAATATCTTGTCTTTTCTCTGCAATTTCTCCTTTCATCTTTTCCAAGTCTTTCTCTCTCTGGTGAACTTCTTCAGCAAGAATCTTATTTTGCTCTTGTTCATTTTCTAGTTTAGTTTTATTTTCATGAAGTATCTGCATGTCTAGTTTGGCCTTTTCCAGAGCATTCTTCATTTCCTCGACCTCCTTCTGCATAGATGCCTTTGACTGCTCGAAGGCTTTTCTCTCATCTTCCATCTTTTGTTTTTCTACTTTCAGTTCATGTTGTTCAGCTTCTAATGTGGCGTTAATTTTTTCTAGATTATTCTTTAAATCTTCTGTGGTTGTCTTCATAGTTTCAACATCCATCTTCTCCTTTTGTACTTCTTTCATTAACTCATCAACTTTGTCTCTCTCTTGTTTCAGGTCGTCTCTGACGCTGCTTTCTATTAGTTGTGTTTGTGTGTCAGGTTCCTTTCTCATTTTGTCCAAATACGTTTTTTCCTCCATCAAGTCCCTCAAAGTTTTCTCCACAGTTTGCTTTTGTTGGTTCATTTCAGCCTCTTTTTGATCAAGTAACGTTTTGTCAGTTTCTGCTTTGTTCTTAATTTCATCTAGTTCAGCTCTCTCTTTTAGTATTTGCTCTTTAAGAATCTCGAGTTCTTTCCAGTTTCTCACCAAATCCTCCTTTTCTTTTTCAGCAAGTTCTTTCATTTGCAGGACCTTGGCCATTTCATTTTCCAGTTCCTGTCTCTCTGCTTTCTCTTTCTTTCTTTCTACATCCTCTTTTTCCTTTTGAGTTGTAATTTGCAGTTCCAACTCTTCACCTCTCCTCTGTAACTCCAACCATTTGTCGTCGATGTTGTTTCTCTCTTGCTCAAGCTGCACTTTCATTGTCTCAATATCTTGACTTTTCTCTGCAATTTCTCCTTTCATCTTTTCTAAATCTTTCTTTTTTTGGTGAACTTCTTCAGCAAGAATTTTATTTTGCTCTTTCTCCTTTTCTAGTTCAATTTTATTTTCATGAAGTATCTGAATGTCTAGTTTGGCCTTTTCCAGAGCAATCTTCATTTCCTCGACCTCTTTCTGCATAGATGCCATTGACTGCTCGAAGTCTTTTCTTTCATCTTCCATCTTTTGTTTTTCTACTTTCAGTTCATGTTGTTCAGTGTCTAATGTGGCCTTTTCCACGTCTATTAGTTGTGTTTGTGCATCAAGTTCCTCTCTCATTTTGTACAAACGAGTTCTTTCATTCATCAACTCCCTCAAAGTTTTCTCCACAGTTTGCTTTTGTTGCTTTATTTCAGCCTCTTTTTGATCAAGTAACGTTTTGTCACTTTCTATTTTGTTCTTAATTGCATCTAGTTCAGCTCTCTCTTTTAGTATTTGCTCTTTAAGATTGTCGAGTTCTTTCCAGTTTCTCACCAAGTCCTCCTTTTCTTTTTCAGCCAGTTCTTTCATTTGCAGGACCTTGGCCATTTCATTTTCCAGTTCTTGTCTCTCCTCTTTAATTTTCTTTCTGTCTACGTCCTCCTTTTCCTTTTGTGTTGTGATTTGCAGTTCCAACTCTTCACCTCTCCTCTGCAACTCCAACCATTTATTGTCAATATCGTTTCTCTCTTGCTCAAGAAGCACTTTCATTGTCTCAATATCTTGTCTTTTCTCTGCAGTTTCTCCTTTCATCTTTTCTAAAACTTTCTCTTTCTGATGAACTTCTTCAACAAGAATCTTATTTTGCTCTTTCTCCTTTTCTAGTTCAATTTTATGTTCATGAAGTACCTGCATGTCTAGTTTGGCCTTTTCCAGAGCATTCTTCATTTCCTCAACCTCTTTTTGCATAGATGCCTTTGACTGCTCGAAGGCTTTTCTCTCATCTTCCATCTTTTGTTTTTCTACTTTCAATTCATGTTGTTCAGTGTCTAATGTGGCCTTTTCCACATCTATTAGTTGTGTTTGTTCATCAAGTTCCATTCTCATTCTGTCCAAATGAGTTCTTTCATTCATCAAGTCCCTCAAAGTTTTCTCCACAGTTTGCTTTTTTTGGATCATTTCAGCCTCTTTTTCAACAAGTAACGTTTTGTCAGTTTCTGCTTTGTTCTTAATTGCATCTAGTTCAGCTCTCTCTTTTAGTAATTGCTCTTTAAGATAGTCGAGTTCTTTCCAGTTTCTCACCAAGTCCTCCTTTTCTTTTTCCGCCAGTTCTTTCATTTGCAGGACCTTGGTCATTTCATTTTCCAGTTCTTGTCTCTCTGCTTTCATTTTATTTTTTTCTATGTCTTCATTTTCCTTTTGTGTTGTGATTTGCAGTTCCAACTCTTCACCTCTCCTCTGCAAATCCAACCATTTATTTTCAATGTCATTTTTCTCCTGCTCAAGAAGCACTTTCATTATCTCAATATCTTGTCTTTTCTCTGCAATTTTTCCTTTCATCTTTTCCAAGTCTTTCTCTCTCTGGTGAACTTCTTCAGCAAGAATCTTATTTTGCTCTTTTTCATTTTCTAGTTTAGTTTTATTTTCATGAAGTATCTGCATGTCTAGTTTGGCCTTTTCCAGAGCATTCTTCATTTCCTCGACCTCCTTCTGCATAGATATCTTTGACTGCTCGAAGGCTTTTCTCTCATCTTCCATCTTTTGTTTTTCTACTTTCAGTTCATGTTGTTCAGCTTCTAATGTGGCATTCATTTTTTCTAGATTATTCTTTAAATCTTCTGTGGTTGTCTTCATAGTTTCAACACCCATCTTCTCCTTTTGTACTTCTTTCATTAACTCATCAACTTTGTCTCTCTCCTGTTTCAGGTTGTCTCTGACGCTGCTTTCTATTAGTTGTGTTTGCGCATCAAGTTCCTCTCTCATTTTGTCTAAATGAGTTCTTTCCTGCATCAAGTCCCTCAAAGTTTTCTTCACAGTTTGCTTTTGTTGGATCATTTCAGCCTCTTTTTCACCAAGTAACCTTTGGTTAGTTGCTGTTTTGTTCTTAAGTTCATCTAGTTCAGCTCTCTCTTTTAGTATTTGCTCTTTAAGAATCTTGAGTTCTTTCCAGTTTCTCACCAGGTCCTCCTTTTCTTTTTCAGCCAGTTCTTTCATTTGCAGGACCTTGGCCATTTCATTTTCCAGTTCCTGTCTCTCCGCTTTCATTTTCTTTCTTTCTACGTCCTCTTTTTCCTTTTGTGTTGTGATTTGCAGTTCCAACTCTTCACCTCTCCTCTGCAACTCCAAACATTTATTGTCAATGTTGTTTCTCTCCTGCTCAAGAAGCACTTTCATTGTCTCAATATCTTTTCTTTTCTCTGCAATTTCTCCTTTTATCTTTTCCAAGTCTTTCTCTTTCTGGTGAACTTCTTTAACAAGATTCATCTTTTGCTCTTCTTCTTTTACCAGTTCCGTTTTATTTTCATGAAGTATCTGCATGTCTAGTTTGGCCTTTTCCAGAGCATTCTTCATTTCCTCGCCTTCTTTCTGCATAGATGCCTTTGACTGCTCGAAGGATTTTCTCTCATCTTCCATCTTTTGTTTTTCTACTTTCAGTTCATGTTGTTCAGCTGCTAATGTGGCTTTCATTTTTTCTAGATCATTCTTTGAATCATCTGTGATTGTCTTCACAGTGTCAAAATCCATCTTCTCCTTTTGTACTACTTTCATTAACTCATCAACTTTGTCTCTCTCTTGTTTCAGGTCGTCTCTGACGCTGCTTTCTATTAGTTGTGTTTGCGCATCAAGTTCCTCTCTCATTTTGTCCAAATGAGTTCGTTCCTCCATCAAGTCCTTCAAAGTTTTCTCCACAGTTTGCTTTTGTTGGTTCATTTCAGCCTCTTTTTCACCAAGTAACGTTTGGTTAGTTGCTGTTTTGTTCTTAATTTCATCTAGTTCAGCTCTCTCTTTTAGTATTTGCTCTTTAAGAATCTCGAGTTCTTTCCAGTTTCTCACCAAGTCCTCCTTTTCTTTTTCAGCCAGTTCTTTCATTTGCAGGATCTTGGTCATTTCATTTTCCAGTTCTTGTCTCTCCTCTTTCATTTTCTTTCTTTCTGTGTCCTCCTTTTCTCTTTGTGTTTTAATTTGTAATGCCAACTCATCACCTCTTATCTGCAACTCTAACCATTTATTTTTTATATCGTTTCTCTCTTGCTCAAGGAGCACTTTCATTATCTCAATATCTTGACTTTTCTCTGCAATTTCTTCAGTCATCTTTTCCAAGTCTTTCTCTTTCTGGTGAACTTCTTCAACAAAAATCCTATTTTTCTGTTTTTCTACTTCAGGCTCAATTTTGTTCTTTTCATTTTTACTTATTTCTGATCCATCTTCTTCACTTTGAGTTTTATTCATTCCTATTAAGCTTTCAGTTTGCACCTGTATATCCGCTTTCATTTTTACCAATTTGTCAGTGTATATTCCATCCAATTCATCCACTCTCATCACCTCTTTCTCTTTATTTCTTTGTTCCATGTCTTTAAATCTTTCTTTCAGTTCTTCTTTTTGTTTCTGTATCCTGGCATTCATTATTTCCAGCTCATCTCGTTCTCTCCTGTTTTTTTCTTTCTTGTTTTCCAGTTCTCTTTTTTTCCTTTCAATACTATTCTTTAATATTTTTATTTCACTCTTTTCTTTTCTATGAAGCTCCTTATTTAGCTCCATTTCGCTTTTAATTTGCTGTAGCATCTCTCTGATGTGTTCAATTTCCACAACCAGCCTTTGCATGTCAGAATTCATATCCTCTTCACCACCTGCTTCTAGTTGACTTTCTGCCAGTTGATTTTCCATATGAATTTTTGTATCCTTGACCATTTCTCTAATTCTCTCAATCTGAAAAGTCAGGTTGATAATCTCAGCATTTATGTCCCCTTTCTCTTCCACATCCAGACTGTTTTCCCTCATTTTTAAATTCTCAAATTCCTGTCTTGCTCTTTGTATTTCAGCTTTAACACGTTCCATCTCATATCTCTCCTTCTTAGCCTCTGCCCTTTTGCATTCAATGTCATCTTTTGCCATCTCTGTTTCCATTCTTATTCTGACAAGCTCATTCTTATTTCTAATTACCTTTTTTATCTTTTGGTCAAGATCTTTTTCTTTCCAATCCATCTCTTTTTTCATGAGTTCCATCTCTTCTATATCTTTCTTTGCCCTTTGCATTCTTTCCTCCAATTCATTTCTTTGTTGTTGTATGTCCATTTTTTCAAGTTGCACCTTTTCCATCTCTGCTTTTACCATTTGCATTTTGTTTTCAACATCCGCTTTTTGCTCTATTATCTCAGCCTTTATCTGATTGAGTTTCTTCCACTCACTACTAGTTTCTGCAATTTTGTTCTCAATTGCCTCTTTCTGTCTCTGCAACTTCATCTGTTCAAGTTCAACCATTTTCGTTATTGACATGTTGGTTTCTACCTCTTTTTTCTGAATCCTTTCTTTTTCATGCTGATTTTCCCTTTCTGCCTCTGTGCGAAGACTCTTCATTTCTTCTCTCACTTGGACAAGTTCATTATTGGCTTTTATATATGGTTTATTCTCCACCAATGTTTTAATGCCATGCAGAGTTTCTCTTTCAAACTCAATTTCTTTTTGCATTTGTCTTATTGTGTCCTCTGATTGTTTGATTCTTGCTAGTCTACTCTTTATTTCTTCATTTTGCTCGAGAATCTCTGACAAAATTCCTTTAATTTTTTCCTTTTCAATAATTTGGAGTTCTCTGCTTTTATCCAGAGCTGCTTTTTCATTCACCAGTTCACAACTGACTCGATAAAGCTCATTTCTTTCACTCTGCTGTTTTGTCTTTACTATCTCTGTTTGCTCTTTAGCTCTGATTACGTCATTCCTGAGTTTTTCCAGCTCTTGTCTCTCCTTAAGTATTTCGGTCATTTCCTTTTTCAGGTCTTTTCTCTTCTGCTCTATTGCCAATCTTTCTATGCCCTCCTTCTTCTTTTGTGTTGTGATTTGCAATTGCAACTCTTCGCTTTTTGCCTGCACCTGCATCCTTTGTTTTACAATGTAATTTTTCTCCTTCTCAAGAAGCTCTTTTTTAGTCTCTAAATCTTCATTTTGCTCTGCTATTGCTGCAGCCATCATTTCCAAGGCTTTCCTCTTCTGGTGGATTTCTTCAACAAGAATTCTGTTTTGCTCTTTTTCCTTTTCTAATTTCATCTCACTTTTCTTTATTTCTAACATTTGCATTTTCAACTCATCCTTTCTACTTTTTTCGTCAGCCATGTTTCCCCAATATTCAGTTTGCACTTGCACATCAGATTGCAACATAATTTGTTTTTCAGGTTTCTCTGTGTTTTTATTCTGTTGTTTGATGTCTTCCAATCTCTTATCCAGTTCTTCTTTCTGTTTCTGTATCCTGACACTCATTAGTTCTAACTCGCCTCGTTTTCTCCTGTTCTTTTCTTCTCTGTTTTCCAGAATTCTTGTTTTTCTTTGAATTTCAGTCTTTAGCATTCTCATCTCATCCTTTTCTTTAATAAGAACATCCTTGTTTTGCTCCATTTCTTTTTTAAGATGTTGGAGCATTTCTCTTATGTGTTCAATTTCCACAATTAGTTTTTGCATCTCAGCATTCATCTCCCCTGCATTACTTGCCTCCAGCTGGCTGTCTTCCATATGAAATTTTGTATCCCTTATCATTTCTCTGGTTTTCTCGATTTGAAGAATCAGGTTGATCATCTCAGCATTAATTTGTTGTTTGTCTTCATCGTAAAAACTGTAATCCTCATACCTAACCTCAGATTCCTCCCTAACTTTTTGAATTTCAGTTTTAATACGTTCCATCTCATATCTAGCCCTCTCAATCTCTGCTCTTTTGCGTTCAAGTTCTTCTTTTTCTGTTTGTATTTCCCATTTGATTCTGTCTAGTTCATCTTTTTTCCTTATACTCTGCTTCATCTTTTGGTCACTGTCTTTTCTATTTCTGTCTATTTCTTTTTTCAAGAGTTCCATTTCTTCCATCTCTCGTTTTGCCCTCTGCATCTTTTCCCTCAAGTCATTTCTTTGTTGTTGTATTTCATCCTTGACATGCTGTACCTTCTCCATCTCTACTTTTGCAAGTTGCGTTTTGTTTGTAACATCCTCTTTTTCACATAATATCTGAGCCTTCATCTGTTCAAGTTTATTCATCTCTCTTTTAGTCTCTGCACTTTTGTTCTCAATGACATCCTTCTGTCTCTGCAGGTCTACCTTCATCTGTTCAAGTTTATGCATTTCCTTTTTTGTTCTTTCCACTTTGGCTTCTGTCTCTTCTTTCTGTCTAATTAAGTCATTTCTCATGTCTTGAATCTGCTTCTTTTCGATCCTTAGCTCATCTTTCCTTTTCTGAATTTTCTCGTTCTCCTCCTGATATTCCTTTTCTGCTTCATTGTGACGTCTTTTTATTTGTTCTTCCACTTTAGCAAGTTCATATTTGGCTTTTTTATATGGCTCCTTTATTTCTACATGAATCCGCTGAATATTGTCTCTTTCAAGTAAAATTTTTTCTCGCATTTGTCTTATTGTATCATCTGCATCTTTTATATTTTCCAGTCTGCTCCTTATTTCTTCATTTTGCTCTAAAATCTCAGACATAATCTTATTTAATGTGTCCTTGTCTAATTTGATGAGCTCTCTGTTTCTATCTAGAGCTTCTTTGTCTGTCTTCAGCTCAGCACTTATTCGATCAAGCTCGACTCTTTCTTTTTGTTGTTCTGTCTTAATTTTTTCAGTCTCCTCTTTGGCTCTGACTGTGTCCTCCTTGAGCTTCTCCAACTCTTGTCTTTCCTTAAATACTTCCTCTTGTCTACTGTTTAAATTGTCTTGTTTAATTTTAATTTCAGCTTTCATTTGCTCGATTATTTTTTTGTCTTGTTGAAGTTCCTGCTTTGTCCGACTGACCTCCTCTTGTATTCTCTTGTATTCTTGTATTACCTCCAATTTTTCACTCTCCCTTTGTAGATGATCACTTTGTTCCAATTTCTTTTTTATTAGTTCATCCTTTCTTTCCTCGTCATTCATTTTTTCAACTTCCCCTTTCTTTATTTGTACTTTTTTCAATAGCTGATCAAGTTCATCTCGCTCCTTTTTAATGTTCTTTTTCTCATTTTCCATTTGTTGGATTTGAGTATCAAATTTTATTCTCATTTTATCAAGATTGTTGGTCTTTTGCATCAAGTCCTTAAAAGTGTCCTCCAGAAATTGCTTTTGTTGGTTGATTTCAGTCTCTCTTTGGTCAAGTACAAATTTTTCAGTTGCAATTTTGCTTGTAATTTGATCTATTTCAGCCTTCTCTTTTGTTATTTGCTCTTTTAGAACGTCAAGTTCTTTCCATGTTTTTACCATGTCTTCTTTTTCCTTTTCAGACTGTTCTTTCTGTTGTCTCACCTTGGTTATTTCTTTTTCTAGGGCTTGTTTCTCGTGTTCCATTGCCTTTCTTTCCATGTCTTCCTTTTCTTTTTGTTTTGTCATTTCAATTTGCAACTCTTCACTTTTCCTCTGCAGCTCCAACCATTTGTTTTCAATGTAATATTTTTCCTTCTCAAGAAGGTCTGTCTTTGCCTCAAAATCCTGATTTTGGTTTGCTATTATTGCAGTCATCTTTTCCAACTCTTTCTTCTTCTGGTTTATTTCTTCAGCAAGAATCTGATTTTCTTGCTCCCAAATTTCGGTTTGAACTTGCACATCAGATCGCAACATTTTTCCAGGTTTGTCTGTATCATCCGTTTGATCTGCTTTCATTCTATTCTGTTGTCTGATGCCTTCCAGTCTTTCCTCCAGTTCTTGCCTTTGTTTCTGTATCCTGACACTCATTAGTTCTAACTCACCTCGTTCTCTCCTGTTCTTTTCTTCTCGGTTTTCCAGGTATCTTGTTTTTCTTTGAATTTCAATTTTAAGTGTTCTTATCTCATCCTTTTCTCTCTTGAGAACCTCCTTGTTTTGTTCCATTTCTTCTTTAAGATGTTGGAGCATTTCTCTTATGTGTTCAATTTCCACAATAAGTTTCTGCATCTCAGCATTCATCTCCTCGTTATCACTTGCTCCTAGCAGGCTTTCTGTCATTCTGTTGTTCATATGAAATTTTGCATCCCTTACCATTTCCCTGGTTCTTTCAATCTGAAAGATTAGGTTGATAATGTTAGCATTCATCTCCTCTTTTTCCTCTGTGTTTGGATTCTTCCCTTTTGCTCTTTGAATTTCAGCTTTTACACGTTCCATATCATATCTCTTCTTCTCAGTTTCTGCCCTTTTGCGTTCAATTTCTTCTAATGCCATCTGTATTTCCATTTTCATTCTCTCTATTTCATTTTTCTTCCTAATTGTCTGCTTCATTTTTTGGTCAGTCTCTTTTTTCTTCATGTCTATCTCTTTTTTCAAGAGTTCCATCTCTTCCATTTCTCGTTTAGCTCTCTTCATCCTTTCCTCCAACTTATTTCTTTGATGTTGTATTTCATCCCTGACTTGCTGTAGCTTTTCCATCTCTGCATTTGTAAGTTGCATTGTGTTTTCAACATTCTCTTTTTGCCTTAGAATCTCTGTCTTCATTTGCTCAAGTTTAGTCCCTTCAATTCTCGCCTCAGCTATTTTATTTTCAATTGCTTCATTTTTTCTCTGTAGGTCTGCATTCATCTGTTCAAGTTTATGCATTTCACTTAAAACCTTTTTCATTTGGGTCTCTACCTCTTCTTTCTGTCTTATTAAGTCATTTTTTACATCCTGGATATGCCTCAGCTCAGTTCTTATCTCATCCATTCTTTCATTCAAGTCCTCCATCTTACTCTGAATTGTTTCTTCTCCCTCTTTGTTAAGTTCATCCTTAACAGCTTCACACGCCTGCATCTTCATCTCCATTTGAGTCATTTGCAACTGTGTCTTTTTCTCCATGTCATCTTTTCTTTTCTGCATATCAGTCTCTTCTTTTTCATGAACATCTCTTCCCGTCTGCATCACCAGTTTCATCTGAACCAGTTGTTCATTTGCAATCTTGATTTCCTCAGCCTTGATCTCAATAAATGCAATTTGCAACTGTATATCTGCCTTCGTCTGCTCCACTTTTTCCCACTCTTTCTGTAACAATGTCCTGTTCAGTATCAAATCCTCCTTTTCATGTTCAACTTTTTGCTTGACCTGCTCCAACTCATTCTCTTTTTCTAAGGTCTCTTGACATCTTTTCTCTAGGAGTTCTTTCTCTTTGAGCATTTCAGCTCGCATCTGGTTTATTTTGTCCTTCTCAAGTTTTAAATCATGCTTGTTCTTGTCAGTTTCTTGTTTAGCTTTCTGAACTTCATCTTGCACATTTCTTAGCTTTTTTTTCTCTTTTTGGATTTTATCACGTTCATCTTCCAGGACTTTTCTCTCTGATTGCAGGTTTGCTTTTAATTGTTCAATTGTGTATTTCTCTCTATTGAGCTCCTCTTTGTTTTGATTCATCTTTTCCTTAATATGTTCCAGCATCTTTTCTAGTTGTCTTTTTTCCTCTGTCATGCAGGCCATCTCATCTTGCTGTTGTTTGATTCTTCCCTTCTTTTTTTCAATTTCATTTTGCTCTGGTTTTGGTTCTTCCCAAAATTTCTGAATCTGCTCTATGGTTAGCACTGTCTCCAGTCTTCTTCTCTTCAGTGAATCTCTCTTTATCTTACCATCTTGCTTTTTTTTCTCCCCAAGTGATTGATCATCTTCGGTCTGTGTATGCTTGCTGTTTCGTTGTCTCAATTCTATCAAAGAAGGAGTTTAACTAGGATAAAAACTGTATGTCATACACTAAGATATCCAAAATTATGCTGCACAAACATACACATAATTTGTCACAAATATTTTAATAGATTTTAATATATATTAATTAAGATACATTAAGATAGTCTGTAAAATTATAAGAGCTCAATGACTTTGGCAGTGACCATGTCATTTAAAATCACCTTTCCAGCCAGATGGTTTCTCACATTTCTGGCCTAAAGTTGGCCTGATTTGCAAGGATTCACACTTTAACATCTGGCAGACTAATAAATAAATCTGGTTTTGGTGTAGCATTCAGATCTAAAGTTTGGTCAATGAGAAATAATGGCCTGGGGCTGTTTTGGTGTGCATTTTCAGTGGTGTTCTATGTGGGCACATAAAGATGAACCCTTTCATGCATGAATGAATCAATTTTTCTAAAATTGTTTAATTTTCCTTTCAGGTTAATAAAACTATTGAATTGCTTTTTCCTTAAAATGCTGTCATGCATCAATAACAGTAAAACCTGCACACATGGAAAAAAATAACTTTCAAATAGCTGTCCACTATAGTGACCACCATGCATGAAAGGGTTAAACAACTTCTACAGACAGAAAAAGTATTTCATTTCCTATGTTTGTAGAAAATTTGAACACTTGCTTTTCTAACCTGTTTTAACATCATGCATCTCTACAATTGTGTTTGTAATAGAGTAGGGCACCTCTACAACCCATGCCCTTAATACATATTTTTATATCAGACATAAATAGGATAATTTGTACTTCCAATTGTATTCATTAATTAATTATAGTTTACTTTCTCACACAAGCATATATTTTAATCTTAAGGTATATATTAATACTAGTATTGCATTTATTGCAAACTATATTGCAAACGTAATGTCTTAAATGTAAAAGTTGCAAATGATGAGGTGCTTATTAACTTTGAAAAGACTCACCAAGTTCCTGAATAAGTTCTGGCTCGTTCATCCTCAATATCAGATGAAAGGACGCTCTGTGGTGAGAAGGTTCTCTTTCCAGAGCTTCAAAAAGCATCCTCATCGCCTCCTGCTCAGTACGAGCAGCTTGGACTTGACAAATTGCACCATCATGAATGAGACTTTGGGAGGAGACTGCCTCAGTGATCTCACTGACTCGTCTTGTTCGTGTGATGATCTCCCGCCTGAATTCATTGAGGAAGTCTCCCACTATGGGGCATCACAATAAAAGCATAAAAAATATCTATCAAATTTTTAAATGCCATTTTACTATCGTTGCTTATCTTAAAATACGCGCACATTTGACAGCAGCAATTCAAAATGAATTTCCAAAATCTTGTGTAAAGGCTTCCATGAACAGTTGTAGCCACATGGGGGGGCTATGTCAATGCTTTAGAATGGGGTGCACTAGCGATCTCTTGGTCAGGTGTCCACATACTTTTGGTTTGGTAACGTATGCTGAATGAATTGGGAAGCTGGATTGTACAACAATAGAGATAGAGAAATTTTAATTTAAAACCAGTTTACAGGTACCTACTGGTCTGTCTGTCCCATTCTGCTTAGAACATTTTGGACACCCTTGAGATACACTAAATATAAAATATGTAATTAGCAATGTCCACACATTCTTTTGATGCCCAGATTTGATGGTACACAAATTGATCATTTCTGAAAAGGAACCAACGTGGACTAGAATACAACCAAGTATTTTATAAGTATAACAGGAGCAGAGATGTAGAAATAATAAAGGTTTAGGCTTTACCGTAGTCTCTGGATTCAGCCATGGCCTTTGAGACAAGGCTCTTCTTTGGACAGATGCCCATGTAATGCTTGATCTAGTTTTAGAAAATGTATTTATGTAAGCATGATATATATTCGGACTTACAAAATATATCGAGCATATTTAATAAAACATATCATAACAAAATACCACAATGCAATTTAAAGTACACTTATTGCAAAAGATACACTGAATTATTGCAGATAGTTAAACAAAATATTGCATGAAACAAATAAACTAAAGTAAAAACAGACTCTCGTTAATTGCAGATTTTATTTTTGGTAACTAAGCCAAGCTAATTAGATTAATTCACTTATATTAAACTTTACTAGCAAAATTAGTCATTATTAGATCACTTTATAATGCAAAAAGACGTTATTTACATTTTCAGCATTTATCAGACGCTTTTATCCAAAGCGACTTACACAATGAGCGGAACACGATGAGCAATTGAGGGTTAAAGGCCTTGCTCAGGGACCCAACAGTGGCAACTTGGTGGTGGCGGGGCTTGAACCGGCAACCTTCTGTTTACTAGTCCAGTACCTTAACCACTAAGCTATCACTGGCCCGTTATCAAGCTATGTTAATGTTCTAGGTATGACACAGTGGTGGGACAGTGGGTGGCGCTGTTGCCTCACAGCAAGAAGAGCCTGGGTTCGTTTCCCTGGCCAGAGTCCATTCTGTGTGGAGTTTAAATGTTGTTTTTTAACCGGGTCCTCCCGTTTCCTCCCACAAGTTTAAAGACGTGCAGTCAGGCCAGTTGGAGCTACTACTGGACTGTGATGGACTGGTGACCTATCTAGGATGTTCCCTGCCTTTTACCCAATGTATCAGACCCACCACGATCAAAAATGAAACTTTGTGAACAACAAAAGCCCCATTATGCCTGGCTAAAATCAAATACTACATTTTAAAGTAAGAACATTATATCAACAGTATGATTTGATTTGTATGGTGTATGTACGTATTTGTTTTGATTATTTGTCTTATGTAAAGCGTCTTTGAGTATCTTGAAAAGCGCTATATAAATAAAATGTATTATTATTATTATTAACAGTCAAATACGGCAATTGTATTCACATTGTGTAGGGGCCCATTGTTGCTTCTGAACCTGGACAACGTTTTGAACAATTAATGAAAATACAAAGCAAGTTTGCATCTGAATGGATAAAGTAAACAGAATTAATGTTTTGGAGTGACCTAGATGAAGTCCAAAAGACTTGAGAGACAAGTAATTTATGCCCCTGGACCAAACAGTGTGTCTAATTTTAAGCAGTTCTGGAAGAAATACTGTACACAAAAATGCTAACGTCCACAGCTCTGTATATGTAAATGTTTTCATATTTGTTAGCTCAGTGTAGGTGTAATCAAATGTGACAGTATAAAAGCTGTAAATGCTACTGGATTAATTACTTAAAAAGCAAATGTCAATTAACACTTAAAATATAAACAGTAGGCTTACCTTTTTGTGTGTTGGTAATGGTGGTGATCAAAAAATGACACTAATTTCTCATCTTCCCATACAAAAAATAAAAAGCTAGTTGACTGGTAGGTTGGGAGTGGTAAAATGTGCTTTTCTATATCAGTCTGGTTTTCCCTGATAAGGGGGGCACACACTGTACCCTGCCATAATCCAACGTCACTATGCATATTGCAGCTTGCAACACGTACAGCCCCCTTTATTGGCACCCTGTCAAAAAATAAGTTAAAAGGGTTACAAGAAATTTAATTTGGTGAATTTGCTTTAACCCTTACGTTCTGTTTGGGATCCCTGGGACCACAAAGCTTTTTAACAGCTCATGAAGTATCCTTTTTCAATCGGCTTGATACTTCACAAGTTTTCCTAGTTTTTTGGCAACTGCATATAAACAATATTTTTTATTTTTTATTGATATTCTGTCCCAAACACCCCCTAATTTATTCACTACACTGTTGAGAATACAGCTGATTCTTTTACACACAAACTTGCCTGGATGAGGATCTAAGTTTATTTTGTCCCCACACAATGAGCAGGATGGTGAAAGAGGCAAAAAGTCCAACAACCACTGTCAGAGAGTTACAGAAAAAAATCATAAAGGGGTCAACCAAGTCTTAAAACTGTGATTAGACACTACCCAGAGAATTAAATAAAATCATAATTTCCACTAGTAGTATTACAAAATGTTGTCTTTTAGTAATGGAGTCTGACATGTTTTCATTTGTGAGCTGTAAAGATTGTGGTGGAGTAAATAGTTCTTGGGTCATGTCTATAATGTGGCAGGCAAGATAAATGGAAGCTAGTAAGTCTGGATCTGTGCTTTTTAGATGCTGTCTCATGATTACAGTTGTTAAATGGAATTGTTTCGATTAAATTCAACACATTTTTAATAGTAAAAACAACAATACACTTTTAATAAGTTTACATTTTGTATTGTTGATAGGGACATTTTAGGAGAGGCAGCAGATTTGACCAAAAAAAAAAAAAGCTTTATTCTTTCTAGTGCCCTGGTTAAATAAGAAAACAGGCTGAAATACAATCTTATACCTATATAGTGCACTTTAGATATGGGTAGGTACATTAGGATAAGACCCATGTTTACCCCACTGTGTGGTCGCGCTCTGGCCACGCCCCTTTGTGCGTTGTTGACCCCGCCCCGTCATGCTGTGGCTGGAGCGGTGCTGAATCAACTGGGCTCCAAACAGCCGGTCAGGATCAGGCGCAGCTTTCATTTTTCCTTGTTTTCTCCTAAATAAAGCTTACAGATGGCTTCCGACGGCACGGACGAGCGCTCACCGCTTCTGTCGTCGCAGAACTCGGGTAATGTGACGCCCACGGCCCCTCCGTACCTACAGGAGCCCAGTCCGAGAGGTAATACCACAAATCAGATCGAGTCCGAGCTGCTGAATCATTTTGGGCGTAGCGACACATACTGAGATTCACATAACGGTCTGGTACTGACTGTGAGATCTGTGTTTCATACAAATGCAAGATGACTATCTGACAGTAATATGCAATGCATACGAGTACAGACCAGTGCGCAAGGCCGAATTTAACCATGAATTACGCGCAGTTGTGCGGATTTGTTATGTTGCATCTTAGGCCCTGGTTTTGTCTCCGCATCTGTGCAGGAATTGAATCAGTTAGAAATTATTACAATGTATTACATGCAGGGATCTGAATCCTCCCGAGCTTTAAATGTGGATTAGTGAAAAATTGATTGTTCATATTAAATTGTATCGCATTGTATGAGATGCTTACATTGTTTACCGTTTTGTAACGCTTGAATCGTCAGCATTATTGGTGTCGGATGGGCGAACGGCGCTTGTCAGCATCTATTGTCTATTATGCTCCTTAATTGATGAAGAACTCTGTCCCAAACCACACAGTACCTTAACAGCCCAATATATAGCATTACTATGTTGATACCTGCATGTCTATGCTATTTTGGTGGGGTCTTTTAGGCCTGTGCTTCAATAAACCTGGTCCAGCAGGTCCCTACATAGATTGGGTGTAGAAATCTTCATAACGTGTGGTGCACTTGCATTGTAATTTCATCGATTCTCTTAATTCTCAAATAATGCCCACTCACTTAAGCCTGCAACAGGCTTGTCTGCATCTTTTGGATCCAGTGGTACCTGGAAACACTGGGCACAAGGCAGGAATGCACCATAATCAGAGCACCACTCCAACGCAGGACATCACACCCACACTTGTTCAGTCACAGCAACAGTAGCCAGTTCACTTTCTGCAAGGTGGGAGGAAAACCTGTAGGAAACCTGTGTGGACATGCGTAACTTCTCACAGACTGTGATCCAACCCAAGTTTCTGTGTGGTATCCAGCTGCACCGCTGTCCCGCCCTATTTAACAACGGGGGTTTTAACCATTGTACAAGACGACAAAATGTTTGCACATGGTTATGGGGACCTGAGTCCATGTCTCAAGAATGGCATTAAAGAATGTGATATAGTCCTAATACTTGTGACAGTCTAGATAAATTGAAGATATTGGCCAGTCAGCATTTTGAGTGCAGTAGAACATTTGGCTGATTGCTTATTCCACTCAGGGGCAGGGTACCACACTTACTCAGAAAAAGACATCAAACATGGTTGATAAGTGGATTAATTGGTACCAAAACAATTGCTAAACCCAATTAAGTAGTGTCGCATCACAGTTGTAAGTAAACAAAATGTTTATTAAGAAATAATTTTTTTTATTTATTGAAGGAAAAGTGCTGTTCAACCCTACCTGGACCTTTGTGGAAAAAAATATTGGCTTCTTAGCTGCTACATCAACCAGTTAACCAACTTCAGTTTGCAACTGGTTCAATTACTGTCATCCTGTTTAATCTAAACAAGTTCTAAAGAGATTCAAATACAGATTACAGAAGTCATTAAAGTTACAAGGCCATATCTAGTGCTCTGGGACTCCAGCAAACCACAGTGAGAGCCATTACCCACAAATGGAGAAAACTAGAAATAGTGGTGACTCTTGAAAGAGTGGCCAGTACGAAAGATACTGGGCAAAAATGGCATCCATGGAAGAGCTGCAAGGCACAAACCACTGCTAACCAAAAAGAACACAAAGGCTAGGTTGGGCCTATATAGACATTAATACAGAGTTGTTCCTGCTAATGCAGCCAATATAGCCTTTACTGTTTAGGCAATCATTCCTCAAAATCTTGGATTATGTCCATTGGAATTTGTGTCCATTCAATTCAAAGGCACTGATGTTGTATGATGGAGGGATTATGGCTTTCTTTATACAACATATACACACACTTAAAACCCTAATAATTAGCACCAAAACTAATACTAAGCTATTGACCTATAAGGTTACTATTAAACTAGGCCACAGAAACGAGTAGATTTACGAATGAACCCTCAGTCCAATTATTCAGTGTGACCAGATGACCTAAAACTGAAATGACCTAAAACACAGATTTCAGGGCAAAATCTCTTTATAATTTACAGTCCCCTGCTGCCATATCCAGATTTGAGGCTGGGCAGCAGCTGGCTTCACAGTTTAATGCTCAGTGATGGAAAGCAGTCTCATCTTACATGTAGTGTAAAGTAGTGAAACTTTAAACCTGGACTTGCCAGAAGAGGCAGAGACTGTACTGGCATGTAAGGTATAAAGGGATCTGCTAGCAGCTCTGTGTAAGTTGATCAGTGATTTAGATTAAAACAACTGGAACATCCTGATGATCTGTTTACTTTTGCAAAGAGCTGCTATCTGAATTATAAATCAATTTAAGCATAGAGCTGATTCATTTAAGCACTTTGTTTAATTGTGCAACAGTAGTTTTCTGGAAGTCTCAGAAAAAGGACAGAAAAAAAACAAAACTGTTACCCTGTGCTGAAAGAAAACATATCAGAATGGTTAGGTGTAATCCAAGAACCAAAATATGGTCAATCACAAATTAGAAGCTGCTAAAACAAAGGTCATAATGTTCACAGTCAAGCAAGTGTTTTATTGCCATGGTCTTATAGTAACATCTAGCCACACAGGGTCACCATTGGACACAGAGTGCAGGGCCTTCACAACGCCTTTATAAGTTGTACTAGGTTGTCTGCACATCATCCTTGGTTTGATAAAAACTGTGATTCATTCCACTGGAGGTCAGAAGCAGAAGTCTAGAGTTTGGGTTGTTGTTATTGCTGTTGAGCCATAACGGGTCAATTACTGTTTAGGATGGTCAAGAAGGTCCTTGCAGAGTCTGGTTTCTGGTTCTGAATGACAATAGGAAGCATTGACATGTTCATGCACACTGCTGCAGTTATTTTCACACTGGTTTACTCTGTTATACTGTTATACTTTATGTTTGGCTTGCTGGATGATAACCACATGCACAAGCTGTAAGTGGAATGATCATCAACATTACTGCTTATAATGCACTGCAATGCGGTGGCAGTCACATTTCAACAGTTGCCAAACTATAACTTGACTGCACAGATGTTAATTTACTCTGTACAATTTAAATATTGGATTTAAATTTGTATAAACAAGTTAAAAAAATAATATGTATTATCTGAACACAGGCCAAAGAGGGCAAGTATTGAATTGGATGATAAAAAAGAATAACAACTTTAATAACTCTAATAGAATTATAAATTTGAAGTAACCTACCCAGGTTATCCTGTAGTAAACAAGCTCTGGATGTTTGATTTGAAATATTATATAAAAAATATAGTTTTATGAAGTATTATTACAGCACCTTCACATAAAAAAACATCATCTGGGATCTGTATAAAGGCTAAATGTTCAGTCATTCACACCATGACCTTAATAACTGTATTAATAATGTGAGAATGAGCTTTAGTCTAGAATCCAAAAGTTATTTATTCACAGCTTGGCACATTACCAGTTACTGGCCGAACCAACTAATATTTCTGGATTAAGGTCAAATTATTCTATGGCATTTTTACACAATAGACCTCCTTGATGTAGAAAACACTGATGTTAACTTGCTTCTTTGTTCTAAAGTAGGTGTAAGAGGTTTGTTTCTGTTGAAATCCATTTCTCATTCATACAAAGACAACAGTTTGTAATCTAGTCAACTGTGTTTTCAGTACTGTGCTTCCATTCTGTTATCAGTGTTTGTAAAGAGCAAAATCCTGTAGAATGTATTCACTTTATAGCAACATTAATCAGAAGGTTAATGGCTCAACCCCCTCTACACCAAGCTAACACGCCAAGAGTGTTCCCTTGAGCAAGATCCTTATTGTGCAGTTACTTAGACTCGGTTGTAGGACACTATATGTAAATCTTGGCTTTATAAGGTTGTTGTTGTAGATCTAATCTTTACACCAATTCATAATACACAGATATATTGACAGTGTGTTTCTATCTGTTAGCGGAACTTCCGCCACCCTACACAGCCATTGCAAGTCCTGATACAGGAGGAGTGCCCGTCATTAACTGCCGAGTGTGCCAGTCCCTCATTAACCTGGATGGCAAGCTCCACCAGCACGTGGTGAAGTGCACAGTCTGCAATGAGGCCACAGTAAGAAAGCTTCTTATCTCCTAGCTCTAATGCTTTTTCAGGAACAACCAAACCGGTCTACATCCACCCTCCTTCACCCCTGCACGGTCATGCAGACATTGTTTACACCGCACACACAAGTCATTTTCTGGCTGCCTCTCGAACCACATCCGATTTGCTGCTTAGTGTGTTACTTTGGCCTTGGTAGTTCAGTAAGATGTACTCTTAAGTATGGTAATGTGTGTTTGGTGCTGCCCTAGTAAGACTTTCCAACTCAAACTGCCTCATTATTTTCTAAGATCTGTGACATCAAAAGTTATCTGAAATGTTTAAAGAGTAATCTGTAAACCCATGTTATGATCGCTGTTTTTTGTAGCCTATCAAAAATCCCCCGCCAGGAAAGAAGTATGTCAGATGTCCCTGCAACTGCCTTTTAATCTGTAAAGACACATCTCGGAGGATAGGATGCCCTCGGCCCAACTGGTAAGTGAGAGAGACAGTTATTCACATCCTGTTAGTGCAACTGTGAGTGGCGCAACTGCATGAACATGATCTGTAGTGAAAATATAAAGAGATGACTTAGTAGATACCTTCACAGAAGAAAAGGGTGATAAATACTAGGTGAGAAAGGATAGTAAATATGGACTTAAACAATAAGACATGAATAAGTCCAGACCTAAAAAGACCTATTTTAACATAAGCTATAATACAGTTAGTATACTACTCGGATGGTGCTTGAGCTCTCAAATATGAATCTGATCTGTGCTATCGACCTGATCATGTGTCTAACAGTCATAATTGGCCCTGCCTGAGTAAAGTTGGCCTTCACGAGAGGTTGATGCTTCACAGAAAGCAGAGAAAGATTTCAGTCCATTTCACTTTCTGTGAAAGTCCACTAAATATTGTTATTGTTCAGTTTCTGGAGTTTTTGGAGATACTGCACTTTTTATTACATGCTACTGATTACAGTTCCCCTTCTCTTTTGCACCACTATTTTAACATTTAATGAAAACAGTACCAGTAAAATTTACTAACTAGAAGCTCAGTTTTACTCAGATTCAGACCTGGAAATGTCTGTCAGGTGTGAAAGTGTCTCACAGTTCAAACAGCAGCATCGTGTAGCAGAACAAAGGTCATGTTGTGGATTAAAACTATCTGTATTTTTTGACCCCCAGCAGACGCATTATCAACCTAAGTCCGGTGATGGTAATTCCTGAGGAGCAGCCAGCGCAGCCGGCTCTTCCTGTTCAGCCCGAAGGTCTCCGTGTGGTTTGCGGACACTGCGGCAACACATTCCTCGTATGTAAACATCCTCAACTCTGTCAGATTTTATCCACATTTCTTTGAACCGTTGACACGGTTGGATATTGCAGATAGGTAAATTATGGATATCGCATGGGATGCACCATTTGGTGCGTAAGTTAAAGTGGGGGGACTTTATGTATCTTTATTGAAGATAGAAATGTGGCTACCAAACCTGAAGCTTTCAGAGTTTAGGACAACTGTAGGATGTATTCTTCCATACACATAAAAATAGTTGATATCATGTAAATCATATAATAAAAAAAAAATCTTGGTCAAATAAAGAAAGAAAGATAGATAATATACTTTATAAATACATACACATATATAGACTAAAATTTAATAAAAATATATAATATATAAGTAATAAAATACATTAACTGTTATATAAATGCATTTGATAAAAAATGACACAAAATATTTAAATAAAATATAAAGAACTATACATTTTACCATGTAAGAAAATCAGTCTTGCTGGAGCCTATTTTACAGTTGTGTTTGATTTCAGTTGGATGTAAAGTAACCGTCTCTGTGTTCTCCCCACAGTGGATGGAGCTCCGGTTTAACACACTGGCCAAGTGCCCACACTGCAAAAAAATGTGAGTGGGTTACATTTATCATTTTGTCACGTTTGTTGCTGCTCAACCTTTTGGGCTGATAAAGAGCATTCTGCATCGGTACTGGAGTTGGTGTGTTTGTATTCCTTTGGCATTAAGACGAACTTCCACATAGTGATGCAGAGAAGAAGAGTAAACAAACTGAGGGCAGCAGAGCCAGTAATGTGATGCCATGCACCCAGTGCCCAGCCTTCCATGAAAAAAGAGCACATTCACCCTGACATCATGTAACACACTGATTGCACTCACTGTTAGAGTAAACCTACCACTGAGATGACAAATGTTCAAACAGAGTACATGTGAAGGGTTCTTGTAATAGGACAGATAAACACAGAAAATAAAAAAAGCACTGTAAGTCGTGGTGATTTGAAAAAATGTTTCTGAATCAGTCACATGAGAGGCATGCGAAGCACCCAGCAGGGATAACGGGGAGCCATGTGACCCCTGACGAAATTCCTATCTGACTCTAAACATTTGTAAAAGAGCCAGTGGCAAAACTACAAACCAAAGTATGACATTTGCTTTGCTGTGTATTGCATGTTTAATCTGTTCTAATCTAAGTGCTAGAACAAATACTATTTTTGCTTTTATTTTGGGTAAAACTTAAAAAACTAAATAGGGACATGGCATCAAGGGCTCTGAAATGTCGAAGGCTTTTTTATGTTAGAAAAAATACAATAGAATAAAATAGAATAGCATAAATTTGTCATATACAGTGTATCACAAAAGTGAGTACACCCCTCACATTTCTGCAGATATTTAAGTATATCTTTTCATGGGACAACACTGACAAAATGACACTCTGACACAATGAAAAGTAGTCTGTGTGCAGCTTATATAACAGTGTAAATTTATTCTTCCCTCAAAATAACTCAATATACAGCCATTAATGTCTAAACCACCGGCAACAAAAGTAAGTACACCCCTTAGTGAAAGTTCCTGAAGTGTCAATATTTTGTGTGGCCACCATTATTTCCCAGAACTGTCTTAACTCTCCTGGGCATGGAGTTTACCAGAGCTTCACAGGTTGCCACTGGAATGCTTTTCCACTCCTCCATGACGACATCACAGAGTTGGCGGATATTCGAGACTTTGCGCTCCTCCACCTTCCGCTTGAGGATGCCCCAAAGATGTTCTATTGGGTTTAGGTCTGGAGACATGCTTGGCCAGTCCATCACCTCTTCAATAAAGCAGTGGTCGTCTTAGAGGTGTGTTTGGGGTCATTATCATGCTGGAACACTGCCCTGCGACCCAGTTTCCAGAGGGAGGGGATCATGCTCTGCTTCAGCATTTCACAGTACATATTGGAGTTCATGTGTCCCTCAATGAAATGTAACTCCCCAACACCTGCTGCACCCATGCAGCCCCAGACCATGGCATTCCCACCACCATGCTTGACTGTAGGCATGACACACTTATCTTTGTACTCCTCACCTGATTGCCGCCACACATGCTTGAGACCATCTGAACCAAACAAATTAATCTTGGTCTCATCAGATCATAGGACATGGTTCCAGTAATCCGGGCTTTCTTGTGTAGAGACTTCAGAAGAGGCTTCCTTCTGGGGTGACAGCCATGCAGACCAATTTGATGTAGTGTGCGGCGTATGGTCTGAGCACTGACAGGCTGACCCCCCACCTTTTCAATCTCTGCAGCAATGCTGACAGCACTCCTGCGCCTATCTTTCAAAGACAGCAGTTGGATGTGACGCTGAGCACGTGCACTCAGCTTCTTTGGACGACCAACGCGAGGTCTGTTCTGAGTGGACCCTGCTCTTTTAAAACGCTGGATGATCTTGGCCACTGTGCTGCAGCTCAGTTTCAGGGTGTTGGCAATCTTCTTGTAGCCTTGGCCATCTTCATGTAGCGCAACAATTCGTCTTTTAAGATCCTCAGAGAGTTCTTTGCCATGAGGTGCCATGTTGGAACTTTCAGTGACCAGTATGGGAGAGTGTGAGAGCTGTACTACTAAATTGAACACACCTGCTCCCTATGCACACCTGAGACCTAGTAACACTAACAAATCACATGACATTTTGGAGGGAAAATGACAAGCAGTGCTCAATTTGGACATTTAGGGGTGTAGTCTCTTAGGGGTGTACTCACTTTTGTTGCCGGTGGTTTAGACATTAATGGCTGTATATTGAGTTATTTTGAGGGAAGAATAAATTTACACTGTTATATAAGCTGCACACAGACTACTTTTTATTGTGTCAAAGTGTCATTTTGTCAGTGTTGTCCCATGAAAAGATATACTTAAATATCTGCAGAAATGTGAGGGGTGTACTCACTTTTGTGATACACTGTATATACATATACACAAGTACAGTACAAGGAAATTCTTTATCTCAGTTTGTCTGGAAGCTTGGGTCAGAGTGCAGAGGCAGATATTGTATGGCCCAAAGCTCTATTGACTAAAAAATGCTATGAGGTTTTGTTTTTGGAAACCAATCTTTGCTCACAAACTAATTTTGGATGCCAATATTTGTTTTCAGCTCGTCTGTTGGCAGTGCCCTACCCCGGAGGCGCTGTTGTGCCTATATCACAGTAGGAATGATATGCATTTTCATTGGAATTGGATTAACAGTGAGTACTGATCCTAACCACAATGCATTTTGTACATTTTGTAAATGACCGTTTAGTGTGAGACTGACCTCATTAACCCTGTTATGACCTTTTTTACTCCTGTACAAAGGGTACAAATAAATCTTAAGCTAGCTGTAATGTAATTTGTCCTCACATCAAGTGCTCATAATTCATTGCAACCTGGTATCTGTTGTGTTCTCTGCTTCATTTGTGTGCATCTTATTTTTTCGTCTGTTTTCCTAGGTTGGCACCCAAGAATTTGCCCGCCGGTACCATGCCACCTACGTCTCTTGGGCTTTTGCGTATTTGCTAGGTCTGATCTGTCTGGTACGAGCCTGTTACTGGGGAGCAATTAAAGTTAGCTATCCGGAAAACACCTTCGCATAGACTGAGTGGCCATCGTTCAAAGGACTTTTTAGTTGTTCATTTTATCCTGATTTTAACAACAGGTGAATGTTTTGACGATCGTTTAGTGCAGAGAGCTAAAATTCAGTCTGGAATTGAGCCTTGTTCTGTCACTAATTGGCTCTGATATTTCTTTTTATTACAGGAATCCCATGAATGAGCTATAAAGCAAATGTTTTGAATCATTTAAATTAGCATATGAAATTGTGATCAGCTGAAATGATGGATGGGTGGATTTTGGCTCTAAGCGATCAAAACGCAGACTGTGTCTTCTGCTTTTTATTACCGACTTGACCAAACGTTGGATCTTTTATGAACAGTTTTGCTCATTGCACTACAGTTTTATGCAAGTGTTGTTCTGTTGCTGCTAGTTGTCAGCTGTAAAAAGCTGGAAGTTATAAAGTATTAAGAAAACCTGCCCACATAAATATGGTACTGTGTTACATTTAAATATACGGTTATCTGATTTTTTTTATTTTACAAATCTGTGCCAATGTTAATGTCTGTGTTTGTTAGGGAAGGAGACTACAGTAAAATATCTCAATAATCTCAGATCCATGTAATTGCTCAAAAAACAGTTAACAGTGCATTAATAAACACTGCAGCTCATCATTTGACTTTAATCACATTTAAATGTTCTGCATGACTAATTTGATTGTTCTGTTTTTAAAATGTCAGTGTGGAGTGTTTGCTTCTACGTTTGAATTCTGCCGTATAATAGAAAACATCGTGTTGAAACGCTTCCTCTACCATCCGCAGTCGTTCCCTAACTCTGACACAACTGCTCGAAACTGTAGTTACTAATGTGACTGATTTTTATTTTATTTTTTGTATATAGTTTATTCATCACACTGAGACTGTAGCTTGAGTTGAACTATAGCTTGAATCTTTTTAAAAATGATAATTTATCAATAAAATAAATAAAAATCCCATCCTGTTTGATAGATTTTGTGTATATCGAATGGCACTACACACAGTAATATACACACAGAGCACTTTGTTACCTTTGGTTTGTACATTCATTTATTATTATATAAGCTACAAATACAAAGCTGCATCCTGTTTAATTATTCCAACCTTTAAACAGCCTTGATCACAAATGTACTGGATACTGAACACCTTGAGGATAAGTTGGAATATCCACTGAGAGCCGTTTGACCCTAGTTCCTGATCTTACATATTCTATTTTGACTGAATAGACACAAAACACTCCTAAGTCTTGTAGTCACATGACTGGCTTTATGTCCACATGAACGAATAACATTCCAACATAAGCAGTAACTTCCAGAGTCTGCAGTTCATTTGTGTTCCTCAAAATCAAGACACAAACACGGCGACTGTAGCTTCATTTATTCACAGCTAATAAACTACATAAAATACATCAACAGTTGGTGAACACAATTTTATACAGAAACAGTTTACAAATGCTTCTCCGATCACAATGCAAATTTCTCTTTGAATAAAACTGTTATTAAGTGTTTATCTTACCATTTTAATGCATTCTAAAGCCAGAGAATGACCAGACTAGTCTGAGCAGACAGGAACCTTGAGGCAAATGTGCTACAACAGCTGAAGACCACATTGTGTTTCAGCCATGTTAACAAAGAACAGGCATTAAAGGCTACAGTTGGCACAGGCTCACCAAGACTGGACAGTTACAGATCTTGTCTGGATCAGAATTTTCTATGAACTGCATGAATCTATGAACCAAATCTGCCTTAAGTCAACAGTTAATGCTGGTGGTGGTCAGCATTCTAATCAAAATCAAGCATTATTTAAATATCACAGCCTATCTGAGTATTGTTGCTGACAATGTGCATCTTTTTATGGCCACAATTTACCAGCACAAAGTAGAAGTCACCTTAAACTGGTTCCTCAAAGATGACAATGAATTTAATGTACTTTGATTGCCTTCCCTGTCTCCAGATCTGAATCTATTGGAGGAAAACCTGCAGCAATGGTGTGATGCCATGTTTGGAGTTAAGAATTTCCTGCACAAAGCCCTAATTTTAACCCAATTGAACAAATTTGGGATAAATAGGAACCCAGCTGCAAGCAATCCTTTTTGTTGGACATAGAATAGGCACAGACTCCCACAGACACTTCAAACTCTTGTGGAAAGTGGAGGCCATTATGAGCGGCTGCCAGCTGCAAATGGGTGTCCACTTATTGCAATGGCCAGACAGTGTAGGTGTTTCAATTGAGGTCACATTAGATATGTGAAAAAGTGGCTTTAAATGAAAAATGTCTCGTCTTACATTATGTTTTGCTGGTCACACTCATGAAAGAGACACATCTGGGTCACATATGACACAAAAGACCTAGTTTTGGGATCCCTTCACCTGCAGTGTGAATGTAGCTACTGTATAAGGAAGAATTAAATCTTGACATTCACATAACCTGTTTCCAAACATCCAAGTAACTGAAGTTCAATATGCAGTGTCACTGTGATGATATCATCATATCATTAGGATGACAACATATTTTCTGAAATAAGCATCTAGGAATGTGCATTTTTAAAGATCTAATGATGTATGGAGAATTGGTGGTTAATAATGTTCACAATTCACAATGAGTGTTATCACGAGAGTGCACCATCAAGAGGATTTACACTAGGTTTCTATTCATCCTGGTAATTTATTGCACTTTTAGTTGTTGTTCAGGACCCACCACGATGCTAAAAAGAAGAAAAATTATTACAATCACTGTGTAATTCACAGAATTAATAAAATTTCTTTAAATCATCTCCTTCTTGTACAATGAATTAGACTACAGCTAATGGCAGCATAAAGTCTGAACTCTACCTGGTACCAGCATCGTTGTTGTAATCTCTGGTGTCTCCAAGAAATCCACATTGTTCCTCTGAAAGGTTTTGCTGGAGTTTGTCTGCAGATGACTAATCACAACAAAACACTTATTTTAGAGCAGTCAATTTGTATTTAATAATTCATGTTTTTTCTGAAGCATTGGACCCACATACTTGTGTCCCAAAAACTTTATATATACTGGGTTTGAAAAATACATACAGCAACTTAAATATTTAATTCACTAATGCAGATGGTTTGATGATTTCTCGTTGGTGGCAATTACTCAGAAAAAGCTGCATGACCACTAGAGAGCAGCATGAGCAACAGTTACACAGTAAAGAATAAGAAAATAACTGCATCACAAACCTCTCCACTACTGCACCCTGCACAAAATTAGGTTAAATATTCTAAAAATGTGGCTAATCATGTTTGGAAAAAGGGGTTTTATGCCGGATACCCTTCCTGGCACAACCCTCCTATTTATCCAGGTTTGGGACCAGCACTAAAGGTGCACAAGAGCTTTATAAAGTTGCAAAGAAATGAAATGCAACAATAAACCCAGTTATATTTTGGATAATGCTATGGCAGAGAAAACTGAAGGATAAAGAAAAGGTGCAACATTACTTACTTTTTCCACAGACTGGTGTGCTCCCAGAATTCATAGATTATAAAGCGTGACTCATTAGCAATCCTCTGAACTACAATGCTGTTGGGAGAGTACAATTATAACATTTAGCAGTAGGAAGTGGACAACTAGCAGCAGTGTGTATATAGCCTAACCTTCAGAGTCATATTAAACCATCTACCAATTAAAATAATTTGAAAGTAAATGTTAAAAATAATAAAAAATAAAAAAAATATGATGCCATTACATCCAAATTGTTTAGCAGAGCTATTAGCCGCCCTTCTTTGTTTTACATCATAATCTATATCATCTCTAGTTACTATAATATGGTGTTAGCTTATCACCTGAGTTCTTAATAGAAGTTTTATGTTGACCATTAGCATTATTAGTGATAAAATAAATCTAAAACTCCCTAAATCCAGCCAAATTGTGCAGCAAACAAGATTTAATTTCCCTCATGCTCAGTTCCAGGCTGGAGGACACAAGGTTAAATCCCCTCTATGTATAAGAAAAGGTTGTCAGTGGTTTTTAACTATTTTTTTAAGCGACAAACATATTGT
Source organism: Trichomycterus rosablanca (assembly GCF_030014385.1). Classification (NCBI taxonomy): domain Eukaryota; kingdom Metazoa; phylum Chordata; class Actinopteri; order Siluriformes; family Trichomycteridae; genus Trichomycterus; species Trichomycterus rosablanca. The sequence goes on along the minus strand of NC_085989.1, from coordinate 4,023,696 downwards.
TCATGATTTTTTAAACGCAAAACAATGCATCTTATTTCCTCCACAAGGGGGCGCTTACAGGTATCACTTCATGTGCCTGTTATTATTATTATTATTGTTATTATTGTTATTATTATTATTACATTTACATTTACATTTTCAGCATTTAGCAGACGCTTTTATCCAAAGCGACTTACACAATGAGCAGAACACGATGAGCAATTGAGGGTTAAGGGCCTTGCTCAGGGACCCAACAGTGGCAACTTGGTGGTGGTGGGGCTTGAACTGGCAACCTTCTGTTTACTAGTCCAGTACCTTAACCACTGAGCTATCACTGGCCCCAGTTATTATTATTATTATTATTATTATTATTATTACTATTTTTTTTTTTCTCTGCCTAAGGGCCAAACAGTTGACACAATAATGTGTTGTGTTCAACATGAATGTAACATATTAGCGACGTTGTAAATAAGTGGACCATATGCGAAGTGGGTGCCAACTTATTTACAACCTCAACACAACGTTGCCTGGAGGTTGTAGGTTCGAAAGCACCTCAAGGATCTGGTTTGTAAACACTCAGTTTCACCACAAGAGGGAGATGTTGTCACAGTTACTGCGCATCAATGACAGCGAACATAATATACACTGATCAGCCATAACATTAAAACCACCTCCTTGTTTCTACACTCACTGTCCATTTTATCAGCTTCACTTACCATATAGAAGCACTTTGTAGTTCTACAATTACTGACTGTAGTCCATCTGTTTCTCTACATACTTTTTTAACCTCCTTTTACCCTGTTCTTTAATATAAGACACAGAAATGCTGCTGGAGTTTTTAAACACCTCACTGTCACTGCTGGACAGAAATAATCCACCAACCAAAAATATCCAGCCAACAGCGCCTTGTGGGCAGCGTCCTGTGACCACTGATGAAGGTCTAGAAGATGACTCAAATGATGAGCGATCGTCTCTGACTTTACATCTACAAGGTGGACCAACTAGGTAGGAGTGCCTAATAGAGTGGACAGTGGGTGGACACTGTATTTAAAAACTCCAGCAGCGCTGCTGTGTCTGATCCACTCATACCAGCACAACACACACTAACACACCACCACCATGTCAGTGTCACTGCAGTGCTGAGAATGATCCACCACCTAAATAATACCTGCTCTGTGGTGGTCCTGTGGGGGTCCTGACCATTGAAGAACAGGGTGAAAGCAGGCTAAAAAGGTATGTAGAGAAACAGATGGACTACAGGTGTTCCAGTGTTACAACCCACGTCACTTCACTGAGTAGGTTGTAAGACATGCTGGAGTACGTAAGTCGTAACATACAAAAGATCTGTCTGCAAAACATCATGTCCTTTCCCTTCTTATGACTTTATTATGTGCTTTATTCAAAACCACTGGCAGGAAAACCTCTGTGAGTGTTTCTTTTAACTGTCTAAGCATTCTGTTAAATTAACAAAATTTAGAGAGTATGGTAATTGTTGTAGCACTTTTTAAAGATGTGTTGCAGCCCAACTCTAACGTTAGCTATTGTTTAGCTAACTGTATTAGCACAGTGGTTTGAGAAACTACAATTTAATCAAATCGTAGGTCATACGGTTTTATCTGCAATAGTATAGATACTAAATAAAATATCACCTTGCTCAGATGCTCTAAATTAGGTATTTTTGTCTCTTTTATACAGTGTATCACAAAAGTAAGTACACCCCTCACATTTCTGCAAATATTTTATTATATCTTTTCATGGGACAACACTATAGAAATAAAACTTGGATATAACTTAAAGTAGTCAGTGTACAACTTGTATAGCAGTGTAGATTTACTGTCTTCTGAAAATAACTCAACACACAGCCATTAATGTCTAAATGGCTGGCAACATAAGTGAGTACACCCCACAGTGAACATGTCCAAATTGTGCCCAAAGTGTCAATATTTTGTGTGACCACCATTATTATCCAGCACTGCCTTAACCCTCCTGGGCATGGAATTCACCAGAGCTGCACAGGTTGCTACTGGAATCCTCTTCCACTCCTCCATGATGACATCACGGAGCTGGTGGATGTTAGACACCTTGAACTCCTCCACCTTCCACTTGAGGATGTGCCACAGGTGCTCAATTGGGTTTAGTCCATCACCTTTACCTTCAGCTTCCTCAGCAAGGCAGTTGTCATCTTGGAGGTTGTGTTTGGGGTCGTTATCCTGTTGGAAAACTGCCATGAGGCCCAGTTTTCGAAGGGAGGGGATCATGCTCTGTTTCAGAATGTCACAGTACATGTTGGAATTCATGTTTCCCTCAATGAACTGCAGCTCCCCAGTGCAAGCAACACTCATGCAGCCCAAGACCATGATGCTACCACCACCATGCTTGACTGTAGGCAAGATACAGTTGTCTTGGTACTTCTCACCAGGGCGCCGCCACACATGCTGGACACCATCTGAGCCAAACAAGTTTATCTTGGTCTCGTCAGACCACAGGGCATTCCAGTAATCCATGTTCTTGGACTGCTTGTCTTCAGCAAACTGTTTGCGGGCTTTCTTGTGCGTCAGCTTCCTTCTGGGATGACGACCATGCAGACCGAGTTGATGCAGTGTGCGGCGTATGGTCTGAGCACTGACAGGCTGACCTCCCATGTCTTCAACCTCTGCAGCAATGCTGGCAGCACTCATGTGTCTATTTTTTAAAGCCAACCTCTGGATATGACGCCGAACACGTGGACTCAACTTCTTTGGTCGACCCTGGTGAAGCCTGTTCCGAGTGGAACCTGTCCTGGAAAACCGCTGTATGACCTTGGCCACCATGCTGTAGCTCAGTTTCAGGGTGTTAGCAATCTTCTTGTAGCCCAGGCCATCTTTGTGGAGAGCAACAATTCTATTTCTCACATCCTCAGAGAGTTCTTTGCCATGAGGTGCCATGTTGAATATCCAGTGGCCAGTATGAGAGAATTGTACCCAAAACACCAAATTTAACAGCCCTGCTCCCCATTTACACCTGGGACCTTGACACATGACACCAGGGAGGGACAACGACACATTTGGGCACAATTTGGACATGTTCACTGTGGGGTGTACTCACTTATGTTGCCAGCTATTTAGACATTAATGGCTGTGTGTTGAGTTATTTTCAGAAGACAGTAAATCTACACTGCTATACAAGTTGTACACTGACTACTCTAAGTTATATCCAAGTTTCATGTCTATAGTGTTGTCCCATGAAAAGATATAATGAAATATTTGCAGAAATGTGAGGGGTGTACTCACTTTTGTGATACACTGTATCTGCACCTGCCTGCAAGTTTCCAGCTTTGACACCATGTGGAATTAGTGAGGAAGTGGATAAACATTAAAATCATTATATTACTCCTATCTTATTCCTACTAGGTGGAATTGGTGTTATAACTCTCCCCATGTTACCCGTTCTCCACTACTCTATTTATAATTACAGTAATTCAATATTGACCAGTGCTGCTATACCACATCTAATTGTATTTCTTGCTTGGGAAAAGTAGCCAACAGATATAAAAATATCTAATGCCCCAGAGACATTAGGAAAATAGAGCTATGTGCCGTCTGGCACTTTCATCCTGCCCTAGTTTCAAACATAGCTTTCTGATCAGTAAATACATGCATCTTCATCATTCTGTAAGTGATATGTGAATCTCAATAAACGTTTGATGACAAATGACCCTGCTGCATTTATAATGAAATATTTATTGCTACTCAGAAGATGTTTAATCACAGTACATTTTGATTTGATTTGTGTGATATTTTTAGGGTACAGAGATAGGAAAGACCTGGAGTTGTGTACTCACTGGAGGCAGCCAGTCTGGGCGCTGGCACAATCCACGTACTGCCTCAGAGCCAAACGAAACTCTTCCACCTCGTCCTCCAGCACTGAGAGCTGCCTCTGCACTATAAGGATGTGCTGAAAACACAAGCACAGGGTCAGAGTCACAGAAAAAAATATCCATGAACTAAACCTGTACTATACAACATCTCAGGGTGAAAGAATCAATTCTGGACCCGTGTTTTAATTAGAACAGTTCATTCAGTGCAATTTCAGTGTTCCAGTACTATCCATTTCTTATGTTCACACCCTGGTTAAAACACTGCGTTAATGAGGCGCCTGTGAGCCAGTAATAGATCATTATAGTGCTAAATATAGAAAAACACGTCCTTAGTTACATACACACGGTCCAACAAAAACATCTCACAGGATATGAAAATGTGAAATACATATTCAGGATTACTCACTAAACAGTTTATAATACAACTTAAAACTTAATAACAAAAAGGCGCATTAGAAAAAAATAATAAAGACCTAAAGAGCCTGGGTTTGATTCCCTGGCCGAGCAGCCAGGGTCTTTTCTGTGTGAAGTTTTGCATGTTCTCCTATTATTAATGCAGGTTTCCTTCAAGTGGTCTGGATTTGTATCACAACACAAGTCAGATTAGAACTACTACATTGCCCTAGATGTGTGTGTCCTGTGATGGACTGGTGTCCAGGGTATTTCCTGTCTATTGCCCAATGAGACAAATACCCACTGTAACCCTGAATAGGATAAAGCAAAGGTAAAACCTCTGCTCCTTGTTAAATATTGTTGAAAAGGTGAGATCCTTTGACAATAGCGTGTTGAAGGTTATCAGATTTTTTCTATTTGACCCGTCCCACTGCTAAAAGTTCATCTTGTTGTTTTGCGCCTGAAGTCTGCATGTGCAGTGCGAGCGTATTTAGTCTGATTACATGTTTCAGATAAACACAGTGGTCTCCCGCAGCGTCTCTTCCATGGTCTGACACATTCCTGTGCTCAGCATGTTGCTCCTCAGGCGGCTTCAGCGCCACTCATGCCTATTTTTACTTTTACACACTAACAGAGACAAACACCAGTCTCTCAATTCAGTCAAGTGAGCCTGCTACAGATAGGAAAATACTTAAAAGATGAAGCTGTCGAACGAGAGCGGAAGAGCAACCGGCGGTGAAAAAGAACAAATCTGAGAGGTTTTACCGTTTCCAAGACAACAGCATGGAGAGCGAGTAGCAATACTGATAGTGATACTGATTACTGAGAGGGCACAGAGAGAGGAGATGGAAGATGAGAAGTGAAGAGTTTGATAAATGTAGAACTATAAGATGAACACATAAAGGTGAGGAGATGATAAGACTTATGATGAGAGATGAAGATTTTGAGAATTGAAGCGGTAGATGGATGAAGACATGAAAAGGTGACAAAGTGAGAGAGTTCACAAGATGGGAAATTCAAAACTTGGAGATTTAAAAATGATGGTGATGAGATGGAGGAATGGAAAGTTGAAGATAAAGAGATTTAGAGGTGGCGCAGCGGTCAGTGGTGCTATCAGCGGCCAGCCATCAACACAGACATGACTGGCTATGTCTGGGGGATCAAAGCCCTGAGATTGATTAGCATCTTGTCCAGGGTATTCCTGCCCTGCGCCAAGTGTTTCTTGGTAAAAATGGACCTGCCATGGATAAAGCAATCAGTAAAAATGAAATGACATAAAGAGAAGGAGAGAGTACGTCACAACATGAATAAAATAGAAGACAGAACGATGAAGACATGGATGGATACGGAAATGAAAAAGTCAGATATGGAAGGATGAGAAGATAGAACATAATGAAGTAATTAGAGAAAGAAAGATGTAAATGAAGTACCATTTTGGTGGTGCCATCCGAGAGCTCCTCTTCTACGGGTTCTAGACGAAGCTCCTAACAAATACATAACAAAACATAAAATGTTTCACCACTTCAGAATTAACCACCTGTCCTGGCACAAAGTAAAAGAAAAGGGAGCGGTTGGGTTTTTTAAAATACAAACAAAGAGATTTAAAGGAATGATAAAGAATAAAGAGTAAAAATGTCTGTAGTTGGTTTATTCTTACACTAACCTTTGATTAAAGTACAGTTATTACAATATTATGCATGTTCCCATTTTTCTTTTACTTTTAAGTTTAATTGAGTTCATTAAGTGTTTATGAATTTTAATGTGCTGCTGAAGAATAAATAAAAGATGACACAGAGGCCAATTTCTGCTTATAAGTACAGAGAAGATTGTGGATTTTTGTAATCAGTTAATCATTTATGCTAAATACAATTAGTTGGGTTACTCAAAACCTATAATATATATTACATAATATATATATATATATATATATATATATATATATATACAGTGTATCACAGAAGTGAGTACACCCCTCACATTTCTGCAGATATTTAAGTATATCTTTTCATGGGACAACACTGACAAAATGACACTTTGACACAATGAAAAGTAGTCTGTGTGCAGCTTATATAACAGTGTAAATTTATTCTTCCCTCAAAATAACTCAATATACAGCCATTAATGTCTAAACCACCGGCAACAAAAGTGAGTACACCCCTAAGAGACTACACCCCTAAATGTCCAAATTGAGCACTGCTTGTCATTTTCCCTCCAAAATGTCATGTGACTCGTTAGTGTTACTAGGTCTCAGGTGTGCATAGGGAGCAGGTGCGTTCAATTTAGTAGTACAGCTCTCACACTCTCTCATACTGGTCACTGAAAGTTCCAACATGGCACCTCATGGCAAAGAACTCTCTGAGGATCTTAAAAGACGAATTGTTGCGCTACATGAAGATGGCCAAGGCTACAAGAAGATTGCCAACACCCTGAAACTGAGCTGCAGCACAGTGGCCAAGATCATCCAGCGTTTTAAAAGAGCAGGGTCCACTCAGAACAGACCTCGCGTTGGTCGTCCAAAGAAGCTGAGTGCACGTGCTCAGCGTCACATCCAACTGCTGTCTTTGAAAGATAGGCGCAGGAGTGCTGTCAGCATTGCTGCAGAGATTGAAAAGGTGGGGGGTCAGCCTGTCAGTGCTCAGACCATACGCCGCACACTACATCAAATTGGTCTGCATGGCCGTCACCCCAGAAGGAAGCCTCTTCTGAAGTCTCTACACAAGAAAGCCCGCAAACAGTTTGCTGAAGACATGTCAACAAAGGACATGGATTACTGGAACCATGTCCTATGGTCTGATGAGACCAAGATTAATTTGTTTGGTTCAGATGGTCTCGAGCATGTGTGGCGGCAATCAGGTGAGGAGTACAAAGATAAGTGTGTCATGCCTACAGTCAAGCATGGTGGTGGGAATGCCATGGTCTGGGGCTGCATGAGTGCAGCAGGTGTTGGGGAGTTACATTTCATTGAGGGACACATGAACTCCAATATGTACTGTGAAATACTGAAGCAGAGCATGATCCCCTCCCTCCGGAAACTGGGTCGCAGGGCAGTGTTCCAGCATGATAATGACCCCAAACACACCTCTAAGACGACCACTGCTTTATTGAAGAGGCTGAGGGTAAAGGTGATGGACTGGCCAAGCATGTCTCCAGACCTAAACCCAATAGAACATCTTTGGGGCATCCTCAAGCGGAAGGTGGAGGAGCGCAAAGTCTCGAATATCCGCCAGCTCCGTGATGTCGTCATGGAGGAGTGGAAAAGCATTCCAGTGGCAACCTGTGAAGCTCTGGTAAACTCCATGCCCAGGAGAGTTAAGGCAGTTCTGGGAAATAATGGTGGCCACACAAAATATTGACACTTCAGGAACTTTCACTAAGGGGTGTACTCACTTTTGTTGCCGGTGGTTTAGACATTAATGGCTGTATATTGAGTTATTTTGAGGGAAGAATAAATTTACACTGTTATATAAGCTGCACACAGACTACTTTTCATTGTGTCAAAGTTTCATTTTGTCAGTGTTGTCCCATGAAAAGATATACTTAAATATCTGCAGAAATGTGAGGGGTGTACTCACTTTTGTGATACACTGTATATATATATATATATATATATATATATATTTAAAGAAACTTTAGTGGCCTGCACAGTACAGAGCCCCAACCTCAACCTGAACTGAACATCTTTGGGATGAATGGGATCAATGATGAATGGTAATTATGAGCCAGACCTTCTCATCCTACTTTAGTGCCAGACCTCACAATTTCCCACAGACACATATAAAAATCCATAGTGTATGCCCATATCCAAGTTTAGGACAATAATGAAAAACTTTAAAGCAACCATAGCTGTAATGATCATGATAATGAATATGGGAGCTGTACCTTTTTCTCCAGCCGATCGATTAGCTTCTGCAGTCTGTTTATCTGAACCATCCACTGACTGTTGTCCTCATGCACACCTACAACCACAGATAAAGAAAATAATCTTTGTATTGTCTCATGTTATCTAATGCTTCAAACAGAATAAAAGTAACACAATACAAACATATAACATTAAGAAATAAACTCATATTCAACATTCAACATAATGCAAAGTTAAGTAAGGTAACGTGCAGTTGGACTGAGATACAGAGTTAGGATAATGTACAAAAATGATCACTACAAAACGGGTCGGGACACATGGCATTGCATAAGATGCAGATGGAGTACCAAAAGATTTTTTAAAAAAACATTAAAATGGAATTGTAGGCAGATAAATCTAACTTCATTTTAATTTGTGTTCTAGCATTCGATAATTGTATTAGGTTAGACTAATTCTTCCATTTTCAAGCACCTCATGGCCTTAAAAATAGCAACCATGTGAAATGAAACATGTACACATCCCTTTTTATGGTCTTTCTTTCAGGTTTGGTTATGATAAATTAAAAGCATAACTGGCTGAACACAGTGCACTGGAATGAAAAGCCCATGGGCCGGGGGTGAGGTTGCTTTAAAGGTTAAAAAGGGTCAGTGGCCAAACCCGCAAGAAACTCCTGTTGTAAGCAAACATCAGCATCTCCAAGGTCAAAAAAGCAAACTGATAATGCCACGAATGTCTCAGCTTTATAATTACATTTGGAATCATCTTGGGTGAAAAACTGTGAACTTTAGTTTGGACTGTACAATCCCTTTAAAGTTCAACACTAGTGACTGGGATCTGATCTGAAAAGTGAGCCAAATGAATGAATGTAACTATATCAGTATATACATTTTAAATATGTAAATATTTAAGTGAGCTGATCCAATAAATTGATGCAGAGATCTCCCATATAAATTGTCTGTGGATCCAAGCGATGTGGGTGGCTACGGTTTCCTTATGAGCACTGAAGCTAAAAATAAACACACCTGAATTGACGAGGCTGAGCAGCGGGTTGTTTGGAGACAAGCTGTTATTTCTTTGCAGTCTTCGACTGGATCGCCTTCCTGACCACTGAATCGACAACACCTCTGGCTTCACAGGAGCCTTTCTGTAAATCAGACCACAAATACACACAAATACACAATACACAAACATACACACAAAAACACACATGAATGCAAGCAGATCAATCAAAAATATCCATATACCATTCAATTAACACCACTGGCTGGAATACACACTAAACAGTGCACCAGCTCATTACAGGACATCACACACTCACCCATTCATTTACTCACTAACACCTAGGGTCAATTTACATCAGCCATCCCACCTTTTTACTGTTTTTGACAGGTGAGAATACATGGTTGGATCCCATGTCCATAAAACCCTTGAGCTATGCAACACCCAGTTTGCCTGCTGACCCATTGTGCTGATTGGCCTTCTCTATTAAATTAAGCTAATATAAACAGTCAAGCGTCAATAAACCCTTATGTGCACCTCCAGCCAGTGATTACTCAGGTACAGCTTAAAAATGACACACTTTTAATTTGGCATAATGGTTTTAGACACTAAGGGTATGTATTAGCATGTTCCATAAATGGTCAAATCGAAGCTACATTCTAATGCGCTCATTAACTAAAACATAATAGGGAAGATCAAAGGGTAAGATTCGTTGTTGCTCACTTTCTGATTAACTCTGTTACTGTATATTTGGTAGTATAGAAGTAAAAATGTAGACAAAAATGGACGCATTTTGTGAAACATAATTTGTAATTAAATAAGGAACACATTTGTTCAGCGTGGGATGGCACAGTGGTGCAGTAAATAGAGCTGTTGCTTCAGAGCATGAAGGACTTCGGTTCAAGCTACTAAAATTGCCCTAGGTGTGTGTGTGTGTGTGTGTGTGTGTGTGTGTGTGTGTGTGTGTGTGTGTATCTGCCCTATGATGAACTGGCGACCTGTTTAAGGTGTTTAATACCTAAAACAGACATTAAATAAATAAATCAGTGTGACATGCAATAACAATAATAGTCAGAAAGGGGCAAATTACTTATTCACACCACTGTAAATAGTCAATGAATAACATCATTATATAATGAAATAATTATACACTACTGTGCTGTACTGTCTAAATTCATCGAGTTATTAAAGAGATTATTTCTCATAAAATCCCACCAGAGAGCAATTTTTAGGCTTCACTTGACTGTGAATAATTCTGCCTCTATTTTTGGGTTTTTTCCTCATTAGAGTGTTTTTTAGCTCAGCTTTCAAAGGAAAATGGACGATAGCAGGTGTCAGGATTACGCCTCAGCTATTCCTCATTATCCTACACGACACTGTTATACAACACGGGTCCTGAGGGGAAACATCCCACAAGGTTAAAAATGTCTCATATCTGCACAGCACACACAATAATCATCAAGAGAGAAGGCAGTACAGTGGCCGTGCAGGTCTGTGATTGTGATAAGGACATGTTCTTCTAGTATTGCCTGAAGCCTTTTTCTTTCAGGATATTTCAGGATTTGCTACAGCTGAAAGATTATTTAATATTTCTTCCAATAAAGTACTATCTATGCTGGAATATTATGTGTATTATGCACCCAAAGTAGAAACCTGGGCACCTTTTTATGCCAAAAATAAAAAAAAGAAAATATAATAAGGACACTCAAAAATTATATGCAATTTTGTGCAGCTTCTATGAACACCTGCTCGCTTCTTAAAAACATAATACATTTGTTTTGGAATCGGAAAAAAGTAAACTGGTCTAATAAGGTCAATTCTTAATACTCCAATGAGCCAAAATTTTAGGACCATTTGCCTAATATGCTGTCAAATGCTGAGGACATAGACTTCATTAGACGGCTGAAAGAGTCCTGTAGAATCTGGTACCAGGACATTACTAGCAGGTCATTTGACTTCTGTACATTGCAAGGTGGATCATCATACAGTGCATCCTGCTGCCAGCTTTTCTATGGGTAAACAATACATACATGTCCGGCCATCCACAAGATCTTAGAGAAAACAGGATTCATCCGACCAATCAACCTTCTTCCTGTTACTATGTGTTAGGAGTTTTGTATGTTTGCAAGGGCGTCCATCTGGTACTTCGGTAAACATGCAGACGGTGGACTGGCTTTTCTAGAATGTTTTTTTGTGTAAGTAAGTGTATTAATTAGTAACCAAAATGAAGCATTAATAAAAATGTTGTAAGCAACACTTTGCAACTCCAGTAGAAAATCTTGATGAAAGTTCTTATTATAGTGTGTGTGTGTGTTTGTGTGTGTGTGTGTGTGTGTGTGTGTACGTCTAAGATGAAAGACATGTAGTCTCCATTCTCTCCTCTTTCATCCTACCGTGCCTGGCGGCTCCCCAACCACTTCAGACAGAATAGAGAATTACTGTTTCTATTTGCTTTGGCCGTCATCCATTTTAAACAAAACCCACAAAACCCAACCTCCAACACACAGCACACAGAGAACACATCAAATAGTCTTTAGCTACTGCCACTAAGAACTGTTAATTTTTACAAACATTGATTCCAATAGAGATGGAACAGGTTGATGCTGTTGGGTTTGAACATCTCACCTTTTATTCTGCAAATATACTCCTGGTCATTGTAGCTAATCACTTAATCTTTATTTATCTGGCAACAAAACACTTCAGAAGGCTCTATGTGTGTGATTTAAGATGTACAGCTTGCTTGACAGTGGACACATGTTCCAATAGATTTTCATTCAAGGCATATCTGGGGGTTTTTTTATAGATCTTTTATTTATCTGGCAACAAAACACTTCAGAAGGCTCTATGTGTGTGATTTAAGACGTACAGCTTGCTTGACAGTGGACACATGTTGACACATGTTGATACTGATACTGATACTGACTATAGAGCAATTTCCTTTCATAAAAAACCCACAATAAATATGATGTGACAATGTTTTAATAATTTAGTCACAGAAATCAAATAGTTGCAATCCCTATTTGGGAGACCAACGCCCGACAGAGTCTTAGTAAAATACTAATGAGTCCAAGACTGCAGCGGTAATGTGCATAATGAAGTGTACCTGTAGTGTAGCTGTACACAGAGCACTAGAGTCATGTAACTATGTGCTGTAGTGTATGTGCACGTCTATTTCTTGCCTCTCCTGCCGTGTCTGTTCGACCGTGGTCTCCACGGCACACTCCAGCGAGCTCTGCAGAGACTGCAGCTGGTTTGTTGTTTCCTTCAGCAGGAACCGAGTCACAAACTGCTCCAAGTGTGTAGCTTCCTGGTAGTCCTGCAGATCAGAAGAACAGAGATGAGAGTTTATAACTTCAACCTGCTGATTGCTGAATTATAGAGAAGGGCGAGAGCGCCCTGAGAGCAGCGCTCTCTCAGCGAGTTATTGCTTCAAGACTTCAAGAGAGGTTTATTGTCATTTCAGCTATATACAAGTACATATTGAAACGAAACAACATTCCTCCAGGTCCAAGGTGCAACATAGAACAAAAAGTGCAAGACAGTACAGTACAGTGCAGGTAGACAACATTACATTAATACGAGAATGCTTAAAATAAGTAAAGAAAGACGAGACTAGAGACAAGTGTTGGTTAGTACATGGTACTGAGTAAATAATGGTGAGGTAGATTATACACAAGTTGTGTTTATCAGTCAAGTTAAGTCAGACTCATTTATATAACGCTTCTTACTATGAACATTGTCTCAAATCAACTTTTCCCCTGCTGAGCAAGCCGAGGGCGACAGTGGCAAGGAAAAATCCCTTAAAAATTACAGGAAGAAACCTTGAGAGGAACCAGACTCAGCAGGAACCCAACCTTCTTGGGTGGCCTGGAGGAGTTCTTTATTTTTAATCCAGTCTTTGAGGAAGACCTGACATTATAAGTTCTGGACATTTTTGTTGCAACATGCCAGATCCCGTCCCATCTAATAGGGGCACGCCAGATTTTTGTTGCGCCCTGCCAGGTTCCCATCCCATCTAGTAGGGGCACGCCAGGTTTTCATCCCATCTGGTAGGGGCACTCCAGGTTCCCATCCCATCTTGTAGGAGCACACCAGGTTCCTGTCCCATCTAATAGAAGCAGCACCGTTGGTCCATGTCAGATTTATTTTACTATTGGATTTGTGGATGAAGCTGTGGGTTATTTAATATCCTCCCTGCATGAATACATTAAACAGTGTGTCCTTTAAATGAAGAGTAGAAAAGGAACTTGTAAGGACAGCCTTGACTGTGGGCAGTGTCTCCGTATTACAGCATTTTTAATTGATGAAAGGTCTGATGTTTATGGTTCATGGGTTTTATCTGACCATCTGAACTCATTTCTCTCCCAAATAAGGTAAAAACTTGGGTTTCCTATAAATATACCTAACAGTTTTAGCAGTATTCTAGCACTCCACATGGGTCTTAAACAAAAAAGAATAAAGCAAACCAAAAACTGACTTTTTTTAAGCCTACCAGAGACAATTGCTGACAGCAAGCCAAGCAAAATGAATCAGGATGAAATTAGCACCAACACCTGAGGACATGGATCTGAGCCCTTTCTGGATATTTTCACAGCAATGCGACTGTGGAGGTAGCAGGTGTGAACGCATCGAGGCCATGCGTCAGCTCCTTCAAATAAATAAATATGCCACGTCAAAACAATGTTAAATTCAAACAAACATTTGAGCCATGGAGACCTGCTCTTGATCAGTTTACAGTGGGATTTGCCTTTACTTGATATACAAAAACCTACTGGCATGTTTTTGGAAAAGGGAACTAAACCAGAGTACCCAAAGGAAACACATTTAAACACAAGAAGAGCGTGTCAAACTCCTCACTTCTGTGTTTCTTCTTCTTTGTACTTGTGGGATAGTGGGATTGCATCATGTGATTTCATACAGATATTGTTTAAAATGTAGTAGGGAGTGCATTTTAAAGTTACATCTACACAAAATGCTTTTTTTTAAATAATGCCATCTATGGTGGGTAGTTCTAAATGACCAAGTCTATGCAAGTACAGGATGGGCAGTGATGAACATTGTTAGATCCATGTTTACTTTGAATAACTGCATAATAGCCACTCTTACAGGAATAGGCACACCCTATGGCACAAACACTTGTTCCTATTGTTCCCACATTCCAGGATGATAATGTCAATTTACATACTGGTGAAAATATTTGGTGCTTTTTATGGTTTTCCCCCTCACTCAATTTAATCTAAAGTATGGAAAGCATTGTAGTGCTGCACCCAAAAATATGTGCAAATAGTGTTTATTAACATGCATATAACACTAATTCATATCTTCATAAAATAACCAACAGCCGCTCATTTATAATGCACTGTATTTCCCACTCAGATTGCATCCAGTACAAACAGTAAACATTTGAGTTCAAAGCAGATTGAATAGGGTTTGTACAGACAGAGACAAGAAGGTGACCTTTAAAAGACCAGCTGTGAGTCCCAGCATCCCAGACCAGCATGACACACCACGGCCATTTCAGTCAAATAGAAAAAAGAATCATATCCCCTGAGGTTCAACATTTCCAACAAAGCAGCTCCATGGAGAAAGAACTCCATGCTAAAGTAAAAAATGTGGACAATACCAGGCACAAATAAACAAACAGGTTTATAAAATGAATTCTATGCTTTTAACTACAGATTATTCCTGTTCCAGTCTGACAATTTTGTATCTCCAATTCACCTCACTTGCATGTCTTTGGACTGTGGGAGAAAACCAGAGCTTATGGAGTAAACCCACGCAGACACGGGGAGAACATGCAAACTCCATGCAGAAAGGACCCGGACCGCCCCACCTGGGGATCGAACCCAGGACCTTCTTGCTGTGAGGCGACATAGCTACCCACTTAGCCACCGTGCCGCCCCTATCGTTCATGTATGTGCATGGTACTCCATCCATACTGCAAAAAAGCATTTTCACACCTCACAGCTTAGACCACAGCTGTTTAAGGACCTCAGTGATCCAAGAGTCTGACTCATCTGCTGTTGTATTGCTGGTGTGGCTCTTTGTTCAGGAACATTTCCCTATTAATGCAAGATTCAATCAATACATCCCTGTAAAGATCTCCTATAATAACTTATAATTACTGAGAGAGAAATGTAGCCATGCCCTGCTGGCACATAGAAGGATATGAAGGCCTTTTTTCCTTGGCAGAGCTATGACTCATTTGGTCAATGAAGATCTTCTCACATCTCTTATCACACTCCAAACACAGGAAAAATTGCACTTGCTGCTGAGTGCATTTTCATAAAAAAAGATCAGGTCAATTTTGGTGAACAATGACTAAATTTTATTATTTGGAATCTCTGGGGCTGTTGTGGGGGGGGGGGGTTGTTTTAGGGGTTTTTGGTAATCCAATTACAGATACTGCAGTAGTTTGCCATCATTCCTCTCAGTGTGCGGCAGCTCATATTTTCTTGTTTCGACTCTAAATTCATTTTCCGCAGCATGGTGCTAAATATCAAGCCTCCAGCTAAAACAATAAACCAAAGTGTAACGGCACAAACATTCCCTGTATCCTATTAATTTTTAAAATCATGCACCAGGTTTTTATTTTCCTTTGTGTTTCTTGTGTTTCTGCCTGGCTTTGTATTGAGCTCTTTTTACCCCTTGTGATTTTCAACCTCATGTCAGCCAGTTATTGACTCAATATTATTAGAGTTGGATTGGTTTCATTAATTAAATCAGTGATTAATAAAAATAATGAACCTTTTTTAATGGCTAACTTACTTATGCTTAAAATATTTAATTAAATTCAATCAAATATATAATTTTACAACATATAAGCACTGGTAGATATGAAAATACTGTGATGCCTTTCTTGAAATCTTTCTTGACAGTAAAATTACAAAGCTGTCGTAACAAAATACAAACCTGTTATTAGTTAAAGAAAAAAGACTAATATAAGGATGCAAAAAACAATGCTGTATGGACAGGCGTGATAAGGTTGTTCCATCAGTGCCAAGTAAAGCAAAAATAAACCTGGAGATGTAGGTGTCAGAGTGGCATACAGAACAGTCGCCCAATATTTAAAGTGCCAATCAGGAATCCCGGAGCAGAGGAAGACAAATTGACTACACTAAATTGGGAGAAAATGGGAGAAAATGGGAGAAAATGCTTAAAAAATTGGTCATTTTAAAAGTGGTAAGGACAACAAATTACATGTTTAAAAAGGTTTAGGGCATAAAAGAAGAACTATCAGGAAAAAAATCTGATATTTTAAAAAGCAATTATTGTTTTTAAAATAGTAGTAGGCAACAAGTGAAACATTACTATGTGTGCTGAAGATGTGAGGACAAAAGCAGGCATTACAGAAAATGAAAATGGTGCAAACCATCACTGTGTCCCAGTTTTTCCAGCCTAAATTACACTCGAGAAGTCAAAGTGCTCTACAAGCATGCATCTGAGCTTCTGAGGACCTGTTTAAGATGCTAACAGTGGTCCTCTTGAATCCTGAGATTTGAACCCACAGCATTTCAATGAATAGCAAAGAAAATGAGGCAGTTTCAAGTAGTCATTAGGCTACTAGAATGAGGGAAAAATCTGGAAAATCACTCACCTTCTTGGTTTTGTCCATAGCCTTTAAAATAGAGACATTCAAGTCTTCTAAAGCAGCAAGAACATTTTCATATTCTCCAAGATGTTGTGAGAAGTATTCTGCCAATAACACAGAGATGGAATTCAAACCCCAGTCTCTTGTTTACCCTTCTCCTTGAATTATTAAAGACAAATCCAACACGCTGAAGGCAAACTGTTATCAAATAAATAGATACATATAAACAAACAGTAAATAATTAAGTAAATCAATAAATCATGTCCTTACCACACAGCTCATCTGTGTCCACATTGCTGAAAGAAAAGGATTTAACAGCATACCGTTAATAATCACATATTTAACCAATATTAATTATTGGGGTGATTTTTAATGCCTCTGTTATTCTGTTGGGGTGATTTTTAATGCCTCTGTTCTTCTGTTGGGGTGATTTTCAATGGCTCTGTTATTCTGTTTGGGTGATTTTTAATGCCTCTGTTATTCTGTTTGGGTGATTTTTAATGCCTCTGTTATTCTGTTATGGTGATTTTCAATGGTTCTGTTATTCTGTTATGGTGATTTTCAATGGCTCTGTTATTCTGTTTGGGTGATTTTTAATGCCTCTGTTATTCTGTTGGGGTGATTTTCAATGCCTCTGTTATTCTGTTATGGTGATTTTCAATGGTTCTGTTATTCTGTTATGGTGATTTTCAATGGTTCTGTTATTCTGTTCGGGTAATTTTCCTGACTTGATTTGGGTCACAAATTAAAACAAAGTTATTCTGACTGATCACCTGATTAATGTGACTGAACATTTCTGTCCTTATGGGAGTGGTCTCATCCAAGATGCCAATGCCTTTACCAAGAGGGCAAGAGAAGTTACTGAATGAATTGAAAGGTTCATGAATGAAGTAAATTAAAATGCATATTTTTGCATAATTTGGACAGATGTGTTAGACAGAATCATTTAAAACTAACTGATGAGACTTGCTGTTTATTGGGTCTAACACCTTACTAAGACCATAACCTATGTTGAGTTCTTTAGTCTTTGCCACCCGTTTGTATTATGACTGTTTCAGGTGGAAGACAAATAAATAAAAGATCAAGCAAATACCCAAAACTGAAAAATACCCAAAATAATTATTTCTTTATTTCTTGCCTGCGATCCACATCAAAGATTTTCACCCACCACTCACGACTAGAGCAAAATGAGGCAAATTCCCATCTAACCTCTGCTACAAGGTGCCTGCAAATTAGTCAGGGAGTCGCTGCTATGGAAACCAGGATGCCGCCAATGATTAGAAATTCGATGACATTAAGATGTAAGTTAATGTAAGATTAACATATATTAACATGTTAACTCACTCATAACTCAGTGGGAAGGATTTATTCAAACAATTTCATCTGCACCATACAGATTAATGCCTTAGAATAAAATTGCAATAATCAGTGCACCATGCATCTGCTTAAATACTGCATAAACCTTCGTAGGAGCTTAATAGGGTTGTTGTTCTTTTTTTAAACAAAAATATGTATAATATTATAAATACTATACATTTTAAACCCACAAATCCAAATAAGCTGGTAGTTAACATACAATAAAACAGTCATGTTTGACTATTTTAGTATAAGAAAATGCTGTGTAATGCCAGAGCATTAAATATTATTCTAATTATTGTTAATAATTAATCATTTATTTAAAACATTTTGCAAAAAGAGAAAGCTGTAGCAATGATATTATTGCATCAGTATAAACCAGTTCCTGAAAGTTCCTTTTCACTAATAAATCATGTGTTTTGAGTCCAGTTACAAACACGATGCTTTTGTTGCAAATGGTTTGAGGACAAATGATAGTTTTTGGAACGTTTTTGGAAATCAAATAGTCTTTTCTCCCAATGTAGTTCCAATTACTTGTTTGTACCCTTTCTTAACTACTGCAGACCCCTGCCCCTGGGACGTCCAACCAGCGCATAGTAAGGTGTCCATATATTTTAAGGATAAGTGCAACATTGTAGTAGCTGTTGGAAAAGAGAAAAGTAAGCAGGAAACTCTGCACAATCACACTGACATGACCTTCTCTGCCATAGCTGATATATCAGGTTTAAAATCCACATCATACCCCAAGGACTTATTCACAGCAGAGTCTCTGTTCATGCTTTTTGCAACCATACACAAGGCTATTAATGGAGCATAAACCCAAAACATGAAAGCTCTCCATCAGCCATCAGATCCTATAACGTCAGAAGCACTTTCCTTACACAGAACTTAAAATCGAAAGACTCAAAACATTTCAACTGTATCCTTCGTCCTGTTTGGGGTAACAAGGGATCTTACACTGCCCAAAAAACAGAATAGGGCGCCAATCCATTGCAGGGCACCACTTACCCATCTAGTCAGTGATTGTATACCAGCAAAGTTCATCTGTGTGGTAGGTGTAGCTCCTAAAATAATCAATGACTGTACATACCAGATAGGTGTACCTAATAAAGTGCCCTGTCTGTGCTCTGCTTCATCTTTCGTACTTACTCTGTATTATGAGTATCGATCTTATGGAAGAGCTCCTTCAGTTCGTCCCCTGTCAGAACTCCATCTGAAAAGTACGCTTTAAACTCCTCAAACGACAGCTTACCATCATCTGTAACAGTAAACACAATGATTCATTGTTTATTATTCCTTTATTAATAATAAATGATGCAGATTTATAGCTGTGACAGTGTGAAAGTGGATTCGTTTCTGAGTGGGGACAGTTCATAAATCTGTAGTCACAGAGATGTTCCTCTGTAACAGTAAATCAATAGTCTGTGACTTGCGTTGACTCTGTGCCCTCAGGTTTGTCTTCACATGGTGACATACGTAATACCAGATGTGAGTCACACCAGCACTCAGAATAGACCGAACACGCAAACAACATTCATGCACCACATCCATGGATTCTTTTTATTCTCACTTACTATTTTATGATTTTACATTTTTCTTTTCAACTTTTTTGATTTGTTAATTTCTTAATTATTACTAAGATCTTCATTCTGTCTGGGGTCACAGTACATCCAGAGCCACCAAATAACAACACCAAATAAGGCAGGATATCTGTAAGAAAACCCTATTGGGGGCAGGGAGAACATACACAACTTAATTCATTAATTTTATCGAATAAATAAACAAAGGTATCCAAAACTCAGGTAAGTGTAATGTTATGACCTCCTGAACTTAATAACTGATTGTACCATCTCTGGTTGCAACACCTAAACTAAGCTTAAGCTTCTGTATTTTTTATTATACTGTACATTGTTTTAACAATATTTTAATTCATTTATTAATTTTTTCTAACTGCTTTAATCTGTTTAGGGTCACAGTGGATCCTCACACACTGCCTGAAAACACTGAAAACCCAAACCCACACAGACACAAAACAGGAGACAATTATCAGACCCAAGTCTCCAAAAACTCTCTTGTGTTGTTTGTCTCCTGTAACAAGTCAGTGATTATTCTGATTCAGACAGAGCACAATCAATTCGAAGACATATTTAAGGTGATGTAGTATTCTCAATTCAGTCATACAAAAAAATGAAAACACAACAGAACTGATTTCTTATAAATCTAGAAACATGATGGCATTTGTTTAGTGCCAAACTCCACATCTGAATTATTGAATGATATTAAATTTGGTATGGATGGTCCAGAGTGTTTCCATGACAACCGGGCAACAGTATTGAGGGTGATGGTCTATTTGGAGCCACTAAATCTGCATACAACACATATACGCACTAAATGGTCAGATGAATGTGGAACCCCGATAAGCTTGTTGAACACCTCATTCCAAAACCATAACCATTAGTATAAAGTATTCCACTCTTATGGAAAGGTTTTTTAGGCATATCTGTGGAAATTGAGCCCATCCATCAAGAGAGCATTTGTAGAGGTCAAGCACTTTTAAACATGAGTACTTGGCTTTCAACTGAGCTCTGATTCATCCAAAATGTGTTTAATAGGTTTAACCGGAGTTCCTACATATCAAACAAAACTTACCAAATTTCTCTTTATTATGGCATGGTTTTGAGCACAAGAGCTTTGTCATGCTGGGACAAGAGACGGCAATCACCAAGCCTTTCACCTTGATGGTGTGGTTTAGTATATTTGACCTAAACTCAGTAATTAGGGGGACAGCCACAAACTCTTGATTATCAGCACATGCATACATAAATAAATAATAGCAATTACAGACTTACCATTTTTATCAGCTCTTCTCAAGATCTGCATAAGAAAAAAAAAGTCAGTAAGAAACAAACTTGACAGGGAAAATGAATAGTTTTACCTGTACTGGTGAAACCTGTTAAACTGTACAGTACCTGGTGGTGCTCTGATCATAGGAAGTTTTGCATGTTTTCCCCTTTTCAGTGTCTCATGTTTCCTTACACATCCCAAAAGTCTAAAGTGGGTAAATGAATGTGTAAGAGTGCAATGCCCTGCAATGGATGTCCAGGTCCAGGGTTTGTTTTTGCCTTTCTCCCAGTGTTTCTGGGAGAACCCTTACCCACGGTGACCCTTACATGAAAAAAAGGCCAGTGGAAAAGAATTTAAAGGATTAAAATTGACTAAAATGTGTTATTCAATGTGTTTACAATTACAGTGGCTATATAAGACTGTACTAAGAGTTAATACAAATATTACTTAATTAAATAATTTCACAAATCAGCAAAAACTCAAACAGCAAAACAATTCAAGCAGCATTTTAGCCAGTAAAAAAGGTTTCTATTATAATAACAACATTAAAGATTCCCATCCAGCAAACCTATAATTAATCTTTCCTGATTAAAAACGATACATCGGTTGAACTTACGTCCAAGAATATGGACATCCCTTTCTTTAACTCCACAGGAGAGCCGGTTTCATCTGAAAGTGACTGCAGTTCTTCAGAGCAATCCATTTTCATTTACCGCTTTGATAAAATGAATAATAAGGTCCTATAATAAACACCAGCACAGTTACGCGCAGACGCACCAACCTGCGGCTCTGAGAACAGGTTGATGCTGTGCGCGTTCCCGACCGACAGAGGATGCGCGCTCCAGTACGCAATACTTCAGCCTATTGATTGGGTGCATGGTGCTTTAAACGTGGGTGTCCATAATTATCTTTTCTGCAACGTTCCAGTCTGCCTATAACCATGAATACTGGTTATTAATTTGGATTCAGTCAGGTTAAGAACGGAGTAAAAGTGCATGTTTTTGTTTAATTTCATGTAATGAAATAAATGGAACAGAGAGTTTGTGGCGTGTTACTACCCATCTTCAATTACTGTATCAATATCAAGACCCAAATATCACAATTTCTAGCACCAACCCACAGCATATATGTATGTGACTGTAACCTTTCACTGCAGGTTCGTATGAAATAGTAACACTGATGTTCTGTGTCCAACCTAAATGTAAGATGTTTGGTAATTTGGTAAAATAAGTGCATAATGTGTTAGCACTACCTATTTACAATTTAATACATATTTGCCTTATGCATGAACTTATTGTTTATTTTATTTTCAGTAATGTATCATTATTGAAATGGAATATTAAAAACAATAAAGTAGGCCGTTTGATATTGCAGGTGAGTAAATTCCAGCAGTGGAATCTCATATGGAATTCCATTGACCCTCTGGTGCAATAAATCTTCACTGTGTTTTGTTCTATGGAGTGCACTGTAAAAGTAAAGAGATGAGGATTAAGGGCTGTTTTACAAAGAAACTGAGCTTTAAACCAACATAAATAAATAAATGGGTTTGTGAACACACTCTGTGGTGGAAGTGTTGATCCCAGTTCATGGCAGTAGGTACATAGCTACAAGCTCATTGAATGCTGTACTTCCTGACATTTAAAGCAAATTGCAATTTAAAAGCTATTTCGTACTGAAATAACAAATTAACAAATAACAAACATCAACTTTTTTTTAAATCTATTTTTCCCCACTTTCTTCCGCCAATTTTTCTTCCCTATTCTAGTCGTGTCCAATTACCCTGATTGCGTCCTCTATACTGGTTCGACCCTTCACCGCCGACTGAGGACGCCTCTCAACTGACTTGCGCCCCCTCCGGTACGCAATCAGTACAGACTGCATTTTTCACCTGCACGAGTCGAGTTCATACACTAATGGACGTTGTGTACGGAGGGTCACACCCTCATCAGCATTATTCCTCAGCCCTGTGCAGGCGCCATCAGTCAGCCAGCAGGGGCCGCAGTTGCACCAGTTATCAGGACCTATGATCCGACTCTCTACCCTCTAACCCTGAACAACAGCCAATCGTTGTTTATGCTGCCGCCCAACCCAGTCGGAGAGGTAGAGTCGAGATTCAATGCGATGCATTCAGAACCCTAACTCTGGTGCACTAGCGTACTTTACTGCTGCGCCACCTGAGCGGCAAACATCAACTTTAACAGACCTATAAAAAAAAAGGCATGAATTCCAAATTGTTCAATATGTTTTTAATATGTCGAATGTTTAATATACTTATCGCGGCATATAAGTAAATAAATGTCAGTTCCCAGTATTTGCTGTCATTAAAAAGACAAAGAGAGAAAAAAAACATCTGGGTCATTTACTAGTATACATACCATACTTGGAATGTGTCTGTAGTTCCAGTCAGCAGGGGCAGAAATTACAAATGGTTCAGCACTTCCACCTTGTGGTAAACACAAGTACATAGAAGAATTTTTATTGTTATTATTTGCACTGTTTATATTATTATTTTATTCTATTTTATATTTTTGCACCTGTAATTATTTACTTATTGTTATTTTTATTATTTCTCTGTAACTGAGCTTTGGCAATACGAATGTCCTATTTTGTCATGCCAATAAAGCTTCTTTTGAGTTTGAGAAGAATGTGGAAAGGATGTTGTGCATAAAATCCACACTCTGTTATTGTGAATAATATTATCATTCTCAGTTGATCATTATAAACAGCTGTAACGCCACCATGCTAGATGTTTTCCATGTAGTGTGGTTGTCGCACAGCTTTAGGTTCATGAAAACATGGGTGTTAAATCTCGTCGCTGGTCAATCGGTCAATGTTTATTTTAGTTATTTATTAGGATTTTAACGTCATGTGTTCATACCTGTCAAGTCTCCTGTTTTGGCCGGGAAACTACCGTATTTTACCCCTCTTTCCCGCCGTCCTCCCGTATTAGTGTTTTCCCGTACATTTCCCGTATTATATTATAATTTTAAAAAACATTCCTGTGCCTCTCCAAACTGCAATGTCACTAACCTCGCGAGAACTGCCACCCGGACAGCGGGAACAAACCTGGAACAGGGAGAGATGGATGGATGCAAGGAGAGAGAGGGCATTCCTGCCAAAAAAGTAAAGACTGCATGTAAATATCTAGAGAAATGGGACATCGAATTTACCTTTCTAAAGAGGAGCAGGATGGGGCAGAGTTATGCATTCTGTAAGGTTTGTAACTGTGTTTTCATTTAGGCTGTATTATAAGAATTACATATGTAGGAATGTCCACAGCATTTCAGTGTCAACAAAGGTAGGCCTATCAGATTCGGATCATCTAATTGTAGTTTGTACGTGGTTCACAGGTGGTTATTTTAGATTTCTTGTAAACCTGTCTTAAAATGTAAGGGATACTGAACCTCGGTTGGGCTGGTGGGACGGCTCGAAGCGCGCGGCGGAAAATTTCCCTTATTTTTAAATCCCAAACTTGACAGGTATGTGTGTTACACACCTTGGTTACACTCAGGACAGAAGCGGTAGTTACTGCTTACACAATGTTAATCAGGTCACACAGTCATGGACGATTTTGTATCTCAAAGCCGTAGCCTAGGGTACTAGACTAGTAGTCAAAAGGTTACTGGTTCAAGCCTCACCACTGCCAGGTTGCTGCTGTTGGGCCCTTGAGCAAGGCCCTTAACCCTCAATTGCTCAGATTGTATACTGTACTGTAAGGACTGTGGGAGAAAACCCACGCAGACACTGGGAGAACATGCAAACTCCACACAGACCCAGACCCAAGGACCCAGACCGCCCCACCTAGGGATCGAACCCAGGACCTTCTTGCTGTGATGTGACAGCGCGAGCCACCGAGCCGCCCCAGTTCAAAGTTTAATATCCCTTTGAAGTCTGTTCTCGCGATATCATTGGGTCACGTGTGATCAGCTGTAGAGAGATCTGACCACGTGGTGGCGGTGCGTGGCATTGTGGGACACAAACACTGATACATTGGCGTGTACAGTGTGTTCAGTGTGCGGCTGCAGGACTGATGTGATCTGATTCAGACTGAACAGTGTTTGTTTATCAGATTTCCCGGCGGTACTGACTGGTCCTCGGATCACCGGTCAGCACAAACACGAGCTGCTGGACTGTCTGAGTAATGGTGACAGCAGTGGGACTTTGGACCTGATCCTGAAGCCTGGTTCTCATCTCTGTATTACACTGATCTGTGATTTCTGATCCGACTGAGCGTGTAAAGTTTGATGGGTTGATCTAATCTGCTGGGTTGGATCAGGGATCTAGGAGTTTGTGTTTGCGTGGACAAGCCTGCGTGTATGTGTGGATCTTTTTTTTTTTAACACGATCGACGTGGAGAGGACAGAAAGAGCGCCTGTTATGGCGTTTATTATTGAACCTCAGTCAAAGTCCTTGAAGTTGGAATGAATCAGATCTGGCTCCTGCATGGGACATCAAAACTGGACCATTCTCCCATCAACAAAACTGCTTTTCTGGATCGCCATTACACACCCTGCTTTTTATGTTGCTCTATATACACTATATTTTGTAAGATTGGATTGTGTTCCACGTTGGTGAGCTCACTGCTGATAATGAAGATCTGTAGATGAAGGACAATAGTTTTTAACTTGTTGTTTGAGGAACCATTCTCTAAAAGCTTTTATGTAAAACCAAACAAGGTTCTAACACTTCGACATGGTGAGCACTTTACATCCATTTAAAGGTTCACAATGTTTTCACCTTGAATTGCAGAGGAACTCTAGAGGAACCTGATATCTAGAGTATCTGGCGCACCACGCTTTTCTGGAAAAGAATAATTTTTGATTTGTGAAAAAGTGACAAAGAACCAAACTGGATGTAAATAGCACACAATTTTTTTTACAGTTTAACACGTTCCACCTGGCTACTCTAAAGTGAAATTTTAATTTCAGTTTGACATAAAACCAACCTATTGGAGTACCTTTATATCTTCTAGTGAGGCTTTTAGTGGAAATGGTTGCACCTAAAACCAGATAAAACCCTTCGGATAGAGTACTGCAACCCTGTTTTAGTCATGTTAAGTTTTTGATTTTGAAACAGGAATCTGATTAAACCAGTTTAAAGCAAAATCAACTAAGCCATTGAGCACCACTGTTAAATATACCTGGTAACACACCAAATTAGTGAGCAAGTTAAGCCTGAAGGACCAATGAAGTTTCCAGGTGAGAGCCTATAAGATAAAACTATTTTTCTAAGCTTATGATTTACGGCATTGTTTCTGATGTGCTTTATTTTTTATAATGAGAATCAAATTAAGATACATATAAATAAAGGATGATTGGTGAACCCTTGAGATACCGTTTAAAGGGTAACATTTTCAGACCACATTCGCCATCAAATTTGTTCTGTCTCAAATTAGATTTTTTGGTTTATTTATTGGGGAACTGTTAAATGTTTTAAGTAGTATTACAGAACACCATTATACAAACTCAGTCTGTCTTCAGGTTTAAATTATTCTTCTATTAACAGATAACCATCTAATAAACTCTTAAAGAAGAGCCAGAAGAGTGTAGCATCTCTTTTATTCATAATAATTGAAGATGAATTATGATTCGTACTCCAGATTGAAACAAAAAACAGTAAAGGGTTACTAATCTTGCTCCACAAACGGTGACTGGGAACCTTGTTAAAAGTTAACATCTTTGACTCTTAAAACTGTTATCATGTGGGGCCTGGCAACAGCTACTCTGCAGGTCCTTCTCAAATCGGTGAAGCATGCTGCAGGTAAAGGGCAGATCCAGTTAAACCGGTGGCTTCAGCGAGCACCAGACTCTACAGACGGTGATAAAATCGACTTACTAATCTGCAGCACGTTTGACGAGCGAGTCGGTGCCTCCAGAACAGAAATGGACCCTGCATGCACTGGTGAACCCATGACACCCTTCTCCACAGACTTCAGGAATCCATGCTGCATCACAACTTGTTGCTTCAAAGCTGCACTACTGGCATGTCTCCTGACAGCGGTTTGCTTCTCATCAGTCTCGCTCATCCGTCAGTACCTGAAAGAGGCACTTCTCTGGGTTGAGAGCCTGGACGGACTGATGGGTGGAATGCTCTTTATCGTGGGCCTGATCACCGTTTCTTTTCCCTGCGGCTGGGGGTACATGGTGCTGAACGTGGCTGCCGGATACCTGTATGGTTTCGTGCCTGGTGTGGGACTCGTGATGGTGGGCGTACTGATCGGGACTTTGGTGGCACACTTGGCGTGCAGGCGAGTGCTCTCTGGGTGGGTGCTAAGCCGAGTGGGAAACAGCGAGCAGTTGAGCGCCGTCATCAGAGTGGTGGAAGGAGGCAGCGGGCTGAAGGTGGTGGCGTTAGCCAGACTTACGCCAATTCCATTCGGCCTCCAGAATGCGGTGTTTTCGGTGAGTGATATTCGGTGGCTTTTTAAATGTTTGGTGGCCTCCGTGCCCAATCAAATACTTGTTAGACTACTCACTATTTTATAAAGACATTGCTGTCCCATTTTACTTCACTGTTTCTGTTTTCTTTCCATGTGTCTACTTTTCCTTTGTCCATGTTGCAATAGAGCCTCTTAACCCAAAGCAATTTGTCTCTCACATTCCTCTTGGATGGTGTTTAAATTACAACTGAAAACCCATACCCATTATTTCGAGGCGTCTGGTAAAAGCTTGGTTTTCCCCTCCAATCTTGGAGAGACTAATGTTTAATGTAGTAGACTTGCAGTGGATTTGGAAAGGTTTCAGATGTCTTGTTGCTTAAGTACTTTTCAAAATCACTATATTTATTATTTCACAGAGACGTTACCAGCTGTAGTCAATCATAACCACCAGTACGGATTTAGAAGGCCATGCTGCAAAGTTGAGTGACTTTGAAGCACAAGTTTTCCAGTCATTAAGGCACAAAAACACAGGCACACATGCAGAAATGTTTGAGTAAATGTTTACATCGCTATTTATTAATGTTTAGTTGTGTATCACATTCATATTTACTTAAGTAATTCAGTGTTTTCCAAACCGGTCCTGACACTCATTATCTGCTCTCTAATGGCATGCTAATTATACAGTTAGTAGGTGTTGGTGTGTCAGAGCCAAGACACACTATCTGCCTAATTGTTTGGAATTTTTTTAGCAGAAGTCACGTTCGTACACAAGTATTGGTTTTAATTGCTGAGGAGACGCAACGAATTAAAACGAATTAAAATGAAACACTGTGAGTCTTACAGAGATATCGGTGGATTAATCTGGATTATCATTAATCTGTGTCCTTAAGTCTTTACTAAAGTCTCGAGTTATCATTGTGTCATCAATGTGGTTCAGATAAGATAAAGGGCCCAAACTGGTGCTCAGTAATTTTACTCCCAGAGGTGATGCATCGCCTGTATTTATTCATTTTTAATTATCTGACACCCGAGACAAAAGTGCAACGATTCAGAATCAGCAAGGTAAAGTAAAGTAAAGTGCAGAGATGTGCAGTCAAACACAAGTCAAGTGCACGAGTCTGCAAAACCTGATGTGAAAAATGATCTGTCCACTAACATTACTGACAAAACAACTGTAACATTTTGACTTGAAAAGTCCCATGTCGTATGCAACGTCTTTGGACATGCTTGTTTAATTTCCATGTTTTGGGAATGTTTCTTATAACTTAAAAATAGCATCTTAATATGTATTGCTTTTGTTTTCCACCTTTAATTACTTAAGTATGGCCATCCCTGACCTTTGACCTAAACGTCTTCAAAAAGCTGAAGACAAGAGTCCATAAAAGAGGATCTTGAAGCTTGAAGGACTTCGTATTAGGGAAGATTCTGTTTTGAGAACCATATTTAGAACTATAGGGAAAGGCTCAGTGATGTTATGTTGGAAGGTTTTTTAAAAAGTATGATTTAAAAGAATAATTGGATTATTTATATATATATAATATATATATATATATAAATATATAAATATATATAAAATGTACAGTCAATAAAAGGTTAGGTGAGCTTTTGTGGCTTAATAGTAGGAGCAACGTCACTGTCATTAAAAGGTTAGATTAGGTTAGATCTCGTTGTTCCATTTTAGTTTGCAAGTGTACCAAACATTTCATAGCTCACTTGATGTTTGGAATTTAATAGTTTCTGCTTCTAGTGTTTATCAGTGTCTGGAGCTCTAACAGATGTACTACACAAAGAGGTTTGAGGAACTGGTCGAGCAGCTTTGCTGGCTTTTTTTTTTTTAACGTATTTACTCAGCTGTTGTGACACATTTGTACTAATAAATATGAACAAAATGTATGTATTTTTAAACATAAGGAGTGGGTCTGGTTCCACTGGGAAACACTGGGTGCAAGGCAGGAACACCCTGGACTTAGCCAGCCTTAATTTTGGCAGTGGGTGGCTCAGTTAAAATGGGAAAGTTCATGGTTCCAGTGCATTCCAAAACTGTTCAGTGGGGCTGAGGTCAGGACTCTGTGCAGGACACTGGAGTTTCTTTAAACCGAGCTTTTCTTCATGGCTTTAAAGAGCTTGTTTTGTGCACAGGAACAGGAAATGGCCTTCCATAAGTTGGAAGCATATAATTAATTGCTTTACATAATTGATTTATTAAACCTGTTTGCAAATGTTGATGCTGAAACACATACATTGAATAATCAGAAGGGGTGTCCTAATACTTTTATCCATACAGTGTAGCTGTGTTTTAGGAGGGAGTTAGAGGAGGGTTTTCTTATAAAGACTTTTATTGTTGAGAACTTGACGTTGAATAGTAACAGTTACTGCACCACACCAACACTGCTGGCTGTTTTACAGAATCTGTTGTAGTTGGTGTTGTATTCGTGACAGGCAGTGGAACCACCAGACAGCAAAGTATCTGAATCTTACATGCCAGACATTGTTACTGTGAGTGTGAAGTGATGAACTGCTGATCTGATTTGCTTGGCACACAAGTTTCTGTAAAAAAAAACATGAAGCCTATTGTAAATTAAACACCTATCAGGTGTCCATTACCTTAAGTTGGGTGTGAAAAACAGTTTTGTGGTCCTTGTGGTTTTACCCTGCTGCTCACCACCCAAGTGTATAATGCGCTAGTGTCCGGCTCATCCAGGAATTGCGTTGCATCTGCTCCTCAGTAAGCACTTTCTGTTGACGTCTACATTTCAGTGTGTTCTGCATGTTCTGCTGAAACTGAGTACACTGCATTATGTTTGTAACCCAACACAATAAGCACTGCACACTAGACTTTCTGAAGGGTACTGTACATCCATCAGTCAGTCCGATCAGTCAGGCTTTGTTCAATAAAAATTTAACCAGAATATTCCACCTTAAAAGTTTTTAGACTGGATATATTTATGGCATGTGTAAAGCTGGAAGAACTCTAGCATTGAGCATCAAATAAGCTGTGATGAAAATGCAATGTTGGTGTCCAAAAATTGTCCATATTGTGAGCTAAAATCATTTTTAAATCAGTCAAAATACCATCTATAATAATTCAGCTCTACATTCAAGAAAAAAATAAATACATTTGTTTTTTTTTACTCATGAGTGCTTTCTAATGCATTCATGACCTTTCGCCAAAGTTACAAAGTCCATGTTTTACTGCCGCTTGGTTAGCTGGCTAATGTTGCATAAAATCCCCCCTCCTACCTCGAAGGTTATTTCCATCTTCTCAGATTTTATTTGCAACACTTTCTTTTATGGTCTCAAATCAGATACATATTCACTAAACTTGGACATAATTTGGTGTCGCTGATCTCTTGGAGGGTTGTACATTTTAGGATTTAAATGAAAAGATTTTGCATCTGTACTTTTTCAGTTAATAAAAACCTATTAATTTACTGTTGGTTTTCTGTAAGTGTAACAGAACCTGCTAAGATTTATACTGTGGGCAAAATTAAGTAAACACCTGACCATGAGCTGCTTTGACATCCCATTTCAAAACCATGGACATTAGGCTAAAACTGCACCCACATTCTAAGAAGACACTAAAGAGAAATCTCTGTGTGAATTTGTCCCCGTTCAGTCAAAGAACATTTGTGAGGTCAGGTTCTCAGGTTGAATAAGATGGACTGGCTTGCAAATAACATTAAGATTCATCCAAATAAGGGGTTTAGTGGGGTTGGTATCAGGGAACTGTGCACGTCACTGGAGTTTCTTCACACGAAACCGTCTCTTTATTGGTTGGTTGATTGATTGCTTTATTGATCCATGAAAGAAAATTGCAAGGTCAATTTACAAAAGCATCACACAAAAACATAAAGAAATGTAATGTAAAGAATATAAGAACATATAATAGAAAAAAACCAAAGGGGTAAGCCTAAAAGGTGCAGTTTATGGGTCTTGCATATTATTGATATTATACACGTGTTACAGGTATGGGTGTTGCTGAAACATCTACACCTAATAATTAGAAGCGGTGTCCTCGTGCTTTCATGGATTATATACAGCAATATTATTATGGTGGTTTAGTTGTAAAATATTGTTTTGCTATGTGACTTGATCTCCTAATTTCTGGTTAGGGGAATAATTGACTACAGCTGGTGACTTATGTGTCCATATACTTAAGGCCGTGTTGAGTGAACCCAGTGCAAAGTACGTGGAGCATTGGTCTCCTTGACAAGGTCAGAAATAAAACCTACAATTCCTTTGTTACAGCTAAGCATATGCCAACACAAAGGCAGCAGTAGTAGGGCAGTGGTGGCTAAAGAGTGCTGTACTAGTAGTTAGGTCACTGGTTCAAGCCCCACCCAACTACAGCCAAGTTAACATTATTGGGCCCTTAAGCAAGACATGTCAAAGCCTCGATACTAACATACTTTAAACCATGCACAAGTAGTAGTGACTATTCATGCTTCACCAGTTATTGTGGAAGATGTTACCACAGAATTTCAACTTTTCCTTCACTGTATGTCACTTAAAATGTTAGAGCAGCTTGTTTGTTTATAGTCCATCACCCTGTATTATGTGGATTTTCTCTGTACCTGATTGTTCCTGTGAATTTATTGAAATGTTAAAGAAATTAATCATCAAGGGAAAAGAAAACTGCAGTGCAGGTGTATTTTAAACAGTCAAGTGTAGGATTTTCCATACGCGACTGTGATCAGTTGAAGGTCATTGCTGGTGCTTACTGTTTTGCTGTTTCCTCTGTTTTCAGATCACAAACGTGTCCTTGCCGGATTATCTAGTAGCCTCATCAGTGGGCCTGCTGCCCACTCAGCTTCTCAACTCCTACCTGGGCACCACGCTGCGCACCATGGAGGACGTTATAGCCGAGCAGAGCATCAGTGGATACTTTATTTTCAGTTTTCAAGTAAGTTGTTGTGTGCATTTCCAATGTCGTTGTCAATACCAGTTTAGAATTTCCTGCTTGCACCACCCCCATGCTGGCCAGGCTTGCCCAGGCTAGCATCTGCCCCTTCTGAAACATGTGAAGTTGCGAGCCTCCTCTTTATACCATCTAGCAATGGGTTCCTACATAGAGACTCTGTAGGAATGCCTTAATCAGGCCGTCTTAGTCTGACTAGCCTGTTTTTTATTTCCTTTACTGACCTGAGTGCTTGATTGCAGTCGCCTGATGCTTGCTTTCACAAAGGCTGGAGAGTCACACTGTGCCCACTGTATTTCTCCACTACTCTTGAGGTAACATAAAACAGTAAGATGAACATCATCACAGTGAGCAAAACCAGTTCAGCATCAGAATGTAGATTTTAAATAGACTCCATTACTGAACAGATCATTAAAAGTGCTAGCGTAACGTGCTAATTATAGTTATTACAGACGCATTCAGTATTGAAAGCTCTTCCCAACAACTTTAGTGTTGATCTTATTAGCATTACATACAGTGTATCACAAAAGTGAGTACACCCCTCACATTTCTGCAAATATTTCATTATATCTTTTCATGGGACAACACTATAGACATGAAACTTGGATATAACTTAGAGTAGTCAGTGTACAACTTGTATAGCAGTGTAGATTTACTGTCTTCTGAAAATAACTCAACACACAGCCATTAATGTCTAAATAGCTGGCAACATAAGTGAGTACACCCCACAGTGAACATGTCCAAATTGTGCCCAAATGTGTCGTTCTCCCTCCCTGGTGTCATGTGTCAAGGTCCCAGGTGTAAATGGGGAGCAGAGCTGTTAAATTTGGTGTTTTGGGTACAATTCTCTCATACTGGCCACTGGATATTCAACATGGCACCTCATGGCAAAGAACTCTCTGAGGATGTGAGAAATAGAATTGTTGCTCTCCACAAAGATGGCCTGGGCTATAAGAAGATTGCTAACACCCTGAAACTGAGCTACAGCATGGTGGCCAAGGTCATACAGCGGTTTTCCAGGACAGGTTCCACTCGGAACAGGCTTCGCCAGGGTCGACCAAAGAAGTTGAGTCCACATGTTCGGCGTCATATCCAGAGGTTGGCTTTAAAAAATAGACACATGAGTGCCGCCAGCATTGCTGCAGAGGTTGAAGACGTGGGAGGTCAGCCTGTCAGTGCTCAGACCATACGCCGCACACTGCATCAACTCGGTCTGCATGGTCGTCATCCCAGAAGGAAGCTGACGCACAAGAAAGCCAGCAAACAGTTTGCTGAAGACAAGCAGTCCAAGAACATGGATTACTGGAATGCCCTGTGGTCTGACGAGACCAAGATAAACTTGTTTGGCTCAGATGGTGTCCAGCATGTGTGGCGGCGCCCTGGTGAGAAGTACCAAGACAACTGTATCTTGCCTACAGTCAAGCATGGTGGTGGTAGCATCATGGTCTTGGGCTGCATGAGTGCTGCTGGCACTGGGGAGCTGTGGTTCGTTGAGGGAAACATGAATTCCAACATGTACTGTGACATTCTGAAACAGAGTATGATCCCCTCCCTTCGAAAACTTCCCTAACGACCCCAAACACAACCTCCAAGATGACAACTGCCTTGCTGAGGAAGCTGAAGGTAAAGGTGATGGACTAAACCCAATTGAGCACCTGTGGCGCATCCTCAAAATATTGACACTTTGGGCACAATTTGGACATGTTCACTGTGGGGTGTACTCACTTATGTTGCCAGCCATTTAGACATTAATGGCTGTGTGTTGAGTTATTTTCAGAAGACAGTAAATCTACACTGCTATACAAGTTGTACACTGACTACTCTAAGTTATAACCAAGTTTCATATCTATAGTGTTGTCCCATGAAAAGATATAATAAAATATTTGCAGAAATGTGAGGGGTGTACTCACTTTTGTGATACACTGTATATACATAGTCCATATTTTTATTTTATTCTACTCTTATTGTATTTACACTAACTGTATTTACTCTGTGCTACAGCTGCTGTAACACATTTTTCCCATGTGGATCACTAAAGGAATCTTAAGATCATTATACTGGGACATGATGTAAAATGTCCACATCATTTTTGTAAGAAAATAACATTCCACACAGATCCACATGTGCTGAGTTCAATAGTCAGGCTCCATACTGACACAGAACCGCTTCCTTTAGTGTTTTTAATGTTTAATAGTTCTATCGTTCGATTTATATAATAGAAATGCATAAGAAACTTTTTCTGTTTGTATTAGTTCACCACAGTTTCTCTAGTTGAGTTTGGACAGCTACCCTGGCGCATGGATGCTGATGGTGGAGGAGGGTGACTCTCGGCAGTCTGAGCTCTCACGCTGTTATTTAAAAACAAGTTAAATGACCTTTTGAACCGACAGCATTAATCGCAGGACTTCGTGGTCAGTTATAAGTTAACTGGTTAATCATTACCTTTCCTACTCTAAAGTGAATTCCCTTGCTCTTTCTCCATTCCAGATCTTTATCAGTATAGGACTGATGTTCTACGTGGTGCACCGAGCACAGCTGGAGCTGAACGCCGCCATCGCTGCCTGTCAGATGGAGATGAAGACTTCGCATATGAACGGGGGAGCGACGAACCACAGCGGTTCCACGTACTGCAGCAAACGCTCCTCAGCATGCAGCGGAATTAACGTGGTCTGATGCTATTTGAGGTGTAGTCTAACCACCTTTTTTTCCCAGCGGCTTGGTCACAAATGCCAAGGCTGATGATGATGATGATGATGATGATCATCAGGCTGAAGATAATGAAGTCTGACGCCCGAGAAGCTTCTTCTTTAGAAGCATCGTTTCAGGGTCATCTGCGGCGTGTAGCTGCGAACTTGCAAATCCGATACGTGAGGAGATCAGCGCTGGTTGTGACGAAAGTTCAAGAGAACAAGGCCAGTAATTTGCAAGACAAAAATTGAAGTTTGAATACGGCGCCTAATAGCTTCTATTGGGACGTTTTGTTTCGAAATGATTCTTTTTTTTTATGTGGTATGAATTTAAAATAGAATTTTATGTATTTAGAGCAGGATGTCAGCATGTGATTTGGAGAACAGTATAGTACAGTGTTATAGCGTGGGGGTTTTCAACCTTTTAGGGCTTGCACAACCTTTCATTTGTTTACTTTCAACTTTCATCCCCTTGTTTTGGTTAGACCCATCACCTCCAGTACTGCTTCATTAATAAAAACATGAAAAACATACCAGCTCCATATCATACTTCCACCACCATACTTCACTGCTGGTTTGGTGTTCTTGAGACCAATCATTTTTTTTACCATCAACTAATATATGAAACATATAATGCTTATAAATACATAAATACAAGTAAAATAGCATTCTAAACTACATGGTTAAATGTTAGTTTCCTCTTACTGTGCATCACAAATGCATTTACTTCTGACTTCTGTTGTATATCAAATTTAGACTAAAGTAATCTGTCCTATGTAAAACAGATCTAAATAATCAATCCAGAATAAATCTCGTTTTGACTTTCTGTCAGGAACATAAAACCCTACATCTGATAGAGAGGCTGATAAAAGACAGCAATCACAGAGCAGAAACAACACAAAACTTTGAGCACCAGACAAAGCAGTGGATCCATTTTTGCCGCTAATGGATCATACAGTGGATTAATATTGAATTGCAACTAACTGGACGCTTTAAATATGCATCCCACTGCTCATTTTATCTTTATTTACACAGTTAAACTGCAGACATGAATATCTCAACCACCCCCCTTGAGCGGTGCTTGGGATGCGCCCCACAGGTTGAAAACCCCTATCGTAGAGAACCAGCTGCTGCTGTAGATTAGACAGCGCTCAATGAGCGATGAAGATGTAATCTAAGGGTTAATTACACTGACAGATGTTTTAGTAAACCATTTACAAGCAGATTTTGGTAAATATTCAAACCACAGAAATATTAAATTATTATTATTATGGTTGTTATTAAAGCAATAAGCCACGAGAGGCCGTGCATTACTGTGATTTTAGCACGGGGATGACGTTTTTGGCACGACGTGAAGCGGAGTGCCTAAAACTTCTTTCCCCGTGCTAAAATCATAACAGTAATGCACGGTCTCGAGTGGCTTATTGCTTTTATAAAACGGCGGTCAACAAAAAATATAACAAATACAACAATGTTTAATTCATAAATGTATTTATTGTGTATACACTTACAATAAAGCATTCTTCCGCGACGCAAAATAGTTCGATTAACAGTGTTGCTAGGCAACATGAGGGCGAAAATAACATTAACTTTTTCGATTCAGTGGCGTATTAATATGGAATGATGTGAGGTGGTCCTAGGTGTGAGTTTATCGGGGATTTTACAACGGCTTCGAACGCGGCTCAGCCAATCAGATTTTAGGACCGGAACTATCCGTTTTATAATTTTTCTTTTAATTATTTGTTTAACCATTACACCAAGCGTGCCAAACCGGGTCAGTCTCTCAGTCGCTCACGTCTGTGAGGAACAGATGGAAAGGAAGGCAAATTTCCCTACAGGATATTTAAAAACGGCCTGCCAAGATTCGTAAGTGCAGCCTGATTAAAGCGAACCA
Organism: Trichomycterus rosablanca; assembly: GCF_030014385.1. Lineage (NCBI taxonomy): Eukaryota > Metazoa > Chordata > Actinopteri > Siluriformes > Trichomycteridae > Trichomycterus > Trichomycterus rosablanca. The sequence goes on along the minus strand of NC_085989.1, from coordinate 3,986,941 downwards.
CGTGATATCATCCATGTTTGGACGGGAGAGCTTGGCACGTCTTGTTCTCGTTTTATGTATCCAAACATGTAGTTTCAAGGCTGCTATAAATTTCACCGGACTCGTATCTGCCTTGTATGTTGGAATTTCTTTACAGTTGCAAGAAAAAACATTGTGAACCTTTTTAATAACTTGGTTTTAGAATTGCAATGTGGTCTGATCTTCACTTAAAACCCACAAACTCACAAACCTGTGTCTTTGTTGAACTAATTAAGTAAGCATACACGGTGCAGACAGGAAAAAGTATGTGAACCATTGTATTTAACAACTTGTCTATTTAAACAGCAATGTTTTCTGTAGCTACTGATTAGACTGCGGTTTTGAACCAAACCATGGAGAGACATTAAGGTTATGCCACAATATATCCATTGGCGTAAGGTTTAAACTCCCCGATTCTATTCCAAACACAGTACCCTCTACCATGCATAGTTTTTCCCCAGTTCTGCCAAAAGCTTTTTATATTTAGGAAAAATATTCCACTGTTGTGCCAGAAGTGCTGTATAAAAATTCAGGTAGTTCATTGCAAACCTGAGACTTAAAGCAACATCTTTTAGATTTGTAGAATTCAGTTTAATACCGTTCTTGTTCAGGGCTGTTCTGAAAGTAAACATTTGAACAGAGTAGTGTTTGCATTGTGTGATCTTTAAAAGGTGACCACTCCTTGTAGACAATTTGTCTTCATGTAAACTAATGAACAACCAGGTATTTAGAAACGGCTTAGTATCCTTTACTCTGTTAAGGATAAGTAATGATCGGGGCGTGGTTCACAAACACATGAAGAGTAGAGTCATACTTTGTAGGCTACATTGATATGACAGGAGATTCTGACTTGTTGAGAGCTTGTTAGCCTCAAGGTTACATACTTTTCCAGCCTGGACTGTGAATGATGAGCTAATTTGTCAAATTCAATTTTAAGCTGAAGAGCTTGTGTAATATCATGACTTGGAAGAAAATCAGACCACATTATCCTGCACCTGTCAGGCTGTCACTGTTGATATTTCAGGGATAGATTAAAGCTGGGAAAGATTAATTAAAATGTATGTATTTTTTGGTAATTTAAGCTGCATATTTAAATATTATTAATTATAAGGTAAGCTAAAAGAAACAAATGAGTGTCGTAGCAGCAGATGGGCTACAGTCAGTAACTGCGTTTGTGTCCTTGATAAAATGCTGCTGACTGTATATAGTTAGGGATGCAAGTTGCCAAATTTTATAAACTGATAACCGACTGTTTATAGTCAATGGTAAAGCATTAACCAGCAAGTTTCGCAATTTATTTAGATATTAAACATATTACAAGCTGCTTAGGTCATTTTCACATTCACAGTTTTGTTCCACTGGATTCATATGAACCAGATTTGAGTAATGTGGATGGTCAGATGTATCTGTATTCTAGCAAAGTGTGAAAATGACATCAGCGAGCAGAGCAGTAAGTGAAACCGTTGAATAAATATACAGTAAATACTACAAGCAGATGCTGTTCAACATTTAAAAAATCTTTAGCTATTGATCCCTTTTTAAAAAAAAGCACAAGCTAAGCATGCTAGTAAAATAAATGCACTTAGTCAAATTAATTTAATTAGTACACTATTAAAACCCATAGTCTAAGAAACTCATAACCTGTTACATAAACGTCTCAGTGTCCCGACACTCTCCTTACAGATTAAATTAAATTAGACATAAACACCTCCGGAATGAAAGCCTGATGTGGTTTGATCTGTTTACATCAGCCCAGGGTTTTGTCTTGACGAGTTCTGCACCCTAGGTGCGGACAGTCTCCTACCCCCCAGGATCTTTTGACTGAATTAGTCCTTGGAATCTAAAATCACACAATTCCAAACAACTCAGAGCTGCTTTTTCTTTAATGATGTAAACAAAGGACAGGACATTCTTATTTAAATATCAGGATATCCAAATTCAGCTTCAGATTTGTTTAATTATTAGTATTTGAATGAGGTGACTGGAATCTGAAAGAAAATTCAATATGCAGATTTTTTCAGAACTGTTGGAGTCTTTAACCTCACACTGAAAAAATGACAAATATTTATTTGCCCTAAAACATTACAGATCCTCTACAGTAATAAACAGTGTGGTTTTTCTTTTTGGAGATGCAGAAAACCCATCAAATTCAGATATCATATTTTACTAATTTATTTTCTTTTAAAGTATTTTGCCTGTTTATCCGGTTGTTTATAGGTTTTTAATATTAAAGGATGCTAAAAGAGGTCTTTAGAATCATCTCCATGACTGAAATACCCAGATAATCAAGTTGCTGTCAGATTCAGGTTATTTTAGCATTATATGTTTCCCCTATCACACTGCGGCCACCAGTCCAGATGGGTAAGGGCTAGAACATGATACCTACAAGACATGCGGTCAGCCAGTCGCATCTTTATAAGCTTCAGCTTATGTAATATCACTGAGTGGATCAGTCTGCTCGTGGTAGGGCTCTTTCAACCCGGAGATTGGCTGGCACTGCATGATTGATAGGGCTGACAAAAGTGCAATTCCTTCCACAAAGAGCATGAACCGCTGTAGAATAGCCCTACTGTAACAGGTACAGCTGTAAAATAGCCCGGGCCTTTAACTGTAACAGGTACAGCTGTAAAATAGCCCGGGCCTTTAACTGTAACAGGTACAGCTGTAAAATAGCCCGGGCCTTTAACTGTAACAGGTACAGCTGTAAAATAGTCCGGGCCTTTAACTGTAACAGGTACAGCTGTAAAATAGTCCGGGCCTTTAACTGTAACGGGTACAGCTGTAAAATAGTCCGGGCCTTTAACTGTAACGGGTACAGCTGTAAAATAGTCCGGGCCTTTAACTGTAACAGGTACAGCTGTAAAATAGCCCGGGCCTTTAACTGTAACAGGTACAGCTGTAAAATAGCCCGGGCCTTTAACTGTAACAGGTACAGCTGTAGAATAGTCCGGGCCTTTAACTGTAACAGGTACAGCTGTAAAATAGTCCGGGCCTTTAACTGTAACGGGTACAGCTGTAAAATAGCCCGGGCCTTTAACTGTAACGGGTACAGCTGTAAAATAGTCCGGGCCTTTAACTGTAACAGGTACAGCTGTAGAATAGTCCGGGCCTTTAACTGTAACAGGTACAGCTGTAAAATAGCCCGGGCCTTTAACTGTAACAGGTACAGCTGTAGATAGCCCGGGCCTTTAACTGTAACGGGTACAGCTGTAGAATAGTCCGGGCCTTTAACTGTAACAGGTACAGCTGTAGATAGCCCGGGCCTTTAACTGTAACGGGTACAGCTGTAGTATAGCCCGGGCCTTTAACTGTAACAGGTACAGCTGTAGTATAGCCCGGGCCTTTAACTGTAACAGGTACAGCTGTAAAATAGCCCGGGCCTTTAACTGTAACAGGTACAGCTGTAGATAGCCCGGGCCTTTAACTGTAACGGGTACAGCTGTAGTATAGCCCGGGCCTTTAACTGTAACAGGTACAGCTGTAGTATAGCCCGGGCCTTTAACTGTAACAGGTACAGCTGTAGTATAGCCCGGGCCTTTAACTGTAACAGGTACAGCTGTAGTATAGCCCGGGCCTTTAACTGTAACAGGTACAGCTGTAGTATAGCCCGGGCCTTTAACTGTAACAGGTACAGCTGTAGAATAGTCCGGGCCTTTAACTGTAACAGGTACAGCTGTAAAATAGCCCGGGCCTTTAACTGTAACAGGTACAGCTGTAGTATAGCCCGGGCCTTTAACTGTAACAGGTACAGCTGTAGAATAGCCCGGGCCTTTAACTGTAACAGGTAGAGCTGTAGTATAGCCCGGGCCTTTAACTGTAACAGGTACAGCTGTAGTATAGCCCGGGCCTTTAACTGTAACAGGTACAGCTGTAGTATAGCCCGGGCCTTTAACTGTAACAGGTACAGCTGTAGAATAGCCCGGGCCTTTAACTGTAACAGGTACAGCTGTAAAATAGTCCGGGCCTTTAACTGTAACAGGTACAGCTGTAGTATAGCCCGGGCCTTTAACTGTAACAGGTACAGCTGTAGAATAGCCCGGGCCTTTAACTGTAACAGGTACAGCTGTAGTATAGCCCGGGCCTTTAACTGTAACAGGTACAGCTGTAGTATAGCCCGGGCCTTTAACTGTAACAGGTACAGCTGTAGTATAGCCCGGGCCTTTAACTGTAACAGGTACAGCTGTAGAATAGCCCGGGCCTTTAACTGTAACAGGTACAGCTGTAAAATAGTCCGGGCCTTTAACTGTAACAGGTACAGCAGTAGAGCGAGTGCTTTTTCCACCACCTCAACTGTACATTGTGTAGGACACTTAACAGGTGTTAAGTCATTTTGCACATCATGGTTCATTTAATATCCATTCTTCTATCGTGATTATAATATTGCTGCTACTCACTCTAAAAAGGGCTCGAATTAATATCACACCTACTTAATACCACGACGTAGTTATTCCCTGCGTGCTTGTACAAATGTTAAGATAGGTGTAGAACTTTTCTAATCGTTTTTACTTGTTTTCAGACGTGCATGTATAAACTGGCACACATTCCTCGCTGATATTTTTGTCTGGCTGTTTTCTTTTTGCAGTGCGAAATGAAAATTCATCTCTTTATTATTATTATTATTATTATTGAATTTATTTAGCAATAATTACACATAGAAATGCAGCATTCGCAGTTTTGTGCTATGATGTCAGTGTGCCATGCCCAGACAGGACACTAGTCTATGGCATGACTGGATCATCAATCATGTTTAAAGAAATGAATATATTACTAAGGTTGATGTCAAATCTAGAGAAGATGGTGTGACAGACTTTAATAGGCTGTGATCTCATTGACACTCTTGGCATCTGTCAGGAAAACATTGATCGCTGGTGTGTTTGTGGGCAGAGTTGCTTTGCCCAAATAATTGGGGAACCCACAATTTATATATCTATTGCATACCAAGTAGTGGTTTAATAGCGACACTATCAAGTATTAGATTGGATTTAGACTTATCCATAAGTGCACTCAACATACTGGCTTTCCAGTATACTGGATTTTAGAGCTGCAACAATATGCTGTTTAATATATAAACAGTTTATGTAGTAAAATTTAATTCTTTCAGTCTCAGATAAAAGATGATGAAGTAATGACGTGTTAAGGAAATGTACATTATTGTTGTGAGCAATAAAACAAAAGCCGTTTTGCTTTTAGCTGTCTCAGTTTTGACTGCTTCCAAAATTACATAGCAATGCACATGATTGTTGATATCAACTGACATTGATAAGTGTGACTTTTAATTATTAAAGACTTTATCTGAATGGTGTCTGATGTGCAATATTTCTGCACATGTGCTGTTCCCAAGGATCTCAGGTCACCTGGTTAAATGTTCCAAAATTGGAATTACTGCCATAAAGCATGCTGGTTAAATAAGCGAAAATACTTTATCTTCCATCTAGAGAGCTCGGCCAATGGAACCATAAAACAAGATATGCTTTATACAGCGAATGCTAAATAAAATTCTATAAACAAATGAAGCTTTGTGTGTAATGTGTTTTATGAACAGTTTAAACCTGGGGAACTTTAGGGGATTACAAAGGTTTATTTCTCTACAAGTTCAAAGCGATCCATTTACACACCATGCATTTAAAAAAAGAAATGTCACCAGCAACGCTGTGTTTTTGACAGATGCTGAGAATGTCCTTGTCAGTGCTAAGTTAGCTTTTTCGTTGTCAATCTGCCAAATTATGCAAGTAGAACCTGATATGGGGTCAATATGATATGGTTTCTGATTAGCCTTTATCTGAGAGTGCATGCACGGCTACAGCAGATAGCCAGAAGTACGTGTGGCTTTAGATGACAAATCTGGCACAGTCGTAAAGAAACCTTTGCCCCTGTCGATCAAGTGCATTATAATTCCACTGTATTATCAAATACAGATTCTAAAAGGGATAATAATGGCTGTACCATGCTTGTTCTGTGTTATTTATGAAATAAAAAGATAAAACAATACGGTTGCTTTAATGGCTTCGTATAATGAAAAGTCAGTTTGACAATTATTTGGTAAAGATGGGTCTTAAGCTTGAAAGTAATATTTGAGAAAACAAAATTGTGTAACCTTTCTTTCTGTTTGACCAACATTACAGTACTGAATGTTCTTCTGTCATGCTTGATAAAACTGGAGAATCCAAAGCAAGAAATCTGATGGCACCCTTTGGTTCAGAACTTCTCCTATGGACCGTCCTCTTTCGATCACCACACAGCTTTTAAAGAGGCCTTAGGTCAGGGGAACTTGGATAAAACTGGCAATATTCTGTGGTCAGTCTTGTTACTGATTAACAAGTCAAGTCACCTTTATTTCTAAAGCACATTTAAAAGACGAGTGTCGGCCAAAGTGCTGTACAATAATATAAAATTTAAATACCACTCAACTGCAATCATTCAACAAGGACAAATAACATACATACAAACAAATCAAATAAATAAAACCACTAAAAAAGATAAAAATGGTTAAACTGGCGTGACGGACACAACCTAGACAGAACAAATATTGAATACATATTCATTAAAAGGACTCAAATGCCAAAGAAAACAAATGGGTTTTTAATTTTAACTTAAAAGCATCTATTGTGGGGGATTCCTTTATTGAAGGGGAAGGCTGTTCCAAAGTCTTGGGGCAGCTACAGTAAAGGCCTGGTCACCCTTGAACCTCATCCGAGAGCGTGGAATGCAGGACAGTAACAATAAGGGACAGATTACATACTGAGAATTTAAAAAGTAAATAATGTCCATCTGAAGGACATATGCTGAAACCATGTGGCCACGGGGAGGGTATAAAAATACTTGGTTAGTAATTACAAAGCATTTATTATATGCATGGGAATATAATAGGCTTTTGTTCAGCTATGTAACTAGATATTTGTTTAGAGGAACTAAGTGAGAATATAGTTGGGGTTATCTTAGCTAATGTGTTGCCCCTTAAGCTTCCTGCATTTGACTTCTGCATGGTTTGCACAGAACCTTTAAGGCAGTCTGGAAAAGTTGGATGCATACTGAACAGTTTAATTAGTTTTATTTAGTAGGGTGTCCACATACTTTTGTGTATGTTTCCATGCTATGTTGTAACTACTGTAATTACACATGATCATGAATCCACCTTTGTTTCTCTGATGATACCAGATCACATTCACATGCACATCAACCAGAGAGCAAAACTAACTACATACAGTTTGTTATGATAGTAACTGAAGCAGCATGACCATGCAGTTCCAGGTTGATTGATTAGATATTTGTCTCCTCTTGCATGTTTTGCATTTTTAATTACTTGTGTTAGGGTGTCACTGTGGTTGCACATCATCAGGTTTCTGAAGACTCAAGTTCACACCTTGCCTCTTTTCACTTTGACAGGTTCTTCTCATATTATGTCTAGTGTTCAGTGTCTGCACAACCCACGAAACCCTGGTCAGAATAAAGCGTTTAATGATTTAAAATGGTTTAGCAGCTTCTTTTCTGTTCTGTCCATCTCGTACACTTACTCAGTGGTCGTCTGTTTTCTGATACACTTGTTTTTAAAAGACTGAATGCATACACCGACTAGGCATAACATTATGACCACCTTCCTAATATTGTGTTGGTCCCCCTTTTGCTGCCAAAACAGCCCTGCAACTGTGATGCACTGTGTTTTCTGACACCTTTCTATCAGAACCAGCATTAACTTCTTCAGCAATTTGAGCTACAGTAGCTCGTCTGTTGGATCGGACCACACGGGCCAGCCTTCGCTCCCCACGTGCATCAATGAGCCTTGGAAGCCCATGACCCTGTTGCCGGTTTACCACTGTTCCTTCCTTGGACCACTTTTGATAGATACCGACCACTGCAGACCGGGAACACCCCACAAGAGCTGCAGTTTTGGAGATGCTCTGACCCAATCACAATGTAGCCCTTGTCAAACTCACTCATATCCATACGCTTGTCCATTTTTCCTGCTTCTAACATCAACTTTGAGGATAAAATGTTCACTAATCAGTGAACTAAGAGATAATCAGTGTTATTCACTTCAACTGTCAGCGGTCAAAATGTTATGCCTTGTCGGTGTATTTGTTTCTCTTTCTTTACTGTCCAGGCTTGACATCTACAGTATATGTGGCTACTGGCAACACCAGGGCTTTCATCAATCACAGCTTTGTGATGGAGCCAATCAACATCTTCCCCAGTGTATTATAACAGGATGTTCTGGAGAAACACAATCCATATGTTTGTCAGGAGTCAGAATCAACTTGACATCACTTAAAAAGAATAATAATAATCATAAAAATAATGTGGAGTGTTACATTACTCTAGTTTATATATTCAGCTGCTTCGAGCACAGGTTTGTTTACATTGTGGTTAATAGTTTATATGTTGCCAGGCTGTACATGATGTTATCACCCAATATGACCTTTAACCAACAATGGTGTTTTTTTAATAACATCCCAGTTTTATTGTGTAGGTTGTTAGTCATTTAAGTAATTGTTTGCTCCTCCTTCCTGAAAAGCAGGGACACACATTTGTCTTAGTGACCAGGTCAACTTCTTTGTACAAAAAGTCCGTTTTTTTCCAGTCTGATCCTTTCCATTGAATCATGTTATCATACAACGTTGAGCAGATGGATTTAATCTACTCAGAAGCTCTTGTTCAGAGCATTTTATACTAAGTAGCCCTGTGACTGAATCAGAATTATGTGAAGGTGTTGAATAAATCAACTCATCAGACAACAAGCAGTTCTAGGCAGCTTTGCAATACTGTTATTTACTTTGGGTTTCAAAATACTTCCTCTCGTCAGTTTACATAGAAAAAATATATTTGTTGATGCTTATAAAGACATTTTCTGTTCATCACTATAGGTAGAAAGTCAGGAACATTGCGTGCACATTGGCTGATTCATCCCTCCTCCACAGTAGATTACAAAACCATTCCTTACTAAAGTGAGGTTTGGAGACATTTGGCTATTTTTTTCTTAGTTTGATTTTATTTTAATGCTTTACTACAGCTTTATTCTGGTCAGGGTCATTATGGGTCTGGTTTCTGTAGAATCACTGGGCAAAATGTAGTAACACCTTAGACAAAACACCAAACTATTATGGGGCCTCGACCACCCCCTAAGATATAGCCAATCGTGTCTGTATTTAGGTACTTGTACAGTATTTGCTATAGAGCTTCTCTCGTGACAGTTTGACTTTAATCACTGGTGAAAGCAGGATTAAAGGCTGGAGATGAGTGGCAGTCTCACTCAAAACCTAACAGAATTTAGATGATGCAACAAGCCAACGAGCCAAAACACAAACAGTGGAATGATTTAAAGAGCAGCAAGTTTGTGTTTTGAAACAGTCAATTCAAGTCAGATCTTATTCCAGCCGAGATGCTGTGGCGTGACCCGAGAGGCTGAAATCTCACGACTGTGGTACTTGTTTGCGAAAAGTGCTGCCTAAGAGGGTTCTCCCAGTTATTATGTACAAAGGGTTACTTGTTTAAACTGTAAATTATTAAAATACAAAATAAACTACATTTAATGTGTAATTAATAAAGAAATCCAGTGACTAACAGCTTCCCAAATAACGACTCAGCAGACCTGAAAAGTTTCCAACATTTATTTAGTTAATTATATTTTATAAAATAATACATACATAATTAAAAACATTAATGAAACTAAAAAAACTAAATAAGTTATAAATTAAACAAAATCAACATTTTAAAACCACAGGAAAAGCCTGGTCCTTCAGAGTACACATCAGAGTACAGACAATACTGTTGGTTTTGCAGTTAAAGCTGGACAGTGCTGGATTTTTAATATTAAGTAATGTTTTAAATACTGGTCAGAATCAGTGACTGATAGACCACCAGTGGGATCTCTTGTACCCATTTTGCTCTTTTCAGACTGGTAGGAATGTCAACGTGCTTAGGTGGCACAGCCACAATATGCTAGCTCACTACTGCAGGTAGTGCAGATCCAGGTTCAAATCGGGGGTCTACACAGACATGATTGGCTATGTCTGTCGTGGGGCATTGCCAAACAGCCCAGCCATTGAGAGGTGCGCCTGTCAGTGAACTCTTAGTGCAGGTCCCAAGCCCAGATAAAATAAGGTATGGGTGCAAATCAGGAACGCGGACCAGAGTGATCGGCTGTGGTGACCCCTAAATACAGGAACAGCTTAAAAAAGGAGAGAAAAAACTAGCAGAAAATTGTAAACGCCCTTAACTTAGCCCCACTAAACACATTTGGGATGAAGTGGAATGTTGATTGAGAACCAGGCCTTCTTGTACAACATCAGTGCCTTAAGTCACATGTGCTTTTATGGGCACAATTTACAAAATGCTGAAAAGAAAGTGAAAGCTGTTACAGTTGCAAAAGGTCAACATTAGTAATTAATGATCACTGACCACCAGACCAAATCAAACAGCCAAGTTGTGCATAAATGTGAATAAAATCAGTCATTAAGTTATAAGAAGTAAAACATCCTTCTTGCTTAAATCAGTCTAAAAACACAACTGAACTGCCCAGTCGACTGTTAACAAGCCCTTAATTCTTGCTCAAATCAGCTGGTAAAAGAACAGTAGATACCCCAGTGATCACTTGTGTAGCTGCCACAGTCCAGTTTCTCCATTCCAACCAGAGCCATGTGTTCAGGGACCATTTTCGGTCCCGTTTTAGCGGGTCTCAGGAAGATTCGGTCGAAGCGACACCTGCTGATATACGGCACATTCTTGTTGCTGTTGGCTTTGGTGTCCCACGTGTACTTGCAGTGCTCCTGTTTGCCAAGCCCCTCCCAAACATCAATCACACCTGAAGGTAGACCACCCACCTGTACCACCTGGAGACAGACACAAAAACACTCCACATTTGTCTGTGTGGTAATAAATATAAATAAATGTGTATTTATAGGCACATAATTGTTTAAACAGATGCCTGACTGGCGATAGCACAGCTGAGATTGAAACCCTGGACAACGCCTTACTTGTTCAAGTTTAGTGAAACATAAATGGTTAACGTTACCTCGGTATCCCTAAGATTGGTGTCGCCTCCAAAAATGACAGTCATGCTATCTGGTGCCTCTGTTATTTTCTGCAGCGCCACCTTTAACTGTTTCTTCCTCTCAGCAGCCTGGTTCTTACAACTCTCAAAATGTGAGGTCATTAAAAACAGCTCCTGACCTTTGAAACTGACCTGTGTGGTACAGAAGGGTAGTTAGATGCAGCATTCATCTATGGGAAATGTTTATCTTAAGCAGACACGTTTACATACTGCTACAGCATCCGGGTTTTTCCAAACACAACAGCACAGCTGCTGGAAAATCATGAGAACTGGACACTGGTTTAGCATAACAGCATTTTACCCAAATTAAAATTATATGACCCATTGCTAAGAGGTTTATAAAATTTGAGTTTTTATTTTATTCTTCCAGCTTTGTTTGGGAAAGATTCTTTTGTTTGAGTTCGGAGGAAACTGCAGCAGCCTGCACAGAGCCCTGACCCCAACCCCACCAATCAGGCTCTATTGTCAAACATTAACACAAACACTCGTTTGACTAACGGACGCAAATTACAACACACATTCCAAAATCTTGTGCAAAGCCTTCCAAGTGAAGGACCTTCATGTTAATGGTTTAGAACAGGAAGTAAATGCTCAAGTCCAGATATGTTTAGAATACAAATTTCAGGGTTCAGTGGTGTGAAATAATAAAGGAATGAAAGTGACAGACACATTTCATATTCTCAAAAAGACAAATGAATCTGTGGCGTACATGAAATAAGTGTGAATGCAAAAGAGTTGAAATTTGTATAAACCAAAATCAGGCTCTATGTCAACAAAAGCGATACACTGTATGGTCAACAGAATGTGGACACCTGATCTGACTCGGAAAATTGGTAGACTGCAACCTGTGTTGGTTGTCTGGCTCAAATGATGTATAGTTCACATATTTAGTTAGGGTTGGGGTCAGGACTTAGTAATAAGCATTTAAAAGTATTAATTTAAGCTTAATTTAGTTATTCCAAATTTATTCTTCATTATTCCGTCCACTTTTTGCAATGCCCCAGTTTCACTGGCAGCAAAACACTGACCTACCTGGGCACACAAAAGATTCCTCATCATCTGTGTTGTTGGGTAAGGAATGATTTCACTTTTTTCAAGTTTTACTCTTGATTTCTTCAGCATCAGGCCAGTGAAATAGCCCTCTTCATTTCCTTTAACGAGAATGAAATATATCAGAAAGGTACTTAAAAATGTACTGACCACTTTTTGCTGTAGATGTAGTGGTTACCTTCAACAAACAGGTAGCTGACTGCACGCTTTTTAAGATACTGAACATACTGAGGAATAAGTTCCTGCAGGAAAACTATGTCTGGTTTGTATCTAAAAAAAAGAGAAAATAAATGTAAATGTTCCACAAGCAGCATATTCCACTGTACACAGTTTCACAAGCATTACAATGCCTTAGGCTTAGAGACTGCTGTGCAATAAAGCCCCTGTATTTGATTATTCTTTGTCCAGGTGATTAGCAACTAAATCACTAAAGAGTTCAGGGCAGTGGTATGTAAACTTTTGACCTAGGCTATGACTTAGGCAGATCTAGAATTCATATCCACAACCATTCAGACTCCAACAGCTGTCACTGTCCTTTATACAAATGCACCATCAAATGTGTTTGCTCTTCAAAAACAACTCACAATGCCAGATAAGAACACAGACCCCTGGCACGTTCTATCAGATTCAGTGTGTCCAGGCCATCCACATTCCAGGAGATGAGTGAAAGCTTGCCATCACCTTCATCCTCCTCACTGCTCTTGGAATCTGAGCAAGCAGGCGTGTCATCAGTCAAGTCGATACTGGAATTTCAAAGAAAATTTCTGATTATGTGCAAAGTAGGGCTGCAAAATAAGCACCAGTTTTATACTGTATGTATTTATGAAATATGTTGTTATTCAACCAAACATGTTTAACCTCTGTGGACTGAATGATGATTTTTTGCATCACACCACACTATCTATAATCATTTTTCTAAAACACTGTAATGGGGGGCATAAGGCTATTTAATCCTATTCTATTAACATTTTTATTTGAACATTAAATGTGGAACATATTATTTTTAGCATAGGTGTTGACGTTTATACTGACTGTTAATGCCCATCTGGAAAAATGGCACATGGTCAAATAAGAATAGAGCAATTTGTCTATATCTTGTTTTCACTAAATCATTTATTTAATCCTAGATAGAGCATATGAATGCTAAAACTTAAGCATCTGGTCAGGATGATCACAATAAATAATTATTAGTGATTATTTTTATAGTGCTCATTTTTATGTCATGGCCTCCTGCCATGTTGCATGAATTAAATTGTATGGCTTAGATTTAAGAACAAGAGCCACAGTTTAATGAGCCAGCATATTACCAATTAACTTGATCGGAGCTCACTTTCCTTTTTGATTCCTGAGCATCAGCTTGAGGATTCTCTTTTCTCTTACTGGAAGGTCTGTTTTCCTCCTGCTCATTTTCAACCTCAAAAACTGACTCCATGTCTGCTTCAAAGAAAGAGTTCAAAGCTTTCTGAAACAGTAAAGAAGAATGTACATCACACCTTTTCCCAAAGTCCATTTGTTGTAGCGTGTACTACTGTAGCATGGAATCCTAAATCAAGCTCAATCTGCACAAACAGTAGAACCTAGAACATTTTTAAGTAACCTTTAAATATGAAATAGAAATGTTAAAATTGTACATTTATCAATACATATAGGCCATAACAAAGGATGTTACACATATGAGGTTTTAACCAAATTTTACAATATACATTCATCAAAACATAGTGACTGTTTAGGGTTGAATTCTGTAAAGCAAAACATATTCGCTAAAGTAAAATGCATGGTTTATGACACTGGCTACCAAATTTGATAGTTTTGGTCACATGGTGCACTAACCCAGACGCACAAGTCATGAGATTGTACACATCAAGAGTTTGTGGAAGCATTGCAGGTGGTTCATTTGAGTGTGATGACATTTAAATGTCACATTGAAAATGTCCATTTTGCTTTTTTGAATTATGCAATGGATCATCTAATGTCAATGACAGATTTACTGTAGATACCAGACATGCAGATAAGACTAAGATCAACAACTGGGCAGTTCAGGGCTAGACCAGGTTAATTTTAATGTAAGAAAAGGGAATAGGGTGATTATAATTAAATACTACTTTATTTTCTACTATGTTATTTGTTTTTTTTTCTTGATTATTTACTCTTACTTAATTACTATTTTTGTTTTTGTATGTATGTATTTTGTTTGTCGGACCCCAGGAACAATAGCTGCTATGGTAATAGTAGATAATGGGGATCCAAATAAAACAATAAAACAATATCAATATGCAGTGCTAAACTCATCTTCAAAAACAAAACCTTAAAACTTTCCAGTAATACTGAAAGCTGCTTGCAATTCTTATATACCATAACTATAGCAAAATATGAAAATTATAATAATTATCATCATTATATAATTGACATAAAGAACTGAAAATTGTTGTGCGAGTCATTACAAAGGTTAGACTAGACAAAATTGTAAATGCCTTGGTGTTTGAGGCATTTAATTATGACTTAATGAGTTCAGCTGACAAAAGAGGTTGGAAAATCCTGCACTATTTAGAACATTACTGTGGGAACTTGTGGCTGGTTTGTTATTTGCTTCAGCACATTGCAGCTACTGTTACTAACCTCCATGTTCCAGTCGTTTTCAGCCAGATAACACTGCCCAACGGCGCTGTCCGTCCCGGTAATGGAAGCAAACTGCTCACACAGGCCAGACCTCTTCTCTTCTAAGTTCTCCATCTGTTTTTCTTTATCTGTTTTTCTTTATCTGTTTTAAATAAAATTCTCACTCAGTGTTTCGTATCTAATTAGCAGCAACTGCGTCTCAAAGCGGGTTTATTCAACTAAGTGTGACAAAAACAACAGTCCGGCTGAAACGCTGCAGTTTATTCAAAACGTTCCGGTGTGAACACGAACATAACGGTCGCTGTAAACTATTATATCAAAATATTAAATCAAACTTGAGTGTGAATTTATAAGTTTATAAGTTTTACTAACTGCATCGTTTAAACGCTGTTTAAAATATTTGCAAACTGCCATAGACTGCATTGCTGCAAAATGCAGACAAGTGCGCCACAAAATTGCATACTACAGTATTAATAATTTATAACATCGTCACTATAAATAATAATGAATTATGCCTACAAGTGAAATACAATAAAACACTCACTTGGTTGTGATAATCCTCAAAAACACTCTCAGCTGTTCAGTTTTCGTGCAGTGACTCACAGATTCTAAGACTCGATTCTAAAGAATCGATTCATTAATTATACGCAATTGATTACTAGAAAGCTTCACCTTGTGAGTCGATTCACAAGGACATTGCTTTAATGTTTGTTTGTTTGTTTATTAGGATTTTAACGTCATGTTTTACACTTTGGTTACATTCATGACAGGAAACTGTAGTTACACATTACACAAGATTCATCAGTTCACAAGGTTATATTGAACACAGTCATGGACAATTTTGTATCTCCAATTTACCTCACTTGCATGTCTTTGGACTGTGGGAGGAAACTGGAGCACCCAAAGTAAACCCACGTGGACACGGGGAGAACATGCAAACTCCACACAGAAAAGGACCCGGACCGCCCCACCTGGGGATCGAACCCCGGACTTTCTTGCTGTGAGGCGACAGTGCTACCCACTTAGCGTAATACTCGTGTGTTGTCTTTTTACTTCAAAAACCTGTCCATCTCATGTGTCTGCGTGCTTCTGCTACATTTTTACTGTTTTACTCTTTATTTATAAATGAACTAAACAACGATAATGTATTTTGCTTGCATAGCTGTTAAGCATGTTAGTCAGAACCACAACCTTACTGTCATAACCTAAGATTAAGCAGATTATTTGTATGCATGCATGCACTTATAATCAAGTCAGACCGAAACTGAGATAATTATTTGACTGATAAAGCTTCAAAATTATATTAAATGTAGTAATAGTAATTGGCATATGTGAAAATGTTGATTGGACATTGATCTAAAACTTAATTACATTTTATGAATAGATGAATGGATGAAAACTGGAAGGACTACTACTATTAAAATAATAATTATACACCATTACTGTATCTCATAGGGGTGGCGGATCGATCCAAATATCGATATTATTGATACCAATGTTGTTTTTGGAATCGGATCGATATTAGCAATAACTTCAATAGCTTTTAAAGTATTCGTCATATTGCTCCAAAACAAGTTGTATTTGATCAAGTGTAACCCACATTACATACTACAACTCTTATACTGACACTGTCACCCTTTATTACATAATAAAAACAGATTTTTATTAATAACTTCAATAGCTTTTAAAGTATTAATTATATTGCTCCAGAACAAGCTGTTTCTTATCAAGTGTAACCCACATTACATACTACACCTCTTACACTGACACGGTCACCCTTCATTACATAATAAAAACAGATTTTTATTAATAACTTCAATAGCTTTTAAAGTATTCATCATATTGCTCCAAAACATGTTATATTTTATCAAGTGTAACCCACATTACATACTACAACTCTTAAACTGACACTGTCACCCTTTATTACATAATAAAAACAGATTTTTATTAATAACTTCAATAGCTTTTAAAGTATTCGTCATATTGATCCAAAACACGTTATATTTTATCAAGTGTAACCCACATTACATACTACACCTCTTACACTGACACTGTCACCCTTTATTACATAATAAAAACAGATTTTTATTAATAACTTCAATAGCTATTAAAGTATTCGTCATATTGCTCCAAAACAAGTTGTATTTGATCAAGTGTAACCCACATTACATACTACAACTCTTATACTGACACTGTCACCCTTTATTACATAATAAAAACAGATTTTTATTTAAAAACTTCAATAGCTATTAAAGTATTCGTCGTATTGCTCCAAAACAAGTTGTATTTTTTCAAGTGTAACCCACATTACATACTACAACTCTTAAACTGACACTGTCACCCTTTATTACATAATAAAAACAAATTTTTTTTAATAACTTCAATTGCTTTTAAAGTATTCGTCATATTGCTCCAAAACAAGTTGTTTTTTGTCAAGTGTAACCCACATTACATACTACAACTCTTATACTAACACTGTCACCCTTCATTACATAATAAAAACACATTTTTATTAATAACTTCAATAGCTATTAAAGCATTCGTCATATTGCTCCAAAACAAGTTGTATTTTATCAAGTGTAACCCACATTACATACTACAACTCTTATACTAACACTGTCACCCTTCATTACATAATAAAAACACATTTTTATTAATAACTTCAATAGCTATTAAAGCATTCGTCATATTGCTCCAAAACAAGTTGTATTTTATCAAGTGTAACCCACATTACATACTACAACTCTTATACTGACACTGTCACCCTTCATTATATAATAAAAACAAATTTTTGTTAATAACTTCAATAGCTATTAAAGTATTCGTCATATTGCTCCAAAACAAGTTGTTTATTATCAAGTGTAACCCACATTACATACTACACCTCTTATACTGACACTGTCACCCTTCATTACATAATAAAAACAGATTTTTATTAATAACTTCAATAGCTATTAAAGCATTCATCATATTGCTCCAAGACAAGTTGTATTTTATCAAGTGTAACCCACATTATATACTACAACTCTTATACTGATACTGCCACCATTTATCATTGCACACCATGCACACATGCCTGTATGAAAGGGATAAATTACGTTTTGTTATTATATAATTGGTTCTGGTCAAAAACCTCAGACTTTGTCCATTATAGTAATCAATGCCCTACTTATAAATCATGACACACTGCTCTCCCCTTCATGAAATTAAACATACTGCTTTTATAGGTAAAATAGTATCGATATTGGTTTTGGCGATACTGACCCTGTATTTACTCTCAGTTACTCTTACTTTCACTAGTCTAATAGCAGATCTTCAAATCATTATTCGCTCAGGACTGTCTTGGATATTGTATATTGATCGGATATTTAACGCGGCCGATGTGGCAATATCCCAAATAACCGGACATTAAAAACGAGTTACGCACTACATAGGGTGTAAGAACCTTTACTGCACACACTACATAGGAAGCCTACATAGGAAATGTGTAACCATTTGAGACACAGCCATAAGTGCTGCGGTACGTAGCTGAGAGGCATTAGCTGGCGTTAGCCGGTTGTTTTCCGCTAGCTGGTATTAATATAATTGGGATTTACACTATAACGTGGTTGTTTTTAAGAACATCAACGACAAATAAGGTATTTAAACCAGCATTCCAATTTGCTTCAAATTCATATCGAGATATTTAGATTTTAGATAGACGTGTAATTTAAAAAGCAGCTTTAGTGGCTAAGCTAGCTAGATAGCATTAAGGCTAATTCGCCGGCTTTTTAACCAAGTCACAATAAACAACGCTAAGCAGCTAGCTAGCCACTAACAAGCTAAGAGTCTGGGCAGGGTAGTATAAGGTAATGCGTATCTTCATGTTTTTGTCCTGCAAAGCTTATTTAACTGCTTTAGGAAGCAAACTCAAAGTGTGTGTGTTTGTGTGTGTTTGTGTGTGTGTGTGTGTGTGTGTGTGTGTGTGTGTGTGTGTGTGTGTGTGTGTGTGTGTGTGTGTGTGAGAGACTGTGAGAAATAAGGCATTGATCTAATGACAGAACTGGAAGGGTGAACTTAACTAGTTATAATATGCTTTCAGAGAATATCTTAAATGTTATGTGGTTGGTATAAACTGTCCAGCAGGCCTTGTTAATCTCATAATGGAAACAATATGCCAAAAGGTAGAGATCTGCACGATTCTCTGTTGTGTAGCTGGTGAACAATAAGAGGACGGTACAGGTCTGAATGCTTGACCCCTTTGGTAAGTCGCTGTGTTAGGTTCACAATTCACTTAGGTTCAAGTCAATTCACAATTATGAATGACCCTGTTTATATTGCATGGGGGTTACCAAATGGTTTAATATTTGAAAAAGAATATGTAAATTATATGCTGTGGCTTTCACCCCACAATCTACATTTCTGAGCCTAATCACTTTTTGACAGCCTGTTTACCACAATCATTAAAATGGCAATTGAGGAAACAACTTTTAGAGGAACAGTTCCCCATCACTCCTGATGTGTTGTTTGGGCTGTGTGATATAGGGATACACTCATCCATTCTTAATGACCACTTATACTGGTCAGAGTCTAGAGTCTATACTGGAAACACTTTCCAATAACAGTATGGACAGGGCATCTCACTAACGGGGACAGTGGTAACCTAGTGGGTAGAGCTTTGGGCTATCAACTGGAAGATTGGGGGGTCAAATCCAGGCTCTGCTATGCAGCCACTGTTGGGTCCTTGAGCAAGGCCCTTAACCCTGTCTGCTCCAGGGGCGCCGTAAAACAAGCTGGGATATGCGAAGAAAGAATTTCATTGTACTGTACACCTGTTTATGTATGTATGACAAATAAAGTATATCTTCACTTTCAAAGTGTGAAAAGACAGAGTACCTGTAACAAACTCAAGTTAACAAAAAGAACCTAGGTGAATATTGGATCTTGGTATCTGAAGCTGTATGATACCACTGTTCTACTACATGACTCCAAGATCCCAGGATAGGGGATGTTGGATGTTAGATTATTATCTCAGACTGCTATCTGAGTCCAAGTAGGTATCCTCTGGGTATTATGGGTTAATTTCCTCTGACAAAAACATTTTTGGTTGACCGACTAATCTAAATCCTTTCTAAGTGTGAAGGAATGTGTGATGCCTGGCAATGCACTGGCAACATATCCAGGGTTTGTTCTTGTTTTGTGCCTAGGGGTTCTCCTTTTAGCTTAGGATCTACCAGAACTAGAATTAAGTGGTTAATAAAGATAACTGATCGAACGTAATGATCTGTGTCTATTGGCAGTAGGCGTCCATGGAGGAGCCTGGGTCTATAGAGGTTACTGTGAAAACTCTGGACTCTCAGAGCAGGACCTTTACTGTTCGGGGAGAGGTAACGATAATACCTATAATAATTATTAAAATATAATGGCATATGACTTTTGATAAACAGCAATGTAAGTATCTAATATTCTTACTGATACTGATCACATCTCATGTTACAGTGGACAGTAAAGCAGTTTAAGGAGCATATTGCTGCATCGGTTGAGATCCCGGTAGATAAGCAAAGACTCATATACCAGGGCAGAGTGCTGCAGGATGAACGGACACTCAGTGAATACAGTAAGTGTCACTGTCTGTGTTCCAATTTATGGGCTGTTACACTATAAGATTGTATAATTAATATTTACACTTACAGGATATAAAATTAAACATGTAGTGATACTCACATTTCTCACATGTATTTTTAATATACCATGGTATTATGTGAATATCTAGTGGCGCGTATACATGCTCTGAGTGGTTTCCTTTGCTCTTCCTCAGATGTTGATGGAAAAGTTATTCATCTTGTCGAGCGAGCACCTCCTCAGACCACTCAGTCTGGAAACGGAGGAGGAGCAGCGCCCGGTTTGTCAGGAGGAGCAGAGGGACGATCCGGTTCTTCTCACTTTTCGACCTCCACCTCTCAAGGAGCGCCTCACGACCGCAATGGCAACAGCTACGTAATGCTGGGCACCTTTAACCTCCCGGTAAACATCATGGACCCTCAGCAGATACAGGTTACTACATTTATTATTTCAGGGTTACTTTAGATGAGGGTGTGCACACAATTCTTTGATGCTTGTTTCAATTCAGAAGTAAAAATTCTTGTTACATTCTTTAAAATTGTAATTGGTCCAAATTGCTTTCTGTTTTAAACTGATCTCGGGAACATTTACACCTGAACTTTAAAGTCAATCCTTTCTGTTTGGCTACAGTCTGTGTTCTTTAGCTGGATGAAATGTCCAGCTTTAACTGGGGGTTTAAATTGCTGCACCTTTTGGTCTTTTAGATGTCTGTGCAGCAGATGATGGCAGGAGTTGGGGAGGCAGGGAGAAACACCAGAGTCAGCACCAGCACTGGGGTAAGCAAACAAGCTCAGTGGCCAACGTTAATATGTATGTATTTATTTCTTTAGGTTAAACTAATGTTTATGTTTATATTTTTGATCACAGAGCAATGGATCTGTAGATGTGCATATCAACTTGGACCAGCCAGTCCAAAGTGAACCAAGAATACGGCTTCAACTGGCTGAAAATTTGTTGCGAGAGACTCAGACTTTGATTCGCAGACTAGAGGTGAAACCTACTGCTTCCTGTTTTTACAGTAGACTTAAAGCCAAACATATGTAGTATTTTTTTATTAGAAGTATCCTGGATACTGTTTCAGGGTCAAGGAAGTGAAGCTCCAACACAGCCGGGTCCTGCAGCTCCACAGTCAGCCTCCACATCCTCCTCAGCAGCACAACCAATGGATACTTCTCCACCTCCACCTTCTACCTCCTCTTCCTCTGCCTCCACACAAACAGAAGGTCCTCCTCACTCTGGACCAAAGTAAGAGAACGCCCCCTCCTTAGTTTAACAATAATGTATTTTTTAAACTTTTGACACTGTTCAGAATTCAAGAGCAGCCAAAAGAAAAAGCTGATTTCTTTTTTTGTTTGTTTTGTTTTTAGTCACCCGAGCCCGTTGGAACTGATGGAGGTTTTCTCAGAGGTGCGAAGGGTGGAGGAGAGACTCAGGCCCTTCGTAGAAAGGACTCACTCCATCCTCGGAGCAGCTGGTTCTGCTGATTACAACAACAATGTATGCAATAAAAATCTTTAATTACACTGACTTAACGCTGTTTTAACCCAAATTTTCATTTTACCTCATGCTTTATCTTACAGTGCTTGCCTTTTTTTTTTTACCCAGACACAAGAGCGTGAGGAAGACCAGCGCACTCTCAACGTAGTCGGCGAGTCCCTCCGCCTTCTAGGAAACACCTTGATTGCGTTAAGTGACCTGCGGTGCAATTTGGCTGCTCAGCCTCCCCGCCACCTACATGTGGTTCGGTCAGTTTCTCACTACGCCTCTCCTGTTATTCTGCAGAGTGGTCTACCACATGTACCAATACCGGTGAGCTGCCCTTTAGAATCTAATAAGCATAAGCACAAAGTGTGGGATTGGTATTTAGAGTACGTTACTGCTGTTGAATGCCGTTAAAAGTAAAAAAAAAATAAAAAATAAAAATAAAAAAATAAAAACCTGCTATGAATATAATTAACGTACCAGTATTAACATACATTAACATACTTATGCATAGTTTGTGTAAATTACTGACAGCCTTGTGCTCAGCAGATGAACATCGGAACCACTGTCACCATGTCTTCCAATGGTAGACAGGCAGGCGAAGGTCAGCCTCAGACTTCTCAACCCTCTGGCCAATCCGAGGACCAAGGTCAGGCACAGCATCCACCCGGTCAAACCAGCGGAGCCAGTCAGCAGCACGGACAGGGGACTCCTCGGGTGATCCGAATTACCCACCAGACTGTGGAGCCTGTGGTCATGATGCAGATGAATCTGGATGGTATGTCTGTGCTTATTGTGTCTGGCCTTAGTTGCAGTTTCAGTGTGAACTATTAACACAGTATATTGTCCAGCCATCCATTCCTGGTCTGTAAGAAACTACCAGAATGCAATAGCGTTGCCAAATTTAAGTAAATGTTCCATCTAAAGAGGCTACTATTATTGGCATGAGTACTTATAGAAGAGAATGTTCTCAGACCTGGACTGGCAGGCATTAGTGTCATGGTAGCCACTGATCTGTGCATTTCTGTGCAACAGATTCAGGCAGTGGAGCTCAGGCCCCAGGCCAGCAGAATCCCAACGCTGTCGGACAGACTGGTCAGTGTCCACTGCTCCTCATAGTCAACAACAAATGCAGACATGTTAACAATAATGCAGCAATCTCTAAAGACTATGAGTGTGTGATGGCTTCATTACTGTGTGCTGTATCTGTCTAAACTATAAACACATTTCACTGTAAATAATCATGAATTTTAATGCATCAAGTGTCACCTTTTTTATCTGAAGTTTGGCTTTTAATAGTCTTCTCATGTCTTTAAAGGATCCACTCCACCTGTTTCCATCCCTGGCTTGCCTCCCGAGTTCATGCAGACCATCGTGCACCAGATTTCCCAGCAGGCGGCTGCTATGGCCACCGCAGCCTCAGCTAGCCAGCACAGCCAGCAGACGGGAACTTCTGGCCCGAACAGAGAAGCCTCAGCTCCTCCTCCCCCTCCTCAAGCAAGAGTCGTCATCACTCGGCCTTCCTTCACCCAGCACGTTCATCAGCCCACTGGCGACAGAGCGACCGCCAATAATATGCGGGGATCCGTGCCGACCACGGGCAGCCAACAGCCTGGGCAGGTAAGTTACAGAATTTTTAACACTTAATGGCCAAACGGCTACAAATTTTCCCTGTAATGAGTTTCAAATCTGCTGAGTCGGGAGGTCACGCAAGGCGCTTGACATCTTGTTGTAAATTCAAACCCCTCATATATAATTTTATCAGCATATAGGTTCATATAATTTCTGAATTACAAGAGACATCATATAGAAAGTGCTTGCACCAAAAGGTACAGCCATGAAAGCTAATATTAGACTTAATTACTTTTACCAGATGTCTGTACACCTACTGTCTCACTGTACTTAACAGCTGACAGCAGGTATTATGGGTCAATGGAATCATTTTGCTTTTTTTCTATAAAAATAAGGCTGTGTAAGCAATACAGTTAAAAGTGGACCAGCCATATTGCTCTTTTAACTGCTCAGGGTGCCAGCTTTTGGGTTCTTTACATCGTTATGTTTTCCCGTTTTTTATATTAAAGATAATTGAATAGTAACCCTGACATCACATTCAGATTTGTGAAGCCTACAACATATCTTTATTTCTGAAGTCTGGCATTTGTGCTAATTTATTTTTGTGACATTTAGTAACCTTCTTTTTAAGTGCCGCTCTTCCCTGTCAATGCGCTTCCATTTGCATCCACTGTTGCTGATTAAATAATTTTCCAGTTTTTATAATTTACCTTCAGTCCGAACTCCCAATATTTGGACTGTTAGTTATCTTAATGCTTTAAAATTCTCACTTCATTTCTTAATTTGTCTCCAGGCCCCCCCTATGGCTAACTCTCCTCTCACTCAGATGATGAGTGGTTTGGTCGGGCAGCTGCTGATGCCGATGCACACAGGTGAGCTGCTCTTTTTCTAATCTTTGACATGCCCAAGTTAATTTAAGCCAAATCGCTCACTGACACTTTTTGTTTCAGGTGATCAAGCATCCACTTCCTCTTCATCCCATACGTTCTCTTTCTCTACCTCCTCGACTACCCAATCCTCTTCAGCCAACACATCTGGACAAACCGGCGCTCAAACTACCACTACAGCCTCCGCAGGCCAGTCACAGCAGGAGGCCACAGGAAGCACCATACCACAGATGCTGGGCTCTCTTTTTGGAGCTCCTGGAGTAGGCGGGAGTGTTTCCGGAGCCTCTCCTTCTATAACTGTGACGCTGCCTGGTGTGCCTGCCTTCATCCAGGGCATGACTGATTTTGTCCAGGTCAGCATTGTTTAGAGTTTTATATAAGGAGCAGTTTAAGTGATTTAGAATCTCGCTGTTGGTTTTATTGCTATGGTGCTCTAATGGGGCTTGTTCCCTCTTTTTTGTGGGAATACTTTACAGTCCCACTTTTTAGCTTTAACAGTTCCTCTCTTTTTTTCAGGCTAATCAACCCGTGTTCCCTCCTCCCCCAAGCCAGCAGCCTCCCCCTGCCCCCTCTGCTCCACCCGCCCAGTCAGCGACTCCCCCGAACCCTTCTCATCCTTCCGGCGGAGGAGGTGACACGCTGAGCCCAGAGCTTTTCACAGGCATAGTGCAAGGTGTGCTGTCCACCATGATGGGCTCTCTAGGGGCTGGCCAGGGGAACAGCGAGAGCATCGCCCAGTTCATCCAGAGACTTTCTCAGACCACCAACCTCTTCACACCTGGAGCCGGAGATGCAGTGGGTCAGTGAGCGTTACTTTAGTCATAGTCATAGTCATACAATTTTAATGTTTCCTATAACAGTCTCATCTCTGTTTGCGTTT
Organism: Trichomycterus rosablanca; assembly: GCF_030014385.1. Taxonomy (NCBI): domain Eukaryota; kingdom Metazoa; phylum Chordata; class Actinopteri; order Siluriformes; family Trichomycteridae; genus Trichomycterus; species Trichomycterus rosablanca. The sequence goes on along the minus strand of NC_085989.1, from coordinate 3,961,791 downwards.
GTGGCAGGTTTCTTTGGAGATCTGATGTCTCTGGTGTGTCAGAGCTTTTCCATGGTAGACATGGTGCTGTTGCTGCACGGGAACCCTCAGCCCCTGAGCCGAATCCAGCCTGAACTGTCGTCCTTCTTCACTGAGCACTATCTCCAGGGCCGAGAGCCCACAGACAGCAACATTGCAGTAAGGCTGTTTCACATGGCAGCGCCTCTTTCTGCTGTCTTCACAAACCCATGGACTAAAGGATTAGTAAATATAGAGATATAGAATACCCAATTTAGCTTAGCCAATCCATTGCTGGGGCAGCGTCCAAGGAGGGCGTATATTCGTCTGACATACATTCCCTCCGATGTGTGTGCACAGTCCCCCAATACCATCGTATTCACCCATACTCCTGTGGATTTGCGCATGAGGTCGGCTTAGCATTCAGAGAGCCATGCCCCTATCTCTGAGCTCCTTCATTTTCTGTACAGGCGCCATGGTCAACCAAGGTCCTTACACAGCATTAATAATCCAAGTCTGGTCTTTTCTCACCGAGCAGACTGGAAGCCAATTTTGTCTGCTAGAGGGTGCAAAGCCGAAACTCGAATCCAGTAGCTCAGAGTCTCCAGCACTGGTGTGCTACCCATATTGCCCATTCAGATGGAGCATTACCTGATAATCTAGACATGTATCTGTTATTTTATGCAGTGCACTGCTGCCACATGCTGCCACATGACTGCTTGATTGGATCATTTGCAAACATGAAAGATGTTTAAATACTGTTTGTTAGGTGAAAATCTTGATTTTTCTCTCTAGACTGCTGCAGAAGATCTCATCAATGGGCTTGAAGAGTATATTTCTGAAAGCTTTGTAAGTATACACTTACTTATATACTACAAAAACATCAGGATCTTGTTGACGGTGCACATTGCGATTAAAATGATTGTGTTCCAGTCTACAGTCAGAGTGCGAGAGGGGGTGAACATCATCCAGACCAACATGTCCTTCCTTAGACAACAGTTTACCTGCATGGCAACACACATACTGCGCTGTACAGGTGCTCCATTTATCAAACCAAATCAGTCTGTATCTACAGCAGCATGTGTTGTACTGTCAGAAATGCTGAGTGAGTGCTTTCCTCTTTTCCAGATCATACTTTCGGTCCTCGCTTGCTGTTCCTCTGCACACAGGGTCTGTTTGAATGTCTGGCTCTCAATCTGTACTGTTTAAGAGGAGAGCAGCGGGCTCTTACAGCAGTTATCAACCATCGAATTGTCAGTTCACACCTTCAGTTCTTAAAACATTTTGGTGATTATCAGTCAACATATTGTCTTAAAGCTGTACAAACAGAATAATAGGAGATGTGTGTGTTGTCGTGAACACAGAGAAGGATGTCCGCAGAGGTGAATCCCAGCCTGGTGAACTGGCTGACCAGTATGATGTCCATGCGACTGCATGTGATTCTGGACCACAACCCAGTTACAGAGGACCAGATCCAGCGTTACGTCATCTACACACAGGTCATTTTCTCATAAATGTGCTTCTGTAACCGAGAAAATGTGTCTAAACACAATCGCATATCATTCTGAATGTGTCTTTGTCTTTTACTCTTCAGCCTGAATCTGATGTGAGAGCGGAGTCGGATACTCAGGCCGTCCAGGAGACAGAGAGCCAGAATGTGGAGGTAAGAACATGTGTTAAGAGCTCATGTTTAATACGTGGTGCTGTTTAGGGTTATTTATTAGTGTACAGTTCAGTTCAGATGTCAGAACTGCAGGTAAGATTGGAGTTATCATTATATTGTCGCTAGTGCTCTTTCCCTAAGACCTGATCTCATTCCACCCATTCATGATCACTGCCAAGTTGCCACTGTTGGGGCCCCTGAGCTTGGCCCTTAACCCTCAGTTGCTTGCACTGTTTCTTTTTGTGGATAAAAGCGTCTGCTAATTCTGAAAATGTAAATGTACTAATATTTGTTTAAAAGGTTACAGAAAGACAAAGGAGTTGATTCTCTGCACTATCACTGTCAAATCATGTATACGTTATTGTCTCATTAAATTTGCATTCACCTGATCTGCTTTAAATGTGTTTAATTCACATTGTCCTAATACTGACACCACACGTCGTCTTGGGGTTCTTATGGGGCATGGAAAGCATAGTGGAAAGATGTAATGATATTTGTAGGAGGGTAAAAATGCTTATTCCAGGTGCCCAGGTGGCGCAGCGGGATATTCCATTAGCACACCAGTGCTGAGATTCTGAACTCCTCGGTTCGTTGCCACCTGTCGGCTGGGTGCCATCTAGAATAATAAGTGGAAAAGGGTTCCGTTAAGGGCTGCGCACGGGCCGGAGGAGGCGTGAGCAGCAATATACCCTCCTCAACTGCAAAAAATCGGGGATCCCCAGCAGCGGAGGACAAATTGACTACACTAAATTGGGAGCAAATGGGAGAAAACGCACTTAAAAAAATATTCCAAATCTTCTGCATATTTTGAATGTATGTGAATCTGAAATCAATGGTAAAATGCTGTATATATCTCTTGCATCCTGTATAGTATTAATAACAGAAATCGTCCTATTCTATACTGATTTGAACACATGCCGTTTAAAAAAACATCCCAAATCCTTTCATTTGTCTTTGAATCTTGGGTCTTTAAATCTTTTTTTAATAATAATGACATTGTGACCTATAGATGTCTCCACCACCGGCCACCACGGCAGAGGAAGCCATAGCGTCAGCTGAAGAGAGGACAGATACCAGAGAGCCAGCAACAGAAATCCACCCATTTCACAGACCAGCATCAGCAGATACACGAGAACCTCTCGGCATGATGGCTAACGGCAGGGCGGAAGCTGGCGCAGAGGCAGAGCCATGGGCAGCAGCCATGCCACCTGTAAGACCCCAATTAATTATATATTTACCTACAGTATGTGCTGTGACATTTTGACAGACAACAAAGACCTGAATGACTGAATAGAGTGTTTGTGTGTGTGTGTGTCAGGAGTGGGTGCCCATCATTAGACATGACATGTTGTCCCAAAGGAAAATTAAAGCTCAGCCTCCACTGTCTGATGCCTATCTTCAGGGAATGCCAGCCAAGAGGAGAAAGGTCAGTGCTTACTGTGTATGGTTTTCTCTCAATCACTGGGTTCAATGATTTAAAAGACCCCCGGACAGGATGTCCCAAACATAGCCAATCATGTCTGTATGTAGAGCCTGAAAGGGGCAGTTGTAGCCTAGCGGTTAAGGTACTGGACTAGTAAGCAGAAGGTTGATGGTTCAAACCCACCACTACCAGGTTGCCACTGTTGGACCCTTGAGCAAGGCCCTTAACCCTCAATTGCTTAGACTGTATACTGTAAGTCGCTTTTGATAAATGCGTCTGCTAAACTGCCGAAACTGTAAATGTGAACTTTAAACAGTTGTAGCCCAGCGGGTAAGGTACTGGACTAATAATCAAAAGGTTGCAGGTTCAAGCCCCACCACTTCCAGGCTGCCTCTGTTTGGCCCCTGGGCAAGGCCCTTAACCCTCAATTGCTTATACAATATATTGTCACAGTACTGTAAGTCACTTTAGATAAAAGCGCCACCTGGGAAATTCAGAAAATGTAATTGAAGAAGATAAACTTTATTTGTCACATATACATATACAGATGTACAGTACAATGAAATTCTTTCTTCGCATATCCCAGCTTGTTTGGAAGCTGGGGTCAGAGCGCAGGGTCAGCCACCTTACGGCGCCCCTGGAGCAGACAGGGTTAAGGGTCTTGCTCAAGGACCCAACAGTGGCTGCATAGCAGAGCCTGGATTTGAACCCCCAATCTTCCGGTTGATAGCCCAAAGCTCTACCCACTAGGCTACCACTGTCCCCTGTAAATTGAAGCACTGCTGGGGATTCCAAAAATTGAATTTTATTTGTATTTTAATAATGTAGCTGGAATTAATGCTCAAAACGTATCAGATTTATCATTTGTGTCTTATGTTGAGTGTATAATAAAGATTGCAGGATGTCTTTTGTGTGACATAATTCTGCTGAGAAGGATTCTGTTAATGAACTCTAATATAGAATCAGAAACTGGTTTATTCTCCTACTTGTGTATATTCATTCCTACAGACTGCTCAAGGTGAGGGACCACACCTTTCTCTATCTGAGGCTGTGACTTGTGCAGCCCGAACTGTAGGAGCACGACCCGTCACTACTCCAGACAGCCTGCAGGAGGAGCTGGAGACCCCAGAGCTGCAGGGTGCCTACACACAACAGGTCATTCATTACTGAACGGTTAACCCAAGATATTAGCATACAGAAATAAGATGCAAATCGTTTAGTAAAGTCTGAAGTCGTCTTTTATTTTGCACTGGTGAAACCAGTGACCACTGTGAAAGCTACTGTGTGGTTATACAATCTTTACACGGCTGCTTTGAACCATGCTGACATTTTAATCAGACATGCTCATGAGGTTACACATTGTTGGCAATAACAACAGACAAAGGTTAAGTTGTGTAACTGAAAATATCATATCCACAGTTTCACTGTTTCAAGTTCAGTAGGTAGGCAAAGGCAAACCCACAGACAAATTTCATCTGGCCACTGGCTTTTCCTATAGAGCACATTTACTCAGTCCTATGCAACATTTTGGAAACGTCCTGGTTAAAGTCCATATTTTATTGCTTTTCTATGGGACAGTAAAAATAAAGTAAAATCTAAGGCTAACTCAACTGCATGGAGCAATTTTTTTACATTTTAATGCACAGCTACCATTTATTTGCAAAATTGAAAACTTATGTCAAGTTCACACTACACGACTTTCCCAGTCGTCGGGTCGCTGTACAGTTCACACTACACGACTGGATCTCTTGTAATCGGGAGTCTTTCAAGCCGGTGTGGCTTTCACACTACACGACCGATCGGTGATAGAGGGGTTCACACTACACCATCTATCGCCAACTGGAATCGCAGGCGAGCTTCTCTGGTCTCCCGAACTACGTTCTGTCACAAAATAAACGTGAGAAGTGACGAGGGGTTTAATGACACCACGTCCAAACATGCACGTCAACAAGTAGCGAGCGATCAAAGTTTGTGCGCTGATGTGCAGCGTAAAAACAAAGAGGAAAAATAAATGAATCTGAGTGGATTTGGCTACGCGAGCAGCATGGATCGTTCTATAGTGAGTTGGAGGTTAATAAATATTTTTTGCAATGCAGCGTCGGTGTTCTGTTTCGTAGTGAACGATAAGCTCAGAAATACTGTAAAACTAGTGTGTGCTGATGTATTCTGATATAAACTATATTACGCCCCTGTCCCACCTTTTTACACTCCTCTCCGGCGTTTCCCCTCACACCAAATGTTGCGTTCTCATTGACTGTTCGACATAGCATTCGTTGCCAGTTGGGCGACTCATATCCAGATATTTGACATGCTAGATATATTTCTTCAGTCGCCAAGCGCTCAGCGAGCACTCGGTAAGCCGCTCGGATCGTGTTGTTGAGTAGTTCACACATGGCGATTGAGAGCCGAGGTTCGATCACCGAACAAACGCCGAGTTGCTCCCGAGCCGGCGAGCGAAAATCAGGGCAAAAATCGTGTCGTGTGAACTAGGCATAACTTGCATTTTAAGACCCCAAACAATTATATTTATACCATTAAAGCGAATGACAATTGTGACAATATGATTTAAGCAACTTGGGGTTAATGGCCAGTGGCATCATGATAGTGGTGGGGCTTGAACCAGGGACACTCTTATTACTAGTCTAATAGCTTAACCACTGAGCTACCACTGCCCAAATGTGTTTGCTCATTTGTTCAGGGTAACAGATTTTAATTTTTATTTAAGTATTTTTGATTTGTGTGAAAGCATAAGGTCACCTAGTTCATTATTTGAACACCAAAATGTGCTCCATGTGATTCACTAATTATGCGTTTGTCTTTCTCAGATTAAAAGTGACTTGAAGAAAAGAGTTAATGAAGATCCAGACTACAGCTCGCAGCGATTCCCCAACACGCACAAGGCTTTCTCCGAGGACTCCTAACCATTTTATTTTGCCAATAATTCAAACTGAAATAAGCTGTTAGTTACTGTGGTGATCCTGTAGTCCAGGCAGGGAATAGAGCAGCTGGATCCTTCTGGGGGAAAAAGGATCGACTCGGACTGTGTTTACATGGACGTTATTAGCATCCATCCACAAACACACACACACCAGCAATGCACATGATTTTGTGCTGAACGTCATTATAAAGAATGATTTTTCAATGTTAAACATTTAATGTGAGCACCATAACCTGAATGTGTGCTGCTACTGTGTGAATTATGTGTAACTGCGGTTGCATTTAGCTGCAGCATCCAAAGCAACTTGACAGTTGAGGGTTAAGGGTCCTGTACAATAACCCAGCAGTAGCAACCTGGTAATGACTGGGCTAAATCCAGCAATCTTTTGATTACTAGTTCATTATTTAAATCCTGGAGCTACTATTGGCCCCTGTCGTGTTTTTCTGTAAAAATGGGCCAGCCTCAGTATTTCTACATCTCTTGGTTGACTAATCATGGATAAAAACTGCATAGATTATTTTTTAGATTATGTATTTAAGTACAGAATGAATTGGATTGGGACAGAGCCAGAGATGCCGTTCTGTTGTTGTACTCGCAAGCTTTAACACACGCATAGCACCTACGAGTCTGCTTGCCTCCTGCAGTGTAGCTTCAGGTTGCTTCTTTACCGCTGTGAATTCCTAGAAAGAGCTTTAACACGCACAGAGAATCATGTTAGATGCTCTTGCACCTCAATCTGACTTTAGATGCGCTGGTACAGTGGCATGGAGGTGACTCCCAATCCGGCATTTTTTTCCTTAGACAGGGTCAATTGTGTGTGGTGAGCTAGTGATGGATTGGGGACGTTTGGATGGGCGTTGATACCCGTGATCTGTCATCCTTGTGTCTTTGACAGGGTCAGTGACTGAACGTTCGTCTATAATTGTATCGAAGTGCTTTCCTTTCACAAGTTCCCCTCTGATGACGGACTGACAGGGCATCGTTTATATGCATAGCCGTGCGTTAACGTGTGCAGGCTGTCCATTCCTCTTTATACGTTTTTGATGGATGCTGAAAACGTCCTTGTGAATGCAGCCTCACACTCGTCACTCAGTGTGCAATAGCTTTTCATTATTTCAACACTTCACCTGGGACCTGATTTCTCTTGTGATGGGTTGGTGTCCTTCCTGCTGCATCTGTCATTCGGACTGTACAGTAGTTGTATATTGTTGTAACGGTTTTATTGTGGCAATAATTGCAGCAGTATCATCATGCACACTTAAAACAAACGTGTAAGGATTTCATTAGTCATTACAGATGATGTCAGTTGTCAACATACAGTCAGAAAAAAACATCAATGTCATGGCAGTCCGGATTTCTGCTACTGTTCTTATTCTGTAAATGAATAATTGAAACGTATACCATTTATATAATTTGTTTAGTTGTTAATTGTGAGTTTCTGTACAAAAGAAAGTTCTAAACTGTCACTTTATGCTAAATTACTTTTATCCGGATGACTTTACGTTGTCTGTGATCAGCAACAAACTTCAGTTGAGCTTCAAGGATCCAAATATGGACTGGAAGCCTTTTAGACACCTTTTACACAATCCAAATAATAGTTTCGTAATAACAGTTAGAGTATGTGGGCGCTCGGGTGGCAAAAAGGTAAAGTAGGTTGAGCTTGGTGGTGCTATCGGCCGGAAGGGCTGGCCAAATCAGCCTAGGTGCACTTGTTAGTGCGCTCTCAGTGCTTGTCCTAAGCCCAGATAAAAACTGGAGGGTTGCATCAGTAGGGGAATCTGTCGTAAAAACTGTGCCAAGTCTGGTATGTGCCCAGAGCCACAGTAGCAACCCATATACGTATATGTAACCAACAGCTGCTGTATGTTCATTCTGACACAGCAATTGTCAGAAAACTTTGTTCCAAATATTAGTTGCGGAAAACAAACTGCTGTGACATGATGTGCAAGTACAAATAAATGTAAACTTTTGACTTTAGCTGTAGAAGAACACATCTGGCTTTGTATGGCTAGGTGTTTCACTCACTGACCTGTAAGGGTCTGAGTATATTTAGTTTTCAGTATACAATTATGCTGTAAGATCCTGTAAATCACTTGTGTATTATTATTATTTTACCTGCTATTTACTTTCTTTTCAAATGATTAGTCCTAGCGCCCCTGTCATACGTGACGGTCCTGCAATAAAACACAACCCCAAAAGTCTGGTCCACTAATCTTGACTCTTTTATTCCCTGTATATTCACCTAACCTAATAATGTATGTATAATGTATATGCACCTATTATTATGTAGATGCACTTTGTGGGGATAACATTACTGACTGTAGACTGTTGGTTGCTCTGTACATTTTGTTACCTGTCAATAAGGACTCTCACTGAGCAGATATTATTTGGGTGGTGGATCACTCAATACTGCACTGGTAAATACTGTTTCATTTTACTGGCCTCTTTATTATGAACACAAGCCTTTTTGGTCAGTAACCCCTTTTTACAACTTGAAAACTTGCTAATTGTCCAGTGCAGTACAATAAATAGGTGGAATATCAGCTGTGTGACAGTAAAATTAAATACTGCTTTGAATTAAATACATTACATAGCCTAAAGATTTTAAATTAGATTTATCTATGTAAAACTATAAACAAATTTCCAGGGCCCATATCTGCATATCAGGCAGCCACACACTTGTTTAAGAACCTCTGCTTTAAGGAAATACTGTAAAATAGAGAGGGCCGTGTTGGTGTTATAGCATGCAGCCAGATAAATTAAAACTGCAGGAGATTACACATCATGAGGGTTTATTAGATTTGCCTGAGGACAAATGACATCTGCGTTTTCCAAATTCCTACTGTTGAAAATGAAAGCCTGAAAGAAGGGCGTATTAGACGGCTGCTTTAAGTCTGCACGGGCTGGCTGTCAGCTGACTTGGATCAGGGTGCACATCGTCTCCCACATCGTCTCTCGCAGGGCCAGACCTTCCTGTACTTTATAAACCGTTCACGCCTCATAAAGGCAAAGATCAGCGTACCAACCACAGTTGGAGCATCAGTGTCTCAAATCTCACACTATTACCATAAACAGGATGCCTAACGTGTGTACTACGAACGGTGTAGTCGCAAACTATTGAGCACACGGGATGTGGTTTGGGATGCAGCCAGAAAATAAGTAAGAACGTGTGGAAAGAATGTCACTTCTCACGAGAACAGTGGCATTAAACCGTTTATTAGTCTTTGAACGGTATGAATTGCTGATTTTATGTAGGATTGACCGAAATCTGACACTTTAATCCAAACTGACACAGTACTGTGACAGTATACTGTCTAAACAATTGAGGGTTATGGGCCTTGCTCAGGGGCCCAACAATGGCAACCTGGCAGCAACCTTTTGAGTACTAGTCCAGTACCTTAACCACTATGTTACAACTGCCCTAAAGATATTACCTATGGAAAAGGACACTAGAATTGAATGGTAAGTATATTTCTGACACTCACTTTCAACACTTGTTTACTTAAGTGTCGAGGTTTCAACTTTTCCATTACTGGGGCAGGTTTTGGAAAATTTGTGGTCGTAGCTGCACTTGATTTCAGCAGTATTTATACAGCTTGAAGCTCAACGGCATTAAACTGATTATAAGTCTTTGTATGGAATGAATTACTGATTTTATGTAGGATTGACCGAAATCTGAGGAAGCGAAAGTGAACATTTACATTTTCAACATTTAGCAGATGCTTTAATCCAAACTGACTTACAGTACTGTGACAGTATACTGTCTAAGCAATTGAGGGTTAAGGTCCTTGCTCAAGGACCCAACAGTGGCAACCTGGCAGTGGTGGGGCTTGAACCAGCGACCTTTTGATTACTAGTCTAGTACCTTAACCACTAGGTAACAACTGCCCTAAAGGAAAAGGACACTTGAATCAAATGGTAAGTATATTTCTGACACATTCACTTTAAAGACTTGTTTACTTAAGTGTTAAGGTTTCAACTTTTCCAGTACTGGGGCAGGTTTTTGTGGTCGTAGCCGCGCTTGATTTCAGCTGTATTTATAAGCAGCTTGTCTGATGGCTTTTAATGAATGGTTGCTGGCCTGGCGAGACTAACTTAAATAATTCTGAACCAAGACAGCCTTTATAAGTTAATAAATCCATGGTGGTGCTTAAGCTTTACAGTAACCAGAATAGAAGCAATGAGATAACATGCCAATCCTGCAGTTATGAGTTTCAGAGCATCGGTTGATGTATTGCCGCCAGAGAACGTTTGAATGACACACAGAACAGTATCATGTCAAATCTATTCAACAACATAGAACTGTGTTATACTTGAACTTCTGTTTCGTTACTGCTGTCAAACGTACAGTTCTTATCCATATTCATGGCTGTCTCAACTTCTCCAAGTCTATTATTCCTTCCGTAGGAGAACGTCTTCCATCCCCGTCGAGAGCGGCGCGTTCCTCCCTCTACCTGCCGTGTCTGTGCTATGTGCGGCGCTCCTTAATCTCGAGCCTGTCTGAAGGAAGACAGGAACAGTGGGAGCAGATTAAACGCTGGTCGGTCCTCCTGAAGCCCCAGGGCCACCAGAGCTCCTGCTAGCAGGGACGTCACTTTCGGCAGCACCGGTGGCTGAGCCTGCATTACCTGCAAGATTCAAAATATAGACTCAGCATCTGCTGTGAGATTTATCAACATCTATTACAAAAAAATCAAGACAAGCACTTTAAGCAAAAGAATGTTCCACCTTTTCAACTTTATGGCATTGAATGAGTCCATTAGATCCCAGGTAGAAGGTAGAGAATGCATCAAAGGTCCTGCCAAAACAATCAAAACAAACGTTTAAAGACACAATCACTGTCAGGGCCATGCAGAACTCTTCCTTGTCCCTAAACTCTGGTTTATGTGGAAAATATGCTGCAAATATACTGATTACATGTTGATTACACTGATTAAAAAGGTTCATGTTAAATTTTTGTGTAAAAATATGGTGGTATTGTTGTTATAACAATTCATGACCCATATTGTTCAGTGCTCATTTATCTATTAATGCACCTGCAACATCAGCATCCCACCTGTAAAACTGGCTTTTGTCTTTCTTGTAGAAGCGGAGGAACAGGGTGTGAAAGGGCAGACCCTTGACTCTCCAGCGTGCTTTGATGGAGCCGTCCTCAGGGTGCTTGGTTAACTTCAGCACCTCCAGCCGTGCGTCGGCGTAATAACACAGGCACAAGATTCTCCACAGCGTCAGACTCAGCTGGTACGCTACCCGACCTCTGAGAAACGAGCACAAAAAGGAATTTATTTTCCACAGCAAAAGGGTCAGTACCATCATCGCTGAACACACGCTGACCCAAGTGTGCTGAAGCCCGGCCGTGTGAGTGGAGTGAGAAACAGTGCAGACCGTTGGCCAAAGGTAATTGAGTCGGTCTTCTTCTAGACCTTCATCAGTGGTCACAGGACGCTGCCCACGGGGCGCTGTTGGCTGGATATTTTTGGTTGGTGGACTATTCTCAGTCCAGCAGGGACAGTGAGGTGTTTAAAAACTCCAGCAGCACTGCTGTGTCTGATCCACTCATACCAGCACAACACACACTAACACACCACCACCATGTCAGTGTCACTGCTGTGCTGAGGATCATCCAGCACCTAAATAATACCTGCTCTGTGGTGGTCCTGGGAGAGTCCTGACCATTGAAGAACAGCGTGAAAGGGGGCTAACAAAGCATGTAGAGAAACAGATGGACTACAGTCAGTAATTGTAGAACTACAAAGTGCTCCTATATGGTAAGTGGAGCTGATAAAATGGACAGTGAGTGTAGAAACATGGAGGTGGTTTTAATGTTATGGCTGATCAGTGGTGAGTGAAAGTGTCAGAGGGGGCGTGATAGACTTCGCCTATTGTTGACCAGCAAGGAGAGTATAGCAGAGCACCAAAGCCTATGGTGATGTGAAGCTTGGTGGATTGTGGACAAAGTGATTTATGGCAGACCCTGGATTAGAGCTTACCATCCAATCCTGATTTTTTTCTCTCTACAGCCACATTTATTTATATATTCAGGTATGAATGCTATGTAAATCTTACCTGGTTTTGGTGTTGAGAAGGCCGTTAATGAACTCCACATCAATAGAATACATGCTGTAGTCATGATTCTTCAAGAAAAACCTGGGAAGCTAAAAGACAAGACAGAAAGACTTGTTCAAAATGTTTTTAAATACATCAGAAAAGACCAGAAGCAGATGCATCAAAGACCCAAAGAATTACCTCCATCCTAAGCTTTTCGTACATCACAGCCAGTTTCTCCTCATTCTCCATGTCCTTCTCGCTAGAACCTCTCTGTGTGTTTTGCATCTCCGCATAACTGTACAGAGAGGTGTACGAAGTCGGAAGATCTTCATTCGCATCGTATCCTGTCCTCAGGTTATCCCCCGGCATGGGCGCAAACTCCATCCCAGGACAGTGAAAGCAAAAGAAACGCGACCCCAACGTAAACGGAGCAGGACATCCCTCGGTCTCGAATAAACTCCTAAAAGAGCTCTGTTCTGGATCAGGCTTGGTCTCAGTCCTTAACTTTCCAATAACACTTATGTCATCTTCTCTTCTCCCATCGACGGTGGTTAACAGGAAAGGAAAGTCAGCGGGCTTGTTAGCTCCCCAAGCCAGCAGCTCGCTAAGCTTAACCTGTCCGAACAGGGGAACCTCAACCAGCGTAGGCTGATCTTCGGATTCCCTGGGTTTAAGCAGCACACACATGCTGACAGTCTCCTCCCAATCTTCCTCTGCACCCTGGCACCCATGATTTATGGTATGAGAAAGGTATGGCTTCTGGGCGAACTGGTAATGTAGGTTGTTTGGTGGAGCCAAAGCCCATGTTGCACTTCTCAGCGATCTAATGTTGCCATTCAAGACAGTCTGTAATTAAATACAGGGAGTTTTTTTTTAATAAGAAATCAAAAACAACATTCAGTTTAACATGGGAGAAAAAAGCACTTATATTACCTGCCACACACTCCAGCTATGTTTCGGTATCAGCTGCCTGCCACCGTGGCTCCTGATACATCCCACCCAAAATGACACACCCCCTCTGCACACAGCCATTCAGGACAGGCTGCTCTGGAATCTTACAGCACTAGATCACCAAGCGGCTGGCATAAAGATGGAAATCAGCAGAAGTAATTTTTTTCTGTGTACTCCTCAGTCTGTGTCCCAGCACCTCTGCAATGCAGTCACACAACCCTGCAGCAGAAAACAAAAACAAAGAACTCTTGTACCACAATACCACAAAAAGCACTAAATTATCTGATGAGTTTCACATCTAAACATGCTTACTGCACAAATATCAATTTCAATTCTATATTACACAATACTATTTGCAGTTCTCAACTCTTTTGCCATTGCTAATGTGGTTTTCTATACATGTATATTATGTATGATAAATATGTGTCATCTTTACATCAGTATACTGCCTACATAGGGGGTCAAGAGTCAAAAAACAACTAGTGATTTTCTCAAATATGATCCAATGTTTTTTATTACGAATCTTAAACCTCAAAGCTATGCAGCAACAACTTAAATCAGAATCAGCTTTATTCGCCAAGTATGTTTACACACACAAGGAATTTGTTTCCGGCTGTTGTTAGCTCTCTACAGTTTACAAACAATACAATATACAGACAAGACTATATGTAGACAATGTACAAATTTACATGTTCAGCAGAATTTGCATATGTACAAAAAAATATAAAAATAGCATAAGATAAACAGTAAAGTTAGGTAATATAATATATATTATATATATAATATAATATAATAGTATTATACAGCATGTATAAAGTTCAGTGTGGCATGTAGACAACAGTAAACAGCAGTTCAGTTTTAGTTATTAATGAGTTTGATGGCATTTGGAAAAAAAACTGTTACAGTGTCTGTTTGATTTTGTGTGCAGGGCTCTGTAGCGCCTGCCAGAGGGTAGAAGGTTAAAAAGTTCGTGTCCAGGGTGTGTGGAGTCTGTAAGGAGGAGTCTGTAATAATTTTTTCTGCCCAGTTTCTGATCCTAGACCAAAGAGAATCAGAAAGTGCTGACTGGCATGGACTTTCCTTCACAGTCATGTGACCTGAAACCTCATCGATCGAAGACAGAGAAAGCCACGCATTCAGTAACATCACAAGATGCTCTTGGGAATACTGTAAAATCATGCTGGGGTAGAATGGACTATCAGATTTTGCTCGAACACCGCCACAAAAACCGGTGAATTTCCAAAGATTTAACGTTTCACTGCAATTGTCACACTGGTTTTATAATTTGTAATAAAAACATTGTATTGAATTTGAGAAAACTTATTAGTCACAATAGAAGCATGTTCACTAGTGGTCTCAGATTTTTGGCCCGCACTGAATATGACATTATTTGTTTTACTTTAAATCAAATCACAGCTGTGATTGCATTCAGTAACATCACAAGATGCTCTTGGGAATATTGTAAAATCATGCTGGAATAGAAAGGACTATCAGATTTTGCTCAAACTTGTGGAGTGCAGTCATTATGGAAAAAGGCGGTGAATTGTCAAACTGCACAATAGAAGCATGTTCACTAGTGGTCTCAGATTTCTGGCCCGCACTGAATATGACATTATTTGTTTTACTACAGATAAAATCACAGCTGTGATTCGGTCACAGCTCCAGCTTGTGCTGCAGAGAATCACAGCTGTATTATTATTCACGATGACCTAAAGTGTTTTACTGTTTTAATAGAACAATTTTACAAGGTGAAGAAAAAGAAGAACAACACAATGTTGAATAAACACAAGCAACTATTGGTTACGAGTCTTGCTAAAGGACCCAACAGTGGCAACTTGGTGGTGGTTTGTTAGTTTGTTTGTTTATTAGGATTTTAACGTCATGTTTTACACTTTTGGTTATCTCCAATTAGCGGCACGGTGGCTCGGTGAGTAGCACTGTTGCCTCACAGCGAGAAGGTCCTGGGTTCGATCCCCAGGCGGGGAGGTCCGGGTCCTTTCTGTGTGGAGTTTGCATGTTCTCCCCGTGTCCGTGTGGGTTTCCTCCGGGAGCTCCGGTTTCCTCCCACAGTCCAAAAACGTGCAAGTGAGGTGAACTAGAGATACTAAATTGTCCATGACTGTGTTTTGAGATTAAACTTGTGAACTGATTAATCTTGTGTAATGAGTAACTACCGTTTCTGTCATTAATGAAACTAAAAGTATAAAAAAACATTAAAATCCGAATAAATAAATAAAGTATCTCTAATTCACCACACTTGCACGTCTTTGGACTGTGGGAGGAAACCGGAGCACCCGGAAGAAATCCACACGGACACGGGGAGAACATGCAAACTCCACACAGAAAGGACCCGGACCGACCTGGGGATCGAACCCAGGACCTTCTTGCTGTGAGGTGACGGTGCTACCCACTTAGCCACAGTGCCGCCCCATTTGGTGGTGGTGGGGATTACTAGTCCAGTACCTTAACCACTAAGTCACCACTGCTACATCAGCTGTTGCTGATCAGTGTGTACTGCCAAACAGCCTTGCCATCGAGAAGTGCACACAACACATCCACTACAGTTAGTAATTGTACACCCACGAAGTGCAAGTGTACACAGCAACATATGAGCTACAGTCAGTGGTTGCACACCACCAAAGTGCAAGTTTACACAGCAACATATGGGCTACAGTGATTGTATACCCACTATTGCCTCTATATGGGAGGTGTAGCTCATAAAATGGCCAGTGAATGCACACACAAAATAGGTGAATGCATTTAAGTGCTCTACAAGCAGGTCAGGGGACTGTCAGTGCTCTTATTATAGTCTAATTATAGTCACAACATTGCTGGAATTGCGACTAATAATCAAAACAGTCGTTTTTTATCAACACGCTAATTAAAATACCTCAGACTTACTAGCGTTAGCATTAGCCACCGTCATATTGAGCATTAAGTTGTTAGCACGTTAGAATCAAGTTAACTCCTCTAACCACCCTACTATTCACACTTCTTTTTGTAGTATAAACAAACCTGTTAAACCGCAGTCTTCTGGAGTAACTTCAATCCAGCAGCCGGCTCTGAAATATCAATATTGTTGTACAGGAATCTAATGTCACATCTCTCCAAATGTCCTTCACCGAAGTGCCAGTGCGCATGCGCAAACTACACAGCCCGCAGTTCTAGAAAAGGCGGTGTTTCATTCACAAGTGAAACCAACGAGTTCAGTTCAACTTCGTCTACAGATTAAAAGTCATTCAAGCATTCCTTGATTTTATATGGGCGGCACAGTGGCTCGGTGGGTAGCACTGTCTCCTCACAGCAATGAGGTCCTGGGTTCGATCCTCAGGCGGGGCAGTCCGGGTCCCTTCTTTGCATGTTCTCCCCGTGTCTGTGTGGGTTTCCTCCGGGAGCTCTGGTTTCCTCCCACAGTCCAAAAACATGCACTTAGGTTAACTGGAGACACTGAATTGTCCTTGTGTGTGTATGTCTGCCCTGCAATGGACTGGCGCCCCGTCCAGGGTGTTACTGTGTTCCTTGCGCCCATTGAAAAGCTTGGATAGGCGGTTAAGAAAGTCAGTGAGTGTATTTTATATACATTTGAACATGTCTAATTCCCCTAACTACATTGTCAACCGGGCGGCACAGTGGCTAAGTGGGTAGCACTGTCGCCTCACAGCAAGAAGGTCCTGGGTTCGATATGCAGGTGGATTGGTCCGGGTCCTTTCTGTGTGGGGTTTGCATGTTCTCCCCGTGTCCGCGTGGGTTTCCTCCGGGTGCTCCGGTTTCCTCCCACAGTCCAAAGACGTGCAAGTGAGGTGAATCGGAGACACTGAATTGTCCATGACTGTGTCCGATATAAACTTGTGAACTGATAAACCTTGTGTAATGAGTAACTACCGTTCCTGTCATGAATGTAACCGAAGTGTAAAACATGACGTTAAAATCCTAATAAACAAACAAACAAACATTGTCAACCTCTGCCTCATGCTCAGCTAAGTTGCTAGCCAAGTAGGACTTCTATAGAACACCTTTATTTGTCCCATATACATATACAGATGAACAGTACAACGAAATTCTTTATTCTTTATTTGTGTATCCCAGCTTGTTTGGAAGCTGGGGTCAGAGCACAGGGTCAGCCATCGTACAGCGCCCCTGGAGCTAGAGGGTTAAGGGCCTTAATGCTCAAGGGCCCAACAGGGACTGCATGGAAGCTGGGATTCAAACTCTCAACCTTTCAGTTGATAGCCCAAAGCTCTACCCCCTAGGCTACCACTGTTCAATCACATGACACATGACCAACACATTCTCTGACACATGACACATTCTTCATGCATGGCTAAAGTGCCCAACCTGGTCTCAGTAGTGGTGGGCTAACAGAGTAAACTGCTGAGCCACTTGAGTGATTCATTCTTTTTTTTTTTTATTTGTGCCACCTCTTGCCATGCATTTATTTTTGCTAACCCTTTAATCCCAGTTACAGTTGTAGTGGGTTCTGCACTATGCAGGACTACACCCGGGGCAGAGCAAATCTCACTCACATATCCACTGACCCACCCACACTGGGCCAGCACCCACTTTATGTACAAGTCAAAGGTTTAAATGCACTTGTAATGGACATGTCATGGCAGTCGATTTTAGTAATTTCTGCAGTTTTTCCTTTTCTGTGACTAAATGATTAAAACACACTACTTTCTTAGAAATACTTAATGAATTGAAGTTTTCTCAGCTTACTGTAGGTTCTCAGAACATTTGACAAAAATATAATACAAAAAAATTATTAGAAATTAACAGATAATTAATACTCAGTAAAGATTATTAGAGAATAATAGAGATTAATATAGATTATCAGTGATTAATATACATAGGGATTAATATCGATTAATACAGTTAAATATACTGTAGTTTAATCAAGACTAACAGAGAGATTAAAAAAGGTAAATAGAGGTTTATAAAGTTAATCAAGATAATTTTATTAGAGACTACAGATTATGCCTAGTTCACACTACATGATTTTTGCCCTGATTTTCGCTTGTCGACTGGTCAACGCTAGATTTGCCGGTTTGGGAGCAACTCGGTGTTTGCTCGGCGATCGAAACTCGGTTCTCAATCGCTATGCGTGAACTGTTCAACAACTCGATCCGAGCTAGATATCTCCGTGCTAGATATCTCTCTCGAAGAGAGATATCTAGCACATGAAATATCTGGATCTGAGTTGCCCAACTGAGTTGCCAAACACCGCAATGAGTGCTATGTCGAACAGCCAATGAGAACGCAAGATACGGTGTGAGGGGGAAACGCCGGAGAGGAGTGTAAAAAGGTGGGACAGGGACATAATATAGTTTATACCAGAATACATCAGCACATACAAGTTTTACAGTATTTATGACCTTATCGTTCTCTACAAAACACCAACGCTGCATTGCAAAAAATATTTATTAACCTCCAACTCACTACAGAACAATCCCTGCTGTTCACGTAGCCAAATCCACTCAGATTCAATAATTTTTTCTCCTTGTTTTTACGCTGCACATCAGCGCACAAACTTTGATCGCTCGCTTATTGTTGATGTGTTTTTGGACGTGGTATCATTAAACCCCTCGTCACTTCTTGCATTTGTTTTCGTGACAAAACATAATTTGGGAGACCAGAGAAGCCTGTGTTTCCAGTTGGTGATAGATGGTGTAGTGTGAAACCCCCTATCACCAATCAGTCGTGTAGTGTGAAAGTGTGAAACTTCATCCAGCCTGCAGGGGCGCTGTGATTTCTAACAGTACCGGCTTCAGTTGCTCAGTGGCGCAGAGCAGGAGCAGTGTAGGCCGCATGTGCGCCGCGTATTAGTTCGTGTACATTCCGTTCTGTATCTCAGATTCACCCGCTGTTACCATCGGCTTTATTAGTTCCTGCTGAAAGGAGACGAAAATGCCCAAGAAATCAAAAGAAGTGGCTGAATGGGAGGGTGATGATGAAGCCCAGTCAGGTAAAGTGTGATTGTTCTGGACATGAGGTCTAACAGTACCAGTGAATACCAGCAGCACCAGTATGACATCTAACACTGACTGACTCTGAGTACTGGCTTGTATTCTTGTAGTTGAACTGAATGTATCGAGTAATCAGCAGATTATTGTGTGTTGTAAAACTAACAGAAGATCGAGCCTTTAATCTGGTTTAAACTTTTCATTAAGGTCCAACGTGCTGAATCAGAATCACGAATCAGTTTACTGCATCACCTGCTTCATTTACATTTATATTTTCGGCATTTAGCAGACGGCTTTTATCTAAATCGACTTACATTACTGTGACAGTATATTGTCTAAGCAATTAAGGGTCCTTGCTCAATGGTCCAACAGTGACAACCTGGCAGTGGTAGGGCTTGAACCAGCAACCTTTTGATTACTAGTCCAGCACCCTAACCACTAGGCTATAACTGTGGGTTTCCCCCGGGTGCTCTGGTTTCCTCCCACATTCCAAAGACATGCAGTCAGGTTAATTGGGGACACTAAATTGTCCATGACTGTGTTTGACATGATCAATATTGTGTAACCAGTAATTAACTGCCCTGACATGAATGTAACCACAGTGTGTAAAACATGACGTTAAAATTCTAATAAGTATATAAATAAATAAATAAATAAAGGTTTAACATTTGCTGAATCAGAATCACAGAAACTTTGTGACTTACAGTGTTGTGAGAGTATATTGTCTAAGCAATTGAGAGTTAAGGATCTTGCTTAAGTGCCCAACAGTGGCAAACAGTCAGTGGTGGGGCTTGAACCAGTGACCTTTTCATTACTAGCCCAGCGCCTTAACCATTAGGCTACAACTGCCTTACATTGGCTTTGAGATAATATCCATTGTACAAAGTTCTATACTAATAAATTTTACCAGACTTGATCACATTCTTTTAATTACTGATTGATCAGTTTTTCTCCCTGACCAATATTTCTTGGCTGGATGGTCAACTCTAGGAAGTTGCAATGTTGTGCCAAGCTCATGGGAACACTCAAAGCCTCAGATATTGGCTTATCACCTTGCCCTAATCTAGCATGCTAGTGAATGTAGATGCTTTTTGCTTTTATTAAATCGTTTTTATTATTATTTTACAGAAAAAATTGTCAAGAAAGGAAAGAAAGACAAGAAGGGGAAAAAGAGTGTAAGTGAAATGCGTACAAACACATATTTATAACAAGCTGTGTTTAGTAAATGAACTACTGGATTCTATAAACTAGTGTAGATCAATAATTCACCCCCCAACTGTTGTGCCTGTGGTTTTATTTTTCTGATTTCTTATTCTCAGTTTTTTGATGAGCTTGCTTCAGAAAGTAAGGCAGAGAAGACGGAGGAGCCAGTGGTGAAAGAGACACAAGGAAAGCAGGTACAGCACGTTTTGTTAATTCATTGGGTCTACCATAACATGGTGGGTTTGAAGGCACTGAACTATCTCACAGATTTTGTTCTGGTTGACCCAATTTGGGTAAATCTAATTGTTTTCCCTATTAATGGAGCTCAAAGAAATGACAGCACTTGAAGACCTGTATTGTTTATAGTTCTTCATCTTCATAGATTTCATCAGAAAAACATGAACCAAAATTAATTAAAATTAATGTAAATGATCATGTAAATATCAAGCTGTGGGCTAATAAAGACTCTAGGCAGTATTTGCAGTGTAGTTTTAACATTGTGTTACATTCAAAATGAGTTTTTGTTTTTGTAAAAGAACTGTGTTAACTCAGAGTTGAATTGATTGATGTACTCCACAATCCAGACTTTTTTTAGTCTAAATAAGTATCACGTTATATTTCTTTTGTTAATACGTCTTTCTCCTTAGCCTCAAAAGAAAAAGAAGGACCGTCGAAAAGGGAAGGCTGGAGATGCAGGGGAGGAGGATGATGAAGAAATCATGCAGAGACTCAAGAAACTCTCTGTTCAGCCCAGTGATGAGGATGAAGAAGAAGAGGGTAACGTTCTTTACATTAAACACAATAAAATTAATATTGTTCTAGAAATGTAGAAAATTTGTATTTAATAATATTTTTTTATTTATTGTATGATTTGATTTACAGTAAAAGTTCCAGTAAAGGGTGGAAAGAAAAACAAGGTGAGTCTTCATTCAGTTTATTACATTTAACATTTTGTTTAATGACAAATATTTCAAAAAACACAGTAATGAATGCCGACATTTAAAATGAAAATACTCAGTTACTTCAGAAAACCCCAAGCAAAAGCAATATATAAACAACCAGAAATGCCACTGACTGATCTGATCTGAGATGGACTGACATGGAGGGGAAACGCGTGTTGTGGTCTGATGAGTCCACATATTGAAATATTTTTGAATCTTATGTCTTGTCCTCTGGGTTATGTACCAAAGCAAAATTCAAAAGTCCCTATCTGTTGTGATGTGGTTTGTTAGTGCCAGTGGTGTGGGTAAGTTGCACTGCTTAGGTATTCAGGGGCGTTCCATCATTGTTTGCAAAAGACTAATTATTAATTAATTAATTTTAAATTAACTATTTAGTTTTGATAGATTTTTTTATTTGTTTATTTTATTCTTTTAGGGAGGCAACATATTTGCTGCTCTCAGTCAGGGTCAGAGTGATGAAGAAGAGGATACAGAGGAAGAAGATGAGGATGATAAACCGAAGAATAACAAAAACTCTAAGGTAAGTGGAGTTTCATCTCTTTGTTGGAAGAGCTGTATTTATTCATGGAGCATTGCCATTTTTGCACATTGAGGTGTTTAACTGCATATGTAAACTGTAAACAGCATGCAAAAATATCTTATATATGATTTCAGTTCAGTAAAGACATCCAGGTTTGAGCCCAGTAATCAAACTATTTAGTCTGGTGTCCACGTTTGCTTAAAAGAAGAAACTTCCATCCATTAAAACAAATATTACAATGTGAACCCAAACTTTTGTCAACATTATATTATTATATATTATATTATATCCTTTTTGGCAATTAGATTGTTTTGTACATGTAGTCATCCTAAAAAATGTTGCCACCCTATGAAAAAAGTACATATTTTATTAATCACATGGAAAATGTGAAATTTAACATTTAAATAAGAAAAATGAAAAGAATTACAAAACTGGATCTAGTTTAGTACTTTGTGAAACAAATCCTTACCTATAATGATTAACAAGATTAAGAGCAAGGAATTTGAGAGCCTTCTTCAATACAGAATCTCTGCAGGTCCTCCGGGCACTTGGATCTTCTCTTGTTGACTCACCTCTTCAGCTTAACCCAAATGATTTCAGAACAGATTTAAAGCTAAAGTGTCTTTGGCAACATTTTAGTTCTTTGGTCATCAAACTATTCATGTCTGGATTTGCTCTTATGTGTTGAGAAATCTTTCTGCTGGATTCATAAAGCTTGTCGAGAAAACCAACATATTCTAACAAGGTTTCCAGATACCTTTTTCTCATTAGTGTGGCTGAAACACCAAGTGGCGTCCACATACTTTTGAACACAGTGTACATACCACTAAGAACTTTACTAAATTCTGGACGTGTATGTGTGTCTGTAACTGTTTGTATGTAATTCAGGAGGTTTCCGGAGGCAAGAAAAATGATAAAGCTAAGAGTAAAAAAGCTAAGGTTGGTACACAGGAATGTTAATTTTTTTATTTCTCTTATCTAACCTTTTCTATTTTTTTGTACATTTCTTTCTAACCCTGGAGATTCTAACCCTGTGTTACAGAAATGAAAATGCTCTATCTCACATACTAACGCTAACTTTTCATAATCGTTTTATTTGCATGATGATCATTATTCCATGAGTGGAATTGCTCATCTATCAAATCTGTCAAATAGTTCTACTAAGAAAGTATTTTCTCTTCTTATTTCTATTTTATATCCCAACAGGAAGCTTCTGATGAAGAACCCGATGAGGAAATAGAAAAAAAGGATGAGGAGGAGGAGAAGAATGTGAAGAAGGGCAATAAAACGGACAGCAAATCAGCTAAAGTGAGACGTTCTGTGTGTTACTGAAGCACTAAATGTTAAGAATAGGCTGGATGTTAGTTTGAATTATGACTATAAATCACGTGCAAGGTTCATGGTATAAAAATAACAACCAGAGACTCTGAACTCTGTTCATTTAACCAGATTAATGCACCACTAAATATACCTAATTTAAGCGTGATTTTGTCAATCAAGGCTTGTGCTCATATACATGAGACCTTAGAAGCTTGGGCAGTGGGTAAAACAGCATGGCAAGCAGTACAGCATCCACAGAAAGAAATAAAGAAAAGATTAGACAGATACTTTATTTATCCCAAAGGATATTAAGGAATAGAACAGCAATCATAGAGTGCTCTGGTACCCGAGCCACATTTTGTATTTGCATTTTCCCCCAACGTTTAGTCAATAAACAGAATACTAAAACTTGAAAAAATGATGCCAAATATAAAAGCTTGTTTTCCTGAGCCACTTGTGAGACTGTAAACGAACTGCAAAACCCTGTGGACATAAATTGATATAATTTATGTATAATATTTTTCAGGGGTGGTGGTGGTGGTTTTTTTTCTATATTTTTATGCGTTTTTTCTTCCAATTTTAGTGTAGTCAATTTGTCTTCCGCTGCTAAGGATCCCCAATTTTTTTGCGGTTGAGGAGGGTACTTCACTGCTCACGCTTCCTCCAACCCACGCGCAGCCCTTAACGGAGCCCTTTTCCACCCATGCACTTTTGCACAGGCACCTCTAGCCACCAATCAGGGTCCTTACAGTGTTTGAAGACCCCGTCCACATAGTCCAGTCATCCCTCCCTACAGGCACTGCCAGTTATGCCCACTAGATGGCGCCCAGCCGACCAGTGGCAACGCCAAGTATCGAACCGAGGAGTTCAGAATCTCTGCGGGTGTTGTTTAAAGGTCAGTCATTGGTTAGAATAATTTGGCATCCCTGGCAAGAAGTGTACATATAGAGCTGCTATTTGATTCAGCCAAAATTAATAACGGTGGTGAAGTGATTCCAACACCTTTTTGATGGTAGATGATAATAGGCTCATAACACCAGTTTGCTTGATGGTGTTTATGAAATGGCTGTACTGAAACACTGACTGACTGTGTGCAGGAGGAAGTTGAGGAGGAAAAGCCTCAGAAGGCTGGCAGGAGAGAACCGCCCCGGGTAAGTGGTGTGATTTCACTCATTGTCAATCTTGTGGTCACTACATGTAGCTTTTATGAGTGCAGTCATTTGGATGCATGTGCAGGTAGTTTTTGTCTTTGTAGTAGCTGAGTAGCTCTTGAACTCTCTAAGCTCATAAAGGGCTGCAGTTTAGCACTTGTTTCTGAATGTTTTCTCCTGTTTCCCTGTAGAAAGGCAAGCCTGCCCGCCCACCGAGTGATGATGATGAAGAAGAGGAGGAGAAGAGTGACGATGATGACTCGATGATGAAGGTAGCCTAATTGTTTTTCTTCATTATTTGTGATGTTATGTTGTTTGGGTGTTCACAGCATTCTCTCTTCTCTGATGCAGAGCGCTGAGGATGCCCTTGTGGAGCAGAATAAAGATCAGGAGAACGATCCATTCGCCAACCTGAGTAAAAAGGAGAAGAAGAAGAAAAAGAAAATGGTACATGCACTCAGGATTATATGTTTAAATCATTTATGTGAAACAGTACACAAGGATTAGAGCAAAACGTTAATAATAGGATACGACGAAGTCCTGCCATGCTGAACAAAGTGCCCAGTTTGTGCTTCACTACATTATAAGATCAGCACAATATGCAGGAATGAAGGTCATGAGCAGGACATATAGAGTATTGTGGTTACAGTGGATTCAACATGACTGTAAATGTTTTTGTTACACAGTTTTATAAATGCAATGTTTTTTGTGTTACAGATGGAATATGAGCGACAAGTGGCGAGTGTCCGGGCTCAGAACTCCGCTGAGGGAGATTTCTCAGTTTCTCAGGCTGAAATGTCTTCACGACAAGCCATGCTGGAGAACGCGTCTGATATTAAGGTCCGTATGTGTTGATTTGAGCTGTTATTTAATTTCCTCTAATCCCCTAATCTTCAGCACAGTCCTCCAAAAAACTGCTAAAATTCTTAGATGCAACCGGACTTCAATCAATCACCTTCACAGTTACTTAAACAACAAAGTATTTTAAATTCTTATAAAGAAACATTTTGACCCCCACTTTAACTTTTTAGAGATGGGACCTTTTATTCAGCCATGATAATAGCCATAGCAGCTGACAAGGCGTTAAGATTCAAACAAACCAATCCCACAAATGTCTAAAATCTAACTAGATTAGAGCCTAACATGGCTCTCTGAGCCCAGCGCTGACAGGTGATGGATGTATCAGAGAGACGTGTGGTCATCTGGCTTTCCTTGATCAGATTGGGGTTGTACAGGTGGCAGCAGATTAACATTCGGTAATTGGAAATGACTAAATTGTGAGATAAAAGAGGGAAAAATGCAGTAAAAACTAAACATTGCAATCAACACAGAATGTAATAGGAAAAATAGATGAATTAAACATATACCAGAGGTAGCGGTAGCTCGGTGGTTAAGGTACTGGATGAGTAATCATACGTTGCCGGTTCAAGTTCCACCACTGCTGAGTTGCAGCTGTTGGGCCCCTTATGGCCCCCAATATTTAAATCGTTTTAAATCTTAGAATGTAACTATGGATTAGTTGTTTACATAGTTTAAGTTTTTTAATGTTGAACTCATGTCTGTAAAATAATGACAGAAATCGACTCCATGTCTTCTGTGGTGCTGTTTCACAGTTGGAGAGATTCAGTATCTCTGCTCATGGGAAGGAGCTGTTTGTCAATGCTGATCTCCTGATTGTAGCTGGACGCCGCTACGGTCTGGTCGGACCCAACGGGTCAGTGAAAAGAATTTTCAGGCTTTTTTAGGCCACGGTGCTTAATACATTAAAGAAGTGCCAATTCTGCTGAATGTGATTATAAATAATTACATTTGCTGTTTGTGATGCTTTGTACAAATTAGAGCAACCACTGTGTTGTGTTAAGTCAAAAAAGCACACAGAAAAGTAGACTTTTGTTTTCTGGACAAGCTTTATAGACTAAGTATGAGGAATTCCTGATTAAATATACACCCTAAACTAACGACTATCAAAGTATGTGCGTCCCTTTCTAACATTGCGGCCTCTGCTGGTCGGTTAAGGGCCCTGCAATAAAGCAATGACTTTTGGGTCGGTTACTGGTTAAACAACTAGTCATTGACATCTCTAGTCCTAAACCCAAGCTTGAGAACTGCTCTGTTATAGCATCTCCTGCAAATTTCTAAGCCAGTGTAGCAGAAATGTGACCAGTGATGTATTAACATATTCAAAAAAATCTATGAAAGGTTCTTTATGTGGTTACTGATAATGTTGCTACAGTATCTAATGGTGCCTCAATATTCTTATTTATTTCTTTCCAGGAAAGGAAAGACCACTTTACTGAAGCATATTTTTAACAGAGCTCTCAGTATTCCTCCCAACATTGATGTGCTGCTCTGTGAACAAGGTACATTGCACAATTTCTCTCCTTATAAACCATCTACTCATTTGGGAAATGTTTGTGTATAAAAACGTTCACCATAGAAGTTAAACTACATGTTTAAAATCCTTTATGGTGTTTGTTTTAAGTGTGCAGACTGTTTGATTATGATCACTGCTATTGAACATATTTTCATCTGATTTTATCACCTGCTTTGTCCTGGTTGCGGTGGGTTTGGCTCCAAAGGGAAACACTGGGCACAAGGCAGGAATACCTCGTGCAGGGTGCCAATTCATCGCATTGCTGAGTTTCTAGATGCCAATCTTAGTGGTGGTTGGCTAGCGTAATAGACTGCTGCTCCACCCAAGTGCCCGGCATTGTTTTAGTATCATGAAATCTATCATGTTTGAACATGACAACACAGGCCAGGTGCGTGGTGTACCAGAGAAGAAGGTGTACCAGTGTGTCTGATTTGGTTTTTCCAGTTTGCATAGTCATAAAGTGGAGAGATGCTTTTAAACAGCTAACTCTTGCACACCCAATAGCAGAAATGTATTGTATTAATGTCTGTCATACACAAAATAATATAAATAATAGTAATTAAGCATCAAGCTGGCTTCTTAGTGAAAGAGCTGCATTAAGAAGTCGCGATTGAGCATGAGCTAGGTGTCCAGAACTATGTAAACACACCTCCTAATTATTAATGCTTCCAATAATTTTGGCAGCACTTGGTACAGACTCAGGGAAGACCTTTTCAGCTCTTAACGTTAAATTGCTTTGCTCTTGTTCAGAGGTGGTCGCTGACGACACTCCAGCTGTCCAGGCCGTGCTGAAGGCAGATACTCGGCGCTTGAAGCTGCTCGATGAGGAGAGAAAGTTGCAGACTCTGCTGGACAAGGGCGAGGACGGCGTCTCTGAGAGACTGGAGAAGGTCAGCATATTTTCAGCGATGATTTGTGTATTTGGCTGAGTGAATCAGCAAAGTCAATGGGTTGCTTTTCTTCCTCTAGCTATTGTTTTGTGATGTTTACCCTAATTAGGCTGTTAATGGTTTTAATTATGAGGTTCAAACCTTTTATGGATATATTTATATTTCATACATGTACCCCCAAGTACTTTCATGAGCTCAGTTCATCAGATGAAGCCACAGACTTTAGACTGCAGTTTAAATTACGGAGGGTGCAGATCATCACTGTGTTTCTGTGCTCATCTCTATCAGGTGTATGAAGAGCTGAGAGCGATTGGTGCAGCGTCAGCAGAGGCCAAGGCTCGCAGGATCCTGGCAGGTCTGAGTTTCACCCCGGAGATGCAGAACAGGCCCACGAAGAAGTTTTCTGGTGGCTGGAGAATGAGAGTCTCACTAGCTAGGTCAGAAATATTCTGAAATTTGTCAATTAATTTGGTTGCAGTGTATTGATGGACATGGTTGCATGTACTTATTATTACATGTCTGTTTGGGTTTTTTTCCTCAACAGAGCTCTGTTCATGGAACCCACCCTGCTGATGCTGGATGAGCCGACGAACCACTTGGATCTTAACGCTGTCATCTGGCTTAACAAGTAATAACTCACTTATGCCATAAGTGAAATGTTTTAGGGACGTCTTGCAGCCATGTTCCTCATAATATCCACAAACTCAGTGTTAGAGTTTATTCTGTTTTGTGGGGATGGTAATGAATGGAACTCTGTCACTTTGACATTTTTACTGGCTCATTTTTTGGATGAGACCTCTATGCAATGGGCCAGTGTTGGGTCAAGTGGGTAAGGGGTTGGGTTTAATTGAATAGGGACCGATTGGTGAAGTTGTTGGGGTATGCAGGGACAGGTGTGATTGTTAAGGTACAGCTTGGTGAATGGGTTGTACCACACAGGGACAGTTCTCCATCTTCTCATTTACAGGCAGGGTGGAAAATTGGCATGCCATTAGTACCTGCCCTTCAGTCAGATTCATTTGAACAGTAATTAATTGCTTTAAGTGCTGTCGATGTGACTTTTCATATTATTTTTAGCTACCTGCAGGGCTGGAAGAAGACGCTGCTGATCGTGTCCCATGACCAGAGCTTCTTAGATGATGTGTGTACAGACATCATTCACTTAGACAACCAGAAGCTCTACTACTACAGGGGCAACTACTGTGAGTATACCCGAAGCTCCAAAAAAAACAGTGTCTCAGTATGACAGATAGAATATTCTAAAAGGTAGCGTCACGCCTAGCTGGTTGTGTGATATGGCAGATATTATGAGATTTCATCACATTCACCTGTCAATGTATTTTGCTTTGTAGTGACGTTTAAGAAGATGTACGTACAGAAGCAGAAGGAACTCCTGAAACAGTATGAGAAACAAGAGAAGAAGCTCAAGGACCTGAAGGCTGGAGGCAAATCCACTAAACAAGCTGTGAGTTTTTGTATATATTTCAGGTTGTTGTATATAATACTATATGCTTCTAGTGTTTTTTGCCTCCTCATGGCCTCTCGATGATATTTTACAGGAGAAACAAACGAAGGAAGCACTGACAAGGAAACAACAGAAAGGAAAGAAGAAGGGACAGGAAGAGGAGAGTCATGAGGCCCAGGAGCTTTTGAAAAGACCTAAAGAATACACAGTAAAGTTCACCTTCCCAAACCCGCCGCCCCTCTCTCCACCCGTCCTCGGCCTGCACAGTGAGTGCTAGACTCCTCATACTCTTCTGACATCTTTTCTCTGGGTTTGGTTTGCTAGTGTTGGCCCTTGTGGTTAATTAATGTTAAATAATGTAACCAGATGTCATTTGTTTACTCATTTTCACTAAGTGCTTCATTCTGATCAGGGTCCTGGACAGGCAGAGCGTCAGTCTAATACAGACGATCACTTACTCTCACTCTCATTCATTTAGCCCCTGTACCTAGCGGCAATTTAGAGCAGCCAGTTCACCCCCGGCTTGTTTTTGGGAGGTGCGAGGAAACCCACACTGACCCAAAGATTTTTATATTAATACATTTTATACTATCGATTATTACTTTAAACAAACCCTATATTGTGTCATGTATTTGAATAACTGCTCTGTGGCTTACAGACTAATGCATAGTGCATATTTATTATTACTGACATACTTTTGCTCCTTTCTTTTCAGGTGTGGACTTTGGCTATGAGAGTCAGAAGCCTCTGTTCAAAAACATAGACTTTGGAATTGATATGGAGTCCCGAAGTAAGTCAAATCACAACCTGAATCATGTTTCAAAACAGTATACTACATAATAAATAGTCAAATAATTCTTTATAATATGTCTTGTATTGTTCATTCAAAGTTCTCACTCAAATTGGACATATCCAACTTCTCATTATAGTTGCCCATGCTAGATACACTAAACCAACTAACTCCGTGAAATACACCCAAACGTCAGTGCTAAACCAAGAATACACCAGGGACGATGCATAGATCAAGTCATATACACAAGGTGCCGAATCGGCCACGCCAGAATAACCCACTAACACCTGGTAAAAGGAGAAAACCCCACAACCTGTGAGAGCTGCCAAACACCTGTAACAATAAAACATATTCTGATGGAATGCCCCAGATACACCAAGGAAAGCGAACAAGTGCACATGCCTGAAACCATAACGAGATCTTACACAAGACAACACAAGAACAGTCCTAACCTACCACGCAGCCATAAATATGAAGATGATAAAATGGAAGAATATAAAATGGACCAAAATATAAAGACAGATACATAATACCTATTGTAGCCATTAAATGACACAAATGTGTTAAACATGGTGTTAAAATCCAAACAAACAAACACTAAACCAACTGATTTTTTTCTTTACAGTTTGTATTGTCGGACCAAATGGTGTTGGAAAGAGTACACTGCTGCTGCTACTGACAGGGAAATTAACACCTGTAAGTGCTGCTTTCTACTTTCATATTTCTTATAATTATAAGTGTATAAGTCTGTAAAAAAAACTCTTAAAACATTACATTTCAGACAAGAGGCGAGATGAGAATGAATCATCGCTTGGTAAGTAAAAACTCCAAACTTGTTAATCTACTTTTTTTCTTTATAACCCCCTCCAAAAACCTCATTTAGGAAATAAATGTCTTTTGTTTAATGTGAATAGAAAGTAGGCTTCTTCAACCAGCAGTATGCTGATCAGCTGAAGATGGAGGAAGCTCCCACAGAGTACCTGCAGAGAAACTTCAACCTTCCCTATCAGGACAGCAGGAAGTGTCTGGGGCGCTTCGGTCTGGAGAGCCATGCACACACTATTCAGATCTCTAAACTTTCTGGTAAGATGAAGTTTACAACAAATTTGAATGAATTTTCACACTTTTTAACCACAATATTGACTAAAATCAAACTTTCCATTCCAAAGGTGGTCAGAAAGCAAGAGTAGTATTTGCTGAACTTTCCTGTCGCCAGCCAGACGTCCTTATCTTGGTGAGTGTGGCCTAGTGGCTTAGATCTGATGCTGAGATACATGTGAATGTTTTTGCTCATACTTTGCTTTTTTTTTTTTTTGCTTTTAAGGATGAACCCACAAACAACTTGGACATTGAGTCAATTGATGCTCTGTCAGAAGCCATTAATGAATACAAAGGAGGTATGTATTCTTGGGACTGTCATTGTAACAAAGACCTGGGTGCACCAGAAACTTGCCATTTGCATCACTTTGTGAATTGGGTGTGGTCAGGATGAGGCTGGTACATTTGATTTGGAAATGAGAACTGTGCTTTTAGTTACCGTGACAGGCATTTTAGCCAAACCTAACTTGGGAATTCATTTGGGAAATAATTCAGTCCCTAAATTAACAATGGGGATAAAATCGGGTCCTATAAATACTCTTTGTTTATACTCTTGGAAATTGATGAGAATTTTCCTTAACAGTCTTTGTCACAGTAAGCATACTGAGCTTGCCACCCCTGTGAGCAATAAAACCACAATTCTAAAATACATTGACACGTTTTAATCTCAGACGATGCACTGCAATAGTATGAGCATTCGTCATTTTGGATCAACTGTGTTTCAATGTGAAGCATCAATACTTTTTTATTAGAACATCGATGGCAGGAGCTTCAGTCAGAAACACAAGCAAGTTGAACAGGTTTTGTATGTTTCAAGAGCACCTAGAGAATATTACCAGCCCGAATGCTTAACCCCTGTGCAAGAAGGGACTGATGGGTCTGTTTTATTGTGGGGAACATTTTGTTGACATTGTTTAGGTCCACCTGCAAAATAATAAAATATGATGGGAGTGTAGTAATAAAAATATAATTATACTGAGAACAACACAATTCTCAAGGCCCTGGGAATCTTATTAGAATACATGGCAAAATGGACTCCATTAAAGTACCAGGAGAAAAGAAACCTGGATCCTTAAGGATCTGGAGAGATCTTATTGAGTGTGTTTAAGATACATTGCTCAGGATTTTCCACTCTCATGAAGCACGAAGACTCATGCTGTTATGTTGAGATGGCACAAAGTAGTGAAAGCATGGTGCCAACTATAGCATGGTTTTTATTTAGAATAAATCTACATGATTTATGTCTCTTTTCTAGCTGTGATCATCGTGAGCCATGACGCCAGGTTGATCACTGAAACTCAGTGCCAGATGTGGGTGGTGGAGGACAGGAAGGTAAACCAGATTGATGGAGATTTCGACGAGTACAAGAGAGAAGTGCTGGAGGCCCTGGGAGAAACGTTGGTCAACAAGCAGAAAGTGTGAACACAGTAGACGCCTCTGGGGATGAGACTTCATTTCGGATTGTGCTTTTATTACAAAAACGCAAGGCTTTACCCCTATCGCTTGGAATGAAAGCTCCATCATTACCAGCCCTGTGTGATGCAGTGTGTCTGAACAGATCTAATTACAGGACTTGGGTGAATAGTATGAGTGTTAGTGGTGTGAAGGCTGGATTTAGCATTATGTGCTGCATCATACAACTTTTGATGCACTATTTTAACTAAAGCACATTAATTTAAACTGGCCTATTATATAAAATATAACAAATAAATAAATCTGATTTCTAATGTTCAGTTGGAACAGCACTTAACCTGGAGTTTAATTAACTGCATTATAGCTGTATTACCTAGGCTTGACTGAAATGAGAGGCAAAGATCTTTATCCCAATCAAGTATGCACCCAAGTATGACTCTGGAATTCAAAATAAATCAATTTTGCAACAAAACATTGTTTTTTCTTGATTTTGGCAAAGTTCAAAACATACTTTCTTGTGTTTTTTTTAATATTTACACAGGAACCTGGACTAATTATCTGGTGGGGTAGAATGTTCTATATCATCTAACTTTGTGGCAAGACCTAATTCCTCATTAGTAAATGACTGCAGCAGAGGAGCTCTGGTGGTGCAGCAGTAAATTACACTAGCCTACTACAACTGGGTTTCAGGGTTCAAATGCCCAGCAGTGTTATCGGCTGGTCGGGTGTCTATGGGTCCTGTGATGAATTGGCGTCCAGTCTCGGGGATGGTGTAACTGCATTGTTCCAGGAAAACTGACCCCGACCAGGATAAAGAAACAGTAAAACATAAAATGACTGCACCCCTTATACATACAGAAGTGGAGAAACTAAAAAAGTATGGCCATACTCATTACAATGGCTACTGTGACGCACCCTCAACATAGTAAAACACTGTGGTAGCATCATTTTGTGTAGAAGCTTATGAGTTAAAATGGTCAAATTCATACCAATCTCAGGGAAGAATTTAGCCGTTATGGTTAACAGGATTCATGGCTTCAGTATTGCACCATTTACTGTTTAGTTCTTCAGTACAACTGAAGTCAAAGTTGTAAAGTTGTAAACTTGTGCATGATATGACAGTCATGTGATTTCTGGAATTACAATTTGGACCAGATAAATTGAAACGCACACTTCCTAAATAATTTTAGTTTAAAAATTATAATACCACCACCAAGGTTTTGACAGTAGGTACCGTGTTGTTGGGTTGACATAGCATTCATCAAACTACACGTATGCATATGGACACAACCAAATTAGAAGTCCTTGCCACAAAGTTAAATGACTAAGGAACAAAGAAGAAATTAAGTTGCTTTATGTAAATTTCTGACACAAAATATACACATTAGTCACAATGAATAATAACGAAGTAAAATAATGGTTTACTATGTGGTAATGGATATAATATAGGTACATTTGTTCCTCAGTAAGCACTGAGTCGTTTATTAAAGATCACTGTGTATGCCATTAATGATACATCTTTTATAGTCAGTATGTTCAGTCTCACATTTGAATATTTTTACTCCAAAGCAGACCAAGTTTTCCCAACATACCAACTTCAGTCCTGGATTAATACAGTTTGACAGATCTTTTACAATCCATGATTTATTCTGTCCATAAATAACCTAATCAAATGTGCAACAAAAAGATTGTTTTCTACTTCAGGTAGGCTTTGTAGATCTTCTTCACTCGAGCCAGTTCCCGTTCATCTGGTGTTATATCACTGTACCAGTTGTACCACGGTTCACCATGGGTATATGAAGGTGGCATAGGTGTACACCCAACTGCACCATGGGAGTTTGAGAAATCCTCTCCAGAAAAGTCCACAACAGGTAGCTGGGAAGGAATCAAACCTAAAAAAACAAGAAATTCCTTCACTTATACATTCTACACATGAGCAATACAGACATAAGTCAAAGACATGGTGTGAAATATTTGGACTTGGTATTGCATGTCACTTTGATTTCTAACAATACTAAGGAAATTATTGTAAAAACTATATATTTTTAATAACAGATTTATCTTTTACCCATGGTGTAAAAGAACACTGCCCCCAAACTGCTGCACTATGTTTACTTCAAGTGTAAGTGTTTTAATTACCATTATAAAAATAACTGACCCATATGCCATTGTTAAGCTTTCTTACCGTGTTCTCTTGCAGTTTCGATCGCCTTGTTAAGTATTTTCTGTTGCTTTATACAAACACCTGTAGAAATTAAAATAGCACATTATCTTAATATAAAAAATTTTGTGAGAAATGATAGGTGGAGACAAAACATATGGCGTTACCAGTGCGAGTAGGATCGTACACAATTCCTGAATGAGGGCTTATAAACTGCTGTAGCAGGTTAAAGTTCTGCAAACGGAACGAATAATCAGTTTTAACAATGCATGTGGTGATCAAAGCTGATATGTCGAACACATAAATCAGACTGATATATCATGAGATAACATATGTGCAAACCTGATGATCGATAATGAGGTTTGGATCACGGCAGATTGGACAGGGGTTACCGCAAATCTTCTCTCCTCTCTGTTATATAAAAAGGCCAGTAAATAAATGTAAACAAACCAGAGTCCAATACTGTTTTAATATGATCTTTTTATAAAGCTTTATATATATCTTATGTACCCTAAGTGAGTTATCTCAAAAGAACATGCACACAAAACATGTACCCTTAGTGTGGTGCCCCAGTAGCAGGAGATTCCAAGCAATACTTGAGCTTGTTTGTTTATTGGGATTTTAACGTCATGTTATATTTGAGCTCGTTTGTTTATTAGGATTTTACCGTCATGTTTTACACTTTGGTTACATTCATGACAGGAACGGTAGTTACTCATTACACAAGATTCATCAGTTCACAAGGTTATATCAAACACAGTCATGGACAATTTAGTGTCTACAATTTACCTCACTTGCATGTCTTTGGACTGTGGGAGGAAACCCACGCAGACACAGGGAGAACATGCAAACTCCACACAGAAAGGACCCGGATCACCCCATCTGGGGATTGAACCCAGGACCTTCTCGCTGTGAGGCGACAGTGCTACTTAGCCACTTAGCCACTGTGTTGCCCATATTTGAGCTTAAATGGTAACAATTGCACTTCCCACTAAGATCACCAGATTTCCACTACAGCAATTTGTAGATGGTTTATTAAATATTTAAGCCACAACATAGCCTGGACACATGGTTACCCTATTTCTAACATAGGGCCAAGAAGTATTTTATTAGTGAAAAATTTATTCAGATTAATTCAGGAATTGTTTAGTTTGGGGTCTGGGTACAGGAAACCAATTAAAATATCATGAAAAATGCTGTCATACTGCCTTCCTACGCTCCTGTGCATGTCAGTAACTTAGATTTATTATTATTTGTTATGCAAAATTTATAATACATATTAATATTTTATAGAAGCAGTTACATACAATGCAGGTCTTTCTAGTCTTTTGTGGTGGTATACCCCCTTTATGGTTTCTTCTGTAGTCTGCCCATACAGGTTTGGATCCATAGCGTTCTATGTACTCTATAACACACACACACAAACATGTACATTTACTAAAAGAAAACATAAAAAACATAAAAGAGAATCAGATTAAGCAGTACCTTCACTTTCTAAATACTCCCATGGTCTGTCTTTATAACGGGAATGAGTTTCCACAGGATCAAGAACACCAGCAACTCCATCAGATGAGCTCAATTTAGCAGAACTAAAGAAGTGTCGCACATTTGGTGAGACGAACAGCACCCTGACTCCATTATGAACTTTCTGCAATATAAATAACACTTGTTATTAGTCCTAAATGGCAAAACACAACTACAGTGTACTAGATAACCTTGCTCTGATACTATGCACCTTATACCTAATGAACGCTGCATTACCTACACTAAAGTTACAGCAACGCACAACAGGCGTTAATAAATCTATAATATATCTTAATAAAACAAACCTGGGCTTGTTGGGTTCTGTGTAAAACTACTGAAGAGATGCGACAAGCTGTTCTTACGATGCTCTGTATGGAAGCCGCCATTTTGTTCAAGTGTGCCCTAGGTTAGCAATGAAATCACAGAGAGCATGCTGAATAAGGGAAGAGTCGATTCAATTTATGAATCTAAATGTTGGAGTTGACTCACATTTCTTAAAGCCTGGAATTAAAGAACCGACTCCGAGTCCACGTCTTTTTACAATTATGTTTTTGCAGCTACCTGTACAAATCTCTGTAGTCAAAATTAAATAAATTAAAGGCAATTTTAAAATATGAATGATTCCTAAGTATTTCTTGCCTCTAGAAAATACACATTGCATTTGTATGTGCTTTAAAAATACCTAAATTTAAATGCTGAAATTCTGTAGCAAAATACACCAATGTACAAAAGCCATTCTCACCATTTACTTTTAATTAAATAACATTTTTAAAAACGTAAAAAACTTTAAAAAAAGTAATTCAATTATTTAAATAAATTTAAATGTTAAATAAATTAAATGTTTCTCTTTGCAAATACATTGGGGTTTTAATCAAAATAGAGTCTGTTGCAGCATTTGTGAGTGGGTCAACTGACTTGGGCCCATTTATTCTACAAGCTACATCTATATAAGTGACCGTTTGTATTGTATACATCAAATATATTTAACTAAATTTAATGTAATTCAAAAAACAACAACAAAAAAACAAAACACAAAGGGGATTTTTCCTCTGTACATTTTTTAATGGACCTTACTAATCCTGCATGGTCTTTAAATGCAAAAGCTTATTTCCTGCTCAGCAACCTCTAAG
This sequence comes from Trichomycterus rosablanca, assembly GCF_030014385.1. Classification (NCBI taxonomy): domain Eukaryota; kingdom Metazoa; phylum Chordata; class Actinopteri; order Siluriformes; family Trichomycteridae; genus Trichomycterus; species Trichomycterus rosablanca. Next base: position 3,924,810 of record NC_085989.1, on the reverse strand, counting down.
CTCATAATGGTATAATGTTTGCTTTACTGTGGACTGTACCACCCGTGTTCCTAAAGCTTGTAATTTATGCTAGACCTGTTTTTGGCAATCCCTGGAATACATCTAACCATCTGGACAAATAAGGTGACATGGTTTAATTTTTTTTTAACCAGGCAAAAAACTAATACATATGTAATAACAATGTGGTCAAACTAGTCCCATTTTGGTGCCAGAAAAGTCAGTTGTATGTAATCACTATCAATGAATTAGGAGGTAATTTACAACGTTCAATGACATTTAAAGAACTTTCTACACCATCAAATCAATAATCTTAGTTGGTGTATGTACATGTTAACCCTGCAGATTTTTTGCAAATTTTAGAAAATCACCAACAATATTATGAATGAATTATCATTTTTGACAAAAAGTTTGTTGTCACTTCTTTATTTACACAGAAATCATTAAAATCCCAAGACTGCTGTGACACATGTCCTTACACACGCATGTATGTTATAACCTCATTGTTAAAAATGGTACCAGATGGTAGCAGAACAATGACATGTTTCTTTATCACATAATAACCTGCATCAACTCTGTGGGTCAAACACAAATAAATCATAAAACATAAGTTTAACATATATAATTGTTAGATTATACATCTAATCATGAAGTAAGTGTTATTAAGCGATATTACAACTCCTTTATGAACAATAACACGTGGTTCAATAGGACACGCAGTTGGGGGATGGGCTGTTTGTCCTTGAACAAAAGGTCGTTTCGATTTAGTGCGCATGCGTGACTGTGAACGCCCTAAAATGCGCGTTCTCGTGAAGTCAAATGACGTAAAAAGCGTCATCAGTATATAAAGTCTGACCCACCCTTCTCGAACATTCCTGGATTTGTTTGAGGTAAGTGACACACTGAAACAGGTCTTCGCAATTTTAAACGGATTTCGTCTTTATTCTTGATTTTTTTCGGCTCAAATTCGGTTGCAGTTTTTATTTTATGACTAAAGTATCCAAATTTGTGTTTTTTTCTTGGAGATTTTAGTTTATCTTACGGTCTTCTGCTCATTTGCTTTGTTTCAGGTCTGAAGCGAAGTGAAGATCTCGAAGCGTCGAGGATTTTTTTCAACTGTGTATGAAGATCATACCCCCCAAACCAAACATTTTTTCAGCTCGAGTAACGGACATTTGATTACTGCAACTTCTGTTTTTTTTTTTTGCTCCAAGAAGGAAAAGCTAGAATTCTAGCCACCATAATCCCGCCCATAAGTCCGTTTTTCTTCCAGCCATAATGATATTAGTCATGACAGTCGAGTTTGTCTAAAACTGTTGTGAAAATTGTTGCTGTTTAAAGCACAATAATAATTAATAGCTACACGAGACGCAGAGGAGTTATAAATAGTAAGTGTTGACTTTCAAATAGTGTTTACTTACAAATTTTCAAGCCAATTTGAACATTGGAAATTTTAACCGTTGATCAGACCGTTTGTCTTTTTTTAAAAATAACGATAAAATGGTAAGTCAGATAAATAAGGATAAGGGCATGAATAAGCTGTTAGTGTATGAGCTCACATTACAAAGAGCAGCGGCTACAAGTCCTGCTTCTTTGTGTGTGAGACTATAATTAATAATTGAATATATATTGATCATAAGCAATCTGTTCATAAAGATTGCCGCAGGATAATCATGAACTTGTGCTTTATTCTTTTTGAAAGGAGAGCTCATTGGAACATCGACGCAATCTGCCCATAAAGGTTGCACCGTCGTCTTTGGATACGTGTATATGGTTATAATATTTAAGGGGATAAAATGCAGCAATCTTGTCCAGCTTGCCTTGTGTAAATAAACCTTCTAGAAAGTGTTTTCTTATAAAAACAGATCAAGTGATTCGGACGTGATGTTTGTGCGTAGTTTCGGTGTCAACATGGCGGATAGGTTGTCCTTTTTTCAGGAGTAGCGCAGGCAATGGCTGGTTCGGATTCTTGTCTTGTGGCTCTATCTTCTATCCCAACCAGATAGAACTTCATTTTTTTTATTTGTTCGACGCGAGTTGCCCGTTTGAGTTTGTGGTGAATTTGTTCGGTTGTTCACGTTGAAGTGATGAATATTCGAGGTTGTTTTTTGGTAGTCAATATGGCGCTCGAGCTTCTTCATCAGGTTCGTTCCGACATGAAGCGGTTAACGGAAAGTGGGCGGGGTCAGATCAACAGATCCGACTTGAGGGAGTCGGACGCTTTCCGAAGCCACAATAACTCCCCTTTATATAGAAACATGATCAGTTACACAGACTCGATTTAGTAGGATTGTTTTGCATAATTTCAACATGTTGTATTCGAGTGAATGCGAGTTATATTTTGGGAATGAGAATTTAACAGTTACATTAGTGGGGCATAGTGTTAATCTCACAGATTAACATTTTTGACATTTTAGAAGGTTGTTTTGGTTGATACTTTGGTATTTCCATATTTTCCATACTACCATATTTCCCTGTTTTTGTTTTAACATTGAATTGGCTCTTTTACAATAATTTCTAGCTTTGTTACCCAACTGATCAGTACTATAGTCTCCTCTTGCTTTTAATACTTAAAACCCTACATACAAAAAATGATCAGTGCCATTCGGTGCCTTTAGCAGAATTGTTTTGCATAATTTCAACGTGTTGTATTCGAGTTATATTTTCCTGTTTTTATTTTACCATTGAATTGGCTTTTTCTAGTTCTAGTTTTGTTGCGCAACTGATCAGCACTATAGTCTCCTCTTGCTTTTAATACTTACGGCACTACATGCAGAAAATGATCAGTGCCATTAATTGGCTTTAGCAGAATTGTTTTGCATAATTGTAACGTGTTGTATTCGAGTTATATTTTGGGAGTAGGAATTTAACAGGTAAATTAGTGGGGTATAGTGTTAATCCTACTGATTAAATTTTTTTTACATTTTAGAAGGTTTGTTTTGGTTGATACTTTGGTATTTCCATATTTTTAGTTTTGTTACCCAACTGATCAGCACTATAGTCTCCTCTTGCTTTTAATACTTACGGCACTATGTTTTGCATAATTTCAACGTGTTGTATATTTTGGGAGTAGGAATTTAACAGTTAAATTAGTGGGGTATAGTGTTAATCCCACTGATTGACATTTTTTGACATTTTAGAAAGTTTGTTTTGGTTGATACTTAGATTTTTCCGTACTACCATATTTTCTTGTTTTTGTTTTAACATAAAATTGGCTTTTTTTTTTTTTTACAGTAATTTCAATTTTTAACCCTAACCCTAACTGATCAGCACTATAGTCTCCTTGATTTTAATATAAGACACTACAAAAAATGATTAGTTCCATTGACTGGATTTCACAAGATTGTTTTGCATAATTTTAACATGTTTTAGAGTGAAGATGATTTTTTTTATTTTGGCAATGGGATTTTAACAGTTAAATTAGTGGGGTATAGTGTTAATCCCACTGATTAACATTTTTTGACATTTTAGAAAGTTTGTTTTGGTTGATACTTTTTTTTTTTTGGTATTTCCATATTTTCCATACTACCATATTTCCCTGTTTTTGTTTTACCATTGAATTGGCTTTTTCTAGTTCTAGTTTTGTTGCCTAACTGATCAGCACTATAGTCTCCTCTTGCTTGTTATACTTATGACACTACATGCAGAAAATTAGAATTAGTGCCATTAACTGGATTTTGCAAGATTGGTTTGCATAATTTTCACATGTTTTATAGTGAAGGCGATTTTTTTTGTATTAGTGGGGCACAGTGTTAATCCCAGCATCAAGGTTGGTTTAACATTTAATTGGCTTTTTTACAGTAATTTCTAGGTTTTTTTTTAAACAACTGATCAGTACTATAGTCTCCTCTTGCTTTTAATACTTACGGCACTACATGCAGAAAACGATCAGTGCCATTACGTGGCTTTAGCAGAATTGTTTTGCATAATTTCAACGTGTTGTATATTTTGGGAATGGGATTTTAACAGGTAAATTAGTGGGGTATAGTGTTAATCCCACAGATTAACATTTTTGACATTTAGAAAGTTTGTTTTGGTTGATACTTTGGTATTTCCATGTTTTCCATACTACCATATTTCCCTGTTTTTGTTTTAACATTGAATTGGCTTTTTTTTTTACAGTAATTTCTACCCAACTGATAAGTACTATAGTATCCTCTGCTTTTAACCCTTAGATAGATAGATAGATAGATACTTTGTTGATCCTTTGCAGGAATTTTCTTTTTGTAAAAGGGTGGACTTGGGTGTGGACAGTTTTAAGACTTGCAGTGATTGTATTGGTTTGTCCACTATGGGTTTATTTTGGACTCGTGTTGCGAGGGTCTGTAGGATCAGATCACAAGCAGATGATAATTGGGAATTAATACACTTGGGTAGGGATACAACTTTTTGTGATTTTTTTTTTTTGGGTGGGGGCGGCATATTTTTTTTCATTTAGCTCTTACAGGACTTGACTTTTCCCATTAAATTTACTTTGTTTACTTTTGATATTAGGACTTGCGGTGATTGTTATGGTTAATCCACCTAAGGTTTATTATTATGGACCGTATGATCAAATCACAAGCAGATAGGAAATTATACACAGTTTTCTGTGTTTAGTAGTTGGCACTTAAAACACTGTAGACTAGGGATTGTGTGTACACATAGATCATAGATCATATGTAAACACAAATACATTAGGGAAGGGTCGTGACTCTTTAAGTTAATAGTATTTTGGCATGTGTTTAACCCATTCAATCCCATAGCTTTATCACTTTAGTTCCCTGTGTTTACTGTTGTGACATTTTCAGGAGTTGTGTGTAATGTACCATGTAAAGGAGGTCGATACAGAGACTATTAAAACTTCAGCTTTCACCGGTAAGACCAAACCTGATTTCTCTCATGACAGATCACAAATGACAGAGTAAAGAAACGTTATTTTTATTCGTCCTCGGGAAACAATCACACCGACAGTATTATTTAGAACCGATTGTAAAATGTTGCATGCTGTAATATTATATTAAATATATTTACCTCGAAATTTACCTCGAAAGTATTAGATATTAATCTGTTTCTTGTTATGACCGGTTGTTTCGGTGTTGGTGGAGCTGCTTCGTTCTGCTTTGACTGAGCAGCTGAGGGAGAGATTTAAAGTACAGTGAGTCTGTGGGCGGGGCCTCCCACTCTGTAGCTCCACCCCCACATCTCCTTATTTATCACACTGATCTCTCAGGTGCTGCTCACTGAACACAACCAATAATATATTATACTTTATTATTATTATTTTACACATTATCTTATATAACACTTTACCCAAACACATTCACAAAGCGTGTACTTAATTACTGCATCTATATGACTAGTTTACTGAAGCCTTTTTCACGTCTGTAAGTTTATATACTGTGTGTAAGAAGCCAATAGAATTACTCCTGTTAGTTTATATATATATATTTTTTAATTTCCAGCCTTTTTACCTGAAACTTCTCCTATAAACATGTTATGGACAGCTCAGTAAACCCTAAAATAATTAAAATTTTAATGTTATGTGCAGTTAAATTTAATCATCTCTTTTATTCTTTCCAGATAGGGTCATGTTTAGTTATATTTAAGTTTAGTATGTACACATATCATCATACTTTATGTAGTTAGGTTTGTATTTATTAAACTAGCTATTAGTGAGACACTGCATCAGTTGTCCAGTTCTTGTGAGCTTTTCCTGTAGGGCAAATGGTATTAACGACTTGATACACCCATCAAATGGCTACATCAATTCATGCATGGAAAGGACTCTGTAACTTGTATCTAAATAAATGTAAAGTGATATAAAACCCTAACACCTTAATTTTTATATGTATATTCGTTTTTCTGTACTGTGAGTTACATAAGTAGTTGGCAGTGTTTCATCAAAGGCTTTGTTTTTCTCTAATACGTCCATGGACCTTGGCAACAATTACATTTACTTTTCTAATTTTCATAGGTTTTAAAGTTAAGACTTTTTTTGTTTCATTTGTGATCACCTTGTCACCGGACCCATAAAAGATAATACATAATCTAATGCAGCATCTGTACTATTATTATGCATCAACCCATTAGTTTTAATTGGTATCAGTCATATTTGTGAGTTTGTATTTTCAGATAATGGCTGATTAATCCCAGAGACTCGAGTCTATAAAAACTGGACCGATGACATTACTGTGTCTGAATCATACAAGAAGAGAATAGTATGCCATTTCCCAAGAATGAATGTAAGGGCAAGCTGTATGGTTGATAATTTAAAAGGGGAAAAATGCATAGTAATGTCGGCTTTTTCTATTGACGGTTTAAGGAAATTATTATTTTGAATTTTTTTCTAGGCTCTGTTATTAAACAGCCATTTCCAATAATATATGTTATCCATAAGTAGCTATTCCTCTTTTCAAAAGTCTATTTAAGTGTACACTTGCTTTGAAATGTACCAATTACTGTCAGTTTTCAATTTTAGCTATAATTTTAGTCTATTTAAATAGAAAAATCTTACCACAGCCAAAGGCAGTATTTTATGGTGAATTCTAATTTTCAATAATTATGTAGCATCGTACATTAAGGATGTTAAATCTCAGTTTTGACCATATAAATGGATTCCACCATAGAACAGATGTCAGTTAACTGTAGTGAGCATTTACATTTAACCATGTACAGTTATTAGTAACAAAGTGTTAGTGTTTCAAACCAATGCACATTTTAATTCAGAATGACTGCTTATTTGCTAATAATATATAATGATATTTAATATATTGGGGGGGAGGGGGGATAAATAGATGGGCACGTGTGAATATAGTAGGATATATTTTGAAATTTGCTTTTTAGAACAAAAAATTAGGCAATTAATAATGTCCATTGAAATTTGCAGAAAAATTCCAGTAGTGGCTCATACATTAATATTAGTTTTAAATAATTAACATCGACATTTTATGACAGCTAAATAAATAAATGAAAAGAATTTAAAATTTTACAGTGCAAGTATGTATGTTCATATTTGTACATGAAATGTATTGGTTAAGGAATAACAAACTAATGTCTGTGGAGTATTCATAGTTCACTCTCAGTTCAGGTATTCAAGTTTATATTGAGTTCCGTGCGCAAAGCTTATTTACTTACTGACGAGTTTTTTTACTCGGCTGTTTGGTGGTTCTGTTTGTTTTTAAAGCTAATAATGAGCAAGTATCTGAATTGTAAGCAGTTTAGGCATGTTAGTTTTTTATGTGTGAAAAAGTTTAAGCTGCGCCGGTGGTCACTTACTACTAATATAATTACTTTTTATGGTGAATACTTAAGATTATGGCAAAACATTTAGTTCTGTATTCTCTTGAGATTAAAAACAAGTGTGAATGTGTGTGTGTTTGAAAATCTGTGAAGTCCGACAACACCTAATGTTCTGAATTTAAGATCCAGGATTTAAGAAGTTTTTTTCTAGGGTTTTTCTTTTTCATTTATTTAGTTTATTTTGTAAACGAGGGAGTTTAGATCAAAACTTGAACAAAAAATAAAACCTAACCCTAAGTTCCTTTTTGATTGTATGTCAATTTCATGAAGAAATGTATTTTTCTCCATGAAATTGACAATTTTATAAATTTGAAGTACTTTTAGGTATATAATAATTGCTTACTGTAATGATCAGGCCTGTTAGTTCAGTATACTCATTCAAGATCATACTTGATGTTGCACAGTGCTTGCTTTGGAAGAAAAGGGCTATAACTAAGAGCACATCCTGCTCACAGGTACCAGGTGAGAGACACATCTGATGATGCAATAAAGTCATCTCAAGTTTTGTATGATTATTTCTGTGGTACTTGATGCTTTTCAGACCAGATGCGCCAAATAATAGGGACTCTCAACAGAATGTAGTACGAATAATATTTAGGTTAATGTATCACACAGAGCTTTTCGATTATATAAATCGAATATAGGTCCGAAATGTTTCTGCAATCAGTGTAAACATTGGAATCATCTGCATTACTGCTCCATAGTAATAATACACATGAAGTACATTATTAAACCGTCCTTTAAGTCAGCAACAGAGGCTGTATTTAATCTGCAAGGTTTATTACATGCTGGAATATTTCAGCAGCCTTGGGTTGTATTTTAACACCCAAGTCACCGAAAAATTTCACCGAAAAAGTCTGTCGAGGCCTGTGGATTACAAATATACCACATGAAACAGCTTGTGTATTTTACAAAACCTAAAAAAAATCTACGTGTATGCCACATGACTCAACCTGCCACATCGGGGCATCTTTGCTGACTTCTCTCTTTCAAAAGCTGTTTATCTGGAAGTGTGACTAACTTTGGGCTCAAGGCCTCTTTGTGCAGTTTTACAGCTCAGCTTGACAAACAGCTTTTCTTTTTTTGTAGTGTGATTCAGTATGAATGGTATTTAACTAGTAAATCCTGACTAGTTCTGGACTTTGTGTAACTCTATATTTTATTCCAATTTTTCATGGAAACTCGATGGTTGTGGATTTGATTTTTAAACCTTTATGTGGCGTTTCGTTTCAATGAGCTCTCTATAAAATTACTTTTATTCGGCATATGAGACAACCTTAATAATTCGCATAATGCTCAGATATGAACTTCACTAACAGTAGCAACCATTGTATGCCCCTGGCCAGAGTGTATCAATGCATTTATTCTCTTCCCTCCTTTTTCTGTGTGTGAGTAGGCAATAATGGCAGTGGGCCCAGTGGACCCCAGGGAGGTGCTGAAAGGAGTGGAGTCTCTGTTGGGCAAAGATGGAGAGCTCCGGAGCTTGGAGGGCGTTGCCAAAGTATTCAGGTGAGCTATGAAAGCATTGTTGGTAAAGCCCCCATGCAAATCGGGAAACATTTTGTTTATTATGATACCAACTGTGTTATTTTTTTTTTAATTAAAACAGCCTCATGAAGGCCTCCCATAAAATGGTCAGTCGATGCATGTACCTCAACATCTTGCTGCAGACCAAGTCACACGACATTCTAAACAGGTATGTGTGAAAACAGTTCTACACTGTAAACTTTACAATCTCTACCCTGTCCCTATGTGTAAAAGTACAACTGAAATACATGTTTCTCTTCTATTTAATTTCAGATTTATCCGTGTCGGAGGCTACAAGCTGCTGAACTCGTGGCTGACTTACTCCAAGACGACCAACAATACACCGATGCTGCAGCTCATTCTGCTTACTTTGCAAAAACTGCCCCTTACTGTGGACCATCTCAAACAGGTACATTTTTACTAAAAGATCCAAGTGAGACATGCAATATGGAGTTGTATTAAAGCTGCATGTTCATTAGTTTCTCTTTTTTTTTTTTGGTTTTAGAACAATACAGCAAAGCTGGTGAAGCATCTGAGCAAGAGTGGTGAAACGGAAGGTAAGAAAACTCTTAATATCACCTAGTTTTCTAGTAAAGCCAAAATAATGTGACTTTGTGTGTAATTTGTAATGTGCAGTTTAGAGATAGAGCCTGTAAGGTTGGACTCTTAATTAAGAATAGACACAGTCATTAACCTATAGCCACCTCTAGTGCTGACCAGTATCACTGCATACTGCCGAAGCTGTACATAGACATGCAGAAGTCCACACACAATAATAGCCTTTTTAAAATGTTAATATTTTTCCATTTGTTATATTTGGTCTGTTGGTAGCTTACATAAACAAAATAACACCAACCTAGTCCAAAGTACACTAATAAATCAAGCATTCTGTCAAGACATTTGTCATGTAAAGTCTTTTTGTGTGTTTTTTGTTATGTAATAGACATTAGTAAACACTGAATATTGATCTTGTTTGCATATGCTTATCTCACAGAGTTGAGGAAGCTTGCTTTAGTACTTGTGGATGGTTGGATGGCCATTATCCGGTCTCAGAGCGTCTCCAGTGGAGTCTCTCCCAATGGTAATTCATTCTTTTCATTACTTATTACCTTCTTATAGATCTCGTCACGTCCTGACGGCCTTTGTTGTGATGTGAGTCAAACATAGGGACATATTTCTAAGTCGCTGTGATCACAATGCTTTTTCAGACAAGAAACGGAAGAAGGAAGAGGTTAAAGTACGTCCCGAAGCCAAGGCCGCAGAAAAAGGGACAGACGAGGAAAAGAAGAAAGAGAAACCAAAAGCCCATGCACCCAGTCATGCCAAGATCCGCTCCACAGGTCTGTACCCCAGCTTTAGTATTATAACAGAGCTTTGCCTTGTAAAAAGGCCTTAGAACTTCTACTAGTTACTTGAGCTAATCGTGTTTGAGTGCAGTTACTAGTCAGGTTAAACAGTCCAGTGATTTCATGTCGTGTCGGACGCAAGGTTCATATCCGATTACTTTATTAATGGAATTAGATCGCTGTCTTGTTGCATTAATTCTTTAGTCAGTTTGTAAATGTTCAGTATCAGGTTTCAAAAATTGGTTGTTTTTTGATTATTGTTGTATATATACATTCATGGTTATTAAAACTGTTAGTCTTGATAGTCACTGTCAGTTGATACCAGGGGTGATTTATTTATTTTAAATATATATATTTTTCTTACTTATCTAGATTTATATCATGTATTATCACCTTGGTCCCTTCAGTGAATGTTTTTCCATCAATTACTTTTAATAGGTTTGGAGATAGAGAGCCCTACACCAGTTCCTGCCAAGAAAGCCCTTCCTATTCCCCAGCTTGGAGACAAATACAACATTAAGCCTGCTGTTCTGAAGAGGCCCAGGTAATTTGTCTCCTGACTCGTAATGAATGGGGAAAATAAGCCCATTCATCTGTTCAGCACTGGTTATTTACAAATGTTGCACTTAAGCGCCCTCTTATGACCATAGAGTTTACCTTTCAATTTCGAATGATTGTTTTCCAGCTCTGCTGCGTCAGATGCGCCCCCTGTTGAGAAGAAGTACAAGCCTCTGAACATAACTCCCAACACGACCAAAGACATAAAAGTCAAGCTCATTCCTGCACAACGTAAGCAGTTTTATTTTCTGTTGGTTTACTGCTTAGTTATACCGGCTGCATGGATGTCTTCTAACTATTGTTTGTCTCTGTGGAACACTAGCTATGGAATGCCCAGGCTTTCTGGATGCTCTTAATTCTGCTCCAGTGCCCGGCATCAAGATCAAGAAGAAGAAACCTAAAGTAGCTTCTCCTACATCTAATAAGGTATGATCGAGAGGGATATTTTTAAAAAGGAGCATAACGATAAAAGAAAATGCCCTTCGTTACAGATTGTCCTTCTCTAATGCTCTCCTCCGCTCTATTTTTAACAGCCATGTCTATTTGAGAGCAAGCCTCAGGCGTACTCGAGCACGCACGCCAAGCCGGCATCCCCCGAGGCTCCCGCATCTCAGACTCCTCCACATGAGCCTCAAGACGGGGAGCCGCCAGGGACACCCGTGCCTGCCGAGGACCCAGAGCCTATGGACACCGGTGAGTTTACTGCTATTTCTTCTTAATTTTCATTCAGAGTAGAGAATGTAACATGTAATATAAACTATAGAGCATCGATCAATCAAACGGATGATCTAACAAGTGCTACCATGTCTGCCCCACACAGATAAACCCAATGCTCTCGCAGAGCCACGAGAAGAGGAAGAAAGCCTGACGAAGAAAGGCAAGAAAAAGAAGAGCGTCCGCTGGGCCGAGGAAGAACAGCTCAAGGAATACTTCTACTTCGACCTGGACGAGACGGAAAGAGGTAAGCAAGAGAGAACCGTCCTCTAGCGATCTGTGCCCGTCTTTGCGGTGGATGATGAGGTGATGAATCGTCATGCTCTTTGCTTGTTCCTTCCCAGTTAACGTCAACAAAATCAAAGACTTTGGCGAGGCAGCCAAGCGGGAGCTAATGATGGACAGGCACACGTTCGAGATGTCCCGCCAGCTCTCACACGACACCATGGAGGAGAGAGTGCCGTGGGCGTCCCTACGACCTCTCACCCTTACAGGCTGTCTGGTTATTTCGGGTTCCAACAGTACCGAGAAGCTGACCCAGAGGGACCGAGAGATGGGCATCCTTCAGGAGATCTTTCTCAGCAAGGAGAGGTATGCTCGTCTCAGTACTGGAGATACCACCGATCTGATTTCGATACCGCTGATGGTGTGATGTCCAAGTCTAAAATTGTTGTTTTCGATTTATTTAGTGTCCCGGATTGCCCCCATGAGCCGGATCCAGAGTCCTATGAGCCTATGCCACCTCGTCTCATTCCTCTGGATGAGGTAAGCAGCTTTGCCTACTTCAATCGCATCAGTTATCTTAAAACAGTCATTAAGGCCAAAATCTCTTATCAAGCTTTTTTTCTTCGTGGTGACCCCAGGATAGCACCACGGTGGACGACAGCGACATGGAAACCGAGACATCTTCATCGGGCCCTGCTTCTTCAGCTCAGGAGGGCTCCAAACTGCCCCCTGTCCTTGCAAATCTCATGGGTAACCTGAACAGCAATCGGAGCCCCCAGAATCAGGGCAGCACCCCTCCTCCCGCTAACAACCCAGCCGTCAATGTCCAAGAACTTCTCAGCTCCATCATGGTGAGTTACCCGACAACGGAGTGTCTCTTTCTGCACTTTTAGCTCCTTCCGGTGTACTAAGATGTCGTTCTTGTTTTTCTTTAGGGAGCGCAGGGTGCCAACCAGTCAGCAGAGGACCTGATTAAGCAGCCTGACTTTTCTGACAAGATCAAACAGCTTCTGGGTTCGCTGCAGCAGAACCAGAACCAGAATCAGAACCAGAACCAGCAGGGCAACGGTCCTCCAAGTAAGTATTATGGTTTGAACACAGCCATACAAGGAATTTATATATTTTAGCATGTTGTGCTTGCTTAGGGATGCAAATTAACAAAATAAAGCGTTTTCTTTATTGGTTACTGGTTACCAGTTATGCACCGACATCCCTAGTTTGCATTTTATGTGTTAAAATTGTAGATTATTGTCCTAAATATTAAAATCATAACATCAGACAATTCAAACTTCAAATTTTCACAACAGTTGGGATCACGATTAATTGTGCAGCCATGAATGCAGCGTGGCCTGGTGAAATTAACCATCTCCGCTCGTGTCTTCTCTTCGTAGTGAACCCAGGTATGCATGGCCAGGGTCCAGGGATGAACATGCAGATGCCCATGAACGGCGGCTTCCCACCGAACAAGCCACCCGTCGGTCCTCATTTCGGCCACCCGCCGCCTCCCCCTCCCCACGGGCACGGACCCCCCTTCGGCGGAGGGCCGCGTATGATGGGACCTCCTCCTGGTCCTCAGGGCAGGGGAGGGGACAACGGAAACTACTGGGGAGACGACCCCATGAGGGGAGGGCCGCACCGGGGCGGGCACTTTCACCGCGGCCGAGGAAGAGGCGCGGGAGGAGATCAAGGTTTCAGAGGACGAGGTGGGAGAGGGGGACCACGAGGGGGACTCAACAACATGGGGGGTAAGATCACGTCGTGTGTGTTGTTTTTGTTAAATCCGTTAGTGTTATCGGTCTGTTCAAATCTCGGCAGTGGTGCAATAGACCACTGTGATACTCCAGCGGCCAAACCTGTTTTACATATACATACATTATATACATATTATACATTACATAATATACATGAACAGTGGATTTTTAATCAAGATGGTTTATGCTGATGCTTATAATGCCTAGTTCACACTACACGATTTTTTTTGCCCTGATTTTCGCTCGGCGATTGATTTTCCGGGTCGGGAGCAACTCGGCGTTCACTCGGCGATCAAAACTCTCGGCTCTCGGTCGCTAAGTGTGAACTATCCAACAACTCGACCCGACCGGCTCGCAGACCGCTCGGCGACCGGATCGAGTTCTCTAGCACGTCAGATATCTGATCTCAGATGGGCAACTGGGAATGAGTGACATGTCGAACAGCCAATGAGAACGCAGGATACGGCGTGAGGGGAAACGCAGGAGAGGATATAGTTTATATCAGGATACACCGGCACACACACGTAGTATTTCTGATTTGATCGTCCTCTACGAAACATAACACCCACGCTGCATTACAAAATTATTCATTAACATCCACTTTACTGCAGAACAAGCCATATACTGTTTGTGTTGCCAAATCCACTCGGATTCATTTATTTTTCCTCTTTGATTTTACGCTGCACATCAGACCACAAACACTTTGATCGCTCGCTACTTGTTGACGTGCATTTTTGGACGTGGTGTCATTAAAACCCTCGTCACTTCTCACCTGTGTTTTTGTTTAAAAGAAGAAAAAAAGGAGACCAGAGAAGCTCGTCTGCGATTCCAGTTGGTGATGGATGGTGTAGTGTGAAACCCCCTATCGCAGATCAGTCGTGTAGTGTGAAATATACACCGACCTGAAAGACTCCCGGGTGCAGGAGATCCAGTCGTGTAGTGTGAACTGTACAGCGCCCTGACCACTTGGAAAGTCGTGTAGTGTGAACTTGGCATAAATCATGGATCTTCAACTGTAGGGCGGCTCGGTGGGTAGCACTGTCGCCTCACGGCAAGAAGGTCCGGGGTTCGATCCCCAGTTGGGGCGGTCCGGGTCCCTTCTGTGCGGAGTTTGCATGTTCTCCCCGTGCCTGCGTGGGTTTACTCCGGGTGCTCCGGTTTTCCTCCCACAGTCCAAAGACGTGCAAGTGAGGTGAATTGGAGACACTAAATTGTCCATGACTGTGTTTGATATATAACCTTGTGAACTGATGAATCTTGTGTAATGAGTAACTACCGTTCCTGTCATGAATGTAACCAAAGTGTAAAACATGACGTTAAAATCCTAATAAGCAAACAAACTGTATAGCAATAACTGATATTATATACTTGTTTATGTGATATTATTTAAAATATAACATATTTTTGCATTCTCTCTCTCTCTCGTTTCTTTAGACATGTCAAAACGGCCTGTGTGTCGCCATTTCATGATGAAAGGAAACTGCAGATACGAGAGCAACTGTGCGTTCTACCATCCTGGGGTAAACGGGCCCCCTCTGCCCCCTCAGCACGGGCATTAACTTTTGGCTCGGACCTGTTTGTACTGTAACGATCCACAGGGAGGCAGTAGATCTCCTAATGAGCCTCAGAACAAGAAGGAACGGTGATTCCACATCTGTGTTTAGAGCAGCCTGATCAAAAACCCAGACCTCAACACTTGCTGGTCTTTATGGAAACGGCAAACTGTAAATACACACATACTGGAAGAACCAGAAATAACACAGACTTCTTCCTGAAATTGAGATGTAGATATTCTATATTTTTGCCATTATGTGTGTGTGCTACACCGATTTAAGACTGTGCTCACACACCTTGTAACCACTATTACTGCTTATTGTGTCTTTGCACTGGTATACATGAGATGGATTATTTTTCAGTGGTACTTTATCCCTTTTGATACTCTATGAAGTGTTTGGCACTACAAACCCTCAAGATGAATGTGTTGCCAGAAGGTCTGACCAGATGTTTTTATGAACTGGAAGAGGAGAACGTGATGCTTCTCCGATTTATGACGCAGGCTGTGTTTCTTTTGAATTAAAAGTCAGCTTGCCTCGCTGATATAAAGTGGGGGTTCATTCACTGTGGTATACTGTCACATCACCGGTTCTACTACTACCAAAAAACTATCGAGCCTGCACTATCCTGCCTGTAGTGTTATTAGAGAGATGATTATCCACTACTGAATTCAAATGCAGAATTATCATATACGTGATTATTATCATTATTTTTTTTTTTTACTTTTGAACATGGCTGAACGTTTTGCCTTGGACGTACATACACTATATGGTCAAAAGTATGTGGACACATAACGGTTAGCCAGCTGGTCATCCCGTTCCAAAACCGTGGGCAAAAGTATTGCATTGGCTCCCACTCTGCGGATTTCTAAAACTCTGTTCCGAGAAGGCTTTTTATTACATTTTGAAATGTGCCTGTAGGAATTTGTGACCATCTGCGAGGTCAAGCATTAATGCTGGCCTCCCATGATGTTCTGATTTCTTTTTAGCGTGTTTAGGCGTGTTGAGGTCAGCCACCGAAGATCCTTTACACCGAAACATGTGTTTCCTCAAGCCGTCGCGCAAAATTGGCAGCGTAAAATACATTTTCTGTCACAAATTCTTATTTACCACTTGGTCGGGAGCTATCTATGAATGAAACGTGAACTCCGAGGGCTGCCCACATACTTCTGGCCATCTATGTATTTATGTGTGACAATCAAGATGATTAGACGGTCATTTCCCAGCCAGTGTTCATGCTGTCATTTCATAAAACTGTGTGTACACGTCCATACAGTCGAGCTCTAATTTATTCTGTATTTTCTGCATCTGGCAATGCTGAACTGAGCCCAGCGGCGCTCAGAAACCACTCTGGGTCAACATTATTCAACATGTTTTCTGTGAAAACAGTGGCCTTTGTGTCTCTTGTGGGACTAATTTTTTTGCTTTTTGATAGTTTAAATATTTTTGCCTCTATCCGTATGAGGTGTATTTGTTTGAGTCTAGTGTATATTAAAATCTGTACATTTCTTTTCTACGTGTATTAATAAATGTTATAAAATTATTTCTATCAGTGTCACATGTATTTGTAAAAGAGCACTCTTTCAGTTCTTTGCTCATGTTTGTGTGTAGGTAAATCAGCGATTGATTGTTTTTTGCCTAACATAACAAAAAGTCCTTACTTTAAAAATGCAGCCGTGAATTCTGGGTGCACAAACGTGGAGTAATCTAGAGGAACTGGCAACACAGTACATAGAATGAAAAAAGAACTTAAAAACAATCAAATTAATACATCATGGGAATGATTATAGTGCAGTCATGTAGTGTTAATTAAAGTGTTTGTAAAAAATAACCGCTTCTCTTTGGTCAGGATCACAGTGGGTCTGTTGCCACCCAGACAGGATTACACCCTGAACCAGGTTGATCCTAGGTGCACTGAGATGGATTGGAACCGTGTCCAGACTATTCCTGTTTTAGGCCTTTTTTTTTTTTTTTTTTTTTTTTTTGCTCTTGTGCCCACTGAGACCCTTATGTCCTGGGCATTTGTACCTTTTTTAACCCTCGATTAGTCACTCGGGTCCATTCTGATCTTACGACTGTTTGCTTTGCTTTATAAACTATACACCGACCAGGCATAACATTATGACCACTGACAGGTGAAGTGAATATCAGTGATTATCTCTTCATCATGGCACGGTGTTAGAAGCATGAGGATTTGAGCGAGTTTGACGAGGGCCGAACTGTGATGGCCAGACGACTGGGTCAGAGCATCTCCAAAACTGCAGCTCTTGTGGGGTGTTCCCGGTCTGCAGTGGTCAGTATCTTTCTAAAGTGGTCCAAGGAAGGAACAGTGGTAAATGAGCGACAGGGTCATGGGCGGCCAAGGCTCATTGATGCACGTGGGGAGCGAAGTCTGGCCCGTGTGGTCCGATCCAACAGACGAGCTACTGAAGATCAAATAGTTGAAGTTAATGCTGGTTCTGATAGAAAGGTGTCAGAATACACAGAGCATCACAGTTGTTTTGGCAGCAAAAGGGGGATCAACACAATATTAGGAAGGTGCTCATAATGTTATGCCTCATCGGTGTATATGTTAGAAGCCAAAGAAAAAATGAGGTGACTTGGCCTAATCTGATCACATCCTGCCGTTTGCCATCCTGGCACATCCGTGTTCTTAAGGCGGGCCTAAGCAAAGGTGTGTGTGCGTGTGTGGGGCTCAGCCACTCCGCTTTTGAAGGTAAATATTGACCTGAGAGAGTTTAGGTACACCTCAGCAATCTGCTTCACCCTCTCACACTTATATTTAAACAACCATCTGCTTTACCTGTAAGGAATGTGATCAGTTACACACTGCGTACACTAAAACGGGCCTCATGTTTAACATTGTGGGTCAACATAACACATTTGGTTGGTGAAACAGGATGTGTTTAAATACGAAAAAACCTCCCCTAGAGTGAAGAAATATGCTAAATGTTTAAAAGTATGTGAACACCTGACCATGAGCCTGTTTGACATCTTATTCTGGCACTATACATTTTGACATTGACATTTTCAGCATGTAGGAAACGCTTTTATCCAAAGCGACTTACAGTACTGTGACAGTATATTGTCTAAGCCATTGAGGGTTAAGAGCCTTGCTCAAGGGCCCAACAGTGGCAACCTGGTAGTGGTGAAGTGAACTACACCTCTGAGGCTTAAACCGGCAGCCTTCTGATTACTGGACCATTACCTTAACCGCTAGGCTACAGCTGCCCTGGCCCTCCTTTCCAGCTGTGACAGCCTGTACTCTGCTTTTGGATTGTGACTTGCTGTAACTGGTAAGGGCCTTCCCCAAAATGCTACCACGAAATTGGAAGCATGTATTCGATTTCATACGCCTGTTTACAGTGGACATGGCTGAAACTCATCATCTCAATAATCAGTGTCCTCATAGTATGATGTACAAGTACTACACTTCAACTTTGGTATCTCGTCGCCCTATTACAGTTACTCAGCCGCTTGCATCACCCGCATGCTGGCTGAGGAGAGCCACGGACTAGCCCGTGCTCATAACACCTCATCATAAGCCCTATGTGTTCCTCCACAATTTGTGCTGGCACAGTGACCAAACAGTAGGAGTCGCTGTTGCAGCAGCTCTCTGGAAAAACCCTGTCCAACCCACCCACCCTCAGTGACAGCCAGTTGTGTCTGTCGAGTGCCTGTCCAGACTACACAATTCACTACATTTAAAAAAGAAATTGGTGGGCAGTGGTGGTAGGTATAGCACTGTCGCCCCAAAACGAGAAGGTCCTGGGTTCAATTCCCAGGTAGAACAGTATGATTCCTTTCTGTGTGGGTTATCTCTGGAAGCTCCGGTTTTATTCCCACAGTACAAAGACTAGAATGAATTTCTATTGAATTAAATGGGTTCAATATGTGATTATTCCTTAACACAGCACAGCCGCTTTCAGTGACCATTTTTTAATCTTCCAGTGATGTTTAAAAACAGTTTACATTGTTGTTGGACCAGCGACAAATTGATGAGCCACTTGTGGAAAATATGTAGGTATAACTCTTGTCTAAATCTATTCCTTTATAGTCTGAATAGGGTCCTTAATTACTCACTCACTCTTTTAACCGCTTATTCAATCACGGTCGCGGTGGGGTGCTGGAGCCTATCCCAGCTTTTCAAAGGGCGCAAGGCACACAGTAACACCCTGGACGGGGCGCCAGACACACATACACACACCCATTCACCTATAGGGCAATTCAGTGTCTCCAGTTCACCTCACTTGCACGTCTTTGGACTGTAGGAGGAAACCGGAGCTCCAGAGGGAAACCCACGGGGAGAACATGCAAACTCAGCACAGAAAGGACCCGGACCGTCCCATCTGGGGATCGAACCCAGGACCTTCTTGCTGTGAGGCGACAGCGCTACCCACCGAGCCACCGTGCCGTGGTTCTTAATTAGCCAATCCTCTTTTTGCTGAGAGACATTTGATGGTACTTTATTCAGCAGACACACTACCACCCAAACCCAAACATGACACACTATCATTTAGTAACAGATAAAGGAAGTCAGGCATTTATCTGAAGGACAGAGGAACACAGTGCTTTATTAGGCTTGGTTGTTGAAAATGCTTGATGCTGTCTGGGATCGAACAAAGGCAGCATTGACCTCTGCCGCTCTCTTTATTCCAGCGGCTTTTAAATAGGCTTCAATCCCACCATTGTTCCCTCCACCAGGCTGACTCTTCATGATGGATACACTGATATCCTTTTTACTATAAACTAAAATGCATTTGTAACAATCATCACCCAGGTCACCCACAATTAATAGCTCAGTCCTGTAAAGCCTTGACCTAAAGTGGCTGTCTGTGCTTATCGTACAAGATAAAACTGTCAGGAGTATCATCGTCGCCAGACATGTTGCTGCAGTGTGATGAAAAAGTCAGGTGGAGATTTTGGAGCAGCGGCTTCTTCTCAAAGCTCAAATGTGGATAATCTCAGCATGTTCAGCAGCTTCTGGCATAATTGTTTGAGTTCCTGTTGACCTTCTGTTGTGCAGTCAAACTAGCCCTATGTATATGGGCACTGAGACGGTACCAACCATAGCAAATAACATTATTGAAAAAACAATGAATAATTATTTTTATAATTAAAATTTTTATAATTTCAAAATTTAAATAAATATAATTTATTTAAAAAAAAACTTCTTCCAATCATTCAGTCCAAAGGAAAAAAGACAGTTGCATAAATTATTGAAATCCAAAGACTGCCATAAAATATATTCCCTCTATGTAAACATTTGACTTCAACTGTAAATATACACATTAAAACCACCTCCTTGTTTCTACACTCAATGTCCATTTTATCAGCTCCACTTACCATATAGAAGCACTTTGTAGTTCTACAATTACTGACTGTAGTCCATTTGTTTCTCTGCATGCTTTGTTAGCCCCCTTTCATGCTGTTCTTCAATGGTCAGGACTCACACAGGACCACCACAGAGCAGGTATTATTTGGGTGGTGGATCATTCTCAGCACTGCAGTGACACTGACATGGTGGTGGTGTGTTAGTGTGTGTTGTGACCGCTGATAAAGGTCTAGAAGATGACTGACTTAAACAGCAGCAATAGATGAGCGATCATCTCTGACTTTACATCTACAAGGTGGACCAACTAGGTAGGAGTGTCTAATAGAGTGGACAGTGAGTGGACACGGTATTTACAAGAACCCCAGCAGCGCTGCTCTGTCTGATCCACTCATACCAGCACAACACACACTAACACACCACCACCATGTCGGTGTCACTACAGTGCTGAGAATGATCCACCACCTAAATAATACCTGCTCTGTAGTGGTCCTGTGGGGGTTTTATCCATTGAAGAACAGGGGCAAAAGCAGGCTAAAGCATGCAGAGAAACAGATGGACTACAGTCAGTAATTGTAGAACTACAAAGTGCTTCTTTATGGTAAGTGGAGCTGATAAAATGGACAGTGAGTGTAGAAACAAGGAGGTGGTTTTAATGTTATGGCTGATCAGTGTATATAATAATAAATTATATTAGCATGCATGCAAGAATCAGCAGTGGTGGTTTTGGGGGATTCAAGTTGGACAGCGTCCATGAATCAACCAATTTAAATCCATAAATAATAAATCTCTTGCTGTGACTAGAGACCAAATGATGGGAAGAAAACAAGCTCAATACTAAACACACTGTACTAAATGTATTTTAGAATACTTTTGATCGTATTGAGTAAACTTTATTAGGTAAATCTGGTTGACCAAGCAGTTTAACATGCATGCTTCTTTTATGACAAGTCTTTAAAAAAACTCATGTTCATAAAGTTGTAAAAAAAGAAATAAACAAAGGCACAGTGACCAAACATGTCATTACAGGATCAACAGTTTTCTAAGGACACGTCAGATTTCCTACAACATGTTAGCTATCCATGCAGCTTCCGCCTCCAGGGCCGTTCTGTTAGAGGATCCCAGCACGTTTAACATGCGCATGTTAAAGCTGTGTACATAAAACACACCCCGCTGATACTGCGACTGATGTAGCAACACAGAGCCTCACTAGTAATGTTCTTTATTTCATAGAGCTTTCAATAAATGTAGAAGAAAACATTTTTGGAAAAGAAAAGTAATTCTTGGCACCAAGCATGCTTTACTTAAATCATTAGTAATTTGTTAAATGATGCCCAGGACACGTGCTGCACCTACATTACCATGTGCAACCATGCCATCTCAATAATAATGAGATTTCATTTAGATCAACCACTTTATCCTGGTCAGAGGAAACACTGGGCATAGGGGAGGAATACCCTGGACAGAGTGTCAGTCCATTACAGGGCTTCGGCCACCCCCTCCCCAGATGTAGCCAGGCATGTCTACATAGACCCTTGGCCAGCTGATCAGCCCACTCTGCAGTGGTGGGCCACTTTATAATATAATAATAATAATAATAATAATAATAATAATAATAATAATAATAATAATAATAGTAATAGTAATAGTAATAATAGTAATAATAATAATAGCAATAATGATAATAGCAATAATAATAATGATAATAATAGTAATAATAATTATAGTAATAATAGTAATAATAATAATAGTAATAATAATAATAATTATTATTATTATTATAGTAATAATAGTAATAATAATAATAATAGTAATAGTACTAATACTACTACTGTAATAATAATAATAATAGTTGTAGCTTAGTGGTTAAGGTACTGGACTAGTAATCAGAAAGTTGTCGGTTCAAGCCCAACCATTGCCAGGTTGCCACTATTGGTCCTTGAGCAAGACCCTTAACTCTCGATTGCTCAGATTGTATACTGTCACTGTAAGTCGCTTTGGATAAAAGCATCTGCTAAATGCTGAAAATGTAAATGTAAATAATACAAGAAGAAGAAAATAAGAAAAATAATCATTTATTATTTTTTTCTTCTACGATTGATTAATTCATTAATTAATTATTTTCTCTGTATGCACTCATTATAGATTAGTCTATGGAAGGTTTTCTTACACTTAGTAACTCGTCATCGTTACTAAAACAGAAGAGCGTGAGCATGACATCGTGGATCAGATCTGAACCAATCAGAAAAGGCCTAATCATTACAAGCCTCACTTTGATTTCCTGATGTTATGCTGACCTGGCTTTGGATCAGATCCAAATCGATCAACATTGATCAGTTTTCTGAATTTTAGGCCACATAAAGCGTTTTCTGCCCATCATAATCCTAACTGTTATTACTGACATTCATGTTGAGTTAAAATCTTTGTTATTAATAATGATTAAAGTAAAGGTAAATGTGAAGGTAAATAGAAACGTTACTAGGATGGTGTAGGATCTCACATTCTTGTAGTGGAAAGGGGAGGGAGGGGCTACGGGGCAGGTGCACAGGTGTATAAAGGCAGCACAGGTACGACTCAGGTAGCACAGCAGGACTGAGAGACTGAACACTGAGGACAGTAAAACCTGAGAACAGGTGAGAACCTTAACATGCATTTAGTTTTCTTTTTTCATTCCTTTATATGAGACTTTTCTACTGCAGATACTTTACATGATACTTTTTATTGATTTTATTATTTTGCACCTGTTAGTTAATGTGATAGATGTTTGCTGTGTTGGTTTTATAAGGTTTGCAGGAGATAAAACTGTCCTTAGTGTTTCTAACTGTGGTTTGATGATTGATCTCTTTTGCTCAGCTCGGAAAGATGATTAAAGCACTATTGTCAGTTCTCTTGGTCCTGGTGGCCGTGACTTCTACCGTGGGGAAACCAGAGAAGGCTGCTGAGAAAAGTGCCGACAAGGCTGAAGAAAAGAACCCACTCAAGAAGGGAAGAAAATTCCCCCAGACTCTATCCAGAGGTGAGTTTTAGTAAACACTTTCAACATACTTTTTTTGATTTTGGCTGATTCGTTTGAGCTCATGTTACATGAAAGCATGTGAATTAATCTCAGTGTTTTACTCTGAATTTGTCTTTTTTTTACTTCTCAGGGTGGGGTGATCAGTTGTTCTGGGCTCAGACCTACGAGGAGGCCCTGTTCTTGTCCCGTTCTCAGTAAGTAACATTAATTAACATTCATGTCTTAGTTCAGTGTTCACAATGAAGCTGGAGGTTCAGATCACAGAGATGAACAGACACGTTTGCTCAAACTGGCTTGTACTTTAAAACCATCAGAATCAGAATTAGATGAAATGTTCAGTCCAAAAAATTGTTCTTGCCATTACAACAGTAAAACGTTCTTATGTTATGTTATACCTCATTATAAAAATATAATGTAAAGGAAGTATTATGTAAACACACTTGTAATCTTACAACAAGATATAATTTTCTTAAAGTAAAAGTGTCCAAAGATTTCTGTCTGAATTGGCGTCCCATCCCCCACATTTAAGTTGTTGGTTGAGTTCTGAATTCTGTTTGGGAATCACAATAGACAAAATGCCACTACTGTCTATTTAATAAAAAGTCGTACCAGAAAAAAAATGTCATTATTATAACAATCTGGACTCCTTACTGTTTCTAAAACCTAAAAGGAACATAGTAAGCAAAAGGAGAGTAATATATGACTTTAACTTGACACACCTGAAAACGTTCTTCACAGTTATGTCAATAAAGAATCGTGTTTGTAGTATCAATAACTGGCTCATGCTCAACCACTACAAACCTCAGGGTGTGAATGATAAATGACAACAGATAAAGATAAAGAAACCACACATGTTTATGCCATTTTATTTTCTATGACCCAACTGTGCAAAGTCATTTTAATAAATCACACCGTTTCTGCAGGAATAAGCCCCTGATGGTTATCTTCCACCTGGACGAGTGCCCACACAGCCAGTGTAAGATCATACATCCTGATTCCTCGACAAGCATTTCCTTCAGCTATTTCATTTCTGTTAGTTATTAAGTGGCTCTTCAGGCAGCAATAAAACATACAGGTGTGTTGGGTAGAATTTTGGCTCTAGTGGTTACAGGGTAGATTACAGAAATAGATCATATTTTACTTTAGCATGGGAGTGTGTAATTTTTACTTCAGAATGGGAGTGTGTAATGTTCACTTCTGTAATGATGAAGAATCTGTAAACAAATCTAAAGGAAACTTACAATTTAAGGAAATGATAAGATGTAAAATTAAAAAGCTCTGTGTAATAAAAAGGAAAAGAAAAATAAGACTGATAATGACAAACTTATAACATTAATAATAACTAGTTTAATAAAAAAAACACTAAAATCTTGCACTCACAAGAATGTATAAAATATATATTAAGAGTTTAAATTAAGGTTTAGGTAAAGGTGAGTTATGCATAGTGCAAAAAAGAATGTTACTTTTATTTCTCTAATTACTTTTAAACAGCTATTAAAGGTGCATTAGTGAAAATAAACACTTCAATAAAGACTAAAGTAACTGAAATTCAATTCAAGATTGAACAAATTAAAACATTCTTAAAAACTTATATAACCAAAGTAACTTTACTTTTTACTTAAGTTATTTTTAATAAACAGTGATTACATTTACTTGCATTTAACTGAGTCATTTTCTTAGGAATCTGTGCTTTTTAAAGCACATTTTAAGGTGTAAAAATGGGTTCTGTGTGTTTTTATTAGCGCTCATTCCAGTCATATTGAAGTAGGTAGGCGTCTTGTGAAACTTCAGGTCAGTAAATGTTTGTTCTGTTCCTTATCAGCTCTGAAGAAGCTTTTCTCTGAAGATAAAGAGCTCCAGAAACTGGCTGATAATGACTTTAT
Organism: Trichomycterus rosablanca; assembly: GCF_030014385.1. NCBI lineage: Eukaryota > Metazoa > Chordata > Actinopteri > Siluriformes > Trichomycteridae > Trichomycterus > Trichomycterus rosablanca. The sequence continues at coordinate 3,899,627 of NC_085989.1, read as the reverse complement.
CCTGCTCAATCTGGTGGTGAGTCTTCAGCTTACTTTATAATGTTTTAATGAGTAAAAACTTGTGAGATTTTTATTAAAATGCTTTTTTTTATTACAGTATGAAACCACAGATAAGCATCTGTCACCTGATGGCCAGTATGTTCCCAGAATCATCTTTGTTGGTCAGTTCCAGACAGCTGAAAGCAAACGTTTGTTCTTTCTTTGGTCTTTTATTAGGATTGTAAATAAAACGTTGAATTTGCTTTTTATTTAGATCCTTCAATGACTGTCCGTGCTGACGTCACTGGTCGTTACTCCAACCGCATGTACGCATACGAGCCAGCTGACATGAAACTCTGTAAGTTAAAAACGACTTATTTCAGCATCATGTAATAAATATGTAGTAAGAAATTCTTAAAGACACCAGAATTCTCAAATTCTCAAAGCACTAATTCGTTTTATCTTTATTTCCACAGTGCTGAACAACATGATGAGAGCAAAGAAGCTCCTGAAGACCGAGCTGTAAACTAAAACCCTCATGATTTCTCCTGGTGTGTGGAAGTTTTCTTCCAGTTAGATTTTATAATTGTGATCCTGTTTACTGATGTAAGAAACGCACTGGAAACCCTTTGGACGTGTTTTCATGTTTTCTGTTTGAGATCCTGTTACTGATCCTGTTTGATAATTACAGTCCAGTTTTTTATTTAATGTACTGCATCAGTAATGTGTAGCTTTGTGGATGAATAAAAGAAAAACTGTGCAGAATTCACTTCATTTGGTCTTCTTAGTGGTAAAAATGTAAAAATATTCTTACTAGATTAAAACTTGGCAGCTTAACTAGTATAGAAGTGGACACGAAGCTCTTTTGTGGCCTATTATCACGTCACACTGATACATTTCACATCGTTAAATGAAACAACATATTTACATGAATTACAGTTAGTGAGTCAGGAGCACATTTTAGGTAACAAAAACAATTGCTCTCTTGGTTATGCAGAACGACAGTAAATATAATATAATTGTTAGTTTAATGATACACAGTCAGCCTTAATTTCAGCACTGGAGAATGTAAATTTAATAGAGTACCATTAAATATCTACAGTATCATTTCCTCAAAATGCTAAAGACATGGACAATAAACTTGTTCTTCTAAGCTGTAAATAAATAAATAATATGCCAATTTTCTCCAAGTCTTCTTTCTGGTATAACACTTGCCATAAACCTTTTAAGTATACACCCTTACTAGTAAGAAAAAGTGGACACTTCATTTACCTTGTTACAAGTAAAGAAGTGGAAACCTATGCTTGTAAACAAGTGGTCACTAACCTTGTCTTGTTTTGGTTTTATACCTAGTTAAATGGGCACTTAAATGAATGGGTAGAGTCTTACCACTAAAATGGGTGATGTAACTACCTAGTATCTAGTAACAAAACAAACAGTAAGCTCTTGTTTTATTGCTCAATAAACATAATATAAAAAACATCAATAAAGAAATGAAAGAAACCGGTTTCTAAATATGCTGGTAGAAGCAAGTGGGCACCAAATTCCCAGTTTGGCATACAAACTCATAAAGAGCCTATAAACATTACCAAGTAGCCAAAACAATAGATATTTTTTTGGCATGGCATGCTAATCAGAGAAGTTAGTACTGAGTTTACCTGTTTAGTTTTAATTAGTGATGAATAATTATGGATTATTACCAGTGAATAACAGACTTACTCTACTGATAATCACACTAGTAAAGAAGTGGGTAATAAATGTACCTGATTTGTTTTTTTCCAAAGTAAAGAACTAGATAATCACTTTAATTATTACAGCCTTTATTTATTCTCCTTTAGTACAATTGTAAACATTCTAAATAGAAATGGAGTCTAAAACTTGAGGTGTTGCTTGAGATTCTGAAGCTTGGGTTGAATAACACCCCCATCAATACCCTCCTCCCCCCACTCGTATCCTGGATGAAGTGTGAGACCAGTGATGTGGTTCCTGGTTGAACCGTTTCCTGGTTACGTGTGCAGCCAAACGTAACTTCTGTTCTTGCGATTCCCCGGCGTTCTCAAAGCTGTGCGTGTGACTCTGGGATTGGGTAGAACTCAGGAGGAAACTGTTTGTCCAAGAAATTCCAAGCATTAGCATAAGAAAAGAAAGCAAACCTGAACTAAATACTTCTAAGAAACCCTGCAATTAGACCGAACAAAAACCTCACAGCACAGATTTGTAATGATTCCATCTTTATTTATAATGTGGGAGTGCATAGTTCACAGAACCAGAGGATAATGATGCACACTGGAGCTAGGAATTCATGCAAAAGACCAAAAAACACACACAAACACATTTACAGGCGTAATAGATTAAACAGTGCACAAAATGTCAGGTCAAAGTGGCAGAATCGTTAAACATTTTTTTTTATATCAAATTATTTGGTTGTTAGGATAATAAATGCACCTAAAGACTTTTTTTGCATTATTTGATATACCAGCAAAAACAATACAATTTTTCTCAAGCAGATTATTAATACAAATAAGCATTAATATAAAGGCATAATCACTTATTGCATCCATCAAGTCAGCAGATATTTTTCCTTCACATTTGGTCATTTTTTGGACAGTTTTTACTGTGCCTTGAAAATGTATTCAGCACCGCAACATTTTTATATAGACTTGTCCAATTCATCGCCCATGGGTAAACCTGACATCCATCCACGTCCCCTTCGACACACGTCCACCTGGGCCTTTCTATCAGCCAGTGGCACATTTCTACACTGACAGAGTAACCTGCTAGATTGAAGTAAATAAGACACCAACCCATCACAGAGCCTCGGCCATCCCACCCAACAGCACCGCTGAGAATTCGAACCTTGGATGCCAGCAATAATGGGCTAGCTTAGTTTACTGGTGTGCCACCCGAGTGCCTTTACACAAACAAGTCTTTATAAAAAGACTTCACTGAAAAAAATGCTTCTTCAATGAACAGGCAGAAGGGTCTTGCAGTCTGATGAGACTTCTAATCCTATGTACGGTGTATATCTAACAACAAACAGCAGCAAGGTAACACCTAAGCTGGTCAGGTAAATCCTTCGATTCCTAGTGGCCAAAAAGCGAGACCCAGAGTGGCACCAAGAGTCGTTTTACCACAGACAGCAGTTTATTTAGTGGGTTTATGTGATTTATTTTATTGATCAACATTTAATCTGTAGATCTTTAGAGAGGATTAAAATGCAATTTTTATGATAGTCACATAGTGAAATCGGGCCAATCATAGCTTCCAGTGCAGAGACTATTGGAGGTAAAACCATGGAGGTGCTTTTCAGCAGCAGGGACTGGAAGGCAGCTCAGGTCTGAATTTAAAATGTATAGTGCACAGTAAAGCATGCTTGTTTTTACTTTAATGTAATTTAGCAGAAGCTTTTTAATCAAAGCAGCTTATAATAGTGACTGATACAATACAGGCCATCCAGGGTTGGGAACCTTACTTAGGGGCCCAACAGTGGCATTTATCAGCGGTGGGATTTGAACATTTTCATTCATAATGGTTTTGTACCTTAACAATTGAGGTACCACTTCAACTTTTGGGAAAACACCCAAACAAATTTTACTAAAAGGCTTAAAAAAGATTCCTCTAGTGACCCAGAGTCCCGATAACCCCTATCCAGCTGTGGTGGGCGCTGAAAATTAGTGTTGCTTCTGAACTAAACCAGCAAAATGTAAAGATGTTTGTTACTAGGAAAGGATGGAAGCTGTGCCATCAATTTCCACAGCATGAATTAGGAATCTTTGGCTTTACTAAACAAGAGGGGTGAATACTTTAGTAGGTACACTTTTAATTTGGTTCTTTAGGTTTAGAGGCTGAATACATTTTCAGGGCGATGTATAACCTTAATGAAACTATTAACTACTAACAATCCAGTGATTCCAGTACAAAACATGTTCAAACAGAAATAAAGCATCGTTACATTTACAGCATTTGCTTTCGCATCAGTAAACTACACGCTTCACACGATGAGCCCAGAATGGCAGCAGTGAGAACGAACACTGATCTCCACTCAGGAAAAGCAAACACACACGATTTTTGGTGTCCACAGCTCCGGAGAGAAGTCCAGTGATTAAAGGAGTGCAGAGTGACAGGATGGCTAACCGGATGTCACCATGTTTGCCATGCTGGGGTTACAGAAAAGCACTGGGATTTGCTCGAGGATCTTTCTGGTTTCTGTATCTGTATGTTAGCCATACGCCCAGGATCTGAAACAGGAGGAGAGGAAATGTAACGACATGGCATACAAAATATACAACGACAAAATCTGCCAGAGACAAGTTAATTGGTTAATTGGTCAGTTTGTTTCTTTATTTATTCTTTCGGGCTGAGCGGCGAGGCTCATCGGCCATCCCATCCACAGACACAGCCAATCATGTGTCATGTCTGTGTAGTTGTCTGACTGGCCAAAAGCCCTGCTGAAATTCAAACCTTGGATCTCAGTGGTAGTGGGGTAGCGTTCTCAACAATAACCTATACAAGCATCTTTTTATTCAAATTTTAACCATAATCACAGACAGTACAAGCCCCGGTTTAAACTTACCTCAGTAAAGCTAAAAAAAAGACCAATTCCTCCGACGAAACGCAGCACCTCCTCTGCATGCTCCTGGATCTTCGCTGCACAGGTCTCACATGTGAGATGAGTAAAACAGGCCTGAAGGGGGCAGATGACGACACACAAACAAATGACACTTCAATAAAACATGTTCTCTGAAAAGTCGAGTCAAAAATGTGGTCTAGTGAAGTCCTAATGCCTAAAAATCCTTTTTTTTGTTATAAGCATAATTACTGTACTGGATAATCTTGAAGATTATAAAATAGAGATGGTAACATCATCATACTAAAATTCTAATTAAAGAAATTTACTAGTGTAAAGTGTTAGCTTAATGTCTAAGGTACCAAACTAGTCATCAGACGGTCGTTGGTTCACGTTTCACCATGACCAAGCTGCCACTGTTGGGCCCCTGAGCAAGGTTCCTAACCCTGAATTGCCTGCATTCTATCAGTCACAATTGTAAGTTGCTTTGATTAATAAGCTTCTGCCAAATTCCATAAATGTAAATGCAAGTGTGCTGTACTGTGCATTTTCCATTCAGACCTGAGCTGCCTGCCAGTCCCTGCTGCTGAATTGTAAGACGCTTTGGATAAATGCCATAAATGTAAATATGAGATATAATAGAGACGCTACTGAAAGGTGATTGAGCAAATCGTGATAGACCTGAGGTTCCTTCCATTATTGCAACTGCATTAGATGATTAAACATGTAACAGGTTTATGTGATACAAGATAACACGGCAAACTAGCTCTCTGCAAAATAATTCAATAACACGTTACTACCTCTCTACCTCTCTGACAAATAAGACTCATGTAAACCCAGAGGTTGCCTAAAATTAAGTCCACATAACCTCAACAACGAGATTCACGTCAGAGTTTCATTATCAGTGTATCCTGTGCTTGTAAACACACTCAGTGTGCACAAATGTGTGTATGAGTGTGTGTGTGTGTGTGTGTGTGTGTGTGTATGAATTACAGCAGGACAGGTGCCATTGACATCCATGTGGTTGAATCCACAGCAGTTCAGGCTCTTCTCCACATCCTTCTGTGTAGTCTGAGAGTTGTTCCAGCCCACCTCCAACAGCTGATTCTACACACACACACACACACGTTAAGTGCACATGATCAGACCGATCACTGGACATAGAAATGCAGCACATGCAAAACTAAATTTCCTACGTCTACATACTACAGGGTGCCAGTGGGAGCTTAGTGGTTAAGATACTAAACAACCAGGTTGCTGGTCGATGCCCCACCACTGCCATGTTGCCACCATTGGGCCCATTGCTTACATGGTAATCTGAGGTTTGATAGGTGGATCAGTACTGGCCATTGGTCAAGTAGAAGAATTTAACTAGTCACTGCATAGCTTGTACACCCTGTGCTTTCCACTTCAGATTTTCTACTTCAGATTTATATTCTACCCAGCTCAAAGGTGCTGCTGGTAGAATTTACTGTTAGAAGTGGTTATATGTATGTAAGCACCTTGGATTACAAAATCAATATAACATCTGTGTATAGGTAAGGTGATCTTATAGTAAACACGAGATCGTTTTATCAAAGTTCATGATCAAATGTTCTCGTACATTCATCAGCCCCTAAGCGAACATGAGGCGCTATACTGGATGCCAAAATAAAACTGTAACCTGACTCAGGTTAAGAGCTTTCTAAAAATACTCCGTGTTCTGTACGAACTGCTTCAGTGAGAACAGAGAGCAAAACCAGGGCCAGAAAAAATATTAGCCACCTAAAAATGATTTAAATAAAATATTTAGCATTAGGCTTGGAGCGGCTTATAACTGTAGTATTAATGGTTAAGGGTCTTGCTCAAGGATCCCCAACAGTGGCAACTTAGCAGTGGTGAAGCTTGAACAAGCAACCTTTCGATTACTAGTCCAGTATCTTGACTTCTGATCAACCACTTCCCAAGTTTTCTGCATTATGGGGTGTTATAGGAACCTACAACATGTACTTACAGAGACTAGAGCTGTGTGTTGATCAACCTCTAGTCTTTTATTACTGGACGCTTACTGATCACATGACACTGTTGTCTTTATATTTTTGGTTGGTGCGCTGATTCCCTCCCGGCATTGACAATAAGATGTTTAAAGTTGCCCACCCTCACTCAAAAAACATTTGGTCAGTGGGGTCCAGTGTGCGTGCCAAAGTTTACAGAGCAACAGATGGGATACAGTCGGTATTTGTATAACTCACATTAAGTATAATCATAATACATTAAACATTAAGCACTAAGTGATAAAAACATTTTTTACAATTTTACATGTGTTCTTGCATTACGGAGTGTGTAATGATTGGATCAGATCTTACCTGCTGCTCTTTGTTGATGGCTAGGCACGCACTGGATACAGCGAACTGGACCACAAAGACTAGGAACAGGATGATCATGTACTAATAACAGCTATTAAGGAGGGATCAAGTAAAAAGATGAACATGGGTTACATGGGTCCAGCTTCCCCGGAATCCCCTGCAATCGCTGCAATGTGGTTAACACCCCCTGGATAGGATGCCAATCCATCACACGGCCTTGGCCATGTGATGTTACTTTTTCTAATCCTCTAAACAAAAAATGGCCAGGAAAGGTAAAACGTTTGCATACAACTGTACTTTAGGTTAATAGAACAAGTATTTATGTCTGTGCTGTTCAGTGTAGAGTGTTGATTCAAAGCGAAACTGGACACCCGGTATCCTGTTGCACGCTCACGGAAAATGAACAGGAACAAACAATGGAGGTAATTGACAGAGGTCAGATGAATCATGTGACCCCCACAACAAAGAGCAGATTTACATGAGTGAAATAATCAGATTATGATGGATTCTGCATTATTAAATATAATTTGATCACACAAAGGGGATTCTTTCTAAATACTTCATGTAGGCTTTTAGCATTACATTTAAATCAAAGTGTTGCTTTACTATTTATTTGGGAACATGGATGCAAACCACACATGATTTATGCTCATCACTAAGATACAAAAAAGAAAAACTAAAAAACTAGATTTTTGAAATTCTACTTAGATATCTAGATGCTACAGTATGCTGTTTACACGACCACTTAAATGAAAGCAAACATCTGATAATGTTCAGATTAGTGTGCATGTGAACAAACTGTAGAAATGCAGCTTAAAGCTTCACATCTTTAGTAATAAGGATGTTAAAAGTTGTTTAGTGTAGTGTCCTGGATCATAATCAATCGCAGGATTAAAAAAACTGCACAAGTCTAATGTAACTTACACCAAAAAGAAAACTTGGAAACACCCACCACTGAAGTTCATATTTGTAGTTTCCTTTTACTAAGTCTCAGTGCATGAGCCTGTGCAGATTATTATAATAATAACATAATAAAAACAAAACAAAGACTAATCCTAACAATTACTTTAACTGCTGACTAACTATTTAAATGCTGATTTAATTGTTTCAGATTTACTATTTTCTACTGCATGTCATTGCAAGTGGTTCAGTATCACACACCAATCAATATTAATCAAACCACAAATTTAACTAACTTAAAAACAAACACACAAAGAGTCACTTTTGTGTTAGAGAGTTTGCATGTGCAGTGAAGGATACAAAGAAGAGAAGAACTTGGTGGTGCTTGATTGCTCCAATGAGTCCGGCCAAAGCAACAAGGAACAGGAACACCCCCACACCGATGATGCCACCTACCACCTGGAAACTGGAGACCAGGCCAAACCACTTTCCCCACGCAGCAATGCCGATCATCAGTATACTCACCATCTAAAAGAAGACATGTGTAAATATGTAAATCTACTCATTTATACATGGCTCCAAAACTAATATGTACAACTGCAGGATTTTTTATACAACTAGGGCAAAATTATTTGACCACCATTTAATTTAACATGATGCAAACTGGACAAACACTAGATAATACATCAGAAGCAAAAACAGGACATGTCTGAAGACATCTAAACCCAAGAACCAGTGTACTAACTAGACAGCCGGCCTGCTCAAATCCAGAAAATTCGGAGTCGACTCTGAATCAGATTCAATGTGCTAGAAACAGACGGGGTCGATTCATTATGTTTTTTATTAAATTTAAAACTAAAACATACGACAAGAAAAAACCTGACAGCAATAATTACTAGATATTAAACAATAAACATTTCGGCTTTTTTTCTCTTCTGCAGTAAATACTGCAACCCTATAGCGAGTCGAGTATTACGAATCGACTCACCTCCCTATAGGATAACAGGTCTGTTTACTCCAGAAATGTTGGAATCGACTCTGATTCACGTTCCTGGTTGGTACTAATATGTTAATATACTGGGTAAAATTTACCAATATGTTATAACAATTATTGGCTATCTAAAATACACAATTATTGTTGTTAATAGAATTAATAGCAAACTATGTTATGCATTTAGGTTAGCCAATGTACTATTACTAGCTAAAAAGATTTGGAGTCGACTCTTTTTCTAGCCGGGAGTCGGTTCCGATTCATCGCATCCCATTCACACTTACAGGAGGCCTATGATAGAATGAATGTTACTGGTCTCTATGGCTACGTACGACAAAGCTTGTACCCTAGCTAGTATGTGTAAACAATATATAAATGTACTATTTTGTGTGAATTTGTAAGTATAAATAGTAAGTATTGAAACTATTCCACTGTTAGTGATCAGTAAAGGCTGAAACCAAACCGCACTGGAAATTATCCTAAATTATTCATACTAACCCTGAACGGTGGACCGTAAGCTATTGTTTACCAACATATTAGCCATTAAAGTTTGCAAAAATGCACTTTAAACGCATACAATAAAATCAGAAGAGTTTAAAACATGCTTCCATATGGCTGTTGTGTTACTCACCACATAGAGGATGTTGAGGACACAGAGGGAATTCTTGGAGCAGGTGAAACCGGCGCAGCCCATCTCTCACTGCGATTTTATTCACAAAAACTGAGAATAAATACAACAAACCAAAGTCTACCCGAGCTAAATTACATGAATTATAATGACTACTGTTAATTCAGAACCGAACCGGCTGGGTAGAAGCAACACAGCGGGTGACTGAGTGAATAAACGCGTCAGCCTGCAAAACGCTATACCAAAGGCTAAACGCACAAGGTTGCCAGATCCACCAATACTGCACAAAACACTGGCCTGGCCTGGCCTGTGTGAGCTGATTGGATGGTTAAAGTTGTGTGACGTTATAAACTAGTCAGTCTGACAGGTAAGCACTTGTGTTACAGTAGTGATGCTACAGGACATCAAGTATTAAGGTAAACAAGTATTTAACCCCTATATCCAGTGCAAATAACCACTCCTTATTTAAACACAATGTTTTTGCACCTATAAATATTCACAAAAAGTGTGTATTTACACCCTCACACAAAAAAGCCTTTAATTAACAGTAAATGTAAGTTTGACAGTAAAGCAGCGCACCAGTACCAGTGGCTTTATTTATTTATTTATTAGGATTTTAAAATCATGTTTTACACACTTTGGTTACAATCATGACAAAACAGGTCAGTACTGGTTACACAAGATTCATCAGTTCACAAGTTTAATATCAAACACAGTCATGGACAATTTTGTATCTCCAATTTACCTCACTTGCACGTCTGTGGGAGGAAACCCACACAGACTCCACACAGAAAGGACCCGGACTGCTCCACCTGGGGATTGAACCCAGGACCTTTCTGCTTTTTCTACATGCTAGACCATGGTAGGGTCTCACCAGGTACTTAAAACACCCCTCTAAAGCATCACCACACATCAAACATCAAACCACGATTCATTACTCTACACAACTCAGTGGGTTGTAGCAGAAAATCTGCATAATAAAAGAGCCTTTCTGTTAATTCCTGTATGTACTCACACATCAGCTTTTCTGAGTTGTGTTAATGCAAAAGCATGATCATATTAATATAGACATTATGCATATTTCATTCTTAACACCAGCATGATCACTACATCAACAGACACAAAACAGAAGAAAAAATATCTGCAGTAATTTTTACTTATGGATTTCAGATCTAGTCGAACAACCTAAAGAGAGACGAGAACTTATACATTTAAAATGTATACATACAACAAGACAAAATATGTTGTGTCTACATGCTTTGGTGAAAAATGTCTCTTAAGTTGCTGAATTTCACATCTCACACTTTGTGTTTATATATATTTAACATGGTAAATTCAACAAGGGGTGTGTTAACTTATTTTTATTTATACAATTAACAACAAATCCTCTTTTTATAGCTATTATTTATGTGCATTGACAGAATAGTAAATAGTAAATTTGTCTGTAAACATGTACACAGCCCAGCTCAGGCTGACCTAAAGCCCAGTCCATATTATTCCTCTGATGACAGTAAAACATATTTTATTCTTTCCAGTCACCTACAATATTGTCTTAAAATGAATATATGAATATACACATAGTGTGTTCTTTACACTCACCACTAGAGTGTAGTGGTTTACCATGGATTGTTAGTTTAAAGGCCTTAAATGTGTAATAAAAATAACAGCTATTCAAAACACAGCTGCCAACTTTCTGTATAAAGTCCAGGAGTTATCATTTAACATTACTATTAATAGATGCAACTTTTAAAACCTAAATGCATTTATCAGTCAGCATATTTCATATGTTATACATATTGGATTCTTTTCATTTTCTTACAATTGGCCTAAAATTAAAATTAAAATAAACCTATTGGATTATTAGTGACTAATGAAGTTGAATGGACTCTTCATCTCTCTAAATTGGAACAGAAGTGACAGCAGCTTAGTTAGACATGTTATCCTGTATTAGAAAAGTAATAGAAAATCTGTTAATAATGGTAGTCTGGGGACACATGGCATTTTATAAATACATTTTTATATAAAATATGTAAATATCAGCGTGGTACCAATACTCCTTGATGTTGTTTTGCAATGTTTTTATTACCGTAAGTCTACTTTGCTGCTGCAATAGCAGCCTCTGCTGGATGGTCAATGCACCTGCATGAGGGACGATTGATTCATGAATAGTAGTGCATGACTTTCCGCATGTGAGACCCCCTCTCTGGCAGGTGAAAAAAAGCGGTTGTAAATGTCCACATGTTGAAATGGGTGTGTAATAGTCTCAGTCAAGGTGGGAAACTGCAGCAACAGAGGATGTTACATTCGTGGAACCGGACATGACTAGATTAGGAGGAAAAGGGGTAAATGCAAAAATTGAATAATAAAAAAATAAAACCCACTATAAATAAGTGAAAGAACCTAAATTCAAGAGCATGTCAACAAAGTGTGTATTTTAATGTAGAATACCAGAACACCTCATGTGCCAGGAAGCCGCTATCTTCTGCTCTCTTATTTAGGGATTTTTTAGTTAGAAATGGTCCAGTGCCAGTCCCAATGCCCTTTTCTGTCCTGCTATACCTCCATCTCTTGTCCTGTTTTTGCTTTATCTTTATTTTCCACAGTCCTCAGCGGTGACTCACTTTCACTCTCTATTGTTCACTCACTTCCACTTCTAATTATGTTTTCCTGCTGATATGGGTCTCCAGTGCCCACCCTGCCAGTGTAATTTACTTATACAGAATTAGCACTGACAGAAAGTTCAAAGGTTGACAAGCTGCTAAGCTGGCACTCACACTTCTCAGCGTGTCCTAGTTCAGCGCCAGCGGCAAAGTCAGGACAAAAAAATCACACACACTCGTCTGGTTGTTTGCAAAGAGCATTTCAACACAACAACTTCACACAACAGCCTACACACGGCCATTGATTTATTTATGTATGCATTTTATTAACCTCTGTATCCTGGTCAGGGATGCTGTGAATCTTTGTCTTTTCACTGTCATTAAGGTTAAAAATCTAGGCCTCTTTCTGAAAGTGCAAATTCCAGTGGGAAGAGTTGAAATATGATATATAAAACATATAAATGACCTGAATTAAATCCCTCAGATAAGAATTTCCTAAAATAGACTTCATCATAAGATCAGAGCCTTTAAAACTTTAAAGTAAGTAGGAGCAGTTAAATGATTCAGCTGCATGATGACTACACTGTGCACTTAATCCATGTCTTAGTAATGATCTAGAGTGCAGAGCGAACTCGTCCCACTAGCACCGCTGAAACAGAGAACTATTTCAGGCTCATGTCATGCATCTCTCTCGGGTGATTTGTTTTTTTATGTAGTCACAGTACATTATCCCTTCCAGCCTTCGCCGGCCGACACATTCACTGACTCATGTCATTGCACGATTTAATCAAAATTTTAAAAGCCTCTAAGACAGCATAACCATCCATTAACTTCATGTAGCGAAGTGTGTGGTCTAAAAAGTTTTTAACCACCCACCACTATTAACATTTTACCACAAACAATAATTTTGACATATTTTTATGTACTGAGAGGAGGACAAGAAAAACCTTGTCTGTGCAAATATGTTATACATGCTTGATAGCTAGGTGACATACCTGTATAGTTCCCTCCAGTGGAATACATGGACAAAACAGGCATTTATTGCTTTATTGCTTATTGAGAGGAAGCATAATGCAATTGGATACTCTAAAGTCGAGAGAAAATACACAAACAAACAAAAAATATAAAAGATCTGTATCTGTGGGATTTGTACAAAATATATATTTTTTTCATGCCAAGAAAAGACATATTAGTGTTATGTTAAAGTGCTAATTATTATGATATGTAGGTGCTTCTCCCCAAATTCTATGCACCTTCTGTGCTCTGGAGCAGAAGTAAAAACTGCATTCAAGATCAAGCTGTCACTTTCTGGGAGCTTCTGTTTAAGAGCTGGCAAGTGATTAGGATCAGGCACTGTCTGGTACATATATGGTTTCAACATGTATCCCAACAACAACTTTACATTTCATCATTTTGCACAATGCACAGGCTAGTCCAGAGTTACCGCTACCTTTAAACATGCACGACATGCCAGCGCTAATTAGCACGTTCAGCATGCCAGCGACTGAGCACCTCCTCGAGGTGCTGCGGTCAGAAACTTTAATGTCACTGACCTTGGACTCGTTTAAATGTCTACTCTGGGCCAGATAGATAGATCGTTGGGCTTTAGAGGGGAGGTAAAAGAGCTCATTTTAATTCAGGAGTAATTAAAAGGGCTCTTAATGCACTGACACGCTGCTCAGTGAAGGACGGAAGTGAGTGCCATGAATGCCAATTGTCAGATGCGGAGGCAACATCAAGGTTAGGGCAAATTGGAAGTAAAATGCATAACAATTATAGTTAATTAGCAAGAGGTTTGGTTAGAGGTTAAAAAGTAATTTTCCCCTTTGCTATTACTTCTGAGTTAGTTCTGCTCATAAAAACATGTTTGGTGTTTCAGGACCTGAAGTAATTTCACTGTCTATCAGACAATTCTTGATGAAAATATAAGGTCATCTGTCACTGAGGTGAGTCTAAGGCATAAGTCCCTCTGGATTAAAGTATCTGCCAAATGCTGAAAATTAAAATGTAAACTTAAACATGCTTGTTCAAGTTTAACATGTTCAAACTTAAACATGTTGTTCATACAGGGAGGAAAAAGCCGGATAGGGACCTCATAAATGAGCAAATTACGACCTCTGCTGGCTGATTCATGGCGTCTGCACAGAGTAGAGGAATAATGAGGATCAGGGTGTGGCTCTCTGTACACAAAGCTGATCCGCATATGAACTCGCCTCGTGCGGGTGAAAAGATGCAGTCGGCTACTGCGTGTGTCAGTTTGCTCTTCTCAATCGGGGCGGGGGTCAGCACCAGTAGAGAGAAAGCTTAATGAATAATGGGGAGAAAATGCATAAAAAAGAGCTCATGTGGCGCAGTGTTTTAGAATACTAGGTCATTTAAGTTTCTCAAACCACATCTTTATAGACCTTAAACACCAGGGCACAGTCACTTTACATTTTAATTACATTTTCAATTACACATTACATTTAAGAATTTGTGATATAAGAACGTTACATAGGTTAGATGTTGTTCCCTCAGGTTCTTTGGTTTTCTTTTCAATGTCTAAAAACATGCCAAGAGCAAAATAACTACTTTAAATGACTTATGTGTGATTGTGTGAATGTCTGTTGCCCTGTGATAAATTGGGGTTCTGTCCACAGTGTATTCCCCCTCTGTATTAAGCTCTGTGTTCTTGGGACCTGGGTGTCAAGCACTCATGACCAGCTTTGCAAACAAGCCTGAAGAACATTCATTTATTCATTTTACTGACTTGTTTATCCAGATCAGGGTCACAGTGATTTTGGCACCTCATGGAAACACTGGGTTCATAGTGTGAATACTAATGAGAAATAAAGCTTGGATAGGATGGCAATGCACTACAGGGCATCACACATCATTTACTCACTCACAGGTCGAGTCACTGTGGAGACGACAAGTATACTGTTTGCATGTTTTAAGAGGCAGCATGGACCAGAGTACATGGAGGAAAACCAAACTGAGAAAAGGAAGACCATGAGAAATGACTCTGTCCTCAAATAAATGGAGCTAATTTAAATACACTACTACCTATGGAGCAGTGATCGTTTGCCAGGTCTGGAAGAAAAGCGCAGCTGTCACCTTATGCAAAGATGAAAACTGGTCTGGATGATCATCCAAAAACCAGTACAACAACCACTGTACAAAAAGTCTGCCATGATTTAGAAGCTTCTTGGGGCTACTGTGTAAAAAACAAACCCTTGCTCTGGGTTTTTCTTTCTTAGTGTGGCCAGCAAGCAAACTACAGTACTACTACTACTACTGTAGTTGTGCTTTAAAATGCTGACCTTGGAGCATGAACTTCTTTCTAAGCCCATGGTGATGTAAAGCTTGCATGACTGTAGACAGTATCACCCATGTTTCATGTGTTTATGCAGTGATGAGTAGCAATACAGAATAAAATAAAAAGTGATGATTTGGAGCCATTTCTGGAGCATTCTTATATTCCTTGAATAAATGTGACTGTAAATATCCAGCATTACTATCCAGCTGTGGTCATGATGAAACTGCTCGTCTTTATCATGTATGGTTTATTTGGCAGTGGCAGCAATGTAACACAGTGCTTGAGCCAGGGCTGTTCATCCTACCTAAAGGTCAGAGTTGACTGATGTCATGAGACAGTCACGCTCCGCTCCTGAACTGGATGTTAAGACTTGATGACAGCAACGATGATCAGACATGCTGGGGAAATGAGGCAGCGCGGAAAAATGTCAAAGCTCCTCCTGAAAGCATCCTGGGGAGAGGACCGTCTGGCTGGTGAATCAGTGAATGAAACTGATACTGATTACCAGTATTTCATCGTCTGTATACACAGAAGAACTTTTATGCCAAGCTTGATTAGGGCCCAATTAAATAACCAGACAAAACTTGAAATGTCTTAAAAAAGACCCACCATTTTACTGGGTACTTACATACAACTAACCTCAAACTTACTAATGTCTTTGCTTATACTAGATACCATCCATCCATCCATCCATCCATCCATCCATCCATTCGTCCATTCATATAACTATCCATTCATTCATCCATTCATCAGTTTATTAATCCATCCATCCATCCATCCATCCATCCATTAATTTATCTATCCATCCATCCATCCATCCATTAATTTATCTATCCATTCATTTATCCATTCATCAGTTTATTCATCCATCCATCCATCCATCCATCCATTAATTTATCTATCCATTCATTTATCCATTCATCAGTTTATTAATCCATCCATCCATCCATCCATCAATTTATCTTTCCATTTATTCATCAATTTATTAATCCATCCATCCATTAATTTATCTATCCATTTATTCATAAGTTTATTAATCCATCCATCCATCCATCTATTAATTTATCTATCCATTTATTCATAAGTTTATTAATCCATCCATCCATTAATTGATCTATCCATTTATTCATAAGTTTATTAATCCATCCATCCATTAATTTATCTATCCATTTATTCATAAGTTTATTAATCCATCCATTAATTTATCTCTCCATTTATTCATCAATTTATTAATCCATCCATCCATTAATTTATCTATCCATTTATTCATACGTTTATTAATCCATCCATCCATCCATCCATCCATCCATCCATCCATCCATTAATTTATCTATCCATTTATTCATCAGTTTATTAATCCACCCATCCATCCATCCATCCATCCATGTTCATCTACTAGAGTAAGGAAATGTTTACTGAGGAGGCACGTCTGTAGGTCTCTATAGATAGGAGTGTTTGCCAAATGCTATAAATGTAAACAAATAAACTTCTGACCAATAGTAAAGTCTACAATGTGTTGAAATTCTTGTCTGCAAAATCATCCATACACCTCAGATGTGTTGAATAGAGCCTGTATTATAAAATAATGATGTTTTTTAATTAATACTTGTTATCAGGATTTGGAGATGCCATGCAGTTCTCTGTAAACATTCTTGCATTGTGAATCATTACAATGTCTGAAAATCTTAGCAGCTCTTATTCGGAGGGGTACCGGTGCACCTTTCCACCTTCTCACCATCATTAGAGGTTCGGTTTGGAAATCAGAGCTCGGTGGTGCAGCGCTGTACACCCCAGGCAGGCACGCTGATCAAAGAGTGAGCTGAAAAAGTGGGTAATGGTTAGTGTTTCACTGTTTTCCTCACACCGACGGAGTGTATGTTTGTTATGTTTGTTTGTGCTTCTCTGTCGGTATACGTACATGATGTTCTTTGAAGTGATGGTTCCCTCATCATTAGTGTGTCTGTGTAATTGTTTTTGTCTTTCAGTGAACATGTTACGCCTGGGGGGTCTTTCTAGGAGGAAAAGGAATCAAACATTATGAAAGTTAATGATCTCAATTCTGAGAAGCATAAAGCAAACGGTGTGGTACTGAGAGACATTAATGAATAGAATTTATCAGAGTAGAACATTATTCAGCTCTTATAGATCTGTTTAGTGCTTTTGATTTTTAAATTAAATTAAAAAATAAAAATAATTTGACGGTTTATTAGAGTGAACCATATAATACACTATATGGCCAAAAGTATGTGGACACCTGACCATGACATCCCATTGCTGGGTACCTGATTCATGGGCGTCAATACAGAGTTTCCCCAACGGCTACAAATTTTAGCCAACAACAAGCATTAGTGATGTCAGACAGTGATGTTGGACTGGTAGGCCTGACTTGCAGTTAACATTCCTATTCATCCCAAAGGTGTTGGGTGGAGTTAAGGTCAAGGCTCTGTGCAACACCACTGGAGTTCCTCTACTCTAAACTTGCCAAACGGATGCACAGTAATGCAGGAACAGGAAACAGGTACTTCCCAAAAACTGCTACAAAGTTAGAAGAATGAAAGTGTATTTAATGTTGTTGATTTCTTACACCTGTTAGCAATGGGCGTGGCTGAAACACCTGAATTTAATCATTAGAAGAGGTGTCCAAAACATCTGTTTTCACCAAAAACATTTGGAGTGGCATGATGACAAAGCTGGTATTGTTGGCTTCAGGGGCTTTTCGTTTTATATTTGCTTGTTTCATCAGGTTATTGTCTGTATGGCAACTGAAATGTTCCTCAAATGTCTGCCTGGGGTCTTTCTCATGAAAAGCCCTTCTAGATAACTGAGGGCTGTTCAATGCCCATGATGTTGGATGAATATGATGCCTGTGTGCCCACATACTTTCATATACATGTTTAAAAAGTATGGTTTATACATTTAGATAAACATCCTTGTATAACAATCAGAATCCGACACGTCAAAGTGCCGAAATTACCTTACCCCCTGTGGTTTTATCTCATATCAATGCCACTCGTGAATGACAGCCTTCTATGAAATGTAAAATAATTGAATGAACGTAAAGAAGCGAGTCGCAGTAAACACGCGGGCGTGTAGTGTGTCCCGACCTTGAGATGGCAGGCAGAGGAGAGAGAAATGAAGTGAGAGGTGAAATGGTAAAGAGCTAAGCAGGTCTGACAGCTCTGAAAGCTTTCACAGGACGAAAAGGTTTCTCAGGCCTCTAAGCAATTCAGCACCGTTTGCTTATGACAGCAGAGAAGGGGAAGTGTGTACACAGAGAAAACATCACATCTACATTACATTAGAAGAAAATAAATCATTGTTTTTGTGTGTTTAGAAACAAACTGATACTGAATTTCAGATGAGAATTTAGCTTTTCTTCTACGTACATTTATTAGCTATTTTATGATGTACTATCACCATATAGATGCCTTTTGTGGGTATACAATTACTGACTGTAGTCTATTGGAAGCTCTGCACACTTTGTCACCTCCATCCCTTCCATTAGGGACCCACACGGGTCCCCCACTGACCAGATATAATTTTCATTTAACATGGTGTGTCAGGGGAGGCATGGTGGCTCGGTGGGTAGCACTGTCGCCTCACAGCAAGAAGGTCCTGGGTTCGAGCCCCAGACGGGGCAGTCCGGGTCCTTTCTGTGTGGAGTTTGCATGTTCTCCCCGTGTCTGCGTGGGTTTACTCCGGGAGCTCCGGTTTCCTCCCATAGTCCAAAAACATGCAGTCAGTTTGGTTGGAGACACTGAATTGCTCTATAGGTGAATGGGTGTGTGTGTATGTCTGCCCTGCAATGGACCGGCGCCCTGTCCAGGGTGTTGCTGTGTGCCTTGCGCCCGTTGGGAGGCTGGGATAGGCTCCAGCACCCCCTGCGACCCTGGTTGGATAAGCGGTTAAGAAAGTGAGCGAGTGGTGTGTCATACTAAAACACAGGGTCTGTGCTAACAGGGTATTTGTTCCTAATAAAGAGGTCAGTAAGTTTAAGCAGTGTTTAAAAATCCCAACAACACTGCTGCACCTGATAAAGACATACCAGCACACGCTATCTTGTCGTTACCACCCAAATAACTGCTGGAAAGCAGAGGTACCTTTAAGAGTCTCTTTTTATTGATGGATAGGGATAGATGGGGTGACAAAGTACAGAGCAACAGACACGCTACACTCAGTAATTGTGTACCCACAAAATGCATCTATATGGTGGATGTGGCTCATAAAATAGCCAGTGAAGATAGGTGTACCTGAGGTGGTCAGTCAATGAAGTAAACGGCATGTTTTGAAATATAAACCCTTTAAGTAATTGTGTTTAAAAGAAATTATGCTTGACTTTCTGCCCCATCTCCCAAAGTAACTTCATTATTTTACATTATATTCAACCACCAGTTATGGTCCAGCATAATCACTAACAAGGAATAAGAAGGTCGTACCATGGAGGCAAATCACCTTAAACTTTCTACCCCTACAAATGTAAAACGTGCACTTGTCTGAGACTTTGTCTTGCTGTTTTTATACAGCCAAACTTATAAAAGAAGAGACAATGTACTGTGTTCCAATAATCCAGTCATAGAAAAGTAACAGCTGAAGGATTCGTGTGTATAAGAAAACTGTCTTGACATACACCTCCCACCACATTATCATAGTAAGCACTAAAAGTTACACAGCAGGTTTAAAACTTGCCTTTGTTAGCAGTTTGTTGATTTGGTTATGAAATAGACTCTCCTATTTCCTTCCACACCCCAAAAACATACAGAATGTTTCAAGAATGAAGTGGTTACAGAAGATAACCGCAGTTTTTGTATCCACAGGGGGGCAGCAAACATCAACATTTCGTACTTTACAGGCATCGGTCCATATTAGCTCAATTCTTATTGCTTGATACAGGTGATTCATTCAGGTTTGGTCTTTATTATCTTGGCCACGAAGTTGTGTTGTTTTGCAATGTTTGAATTCTAGACTGCAGGTCTTGGTTCACAGCTTGCACATTTTAACTAAGCAAAAGCAGTTCTCAGAGTTTTCCAATATCTAGTGCATGACAGTAAAGCTGTCACACTACTCAAAAGTTTTGCCTTTGGACTAAATATGTATTGTGCTCACCGATTTAAAAATGTACCATACCAGAGAGCCCCATGCAGTGGAAAACAGGCACAAGAAAGAAAAAAGGAGATACGAGGTATTAAAGAGGATAGAGAGGAGAGCGATGAAGCAATGACATTAAAACAGTGAGAAAAAAGCTAAAGAAAACTTGAGGATAAAAATATAAGAATTTATTTAAAATAAAAGCAGAATCTTTATATATTCACCCAGTACCAGGTGTACAATCAATTTCTCTTGGTGCAGGTGTCAACACAATTGTTGAATGGACAAAGTCAAACAAAATTATATTGAAAAAGTTATACTATATACAAATATAGAATAGAGACATAAAATAAACAGTATTCTATTAACCTTTAAGTAAAATAGTGTTAAGTGGTGATATACACCGATCAGCCATAACATTAAAACCACCTCCTTGTTTCTACACTCACTGTCCATTTTATCAGCTCCACTTACCATATAGAAGCACTTTGTAGTTCTACAATTACTGACTGTAGTCCATCTGTTTCTCTGCATGCTTTGTTAGTCCCTTTCACCCTGTTCTTCAATGGTCAGGACCCCCACAGGACCACCACAGAGCAGGTATTATTTAGGTGGTGGATGATTCTCAGCACTGCAGTCACACTGACATGGTGGTGGTGTGTTAGTGTGTGTTGTGCTGGTATGAGTGGATCAGACACAGCAGCACTGATGGAGTTTTTAAACACCTCACTGTCACTGCTGGACCGAGAAAAGTCCACCAACCACAAATATCCAGCCAACAGCACCCTGTGGGCAGCGTCCTGTGACCACTGATGAAGGTCTAGAAGATGACCGACTCAAACAGCAGCAATAGATGAGCGATCGTCTCTAACTTTACATCTACAAGGTGGACCAACTAGGTAGGAGTGTCTAATAGAATGGACACGGTATTTAAAAACTCCAGCAGCGCTGCTGTGTCTGATCCACTCATACCAGCAAAACACACACTAACACACCACCACCATGTCAGTGTCACTGCAGTGCTGAGAATCATCCACCACCTAAATAATACCTGCTCTGTGGTGGTCCTGACCGTTGAAGAACAGGGTGAAAGCAGGCTAACAAAGCATGCAGAGAAACAGACGGACTACAGTCAGTGATTGTAGAACTACAAAGTGCTTCTATGTGGTAAGTGGAGCTGATAAAATGGACAATGAGTGTAGAAACAATGAGGTGGTTTAAATGTTATGGCTGATCGGTGTAAATGTAAGTGTAGACTTGTACAATATGTACTTCACCCATAGATAGATAGATGAATAGATAGACAGACAGACGGACGGACAGACACAGACAGACAGACAGATAGATGTATTCCTTATTTCCAGTTCTGAAAGTTGGCAACCCTACTCTGGGGACAAAGGAGCAGCTCAGTGACAGCAGTCTGTCCCAGTCCCCAATCTGTAATTCAAAAAACCTGATCACATGAATTTTGCAGTCATTTTATAATCATTCATTTCCATATCAACGTTTCAGCTTCTGTTATGACTTCGGTTGCTTTATCTACCCTCTAATTCCACTCAGCTCCTGTGTTGGAACTCACATCATTTTATCATGCATGGATCTGAATCTGATCCTCGACGCCATGCGTTCAAAAGTAGGCGGTTCTGCAAGCTTCGTCGTCACGTCCGCTCTCAGGGCGCCTTTACCCGCTCGCTGCTGGTATTATTCTTCCATTGCCGAGTCTCCGTGTTCAGGATCAGCTCTCTCTGTCCGCCCGCGCTCTGAGTCCTGAGATCCGGGAGCTGTAGGAGCGGTGGATTCTCTGCAGCCTCGCCAGCGGATTTCCGAGCATCTTCACGTCTCTTTATTGAACTTTATTCAACCAAGTCCAGCATGGAGAGCGAGAACAAGTACCTGCCGCAGCTGCTGGCGGAGAGAGACAGTCTGGACGCGTCCTTCATCCACGCCATGAAACTTCTCACTGCAGGTACTTTATCATCCTCACTCCATCATCATCCTCACTCCATCATCCTCACTCCATCATCCTCACTTCATCATCCTCACTCCATCATCTTCACCCTCACTCCATCACCCTCACTCCATCATCCTCACTCCATCATCTTCACCCTCACTCCATCATCCTCACTCCATCATCTTCACCCTCATTCCATCACCCTCACTCCTCACATCACACACATGAAACTTCTCACTGTATGTACTTTATCCTCATCCTCACCCTCACTCCATCATCATCCTCACTCCATCATCCTCACTCCATCATCCTCACTCCATCATCTTCACCCTCACTCCATCACCCTCACTCCTCACATCACACACATGAAACTTCTCACTGTAGGTACTCCATCACCCTCACTCCATCATCCTCACCCTCACTCCATCATCCTCACCCTCACTCCATCATCCTCACCCTCACTCCTCACGTCACACACATGAAACTTCTCACTGTAGGTACTCCATCACCCTCACTCCATCATCCTCATCCTCACTCCATCATCCTCATCCTCACTCCATCATCCTCACTCCTCACATCACACACATGAAACTTCTCACCGCAGGTACTCCATCATCATCCTCACTCCATCATCACCCTCACTCCATCATCACCCTCACTCCATGATCCTCACCCTCACTCCATCATCCTCACCCTCACTCCATCATCCTCACTCCTCACATCACACACATGAAACTTCTCACCGCAGGTACTCCATCATCATCCTCACTCCATCATCACCCTCACTCCATCATCACCCTCACTCCATCACCCTCACTCCATCATCCTCACCCTCACTCCATCATCCTCACCCTCACTCCATCATCCTCACTCCTCACATCACACAGCTGCAGCCTGCAAGTTATTGGGCTTGTTTTTGTGCATTGCATGTGATGCATTGTAGCTTTAGGAGTAACTTTAGTCAGTCCGGGGCGGCACGGTGGGTAGCACTGTCGCCTCACAGAAAGAAGGTCCTGGGTTTGATTCCCAGGTGGAGAGAGCAGTGTCCTTTCTGTGTGGAGTTTGCATGTTCTCCCCGTGTCTGCGTGGGTTTCCTCCTACAGTCCAAAGACGTGCAAGTGAGGTAAATTGGAGGAAATCAATAAATCACTCCTCACATGCAATCTGCAAGTGTTTAGTCTTGTGTTTATGCATTTTATATAATGCATTGTAGCTTTAGGAGTAACTTTAATCGGACTGCGTTGTGAAAAAGTGAAATGTCTTGTTATGAAACTCATCACTATGCAAACTGGTAGAAAACGGATTTGTGTGTCCTACATAGTGCACATCATGTTTAGCACTGATCATACTGGGTTGGTACCATCCAGAAACATCCATAACTGGTCTAGGGTCACCTCACAGCAAGAAGGTCCTGGGTTCAATTCCCAGATGGAAAGAGCAGGGTCCTTTCTGTGTGGAGTTTGCATGTTCTCCCCGTGTCTGTGTGGGTTTCCTCCGGGAGTGTTATGCAATACTGCATGCCATACAAACTTTTAACTAATGGTTAACTAGGGAAATGTATTTAACTAATTTCAAAGTGATGATAGGTGTCCGCAAACTTTTTGGTCAGATTATTGTACTGTGTATAATTTAGCCTTTATAAACCCATTGTGGTGGCACCGTGACTCAGTGGGTAACACAGCAAGAAGGTCCTGGGTTCGATTCCCAGGTGAAGCAGTCAGTGTCCTTTCTGTGTGGAGTTTGCATGTTCTCCCCGTGTCTATGTGGGTTTCCTCCAGGAGCTCCGGTTTCCTCCCACAGTCCAAAGACATGCGAGTGAGGTGAACTGGAGATGCAAAATTGTCCAAAGTGTGTAAAACATGACGTTGAAGTCCTAATAAATAAATAAGTACATTAAATCCTGCCGTCATTTTGAAAGCTGTCCAGCTAGGTTTTAATGAGCATGAAGTCTAGTGGGTTCTTCAGTGTTGATGGTTTTCCAGCTTGCTGGGAAAGTGCTGTCCAAAATATTATAATTACGAGTTGTACACACAAACTGTGAGAACAAACCGTGGGAAACGTGTGTCAGCGGGTTTTTCTTTATTTATCCTTATCCATTTTTGTTTAATTCAGAGTTTGATGCATTGCCAGTGATTTGTGAGCATCCTTTGAGTATGGAGGTTCTCTTCAAAGTTACTGTAATTATTTACTTTTGTATATTTTACTGTTTATACACCATGGTTCTGGGTCTAACATTATACTGTCAGTTCCAGTTAAAGTGAAATGAACCTGATTTCTTTGACTGCCAAGAGTTAATTTAAAAGAAAAACAGTGAAAAACCTTCTTATTGCTCCTCTTAAAGCCAGACTGTACACTGTACACACTGTGACACGTTATGAGATTATTCACAGATATCTTGTCTGAATTTATGACACACTGTCCGACATTCTTATTTCTGTGTCTGATCATATGATTAACCACAGACTTGCGAACACACCGTCACATCACGTCATCAATATATGGGCAGAGTAATGGCAATGTCGTTCCCGAGGAAAATACAGTTTAAAAGGTCAAGACTTTTGAATTGGAGCCATTTGTGGTTGGAAAACATGAGGGATGAAGGATTTTTTCCCTTCTAGTCATCTGCGGTTGCTGCTGTTCAATGGGCTCAATGCTCAAGCTAACGTTTGCATATTGTTATAAATGAGAAAAATTCAAAAAAGTCAAAGTATTTTAATCATCACTTGTTTAAGTCGCAGTGCTACTTAATTGTTAGCTTTGTGTTCTCCTCCACCATCCTCATATTAGAGGATTTTAGACCAGCGTTGTAGCTGCAGTCACATTCAGCCAGAACTTTTTTGTTGGCGTTGTCTGTCCAAGACCACAATTCTTACCTACGTCCAGATAAATAAGTCATTTTAGAAGTGTTCTGAACAATTTTATTATGGTCAGGATAAGTGCTTCCTGCAAAAGTAAGACCAAAGATGATTTTGTTGGATGAAAGAGCATTGGAATTAATCAAA
This sequence comes from Trichomycterus rosablanca, assembly GCF_030014385.1. Lineage (NCBI taxonomy): Eukaryota > Metazoa > Chordata > Actinopteri > Siluriformes > Trichomycteridae > Trichomycterus > Trichomycterus rosablanca. The sequence goes on along the minus strand of NC_085989.1, from coordinate 3,874,281 downwards.
CTAAATTGTTTGTATTAATGTATTAACGTACATAAGTTGTCTGCAAGCTTATTACAATAGCAAAGATGAAAACAATATCATTTTTGACACATTTTTGGTTTTCCCTGTTATCCTCATGTGTTGATGTATTCACAGGTCTGTTGTAAAGCATCTGACCGTATGATTGGATACTGAATACATATCACAGTGTCATTAATTCAGACAATATATCTGGCAATAATCTCACATCGTTTTGACAGTAGTGATCTTAAGATCACTATCCAGTGTGCTGCGGGTTCAGTGTTGATTCATTTGGGTTTTAAGGAGTTTAGGTATATAGGGTAGAAATAATAGAATTAAGTGTTGATGAAAAGGTGTTGGATAGCTTTGTCAGGTTATTCCATCAAATGTGTTGATGCTTAATGTTTATGTAACATTAAAATACAGAAAATACCTAATCTAGTGCACTAGTGTTTTATATAGTTTGGATTGTCCTCTGAATCTTTTGTACCTTTAGTTTGTTGTAGAATTCATTTGTCACATTAAGTACACACAGGTCTAATGTTGCAATATTAAATAAGTTATAGAAGACTCACCCATGTCACCAGCAACAAGGATTCAGTTTATTTCTGTTTCATACACACGCTGTTTCATTTATTGTTATTATTATAGTATCAATACATCAAATCTTCAATCAGATGTTGTTTTATTGGGCGTGTTATTGACCCGAGTTGTTTTGTATGTAGCACCACACCAAAGACTTCCCTGTACGTCTTGGTGAATAAAAGCATTGTAATCTGGTTCTAGTTTTAATAAAAAAAACCACTTTGTTATAAAACAAATAACGTCTAAAATAGTAACGTGACGTGACGGATTTCAAAATGACCGCATACAGTTTGACATCATTGTTAGTGCATTGGTCCGATTAGGGTGTTTTGATCTAGACAGTCTTGTGAGCTAGAGCATGTTGTTGTGGTGGTTTTTATTAAGCATGGCAGAATAAAAACATCTGAATCAAAGGCTGCAAATGTTTACCTAATGTGCACAGTTTGGTGTAGTCCCTGCAGGACTGGCTAAGACTTTCATCATTCAGACTTGTTTTCTGCTGATTGTACAACACATCTTTATATTTGCTAATTGTTCCATTAGGAAGGTAAACCAGGCTTATATGGCTTATCTAGTCAAAAGGCAAACGAGCTAACCTGAGCAAGTAATGCTGTAATTTAGGGTAGTCCGGCTAGTATGTTTTGAAGTTATTGGCTGAAGAGAGAACCTTCTCATACAGTAATGTTAAGGGCTACCATGACTGTTAAGGGCTGTGCCTTTTTCCTGAACAGATGGATGAGTGATGTTAGCAGTGTGACTGACTTACTGCTAAATTGCAGTTTCATTTATATTTTCATACGAGCTGTCGAAATAGAATTTTAAACCTGTATTAACATGTAGAATTAAAATGATAGACTTTATTTACCTTAAAATTTCCCTTACTATTACATTGGCTTTTCTAAACGCATAAACCAACCTGGTTTTTACCATGTAGATTCTCTGCAGCACGGTGGCTTAGTGGGTAGCACTGTCACCTCACAGCAAGAAGGTCCTGGGTTCGATCCCCAGGTGGGGCGGTCCGGGTCCTTTCTGTGTGAAGTTTGCATGTTCTCCCTGTGTCTGCGTGGGTTTCCTCTGGATGCTTCGGTTTCCTCCAACAGTCCAAAGACGTGCAAGTGTGGTGAATTGGAGACGCAAAATTGTCCATGACTGTGTTTGGTATGATCTTATGAACTGGTGAATCTTGTGTAACCAGTAACTACTGTCATTAAAATCCTAATAAACAAACAAAGCATGTAGATTTTCCTTCAGCTCCAGGTCTACTGGAAATGTTGGCTATCTGAAATTCACTGTACCGTATGTCAGTGTTGTGAAATAACTGTCTGACACACTATTCATTGCCTAATTTGGAAAATGGGATTTCTTTTGGGATTAAGCGTCTGGTGGTTTCATTAGCGAGTACGATTTGAGCTAATCGCAATTACTGCAGCTAATCGTTTAATGTTCCATTTTTATGCTTTTACAAACACCAGGTTTAATTTCAGTGACTAAATATAATCGCTCAATATGCTAAAATATCATATCATTTTAATCTTTTGGACAGTCAAGTCAAGAACAGATCGTCAACCTCAAACTTCCAACAACAGACACCATACCTCTAGTAAAACTAAATATAGCAAATGGCAGACAGAATGGAACACATTAACACAGAACAAGCTTCATGAAATATACCCTGACTTAAAATCCGCCAGAAATCATACCCAGGAAAACGTAAAGATCAAGTTATCTACTCAAGATGTCGCATTGGACACACCAGACTTACACATTCCTACTTGATAAAGGTGGAGGATGCCCCACAATGCGAATCCTGCCAATTACCCATCACGATTAAACACATACTAACTGAGTGCCCTAAATACCACAGGGAAAGACAAAAATTCTCAATAGCTGGAACAATGAAAGACATTTTTAACCTTGGAAAGACAAAAACTTTTGAACTTTACTAAATTAGGAATGCATATATAATACCAGAGACTACCTAACGGATACAAATACGTACATACACCTTTCCTGACATGAATGTAACTCACAAGATTAAACACGGCGTTAAAAGATAGATAGATTGATAGGACAGTCAAGTCCTTTATTGTATCATTCTTTTGTAAGACTGGGCAGGATGGTACACACTGTATAAATTATAGTTCAGCCAGCAGTGCTGCTTGTGAAACAACTGGACAAGTAATAAAAAACAAAAGAACAACATTTTTCTGACGTGTCTTGGCACTTGGAGGTTCGGAAATGTTCGCTGGAATATGAGCTGTTTCTCCAGCAGGAAATCTCTCTTCTCTGCTGTCTTTGCTCAGCCAGATGTTTTGGATCATCAGCCTGCTGGGATTGTTACTGTAGGGCGAGTTTGTGCTACCCTGGCTCTGCTTATCTGGAGAAATATTTCACTTTCTCATTTAATGTGGTCTAAATCAGTGGTTCCCAACCTTTTTTGTATCACGGACCGGTTTCATATAAGATATAATTTCACGGCCCGGCGGAGGCGGGAGTATTTAACCTTACTGCTCACAAATGATGAGCTTTCTTTCGCTGCATTAGACTCTGCTCCCACCTAGGGGTGATAGGAGACAATAACACCCGAAATGGAAGCAGTGAAAATTGCTTTTCTATCTATCTCTAATTATTTATTCTGTCTGTGCAGCTCGGTAATAAATGACCCATGGACCGGTACTGGTCTGCGGCCCGGTGGTTGGAGACACTGGTCTAAAAGAATGCATCTAAAAAAAAAAACATACAGCCGCTCAGGTGGCGTAGCGGTAAAAAGAAACGTGCTGCAACCGGGGCTGGATTCTGAGAAGCGTGGTATCGAATCCAGCCTTGCTTTACCGGTTCGAAGCTGAGTGGCTATATGAGCAACGATTGGCCGGTTGCTCATGTGGGGGGTGGGACAAAGAACCGGATGTGGGTCTCTCTCTGTCAGAATGCGATTGCGTTCTCTGCCGGCTGATTGGAGGCGCTTACACAGAGATGGGAGAGGGTGCCCTTAGGGTGTGTCTCTCCGCATGCAACGCTAGGTGGCGCCAACTCGTCAATGTGTGGGTGGCAAAGATGCATCTGGCTGCTGCTCGTGTTTCGGAGGGGATACGGGTTAGCTTCAATCACCTCCATCAGGGCAGGGTTCGGCATAGACAGAGAGGAAGCACGATGCTAATTGAACAATTGGATGCGCTAAAAGGGGAGAAAAAGGGGTAAAAAAAAAAAAAAAAAAAAAACATACTAAAACAACACTTGGCAGGGGCTATAGACTGATAAAAATGACCAACCTTTCCTGCTGTGTATATAGCCATTGTGTACACACGGCATAAAACATCTAAATAAATAAATCATTTCATCTGTAAACATGCTTAACTAAGCTGATGAACACAGCAAATCTGCTTGATTCATATGCAGTCACATGTCAATTTTCCATTTTAACCCAGCCTGAGAATGACTTACCCAGTAGATACACACCATTACTATTTTATGTGTTTGAAGTTGGGTGGCACAATGGCTTGGTGGGTAGCACTGATACCATACAGCAAGAAGGTCCTGGGTTTGATTCCCATGTGGAATGGTCCAGGTCCTTTCTGTGTGAAGTTTGTATGTTCTCCCCGTGTCTGTGTGGGTTTCCTCCCAGAGTCCAAAGACGTGCAGGTAAGGTGAATTGGAGATGCAAAATTGTCCATGACTGTGTTTGACATTAAACTTGTGAACTGATAAATCTTGTGTAACCAGTAACTACCTGTCCTGTCATGAATGTAACCAAAGTGTGTAAAACATGACGTTAAAATCCTAATAACTCATAAATAATAATAATGTGTTTAAAGTGTTGTGTTTGAAGTGTTTGTTGTGTTCCTGGCGTGTCCCTGTGTGTCGTGTGTGTGTGTGTCGTGTGTGTGTGTGTGTGTGTGTGTGTGTTTGACAGACTCGATTGTTATTCGAACTCGCTGCTGGCTGGTGTTGTGAATATAGTGTGGCATCCTGTAGAGCGTTCTTAAGTTTGTTGATGCTGTGCAGGTTTTGAATGACTTGGAGTGATACTCATGGTTTACTGACTGCTGCGCTCCCTGGACGCCCTCAGAACGCTCGGCTGATACACTTCTGGCTTGGGCTGAAAGGCACGGTCGGAGATTATGTTCAGCCAGAGGCGCCTCCTGTGTTGTTGTTTATCCGCTGACAGAGACAGGCTAGTCGTTCTCTAGTTTTAACCCTCGAACTGCGAAACGGTGGATAAAACAGCCGTGAATCTCCTAATTTATTCACAAATGAGCTCTTTCACATATAACCTCGACTGCCGTGACTAAAGACACTTATTTTTCCTTACAGAAATCGAGCGGGTTCAGAAGGACGAGCCAGAAAAAGACACAGAAACCTACTTGGATCTTTTTACTGCAAAGAACATCAAGCTAAAGGAACGAGTCCTCATTCCAGTCAAGCAGTACCCAAAGGTCAGTGTCGCACTGTCACATCGATGCAAATTCATACCTGCTGTGTGGATCACAGTGTTCCCTCATTTACAGTAATTCAAAGAGCTTTTGTTCTCAAATGTCTGAGCAAACCCGGCGTATAGGATATCGAGCCAGAAACGTTCCATCGCCCAGCCCAAATTTACATTTCTGATGCAACTAAATAGTCACGGTTGGTCAGAAGTTTCCATACACATGTAAGAGATGAAATTACACTAGACCACTACTGCTGGGATCCAGGGTTCGTATTCCCAGCGGTGCTATCGGCGGGTTGGTGGCTACATAAAACATGATTTGCTATATATACATTTATGTATCTGGGATGGTCGGGGGTCTTGGGATGATTGGAGTCCTGTCTGGGGAGGGTGTTACCACAAAGTGCCCAGTGATTCGGAGAAACCAGACCCACCACAACCCTGACCAGGATTAATCTGTGGTAAATAGGCAAATGAAATATAAGAGATGTGCATGAACAAAGCCTCTGCTCTTCATGCTCAAACAGTAGCTTCATTTAAGATTTAAATACACTTGTGTGGTCTATTTAAATTCGGTATATTTGCTCATGACAATAGATCCAGTGAAGATAAAGCTTGCTTGACGCTTGACTGTGGACAGTATTGTCTGTGTATTAGCAGCTTTTAATTCATGGCAGACCTGTTATTAATGGTTAAGGGAACACATTCCTATCATCATAAAAATGAGCCTTATTTTAGATACTTGTTAATGAGTGCAGTCAAACTAGCCCTGTTTGTGTCCAAATACCAGTAGGCAGGTAGGTGATTGGCTATGTCTGAAAAGGAAGGGGGTGGCTGGTGCCCTCTTCAAGGTATTTCTGCCTTGTGCCCAGTGTTTCCCAGTGGAACCAGACCTGCTGAGACCCTGACCAGGATAAAGTAGCTGATGAAAATAAACATCAGCTGTATTTGATCGAGTTTAACGTGCGGTCTGGTTTGTTTATACACCTGTAAACAACTGACTTATGCACACTGGGGGTGGAAGTGGCCAAATCACTGATGGCATCAATGGACGGATGACGTTTCTTTTGGTTATTGGTTAGTTAGTCAGTAATTATCATTCTTATCTCTGATTTGCATGTGCTTAGCAAGACAGTTATGGGTTTTAGTTTCTTATTTTTATGTCAGTAAAACGCTTTGTCTCTTCCTGAATGCTTGATCAGTGTGAAGCTATTTTGCACGGGTCACACATGATGAACTAGAGTTGCACACCGGAGTCTGGGTTCCGATGCACCATCTGCGATCGCGGCCCTGCCACGATAGCGCCCCTCCCTCAAACGAGCCCCTGATTGATTGCGTCCACGGCATTAAAGTGCCCTCGGTGTACTGCAGTGCCTCCGGCCTTCAATTAGCTTTGCATTTCATTTCATAATTTCCAGATCACAAACCAAATTTATCAAGCCAGCCAGCCAGTTAGTCAGCCCGGCCGAGCGAGAGCGAGAGCGGGAGCGAGCTTTCTTCTCTCTATGGATGGAGTTTTAATCACGCTTGTGTTCTTTGCAGTTTAACTTTGTTGGGAAGATTCTTGGACCTCAGGGGAACACCATCAAGAGACTGCAGGAGGAAACCGGTGCCAAGATCTCAGTGCTGGGGAAGGGATCCATGCGAGACAAAGCCAAGGTAAATATGCGCAAAGGAAAAAGCGTTTTGTTGTACTGTACACGTGTTTGTGTAGGTGTTACGAATAAAGGCATTTTATCTACCATAGATTATAATTATAAAACAGGGGTTGGATGTACTTAAGTTCTTAGTATTAGTAACTGTCAAGCAGTACAGATGTGATGATAGATCACATGTTTGACTTCAGGATTTAAATCCAGCATTAATGGATCATGTTTTTTGTTCATGGTATAAATCAGGCAGTTTATCAGATCTAAAAGTTACTGCAGATCAGTAAGCTCTACTGTGTTCTGGATTCTTCAAGGTTTTCTGTATGATTATTGAAGACACATGTTTACGTTGATAAAGTCAGATTTTGACCTTAATAAAAATAACACTGGCCTGTCTAAAAGATCATATTTCTCCTTAAATTTATGACCAGTACTTTCCATGTGTTCTGTTTATCAGAATTAAATCTTGGATTTGTACAACCGTTTATAGAAAGCATAAACCTTCTATTTTTAGTTTTATTGAAAGTTCTGTATTTAGTATGATAATTATAGTGTGCTTTTACATTCATACACTTTGCAATTCAATCAGATTGTCCTCCAGGCCACCCAAGGAGGATGGAGGTCCCTGTTAAGTGTAATATTAAGGGAGTTTTTTCTTGTCATTGTCACGCTTGGATCGCTCTACAGGGTATTGGGTCCTAGATTTTGTGTAGTTTCTTACTGTAAAAAGTATGGATGTAATGATGCACCACAAGACGGTTAATAACCGATTCAAAAATTCTGATTCCACGATTCAAATCAATTTGACATGTAAAATGAATCGATATTCACTTTAAACAGCAGAGGGCACTGGCGCTATACACCTCGCCTGGTTGACGTCACTGGCACTATACGCCCAGTTGCTAGATTCGGGTGTTTTTAAGCCAAATTGGGCTTAATTCAAAATTGTTTTGCATAGTTTGTACCTACCTCAGAAATAAAAGGGTATTCATTATTTAGATAAATAAAAGAATCACAAATACAGTGTTTTATTTTATTTTTTTAGGAGAAATAATAAAACAAAAAATCTGGAAAAAATTGTATCGTGAGCCCAGTATCGTGAATCACATTGCATTGTGGGTGTATTGTTACATCTCTAGTAAAAAGTGCTATACAAATAAATTCGATTTGACTTAAGTAGAGTAGTGCTGTTAATTTAGTTAATTTAGATCTGTGTTTTATTGGTCGGTTCACAATTTATATCAGACCGAGTGTTTTACTGGAGTCTAAATTGCAGATTTGTATCGATTGTGGTTTTGCCTTCTTGAAAATGCAAACAGGGATTCTGGAATTGGCTGTTTGTGAACCTGTAATCTGTAATGTTAAGCTCCTTTCACACTTACTTATTGCACCGAGTGATGTTGTCGTGACTGGTTAAGGGACCCATGATTTGTATGGGATTTCAGTCTGAAAAGGACGTAAATGTCATCTACAGTCTTATTGAGTAAAATCATAGTTGCTACGCTGCTGTAGTTGTCATTTCCATTATTATTTATCAGCATTTTACAAGAGGGCCAAATGGCAAAGCGGCTTTGGTACTGGTCAACATTACAACTCTTGACCTGTACAGTAAATAAGAAGGGCAGTAATAGCTTGCTGGTTCAGGCACTGGATTAATAATTCATAAGGTTGCTACTTGAAACCCCATCACCTTCAGGTTTCATGACAGAACAAAACCTTTCGTATTCAGAAATTTCATGTTACTAATAAACATGGGGGGCGGCACGGTGGCTAAGTGGGTAGCACTGTCGCCTCACAGCAAGAAGGTCCTGGGTTCGATCCCCAGGTGGGGCGGTCCGGGTCCTTTCTGTTTGGAGTTTGCATGTTCTCCCCGTGTCTGCGTGGGTTTTCTCCGGGTGCTCTGGTTTCCTCCCACAGTCCAAAGACATGCAAGTGAGGTGAACTGGAGACACAAAATTGTCCATGATTGTGTTCGATATGACCTTGTGAACTGATGAGTCTTGTGTAATGAGTAACTACAGTTTCCTGTCATGAATGTAACCAAAGTGTAAAACATGACATTAAAATTCTAATAAACAAACAAACAAACAACTAATAAACATGGGCTTTTTCAGCTTGGCACCACTTCAGCCCCGCCCCTAGGAGCCCTTTTCTAACCGTCCTTGTGGTCCACTTTGCCCCCAGTGCACTTGAGGTCATCCTACGGTGGTTAAATGACATTCAAATGAGCTGGCGGTCATCCCAGTCAGCAGGAGAGGCGTTTTCGCTCTCCGCTGGGCTGTAGCTTTTTCGTCCCCAACGTCGGCTTGCTTGACCTTGTTTATAAAAACAGAGTCATTCACTAAAACCTGGGGTATATGAAATGTCGGCCTGATAGTAGTTTCTTGTTGTTTAGATGTTGAATGCAGCAGATCTGGTCAGCATAAAGACCTGAGTGACCTTGATAAGGGACAGATGGTTATGAAAATGGTCTGAGCCATGAACCCCCGACAGGTTGTTGGGCAGACGACATGAAGGGTATGGCATCTGGAACAGACCAACAGAGGAGCTGTTGTAAATGAATGTGTCACGATCTTCAGATGTCTTGTGGAGTCCATGTCTCGGTTGGACAGAGCTGTTTCTGCTACGCATTAGTGTTAGGTGGTTGGAGCTGCTTATTAGGCGGTTTTGCATGCTGGTTAAGGCAGTAAAGTAATGAAATAACTTCCAGTTGTGGATTTGCTTGCATCTCGTCCTGCGTCTCACTGCACATCTGTTGATGTTGATGTTGATGCTAGGCCTGTGCTAATGGCGCACCGTTAAAATGGAATGGATGAGGGACTTAAATGAACCGCTGAAATATTAATGAATTCCCGGATCTGCATTCACGGCTCAGGTCCGTCTCACCACTCGTGCGCTCGGCACCAGTGGGCTTTACTTACTCCACCCAGCACCTGTTTGTCCATTCGATTCCTTTAGCCATGATGGGAATTTGATCTGTTTGGCACTAGAACCGGTGGTGGCTGGTGATTGATTAGCAGGCACAGGGGTTCGAAGGGGGCAGAGAAAGCAACACAAACCAGTAACACAGACTAGTGAAAAAAAGCCTTCTGGATTTTTCTACCACAATGGTAATTGTGTCAGGAATTTTCTGTAGCTCATTGCTGGTTTCTATTCTAGATTTAAAGAATGCTTTTACTCAGATTAAATCTTTCCAAATTTAACATCTGTACTTTGTCTTCATGATGAGTAATGCTTTACTGTTTGTTGTATTCAGATGATGGATGATTCAGATGTCCAAAACTACTATTTACTCTGTTATTCTCATTCCACAAACATGATCAGTTAGCTTGGCGCTACATTACTTACTGTACAAACAAGCTAGGAAAGCGTTATAGTTGCTAGTTCATTAACCACAGTCATGCACCATTGGGCCTTAAAACTCTCCGTCCTTCAATTCTTGGCTATTTGTAGACGCCCAGTTAGTTATGTAGACAGTGCTACCCACCGAGCCACCGTGCCCCCTCATACACTTTGCACACACTTTTTTATTTGATATGTATTTTTTTTTTAGTGTTTTATTTATGCATTTTCTCCCCTTTTTTCTCCCTTTTAGCACGTCCGATTGTGTCATGCTTCCTCTCCACCAATGCCGATACCCGCTTTGATTGAGGAGAACGAAGCTAACCCACGCCCCCTCCGACACGTGGGCAGCATGCCATATGCATCTTATCACCTACACTTTGATGAGTGCAATTCGGGTCAGCCCTGTGTATGGAGAGACACACCCTGAAAGCACTCTTTTCTCATCTCTGTGCAGGCGCCATCAATCAGCCAGCAGAGGTCGTAATTGCACCAGTTATGAGAGAGAGACCCCATCCGGCTTAGTCCCGCCCATATCTGAACAACAGGCCAATCGTTGTTCATGTGGCCGCTCGGCCTTAGCCGGCAGGCAGAGCTGAGATTCGATACGATGTATTCAAGATCCAGCTCTGGTTCCAGCATGAGTTTTTATCGCTGCGCCACCTGTTAAGTCTGGTTCATCTCAAGGTTTCTTTCAATTTTAAGGGAGTTTTTGCTCGTCGTCGTTCGCGCTTGACTTTCTCTAACTGCTGTAGCAGCTTGTTTGTGAATTTTTTATGCAAGCATGAGAGCGTGCAAAGCTCAAGATTACGGAAAACGTTGAGCTGAATCAGAAATGCAAGATCTATTTCTCACACACAGCTGGTTTGTTATTATATTTAATACATCAAGGAGCGGTTTGGAACACAGCCTGTTTTAATTGCTGCTGTTTCTTTGAGTCAAGGGAGCAGGGCTCGGGTTCTAAAATTAAGTTTCGGTCATGCGTTGGTGGGACTCGAATCCCACCCACATCCAAGCTGAACCGCTTCTCAGGTTTCTCCAGACTTTTAGGTTCGAGTGCGGTTTCATATCGGAGCTCCACTTCTCCACTTCAGCCGCTTCATTAGAGGATTTAATTCGATCCAGAAATAAACTTACTGGCATGGTGATTAAAGCGAGTGATGGCATCACATGTACTGGTGAACCTAATAAAACGACTGAACTCACGGATTGAAACTCGATCCTGCGGTGTTACCGTCTCGTGTGGACGGACGGTCGAGAGGCCGTTATGTCCGACAGCCGCGCAGAAAGCCGCCAGCTTCGGTTCACGTTTATCCCTTGACGCGGCGACGGTGATGCAATGCGCTGACTCGCAGATGCTGCTCTGTTTAGCGTCCATCAGATCTGATTACTGCCGTCTGCAGCCTCGTTGAGACGAAGCTCTGATGAAATCTAACAGAATATATTTGTTTTTAATGCGTTTATCAGGAGGAGGACCTGCGGCAAAGCGGCGAGCCCAAGTACGCCCACCTGTCTATGGAGCTCCACGTGTTTATCGAGGTGTTCGCCCCTGCGCCCGAAGCCTACATGCGTATGGCTAACGCCATGGAGGAGATCAAGAAGTTCCTCTTCCCTGTAAGTACCGATGGAAACATTTCTCCTGCTGATTGAGAATGGGTTATGTCTCATTTATTACACCCAAATAGGTCAGTGTTCAGCGCTGATTAACCACTTACGGGGTTAAATTAGAGCTCCGCTGCTTCTGCCCACGGCTAGAGGTTAATACTTTATCTGATAAATCATCTCTGCGCTGTGCGTGATGGCATTATTAGATCATTAGTGACTGTTCTCTTGCTTATGGAAGGTTCAGATCTTGTGTGTTGATGGTCCTGGTTTATCTCTACCTTCCATCTCCTCCCTTCCTTCACCCCGCCCTACCCTCATGGTCAGAATCCACTATTATTAATCATTTCTGTCTTTGATTGGATTTTCCTCTCCGTGTGCTTGTTCTGTAGGACCTGATGGATGAAATTTGCCAGGAACAGTTCATGGAGATGGGTTATCTGAACGGCAGCGAACACAGCGTCCGGGGCAGAGGAGGCCCGCTCACCAGAGGCCGTGGAGGACCACCCAGGTATCACACATGCACTGTGTTTTTAAAGACTGCATAGACAGATTGGCAGTTACTCCATGTGCAACATGCATGGAGGTTGTGCTTTAGACCAGAATCACTATGGTGAGCATTAGGGCTGTAACGATACACTCTACTCACGATGCGATTTACGATACTGGGTTCACGATACAATTTTCACCCCAATTTCTTTTAAACAAAATTAAATTTTAAAAAAAGTTTCCTTTTATTATTTCTCTTTTAAAAAAAAACTGTATTTGTGCTCATCTTTTATTTATCTAAATAATGAATAATGTCCTTTTTTTGACGTAGGTACAAACTTAATGTAGGTACAAAACTGAAATGAAATAAATCCCACATTAAATAAATAAATGAATAATACAAATAAAGTATCTTCACATAAATAAATTTGGCTGGAAAATTCCGAACCTGGCAACCCTGTAGTGACGTCGACCAGGCGACCACCCTCTGCTTTTTAAAGTGAATATTGATTCATTATACATGTAAACGGATTTAAATCGTTACACATGTGAATTTTACCTGTCTTGTGGTGCATCGTTACATCCCTAGTGAGCATGCTGTGATAGTGTTTTAGGAATAAATCATAATGGTTTTTAACAAACATGATTGGGATATTTTGGGACCCTTCTGACTTTGGCATTGCTGTTGAGTAGCTTTGAGATACCAGTTTCATCCTGAGTCGCGTTTACTTTCCACTTTTCTTTCTGTGTTTATGCAATAATGATAGCTACCTACTGTAGGACTTCACCAACCGATTCTAAGCTGGCATTGACTTTCTGCGTTATGAACAGATGGCTAGACGAGTGTGGCAGACAGTCACAACAAACTAACCATACGCACGCATGAGGCCGACCCCAATAAAAAAAGCAGAACGACTATAGACTATTTCAAAGATAGATTGGACCAAGTCACATGCATGACATGGTGTATTGGCCATACAGTGTTAAAACACTCCCTCCAATAAGGGGTGAGGGTACCTCACACTGCAAAACCTGCCAAACTCCCCTTACAGTCAAGCATTTATGAACAGATTGCATCATTTACCACCTTGAAAGACGCCTACTGTGTATAGCACCCATAATAAAAAACATTATAGGGCAGTTGTAGCCTAGCGGTTAAGGTACTGGACTAGTAATCCAAAGGTTGCTGGGTCAAGCCCCACCACTGCCAGGTTGCCACTTTTGGGCCCTTGAGTAAGACCCTTAACCCTCAATTGCTTAGATAATACTGTCACAGTACTGGATAAAGGCGTCTGCTAAATGCTGAAAATGTAAATGACATCTACACCCAAACCTGTCAGTTATGCAATGAAATGGCCTATAAGCTGTCCTGGTGGTAAACTGGTGACACGGTGGGTAGCACTGTCACCTCACAGCAATAAGATCCTGGGTTGGATTCCCAGGTGGAGTGGTCTGGGTCCTTTCTGTGCAGAGTTTGCATGTTCTCCCCGTGTCTGTGTGGGTTTCCTTTGACGGTCCAAAGACGTGCGAATGAGGTGAATTGGAGATAATAAATTGTCCATGAGTGTGTTTGATATTAATCTTGAACTGATGAATCTTGTGTAAGCAGTAATTACCTGTCCTGTCACGAATGTAACCACAGTGTGTAAAACATGACGTTAAATCATAATAAATAAATCAGTAAATTATGCAATAACGCCTGAAGCCGCGTTGACGTGAAATTCTGTGATTAATTTTCTCAAAGTGTTGCTGTAAGCTTGTAGCTTAACGCTAATGATGCTCAGTTATCAGTCAGAATAATTGAATACATTTGCACCTCTTACTTTAATATATTTTCATCATAATTTTCTTTCTTTGATTGGAAACATTAGATCTCATGTTACAAAGCTTCATTTTAAGTGTAGTATTTATTAAATCAGCCCTGATTGATCTTTTAGGGGGCGTGGCATGCCACCCATGCGCGGTGGTGTTCCTCGTGGAGGTCCTGCGAGAGGTGGAGCCGTGAGAGGTGGGCCAGCAGCCAGAGGAGTCCCGCCGGCCCAGCCCGGCAGAGGGGGTGCTGTCAACCGCGCCCGTGCACCAGCTCCCGGACCGCAGAGGATGCCCCCTCCGCCGCCCCGCCCTCCAGCCGAGTCTTATGAAGATTATGTAAGATTTAATTCTGACCTCGGCGGAGCTTTGTCGCCGTGTGCGCTCGGCTCTGCTCTGCAAAGTCCTAAATCCTAACGACAACACCGGGTGTTTCACGTTCTTCGTCTTCTCTCCGTTTTACTCTCCAGTCCTACGACGAAAGCTACGCGGAGGCCGGCTACGAATCCTACGACAGCTATTACAGTCAAGCACAGGGGTGAGTTCAAGCGCCGTTCATTACTCGCTCAGAACGACTCCACAAGGCCAGTCTGTTTAATTAATGAGGCTAATCAACAGCAGGAATTAACATACCAGGTTATAGCCGGTCGGCTTCGAACTAGACACCACCTGACCTGCACACGTTCCTCTGCTCTTCAGGTAGAGATGTTCCAGGCTGCTTTCAGGGATCAGGATTCAGACTTATATTAACTCTGATCTGAGGTTTTTGCTGGAGATATGAAAGGAATTTAACAGTCTTCATAATAGCAAAGGTTGTGTTCCAAAACATGCTTCCAAAAAACTGATATACTGATATAAAACACAACCAGTTTCAAGTGGGATTTCAGTTCTAACATGAATTTTGTTGCTGTGCACCTGTACGGTGTTTCTTTATTTGTAAAAGTCGTTCCTTTACCACACTGAGCGCACATTCGGGACTGACAGAAGACAAGCAAGGCGAATGCAAGCAAGACGGCACATTTATGTTCCTTTTTTCTCGCCACCCCCCAGTCCCCAGTTTAGTGATTTCCATTTCCAGATTGTGAATCTGCTGCCCATACTTGTTAGTATGCATGATTGATACCGAACACATTAAAGCCGTATCATGTGGGTAGAATCAGCTAAGGCTACACTCCAGTCCTGGAGATGGCATAGTGACCTTCCCTTCCATAGGCAGCAGAGGTGCCGCCATCCGATCGCAGACCACTTATACAAGCATACACCCCAGCAGCTTGGCAAAAAAGTATGGGAAACTCATACCACCAACAAAATGCATAAAAATGGATAGAGCTCTATACCCCACAAACAACTGGAACGAAGTATCTACACAAGATGCTGCATAGGACACACTGAATTGACCTATATGTACTTGCTAAAAGGAGACCAGGCCCCCACTTGGCCCCTCTGTGGATCAAGAACTTCTGTTAAAACACGTCCTCTACTCATGCCAACAGATAAACCATTAGAACAAAATTCTACAATACGAACAGCTACAAGGAAATTTCACCTCAGTACCTCCCCAAAAACTGCTTAATTGGCATTTAGTAAGTGCAATTACTTCCAAGAATTTAAGTTATAACCCTCATAGTTACACAAACACAAAATCACCATAAGCACAATTAAGGAAAGCAAATTGACCCACCATGTTGACATTTAAAGACAATCTATTAGCAATCCATGATAATAGCCATAGCAGCTGACATGGCGTTCAGAATTAAACAAACAGCCACTAGAGGTGCATTAGATAGATAGAAAGAAATTAAGCATGACGAAGATGTTGGATATGTCGTAAGGGATATGTATTCTATCAGTGCAATTCAATATCAGATTCTTTTAGACCACCGCACCACCCGAACGTCCTCGCACGTGCATTTATTTTTCTCACCTGGCCTGTAGCACTTCTGAGAGTTGAACTCGAATGGCATTTTTATGTCTGAATTTGTCATAACGGCACATATCTTCTCTGGTCAGCTGGAATGATCAGTGAAATCTAGACATCGGTCCATTAGCGAGGACGCATTCCATAAAAATCTGCCAATACGGCTTTTACCTGATTTTACTCTTCAGTTTCATGTTGGAAGTGACACAAATGATACTATAGCACACGTGGTTTGGAGTAAAGTTGTTGTAATATTGCCTTTCTAATGATCAGATCGTTTTAATCACGTGATATTTGTCGCCTTTGTATCAGTAAATGTTTCTAGTTGTGTAAGAATGCTTGTAGAAATGCAGCGTATTCACTGTGCATTCATTCTTTTAGAGAAACAGAGTATTATGACTATGGACATGGAGAGGCACAAGAGGGATATGAAAATTATGGTAAGCATTATAATTATTATTATATCATTACTAGCATTGCGTGTTGGTTGCACTTCTCAGATGTCTGTGGGAATTTGTTTCCATTCGGTCCCATTGAGGCACTGATGCTGGTCAAGAAAGTATCAGCTGATGTTCCAGTTCATTCCAAAGCTGTTCAGTGGGGCAGAGGTCAGGGCTCTTGTCGTTTCTTATAATCTGACAGTGTTGGGTTGCCACATAGAGCCTTACTGCGTATGGAGAGTCATGCTAAGCTCTGTGAAACTGCCCCCCCCCACACATTCGAATGGCCAACTAGACCGGTCCTGAAGATCCTAAATTGATTTGCTTTAAGTGAAACGGCTTAAAAAAAAAAGGACACTTATCCACAATTTCAAGCGTAAGGCTTAATTGACACTATTTGCTAGTCCTTTGATGAGCATGTCGGTATTAAACGATGGGTTGGGTTTGTTCCTTCTGGTGTAGGGATTCTGACTAAACCGTGTGCGTTTCCACTCCTAGCTCAAGACGACTGGAACGGAACACAGCGCGTGACCGGCGGAGGAAAAGCGCCCGCTCAGAGACCAGTGAAGGGGGCGTACAGGGAAGCCCCATACGGACGATACTGAACTCCTGTCAATGTCATCATTCCTAACGCTCCCGTACGATGACTGTCTCTCGCGGCAGCTCACGCTTTCCGCAGCCCGACAAAAGTAATTGTCTGCCTTTCAGTTATGCATTTGATCTATGGACACTTTTAAAGGGAACCTGAATTCGCCGCTCCTGAACACTTCAAGACTTGATTGGAAGTCCAAGACAGTTTTAGACCTGTTCTCTTTTTCTATTTTTTTATTGCTAATCTCCCCTTGCTTTTAATCTCTTTGCTTTTATTTTTTGCATTGTTATTTTATTTTGGTTTTTCAGTGGTTTGGTTAAACTATTTAACTGCACAGGAAGCTTAACAAATGTATAAATGTTGATGAGTTGCAGATTCCCATTAGGCTACATTTCAAAATTCTGATCAATATTTTAATATGAAATGTAAACGCCCATTAAATCATTATTATGTTAAATCATGCTAAGATCGTTAATTAAGGAAAGGAAAACTTATGGCATTGCCAACAATTATGGATATTATAATTCCTTTGCTTTAAATAGTTTTAAAATTTAAATCTAGACGTAGGAGTCAAATATTTATATCGATTATATATTTTTTCCATTATATTTTAGAGTTTTGAAATATAGCCCTAATAGACACTGTTGAGATGGACTGTCCTCAAATCCTTTATTTGTTAAAATTAATAATGGCTCTTCGGATCTGTTTTTGTAAAAAGTAAAAACCCTGTGTTTGGATTTTTGTTTTTAACACCTAAAATAAGTCAAATTCTTAATGTTCTATAAACTGCATGCACAAACTGTTTAACAAGGATTGGGACAACAATCTCTACCAGGGTCGTCTCTTTCTAATGTAAAGGGATCCTGCAGCTAACTCAGAACCTCTTGTACATAATATTAATTAAAAAAAACAAAGATCGAACCCACCCGAACTGTACGTACTGCCATCGTAGTCTCTGTATCCTCTCCATAAAATGCAGATATGCTACCTGTGTACGCTTGCCTAATAAATAGGTAACTAAATCTGTCCGGAAATGTTTTTGCAGCAGTTGTCAATAAAGCCTAGATTGTTTTTTGTATGAAGCTTTTAACCGTGGTTGATTTTCTGTTTCAATCTTCTTAAAAGCTTTTAAATAACCTGATAACCTTAAGTTACGATCTTTCTTCCTCTTCAAAACAGATCTTAAATCTTAAAACGCTGCATGTAGGCTGGAGATGTAAACGCCACTAAAGGACTGTTCAGAGTGTTTCATTTGAATAAAAGCAGCACTTTAATCTTTCTCTCTCTCTTTATACTTAAAAAGGATCCTAGAGGTAAGACCCTGTGCCTTTTAAAATAACCCGGATAGCTTCCTAATGTCTTTAGACAGCTAAGCATTCGATGCTTGGGTATGTATAAAACTTTTCTTGAATGCAATCTTATTTTTTGGTCTGATTTAATAACTTGAGTTTAATAACGTTTAGCTTCCAGATTTGTCAAGTTTAATTTTGCTTTTCTTAATGTAAGTAATGATGGAGGGAAAGGAGAGGACTGCTAAACCTTCAGTGCAGCTTTGTAAAGGTAGCGCTAACCCTAAATGTTTAAATGTTGAACCTCTTGGCGTATAATGAATTAAACTGTTCAGTCAGGAAAATAATAATAAAAGTAAATGAAATTGATTTAAATGCAGTTGTAGATCTGTCTTATATAAAAAAAGAATTAAACCAATATATGATAGACTAACTCAGATTAGTATCAGATCAGATGTGTAATGCAACTCTTTCTAAAAGTTTTATTAAGTCGATCAGCGTCTGAAAGCTGCTATTTTTTTTTTTCCTTTGCCGAATTGAACGTAACGTTTTGGAATCTGATATTTCTAAGCCTGGGTTGCATGACCTGTATCTGCTTCTGTAGATGCATGTGCTTCTTCTGTTTGAATGGTTTGTTGCTTGATGCAGAGCTAAACGTCTGTCTTCTTTCTGTAGGAGGTGCTTCCCTGAGAAACCCTGGAATGGAATCAGGTTTCACGTGATCGCTCCTTCTCAGGTAGGTGAGGTTTTATCGTAATGCACTTTTCCACTGACACGATGCTGGTTCAGGTGATATCAGGTGCTATTGAGGGACACGTGGGTTTTTCATACGGTTTAAACTATTTAACGTTGCTGCCATTAAACTGGTATTGGTGCAATTCCCCAAATCCTTTTACCCAGATTGTGTATGTGATTGTGTCCTGTTAGTAAACAACTGTGTAGTCATGCCTACTAAAAAAAAAAAGGCCGGGCGGCACGGTGGCGGTCCGAGTCCTTTCTGATCCTTTTTGCATGTTCTCCCTTCCTTGGGTTTCCTCCGGGAGCTTCGATTTCCTCCCACAGTCCAAAGATGTGCAAGTGAGGTGAACTGGAGATACAAAATTGTCCATGACTGTGTTTGACTTTAAAGTTGAACTGATGAATCTTGTGTAACCAGTAACTACCTGTTCTGTCATTAATGTAATCAAAATGTGTAAAATATGATGTTAAAATCCTTATAAAATAAAAAATAAGTCCTTTAGTCCTGTAAATAAATTAACAGCTCGTCCCTGGCCTGTACCTGACTAGCTGAACCAGCACTGTGTCAGTGGGTTTCACGAGTTCTATCTGAGCTGTAGACCGTCCCATTTTTTTGTGTGTATAAGCGTGTATATTGTCCTGCTGTCTTTTCTCTTTCTGCTGTCCTGCTGCACCGGCTATTTTTACTATATTCGATCCTCTCCTGCAGGGTGGACTGTTGATTTGCCATATAGAAGTGGACCTTCATTCAGACACCGAGAACGTTCACTTCTGCAGACACGGAGTCTTAACTGAAGTTCTGTCGGACGCCTTTCAAGTACGCTGGAGCGGAGTGCTAGCGGAGTGCGGCGGCGCATCGGCTTATAAAGGAGAGCAAAAGGAAATCGATGCCCGGCTTGGTGCTGCCAGATCATGCAGCAGCAGGCACTTATTGAGCCGGAGCGGAGAGAGCTTTACTTGTTCTACAGAGTTTGCTGTGTATGTCCGATATGTATGTGGTCGCTTATTGGAAATGTCTGGGTCATTGTGGTCTTTGTGATGTTTCCGGTGCCTACGTTTGCCACAATAAGGCATTTCTAAAGCTCATGTATTAAAAATAAGCTCTGGAAATGACTGTTTATATTGTGCTTTTACTTATGTGGGGTCTAGGTTAAGACTGTTCGATGATTTGGGTTTTTGACCTTTATAGCCAAGCAACCCCCCTCCCTCCCCAATTTAGGCGTTTCCAATTCCCGGCTGCTTTCAGAATTCCTCATGCTTGCACCGCTTCCCTAGACACACAGCTCTCTGATACCTGCCATATACCAGTTTCTATCAAACATATACTAACTGAATGTCCTTAAAACTTGCAGCAACGACAATCTATTGCAATACCAAAGAAGGTATAAAAAAGCGCATTTTAAGAACAACATATAAGAACAATATACATCGACCAGGCATAACATTATGACCATTGACCTGTGAAGTGAATAACACTGATTATCTCTTCATCTCTTATATTACGCAGCAAGTGAACATTTGATCCTCAAAGTTGATGTTAGAAGCAGGAAAAATGGGGGAAAACTGCAGTTCTTGTGGGGTGTTCCCGGTCTGCAGTGGTCAGTATCTATCAAAAGTGTTCCAAGGAAGGAACAGTGGTAAACCGGCGACAGGGTCATCGGTGGCCAAGGCTCATTGATGCACGTGGGTCCGATACAACAGATTGCTGAAGAAGTGAATGCTGGGTCTGATAGGAAGGTGTCAGGATACATAGTGCATCGCAGTTTGTTGCTTGTGGGGCAGCAAAATGGGGACCAACACAATATTAGGACGGTGTATAAGAACAACACTTGACGAGGACTATAAACTAAAACATGAGAATTACCTACCTTTCCTGCCGTGAGTATAACCACTGTGTAAGCATGGTGTGAAACATCTAAATAAATAAATAAATAAATAGCCATACATGAGGGCCAAGTACTGTTTTTACACTGCTTGTACTCTGGCCAGCGGTGAAGCCTCATACAGAGCTTTAGAACCAATCACGGTACAGCTTTACGCAGCAGCCAACTGGGGACTCAAATGTCCGACCTCCCTCCCGCAGATTTTGCCAATTGTGTCTGTTGGCTGCCCTGCATCTTTGGTGGCACAGCTGAGATTCAAACCCTTACCTAACTGCCCTGCATCATTTCCCTCCCGCCAAACCCTGCCTCTATTTTTTTTAGAAAAACAGATTTTAGGGGTGATTGGTGTTCAGGTTCTGATCTTCATCGGGGTCATTTGTTTTACTTCTGCACCAAAGAAAAGTGTGAGCCGCTTGTTTGTGTGTAATAGCAATTTAATGTCTAACATTTAAAAGTGTTTTTCAATGAATAATAAAAGTCTAAAGTCTGAATTTGGCTCAGGTTGATCATTTTCCCTGTGCTGAAGGTGGAAATGCTGTGCAATTGTATACAAAAGTTTGTGTTCTTGTAGGTTTTTTCCCCCAAGTTGATTTTAAAGTAAAAAACAAAAAACAAAAAAACAATTAAAGCAATATTTGCAACAAGCTGCTTTTTTCATTTGTTCTTTGTTTAATCATATTTTTAAGGCCCTCGAGACTCATTAGGAGCGTCAGGAATTGAGCTCATGACCGTTCCAAAGCAGAATCATTTTACACTTTGTAATCAATCCTCTGCAATGACACAATGTTGACCGTCTCTCTCTCAGTCACAGCTAATTGTGTCTGTCTGACACCAACTATATTGTGTAAGGAAGTTCCACTAAGTGTGAATGCTTGCACTCCAGCTATATGAACACCACCTTTGCAAGAAATGGTCAGTTTTGATAATAACATATGCCCATAGTTGGCATTAAAATGGATCTTTCCCCCATAGTCTGGTATATCTGTCTGACCACTAATTCATGTTCATGTTCTAAATGTGTCATTAATGTGGAATCTGTTGGTCGCGGTTGTTGTTTCTCCGGCTCAGTGACTCTTCTTTAATGACGGACACAGACAGGCAAGGTTGATAGCACTGCTGAGATTCAAACTCGAAAGCTTGAGCTCCATAAATCATTTACATTTACATTTACGGCATTTAGCTGATGCTTTTATCCAAAGTGACACATTACAGTTACAGTATACAGTCTGAGCAATCGAGGGTTAAAGGCCCTGCTCAAGAGCCCAGCAGCAGCAATGTGGCAGTCGTGGGGCTTGAACCAGCGACCTTCTGATTAGTAGTCCAGTACCTTAACCACATCGAACCAGTTATAAATTAATAAATTATTTGTAGAGCTTTGTCATAAAGTTAACTGTATAAAAAAGGACGTTAAAATCCTAATGTACACTTATCAGTTCATGGCAGACCTGTTATTAAGTGCTTCTTTGATTATACAGTCAGGCTGAAACAAGAAAGGACCTTCCCTAAACTGTTGCTGCAAAATTGGAAGTTAGCAACTGTTGTGGCTGAAACACATGAATTCAAAAATTAAAAGTGGCGTCCCAAAACTTTTGTCCATATAGTTTATGTCAATTTTATGTTCAGCTCTAAATCATGATGTGTGTCTGCAGTCATGAACGACATTTGTGTCAATCCAGCCAATTAATGCTGATTCTGCTGCTGTCGCTCCTCTCGATACGATGCTGTTGCTGTCTGACTAACAGGACTCTGTTATTACATTAGACCCAAGTCCTCGCCTGTGTGTGGATTTTAATGAGCATTAGCGAGCATTCGGGCTCGGACCGACGATTGTGTGTATGAGCTTCCCATGTCTGCAAACAGGCCGAGCTGTAATGAGAACCGTAACAGCAATGAATCGAGAGCTTGAGCTCCATAAATAATTTACATTTTTGGCATTTAGCAGATGCTTTTATCCAAAGTGACTTACATTACAGTTACAGTACACAGTCTGAGCAAACGAGGGTTAAAGGCCCTGCTCAAGAGCCCAGCAGCAGCAATGTGGCAGTCGTGGGGCTTGAACCAGCGACCTTCTGATTAGTAGTCCAGTACTATCTACGACCTTAACCACATCGAACCAGTTATAAATTAATAAATTATTTATAGAGCTTTGTCATAAAGTTAACTGTATGAGTTACTGTGTTGTGCAATTTTAAGTCCTTTAAAAACATTTTCTGGCTTTAACATGCTCCACTCATTTAGGAAGGCGTTCAACAAGATTTTGGAGTGTGTCTGTGGGAATTTGTACACACTTAGTCAAAGGAGCTATTGAAACCTGGCCTGCTATCAATGTTACA
Organism: Trichomycterus rosablanca; assembly: GCF_030014385.1. Classification (NCBI taxonomy): domain Eukaryota; kingdom Metazoa; phylum Chordata; class Actinopteri; order Siluriformes; family Trichomycteridae; genus Trichomycterus; species Trichomycterus rosablanca. The sequence continues at coordinate 3,851,186 of NC_085989.1, read as the reverse complement.
GTTAATAGACTTTATGTGGAAAGCCTTCCCTTAAAAAGTAAAGGTTAATAAACAATGTTGAAATCTGACTGTGGGAATTTGAGCCCATTTAATCAAAACAACATTTGTGAGGTCAGGCAGTGATGTACAATGAGAAGTTTACTGCTGGTTTACTGCTGTCGTTCCAGTTCACACGGTTTTGTGCTGCTATGGAAGCTCCTCCAGACCCGAGCGCCACTCCTACAGACCAGACTTATCAAACCGTATCTTAATGGTCTTCGTTTCTGGCACAGGGGCACAGCCATGCTGGAACAGGAAAGGGCCTTTCATCAAGTCTCCAATTCTTATAAATAAATAATAGGCGGCATGTGCACACACTTTTCAGTACAAACACAAACATACAGAGAGCTAAAAGCAGCGTGTGCATTTTTGATGTGTATTTTCTGGACTATAAGCAGTGCCTGCCCAGAGGAAAAAAAATCTATATAAACCTCACTGTGTTTGTAGCTGCAGTCGGGCCAATTGGAGCTTGTAAAAATTGCAATATGTGTGTGTGTGTGTGTGTGTGTGTGCGCACACCCTGCGATGGACTGGCGACCTGTTCAGAGTGTTTCCAGGCTTTCGCACAATGAATCAGACCCACTGTGACCCAGACCAAGATAAAGCGGTGATAAAACAGAAAATGAATGAATAAAATAATAATAATAAAAAAAGCATTGGCTTGCAGAGAGTTGACTGGCTTTTATAGAGGATGTTGGAACATGCCTATTAACCAGTTTTACCTAAATCTGGAACAAACACTGGTTGAATTTTTTAAATGATTTTCTTGGGCATTACAGACTAAAATTGGGCGGCACGGTGGCTAAGTGGGTAGCACTGTCGCCTCACAGCAAGAAGGTCCTGGGTTCGATTCCCAGGTCGGGCGGTCCGGGTCCTTTCAGTGTGGAGTTTGCATGTTCTCCCCATGTCTGTGAGGGTTTCCTCCCACAGTCCAAAGACGTGCAAGTGAGGTGAATTGAAGATATAAAAGTGTCCATGATTGTGTTTGGCATTAAACTTGTGAACTGATGAATCTTGAGTAAGCAGTAACTACCTGTCCTGTCATGAATGTAACCGAAGTCTAGGGTTATGGTAAAAAATGACGTTAAAATCCTAATGTACACTTATCAGTTCATGGCAGACCTGTTATTAAGTGCTTCTTTGATTATACAGTCAGGCTGAAACAAGAAAGGACCTTCCCTAAACTGTTGCTGCAAAATTGGAAGTTAGCAACTCTTGTGGCTGAAACACATGAATTCAAAAATTAAAAGTGGCGTCCCAATACTTTTGTCCATATAGTTTATGTCAATTTTATGTTCAGCTCTAAATCATGATGTGTGTCTGCAGTCATGAACGACATTTGTGTCAATCCAGCCAATTAATGCTGATTCTGCTGCTGTCGCTCCTCTCGATACGATGCTGTTGCTGTCTGGCTAACAGGACTAATGTTATTACATTAGACCCAAGTCCTCGCCTGTGTGTGGATTTTAATGAGCATTAGCGAGCATTCGGGCTCTGACCGACGATTGTGTGTATGAGTTTCCCATGTCTGCAAACAGGCTGAGCTGTAATGAGAACCGTAACAGCAAAGAATGGAAATAATAAACACGCCTCTGTTTCGGCTCAAGGGATCAAAAAAATAAGAAACCATTCAGATGATCTTTTTCCAGTTCATGATTTCATGCAGACCATCTGAGACCAAGCAAACGTGGAAGTTTGTATGTTGTACATCACTGTTTTCCTGGTCCTGTTCATGAAAAACATCTGGACTGATGTTTTCCTGGCTCTGGCGGACCAGTTGCTGGTCCAGGCTTGTGTAAATTGTTAACTGATGAGTTGAATCTTGGTGTGGAACAAAATGAGAAATGAAATTTTTAGGGCAGAGGAACAACCGGGCTGTACGAGTACTGCTGTACTCAGTAGATTTTGTCACGTACCATTGTGGATGACAAACAGGATTATTTTAAGTGATTTATTTATTTATTTAGTTATTTTTTTTTCAAGGTTGTTAGTTTGGTGCCATGTAAAACACTGTGTATAGGGCAGGAATCTTTCTGGATGTAGTAGGAATTTGGGTCCCTTCCGTTAAAACAGCATTTATTTTTGGTCAGGCACTGGTGTTGGTCACTGGTGGTTCTCCATAACAAACTTGTATTTATGGAGCACATGTGTGCATAGGGCACGGCCATTATAGAAGAGTAAAGGGCCTAAAACACCTGATCTCAATCAATAGAAAGGGTGTCTACATACTTTTGGCACTATACTGTACAGTAATTCCTATTAGAAAGCTCTAGGGAAAGCTATAAAGAGTCCATAAAGAGGTTTTAGGAGCTTGGAGGACCTTAATATATATATATATATATATACAGTGTATCACAAAAGTGAGTACACCCCTCACATTTCTGCAGATATTTAAGTATATCTTTTCATGGGACAACACTGACAAAATGACACTTTGACACAATGAAAAGTAGTCTGTGTGCAGCTTATATAACAGTGTAAATTTATTCTTCCCTCAAAATAACTCAATATACAGCCATTAATGTCTAAACCACCAGCAACAAAAGTGAGTACACCCCTAAGTGAAAGTTCCTGAAGTGTCAATATTTTGTGTGGCCACCATTATTTCCCAGAACTGCCTTAACTCTCCTGGGCATGGAGTTTACCAGAGCTTCACAGGTTGCCACTGGAATGCTTTTCCACTCCTCCATGACGACATCACGGAGCTGGCGGATATTCGAGACTTTGCGCTCCTCCACCTTCCGCTTGAGGATGCCCCAAAGATGTTCTATTGGGTTTAGGTCTGGAGACATGCTTGGCCAGTCCATCACCTTTACCCTCAGCCTCTTCAATAAAGCAGTGGTCGTCTTAGAGGTGTGTTTGGGGTCATTATCATGCTGGAACACTGCCCTGCGACCCAGTTTCCGGAGGGAGGGGATCATGCTCTGCTTCAGTATTTCACAGTACATATTGGAGTTCATGTGTCCCTCAATGAAATGTAACTCCCCAACACCTGCTGCACCCATGCAGCCCCAGACCATGGCATTCCCACCACCATGCTTGACTGTAGGCATGACACACTTATCTTTGTACTCCTCACCTGATTGCCGCCACACATGCTTGAGACCATCTGAACCAAACAAATTAATCTTGGTCTCATCAGACCATAGGACATGGTTCCAGTAATCCATGTCCTTTGTTGTTATGTCTTCAGCAAACTGTTTGCGGGCTTTCTTGTGTAGAGACTTCAGAAGAGGCTTCCTTCTGGGGTGACAGCCATGCAGACCAATTTGATGTAGTGTGCGGCGTATGGTCTGAGCACTGACAGGCTGACCCCCCACCTTTTCAATCTCTGCAGCAATGCTGACAGCACTCCTGCGCCTATCTTTCAAAGACAGCAGTTGGATGTGACGCTGAGCACGTGCACTCAGCTTCTTTGGACGACCAACGCGAGGTCTGTTCTGAGTGGACCCTGCTCTTTTAAAACGCTGGATGATCTTGGCCACTGTGCTGCAGCTCAGTTTCAGGGTGTTGGCAATCTTCTTGTAGCCTTGGCCATCTTCATGTAGCGCAACAATTCGTCTTTTAAGATCCTCAGAGAGTTCTTTGCCATGAGGTGCCATGTTGGAACTTTCAGTGACCAGTATGAGAGAGTGTGAGAGCTGTACTACTAAATTGAACACACCTGCTCCCTATGCACACCTGAGACCTAGTAACACTAACAAATCACATGACATTTTGGAGGGAAAATGACAAGCAGTGCTCAATTTGGACATTTAGGGGTGTAGTCTCTTAGGGGTGTACTCACTTTTGTTGCCGGTGGTTTAGACATTAATGGCTGTATATTGAGTTATTTTGAGGGAAGAATAAATTTACACTGTTATATAAGCTGCACACAGACTACTTTTCATTGTGTCAAAGTGTCATTTTGTCAGTGTTGTCCCATGAAAAGATATACTTAAATATCTGCAGAAATGTGAGGGGTGTACTCACTTTTGTGATACACTGTATATATATATATATATATATATATATATATATATAGTTCTCGTTCGACATTCTGTTTCAAATCCATGGTCATTAATTTATGGCCATGCCAACCTCCAATTGGAAAAAGGTTTTTCACATAAGTATGAAATGTGTCTGTGGGAATTTGTGCCTCATTTGTGAGGTTATACATTGATGCTAAATGAGAAGACCTGGTTTGCTGATGATGTTTTAGTCGATGTGCCACTTCTACTGACCAAACTTGTCAAACCATGTCTTAAAGAACCCCGTTTTTATTATAAGGTGCAGCCATGCTGGAACAGTTGCCACTCAGTTGGAAGCACAGTACTTCGTTCATTATACAGATATTGTGGCTGAGATAGCTAAACTCACCAATTAGAAGGGGTGTCCACATACTTTTGGCCATATAGTATAATATAAAAACCTTTCTGCCAGATGATCCGGCTCTCGCCCGTGTCCTTGACGAGCCCCGTTTTTGGGTTGTACAGTAAAAGCTGGTCATATTGCTTAAGCTTTCTGAAGGTCTTTGGTTTGCGGAGCAGGAGTGAAAGCAAACTGAGGCTTTGAGCCGACGTGGAATTTGGCTCAAGCGAGCTTATAAGCTTTTAGCTGCTTTAGCTTTAACCTCTCATCAGCCTGTTCTCCCACACTCAGATAAACACACAAAACCAGACACATACACACACACACACACACACACACACACATACACACAAACACACACACACACACACACACACACACACACACAAACACACACACACACACACACACACACACACACACACACACACACACTCACACACACACACACACACACATACACACACACAAACACACACACACACACACACACATACACACACACAAACACACACACACACACACACACACACAAACACACACACACACACACACATACACACACACACACACAAACATACACACACACAAACACACACACACACACACACACACACACACAAACACACACACACACACACACACACAAACACACACACACACACACATACACACACACACAAACATACACACACACAAACACACACACACACACACACACACACACACAAACACACACACACACACACACACACACACAAACACACACACACACACAAACACACACACACACACATACACACACACACACACACACACACACACAAACACACACACACACACAAACACACACACAAACACACACACACACACACACACACACACTCACACACACACACACACATACACACACACACACACACACACACTCACACACACACTGAACCCCAGGCTTAGATTTTCAAGGTCAATCATGTCTTGTCAAGAGTTTTTTCTTTTTACTTACTTACTCACTTACTTACTTACTTACTTAATTACTTACTTACTTAATTACTTACTAAATTTCTTAATTACTTACTAAATTTCTTAATTTCTTACTAATTTAATTAATTACTTAGTTACTCACTTAATTACTTACTTAGTTACTTAATTACTTACTTACTTAGTTACTTAATCACTTAGTTACTTAATCACTTAATTAATTACTTAATTACTTAATTACTTACTTAACTACTTACTTAATTACTTACTTATTTACTTACTTAATTACTTACTTAATTACTTAACTACTTACTTAATTACTTACTTATTTACTTACTTAATTACTTACTTAATTACTTACTTAACTACTAATTTACTTACTCACTTAATTACCTACTTACTTAATTACCTACTTATTTACTAACTTAATTACTTACTAACTTCATTAATTACTTAATTACTTATTTACTTACTCATTACACTTGATGATTTATGAATTCTCTTGAATCATTAAGATCCAGTGTTTTCTCTGACCGGCCTCATTGTAGTTAGTAACACAGTCAGAAATGTTGGGACAGAGGCGTGTTTACCACAGTGTTACATCAGCTTTCCTGTAAATGAGGCTTTTTACTGGTTTGGGAACTGAGGACACTAATTGTTACAGTTTTTGTCCATTGTTGCGTGATGCGAGACTTCAGCTGCTCAACAGTCTGATACTCCTCCTAATGAGGTTTCATACAATTTCAACAGAGGTGGAGGCTGTTATAGCCTCAAGGGGGTGGGGCTTTATATTAATGCTCATACACTATATGGACAACAGCATTGGGACACCTTTTTTAATGATCAAATTCATATGTTTTAGCCACAACAATTACTAACAGTTACTAACAGGAAATTATATGCTTCAGATTTTTTCAGTAACAGTTTAGGGAAGGCCATTTCCTGTTTCAGCATGACTGTAGTCCCAACCTCAGCTCTACTGAACAGCTCTGGAATGAACTGGAACATGGATTAAGACCAATATCCAACCAATATCAGTGCCCAGCCATACAAATGCTCTTTTGCCTGTATGGGCACAAATTCCCACAGACATACTTCAAAGTCAAGTGGCTGAAAGACCATGGTAGGCTAGTGGGTAGAGCTTTAGTCTAGCAGCTGAAAGGTTGAGAGTTCGAGTCCCAGCTCTGCCATGCAGCCACTGTTAGGCCCTTGAGCAAGGCCCTTAACCCTCTCGGCTCCAGGGGCGCCGGCGCCCCAGCTTCCAAAGAAGTACGTCTGTACAGTATAACCAATCAGCCATAACATTAAAACCACCTCCTTGTTTCTACACTTACTGTCCATTTTATCAGCTCCACTGACCATAAAGAAGCACTTTGTAGTTCTACAATTACTGACTGTAGTCCATCTATTTCTCTACATGCTTTTTTTACTTGCTTTCACACTGTTCTTCAATGGTCAGGACCCCCACATGACCACCACAGAGCAGGTATTATTTAGGTGGTGGATCATTCTCAGCACTGCAGTGACACTGACATGGTGGTGGTGTGTTCGTGTGTGTTGTGCTGGTATGAGTGGATCAGACACAGCAGCGATCCTGGAGTTTTTAAATACTGTGTCCACTCACTGTCCACTCTATTAGACTCTCCTACCTAGTTGGTCCACCTTGTAGATGTAAAGTCAGAGACGATCGCTCATCTATTGCTGCTGTTTGAGTCGGTCATCTTCTAGACCTTCATCAGTGGTCACAGGACGCTGCCCACGGGGCGCTGTTGGCTGGATATTTTTGGTTGGTGGACGATTCTCAGTCAAGCACTGACAGTGAGGTGTTTAAAAACTCCAGCAGCACTGCTGTGTCTGATCCACTCATACCAGCACAACACACACTAACACACCACCACCATGTCAAATAATACCTGCTCTGTGGTGGTCCTGTGGGGGTCCTGACCATTGAAGAGCAGCATGAAAGGTGCTAACAAAGCATGTAGAGAAACAGATGGACTACAGTCAGTAATTGTAGAACTACAAAGTGCTTCTATTGGTAAGTGGAGCTGATAAAATGGACAGTGAGTGTAGAAACAAGGAGGTGGTTTTAATGTTATGGCTGATCTGTATATGTATGTATGTATGACAAATAAAAGCATTCTATTAAATTAAATTTCCGACATGCTTGTTGTCAGGTTTCCAAATACTTTTGGCCATGTAGTGAATGTATCTTTGATTTTCCATCTTTCAAAGCTGACATGATGTTGTGCTTTTAGGGCTGGAAGATACTGGTAACCAGAATGTATACTGGGTGCAGATTTTGGGTATTTGGAACAATACTCAGGCCCAAAAACAATATGATGACCAAAACAATTATGAGGTCTAATGAGGTGCTTGTGTTCTTCTTATCTTTCTTTTCACTTGCTTTGGGACAGAGAACAACAAAGCACTGTGTAGATAAAGTATTATTTGTTTAAACTCATTTGTCTTAAGCACTAAGTTGACCAAAGGCTGCTGATTCAAACGCTGATATGGGTGAATAATTGTTGTCAGAATGATTTGAGGATTTGATTAAATGCTTCTGTTTTTGTCAGCATGTAAATGAGCTCCTGTGCCACGATCCTGCTGCACATCAGTCATTAAAATAAAAAGTCATGCCTGAGCGCCGCTTCTGCTGTCTGTCATTCTTTAAAACCCTTGGTATGGGTGAGCGTTCCGCGCGGCTACAGCGTGCTCACTGTTCGGTTTCGGTTGAAGGCCTGACGCGCTCTTTGCTCTCTAATCTAGTGAAACTAGGGCAGCTATAAAAGGATCACGGATCAGGAATCACAAATCACAAAAGTTGCTCAGCCGGAGAGTTCTTACGGTTTGCTAAAACTACTATAAAGCGGCACGGCGATGTGGCACATTGTGCCGCGACAGCTCCAGGGTCCTCGGGACCTGGCTTCAAATCTTGCCCTGAATCAGTCTGTAAAGAGCTTGAGATGTTTTCCACGTGTCCTTGCTGACTTTCTGCAGGTACTCTGGGTTCCTTCTAAATCCCAAAACATGCACAATGCAGACTGGGTTTCTGAGTTATCACTAAGTGTGTGAGTGTGTTTGCAGACGCCACTGGACCCTCAGCGACCCTGATTAGGATGAAGTGATTATTACTGAAGATGCATGAAAATAGATCAATTATTAAAGCATATCATACTAAACTTACATCCAGGTCTAAAACCTAAATGTAAGAAAATTTAATTCATTATTAATTGATGTGTGGCAGTTGTAGCCTAGCGGTTAGGGTACTGGACTAATAAGCAGAAGGTCGCTGGTTCAAACCCCACCACTGCCAGGTTGTCACTGTTGGGCCCTTGAGCAAGGCCCTTAACCCTCAATTGCTTAGACTGTATAAAACTGTATAATGTAAGTCGCTTTGAACAAAAGTGTGTGCTAAATGCTGACAATGTAAATGTAAAATTTAAAATGGAAAGAATAGCGCAAACGCAGCTTCTGAGGACCTGGGTTTGATCGGGCATCTGGTAACAATGCCTCCTGGATGCCTCCCATTAGAAGTATACCAGGCACGGCCAAATTGGATGAGGTACCAAGGTGGATCCAGGATATGCTGGCAGGATTGTATCTCCTGGCTGGCCTGGAAACACCTGAGGATCGTACCTGAGGAGCTGGTACCAGTTGCACAGGGCAGAGATGCCTAGGCTTGCCATATTGCCACCGCGACCCTGAAATTGATAAGCAGAAAAGATATTGATGGTGATGATGATGGTGATGACATGGCCTATTCATTTCTTAAAACGTGATTAAGACATTGACTTCTCTGTGCACATAAAAATAGAAGTAGTTCTGTCACTTTCATGTATGAGAGATCTTCAAAAAGTTTCCTCACTTTTATATTTTGGTTATAAGCGGTGAGGGTGTAGTAGGAGGAGTAATCGGTCGTGACTGAGAGACGCTTATAGTCCGGATTTAGTGCCATCTGATTTCCACCTTTTTGGACGCTCAAAGAAGCTTTAAGGGGAAGAAGATTTTCATGTGATGATGATGTGAAAGCAGCGGCGCATCAGTGGCTACGAGCCCAACCAACAATTTTGCTGATGGCATTAAAAAGTTGGTACGACGCGGGGAAAATGCATCAGAAGGTGACTATGTAGATAAGTGGTGTTATTTGTTTTTGAAATTCTTAAGAGTTAAAAAGTGCAGAAACCTTTTGAAGAACCCTCGTAAGTAAAGTGAGCCGTAAGCCAGTCCATAGATGACGTGAGTAGAAGAAAATACTCAAGTACAGTACAAATACGCCAAAATCCCACTTACAGTAAAACTGTGGGGGGAAGGAGGGGTGAGATCAGCAAAAAATAGTGCTTTTTAAAGCTCTGGATTTCAATCCAGACTTATTGTCCACTTTAAAAGTTTGGCGTATCGAATGACTGCTCCGAGTCTAGACACTTTAATGGAATGTGTGTTCAGGACTGGAGCGCACACACTCCAGTTTCTTACGCCGTCAAAGACGCTGATCAATCAAACACTTAAAACTGATCTTCAAACATTGCTCGGCAATCCAAGGGCGAAGTGGCATTCTTTATATCATACTGCAAAAAAAAAAACATGCAGTGGTGGTTACGTGACGGGAATATTTTGTTGCTTTTGTGATAATCGATGAGAGCTTGACCTCAGATGCTCACCTGACTGTAAGTGCAGAATCACAGATTTATTTTTAAAATCTGTTTCTCTTTCTGCAGAGACGCACCAGTGATGGATTAGACTGCAGAATCTCATAACAATACATTATCATACAGGTGCTTCTACAGGGTAGGACCACAGATGCTGCTAGAGCAACTTCAGTCCATCTGGGCAACGTTTTGGAGTGTGTCTGTGGGAATACTATGCATGAATTTAGTTAAAAGTGTATTCGTGACTTGAAAGCGCGTCATGTAATTGATTCCATACATCTGTTAGCAGTGGGGGTGGCACGGTGGCTCGGTGGGTAGCACTGTCGCCTCACAGCAAGAAGGTCCTGGGTTTGAACCCCAGGCAGTGCGGGCCGGGTCCTTTCTGTGTGGAGTTTGCATGTTCTCCCCGTGTCTGCGTGGGTTTCCTCCCACAGTCCAAAAACATGCAGTCAGGTTAATTAGAGACACTGAATTGCCCTGTAGGTGAATGGGTGTGTGTGTGTGTGTCTGCCCTGCAATGGACTGATGACCCGTCCAGGGTGTTACTGTGTGCCTTGCGCCCATTGAAAAGCTGGCATTGGCTCCAGCACCCAGACACAAGCGCGACCCTAATTGGATAAGCGGTTAAGAAAGTGAGTGAGTGGTAGCAGTGGATGTCACGCCCTAGTAGAAACGTGTCTGCTGCAGGCACTGCAAATTATGCCCACTAGATGGTGCCCAGTTGACCGGTGGCAACACCGAGTTTCGAACCGAGGAGTTCAGAATCTCGGCGCTGGTGTGCTAGCGGAATATCCCATGGAATATCCCCTAAGATGTCTTTATTCAGGCTGCTGGAGACTCCACACCAAAGTCGTCAAGTCATGTCTTCATGTAGCTTACATACCTTGTGCACAGGGGCACAGTCATGCTGGGATAGAAAGGGCCTTCCCCAAACTGTGGAAGCCAAAAAATGGAAGCTTTTTTTCTTATATTATTATTTATATAATACTGTACAACATCAGGAAGATTCGTCCATTTCTTTCCAGGGAAGCTACCCAGATTCTGGTGCAATCACTTGTAATCTCACGGTTGGACTACTGCAACTCCCTCCTGGCTGGAGCGCCCATGTCCACGATTAAACCCTTACAGCTAATTCAAAATGCAGCTGCACGTCTGGTTTTTAACCAACCCAAACACTGCCACATCACCCCACTGCTACGTTCTCTTCACTGGCTTCCTGTAGCTGCACGCATTCAGTTTAAAACACTGACGCTTGCCTACAAAGCCAAAAATGGACCAGCCCCAAGCTACCTTCGTGGCCTAATCAAAGCCCGCTCTGTACCACGCAACCTCCGAGCCTCTAGTCTCGCTCGACTTGATCCTCCACCCAGGACTCGAGGAAGACGAGCATCAAGGCTGTTCTCTGTTCTAGCGCCGAAGTGGTGGAATGAACTTCCTCTGTCTGTCCGAACATCTGAGTCTCTTGCTGTCTTTAAAAAACGATTAAAAACCCACCTTTTTACTAAACACTTAGGCTGACTTGTACTAACAGGTTTTAGCAGATTTATGTTCTTCGACTGTTGTTTACCTAAACTTGAGAAATAAAATGTTCACTATAGAAGCACTTCTGTAAGTCGCTCTGGATAAGAGCGTCTGCTAAATGCTGAAAATGTAAATGTAAATTTATATAAAATAAAACTGTTAGCAGTGGCATACAAATAGATGAAAACTGTATTGATTGGTACTTGAAGCTCTTCTGGTTGTGCAAATGAAAAGACGTTGCTGGGATTCGTTGAGTTGAGATCTGCATTTCCCAAATGATCATGGCATCATAACTCTCTTCAAAAACATGACTAAAATCATTCATTTGGCATCTCAATTCCGGGCCTCCCACATTCCCCGGCACGCCGCAGATGGTAAGCATGCCCTGCGCTCGGAGAGCGGATTTGGCAGCGTCCATAATTTTCATCGCGGATCCCTAATGTTTTGTTATGAAAGCCCTTCACTGCATGGCTGGCTCGTCAGGGCTTGACAAATATACTTTGTTCTGCAGCGATATGGATGGAAATCCTCCAAGTCGGAGGAAAATTAGAATGTCCGCACAATCGAGCCTTCCAGCCGACAGAACCGAATCACATCTGGTCACTCTGTAGCATAAAAGAACGGGAGATAGATTCGGCAGATGTAACAGCTGCCAGGAGAGAGGACGAGGGACCTGTCACCGGGGACGTCATTAAGCTTGAACAGGATGGAGGACGAGGAGGAAATCACTGACCTGTCCGTCCGTCCCGGCGCTCCCTCGCTTTGCCCCAATCTCTTCATCTGCCCGGCTCGTTCTCCTCCCCTCGTTCTCTGTAGCTCTTCATTGTTCCGGGTCTCATCACTCCCACTCCGCTGCCTCGCTCCCATCCCGTCTCTGTCAGTTTTGTCTTTGCTTGTCCTTCTCACTCAGCCTCCCTGTTATTCTGTCTCAGACAGGCCGTCTGTCCCCGAGTCACGGCACTGCCAATTTCAGCCTCCTATGGTTCCACCGCTTTAATTGATTTTCGGTCTTTTCTCTGCTTGTTAGCGAGAGAGGACCCAGCGGGGGTTTCAGGCTCAGGTCGTGGAGCTTCAGCTTCTGTGCTGCCGGCTGCTTTCACGTTTTGCCGTGACTGTGATTCCTCTGCTCGAGACGGGCTGATGCTTTGTCTCAGCCGGGAGTCAGGATAAGAGAAAAATAAAAGGAATGTATTTATTACTGGTTTACTATATGGCCAAAAGTATGTGGACACCTGATCATGTGCCTGTAAGACCTTCTTGCTGTGAGGCGACAGTGCTACCCACCGAGCCACCGTGCCGCCCGTGTGCATTATATTATTACAGAGATATAATAGTGCTTATTATTATTATTGTATAAAGTGCTGCTTCACTGCTCCAGAGTCTTAAATTCGAACCTTAGCATGCTTACTGTCTATGTTGAGTTTGGCATATTCTTTGGTTTCTTTCTACATTCCCAAAAATATACCCATAGGTCTATAAGCTACTCTGAACTGCCTCTTGTGAACAGTCTTTTTAGGGTTAGGCTCCAGACGCACCACAGCCCTGACCGAGTGGAGTGTGTCTGTGAAAATTTGTACCTTTTAAATTGAAAGAATGTTTGTAAGGTAAAGCACTCATGTTGGACAATTAGGCCTTGTAATTAGAAGGGGTGTCCACATACTTTTGACCCTGACCTCTACTCCATTGAACACTTTGCAGATGAATTGAAATTTGATTGATTGTTAATTTAGCAACAGTCATCTAACATTAGTGCCTGATGTTACAACTGTTTTTTAAATGAACAGACACAAGTTCCCACAGTAACACTCCACTAACCTGCAAAAAACCTTTCAATAAAAAGGAAGGTAGTTATATCAGTTATATTAATACCCATAATTTTGGAGGCTCGCTGGAGAACACTGTCGCCTCACAGCAGGTCCTGGGTTCGATTCCCAGGTGGTGCAGTCTGGGCCCTTTCTGTGTGAAGTTTGCATGTTCTCCCCGTGTCTGTGTGGGTTTCCTTTGGGTGCTCCGGTTTCCTCCAACAGTCCAAAGATTTTGAAGTTTGTAAAACTGCCGTAGTTGTGAATGTGTATGTGCGTTTGGCCTGTGATGGACTGGCGACCTGTCCGGGGTGTTTCCTGTGTTTTTGGGTTTGATCCCCAGGTGGAGCAGTCTGGGCCCTTTCTGTGTGGAGTTTGCATGTTCTCCCCGTGCCTGTGTGGGTTTCTTCCAGGTGCTCCGGTTTCCTCCCACAGTCCAAGGACTAATTGGAATTTGTAAAACTGCTCTAGGTGTGAATGTGTGTGTTGCCCTTTGATGGACTGGCGACCAGTTTAGGGTGTTTCCTGTGTTTTGCGCAGTGAATTGGACCCACCGTGACCTTAAATAGGACTTTAAATAAATAGATAATGAATAAATGAATGAATTAATGAATGAATGAATGGTTTTGGAAGAAGACGATAAGCTAATGGTCAGTTCTTGGTGTTCACATACTTTTGCATAGGCCAAAATTGCTTGGTTTTTTTTTGACGTCTTATTTTAAAATGTGTTTGCTTCAAAGCTTTACTTTTTATCTGTTCTTTATTGAGAAAATGAGTTTATGACATTAATATAAACTTAAAATTCATCGTAAATCAATCAGCCATGGGTTTTATACAGAGTTATAAGGGGATAAATATTTTTCAAGCCTTTGTATTCTCAATTCAGCATGACTATCACCTATCCTTCCCTCCACCTCACCCCGGTCCTCCCAGTATGCTCTGGTTTCTTCATCCCTCCATTAATTGTGCCTGAGCGAGCGGTGCGAGTGTGAAGCGTCTGCAGCGAGTCTCTTTGCTCCTGCTGTTCTGTGACCCTGAGAATAGCACCAGGAACCCAGCTGTACATCACGCTGAGCACCACTGAGGGCATCACTTAAGCCTGCCCAGCTTTAAGCATCATGTATCTGTGATATACGTGGCAGACCGGGTTCGGCTCGGGTGAAAACGGTGCCGCTCTCGCCTCTCCTTGAACTGCCTGGCAGCCGATACGTGGCGTCGTAGCGAGGGCTGGAGTCTGGCTGTACTTTGCCTACTAATGAGATCTCGCTTTCGTTTATTCCATCTCTCGGTCTCTCCCCTCCCCCTCGGGTTGTGTTTAATCTTCTGTAAAAGAAGCCGAAGCCCATCCCCACTGGCTCGTCTCCGTCTCCCTCTTCTCTGCTTCTCTCCTCGGCCTGGATTGTCTATGAAATAAATAAATAAAATAGAGGATGAGAAACGGGATCTGGCAAAAATACAGAGAGTTGGAGTGATCTAGTAGACGTTCTAAAATCCTGACGCCTGATCGATGTTTGAGTAAAATTTGATGAAAGCGTGGAGCTCGTATTCTTTAGATCGGCTTTAAAAGACGAGAGAAGATCTGCGCAGGAGCTCGTCTGCTGGCACCATCAGCCGCCGGAGCTCAGTGAATTATTAACACTTATTTCTGATTATTATTACCTGTTACAGATCACATGACACACTTTCATTATACAAGATAAATCTCATGCACACAGGCAGTCAGGTCCAACCATAAGACGGCTCCATCCTGATAAGGATTCAGGTCGGTAACCAAAACCAGACGTTTATTTCTTCATTAATTCATTCATTTTTAGTTAGAATAACAAATACATGCAAAATTATCATGTTTGTTTGTTCATTCATTCATTCTTCTTCAGTAAAGTCTTCAACTCAATCTGGCTAATAGCGAGAAAGAAAATAAACAGATGCAGGACAAAACAGCAAAGTCACTGTAACGCTGTGGGCTAGGACAAGACAGGAGGGGGTGGACACACACACACAGAGATGGTTAACAAAGTGTTTAATAGTAACAAAAGACAAGACAAGGATGGTAGACACAAACTTTGCTAACTGCTTATCTGAATACTAATGCTAAACACCATCAACATAAACCTAAACAATCCTAAACTCTAAGCTAAACTCACAAAGAACATGAACAATGCTAAAGCTAAACTAACGCTAATGCTAACCCATGAAATCTAAACCCTAAGCTAAGCTAACGCTGAACATGAACAAGAGCATGGACTGACTAACAAGAGTAAATCAAATCAAAATAGTCTCCCATCAAGCATTGGCGACTGCCTCCTTAAATACACAGATAATTAGCCCTCAACAAGGTTCGGCTGTGGGACGTTAACAGGAGACCAATCATACTGAGGGGGCCTTGGCCTGTCACCGAAAACAAACACTCCTCCACCATGTGCTCCTGGAAAGGTGGGCGTGGCAGGTGTACATGAGTTCTAGGAGCACAGGAGCACACATGGGCTGGATATGTGACAGTCACCAGGCTAATTTTAACATTTTTTCGATATATTTCACCTACATTTTCTGCATTTAGCAGATGCTTTTATCCAAAGCAACTTACAGTTGTGACTAGGGATGTAACGATACTGGGTTCACGATTTTTTCCTGATTTATTAAACAAAATTAAATTGAAGACAAATTATGACAAAGTTTCCTTTTATTATTTCTCTTTAAAAATTTAAATAAAATACTGTATTTGTGCTTATCTTTTATTTATCTAAATAATGAATGTCCTTTTATTTTTGAGGTAGGTACAAACTATGCAAAACAATGCTGCACATTTCCCTTTTTGTGTAAAAAAACCTGCAATGAAATTTTGAAACAAATCCCACATTAAATAAATAAATGAATAATACAAATAAAGAAAGTATCCTCACATAAATACATTTGGCTGGAAAGTTCCAAACCTGGCAACCCTGTAGTGACGTCAACCAGGCGAGGTGAATAGCACCAGCGCCCTCTGCTGTTTAAAGTGAATATCGATTCATTATACATGTAAACCGATTTGAATCGTTACACATGTGTATCGATTTTTAACTGTCTTGTGGTGCATCGTTACATCCCTAGTTGTCACAGTAGACAATCTAAGCATTTGAGAGTTAAGGGCCTTGGGGCTTGAACCAGCAACCTTTAGATTACTAGACCAGTACCTTAACCACTAAGCTTCAACTGCCCTAACTATATTACACACAAAGCCTCATGTTAGATTTTACATTGTGATTCATGTAAACAGAAATGAAGGACCGAACGGTTAACGATGATAATTGTAAAGCAGCGTGCGTATGGATATCAGGGTGTGATTTGCAATATGTGCTGCGCAACAGCCGTCTGATTTAAGAGAAGCGTGTCGCATGAGGAACGGCACTGGATGCACTGGCATAATTGCATTCCTACCACACAGAGGAGAAGCTTTCAGCTCCATTACACTCTAATGGAAGCGCATGTGTGTGTGTGTGTGTGTGTGTGTGTGTGTGTAGGAAATAGATGAAGATTCCTTTAAAACCCTTAAATCCACTCTCACACAGATGCTGTCTGAGGACAGGCGACAGTACAGGCTGCACGGTAGCACTGCAGGGCGACGGAGAGCCACACTGGTCCTGAGGATCTGACCTTGTTATTGAGAGTTTTGCATGTTCTTATAATGTTTTATCCCCCAAAAGGATGCACAGGGTGGATCAGCTGCTAGTAAATGGCACCGAATATGTCCAGAATTCACTGGGGACTTTATCACAGACTGGACTGAATTAATTTTGTGTAGGGCGGCACGGTGGCTCAGTGGGTACCACTGTTGCCTCACAGCAAGAAGGTCCTGGGTTCGATCCCCAGGCAGGTCGGTCCGGATCCTTTCTGTGTGGAGTTTGCATGTTCTCCCTGTGTCTGCGTGGGTTTCTTTCTGGAGCTCCGGTTTCCTCCCACATGCAGTCAGGTTAACTGGAGACACTGAATTGCCCTATAGGTGAATGGGTGTGTGTGTGTGTGTGTGTGTGTGTCTGCCCTGCGATGGACTGGCGTCCCATCCAGGGTGTTACTGTGTGCCTTGCGCCCATTGAAAAGCTGGGATAGGCTCCAGCACCCCCCAGCGACCCTGATTGGATAAGCGGTTAAGATAGAGTGAGTGAGTAATTTTGTGTATGTATGATAGATATGATTTGTGTGAGTCTAATTCATTTAAATTATTCTCCAGGCCACCCGAGGAGAATGGAGGTCCCTGCTGAGTTTGTTTGTTCAACAGGGGTTTTTGGTCTGTCGGTCCTGGATTCTGTAAAGCTGCTTTGTCTATTGTAGAAAGCGCTATACAAATAAATGACTGAATGTCTGAGTATATGAATTTGTAAGTAGTTGCCCTGTGCCCTGTGATGGATTTGGGACCCGTTCCGGGTGTTCCTGCCTTGCACCCAGTGTTTCCGGGTGGAGCAGGACCACTGTGATCAGAACCGGCTGGAGCAAATTAAAATTATTAGATGAATATTGATCTATAAAGGGATCATTAGAGGAATATCAAACCCCCCTCCCCATTCCAAAACAGTCAGTCAGTCACTTTCTTAACCGCTTATCCAGTTAGGGTCACGGGAAAGGGGGGGGGGGGGTCGCTTGGAGCCTATCCCAGCTTTTCAATGGGCGCAAGGCACACAGTAACACCCTGGATGGGACGCCAGTCCATCGCAGGGCAGACACATACACACACAAACACCCATTCACCTATAGGGCAATTCAGTGTCTCCAGTGAACCTGACTGCATGTTTTTGGACTGTGGGAGGAAACCAGAGCCCGGAGGAAACCCACGCAGACACAAGGAGAACATGCAAACTCTGCACAGAAATGACCCGCCCCCGCCTGGGGATCGAACCCAGGACCTCCTTGCTGTGAGGTGACAGTGCTACAATTGCATTGCCCAATTTTGGGAAAATATAATGAGAAACGATTTGGGATTTATTGACTAGCGGACCTCACACGTTTAAGCAGTCTATAATACCATAAGTGAAATGATGTAACCATCTGTACAGATCTACCTGTGGCTATCAGCCTACTGTGTTTGTGTGTATTCGCGATGACGCAGGTACTGTGTGTTTATGTGTGTATCCAGGTGTGTGTTTTGTACGAGGTCGAGACTAAAACTCCGGCCTCTGGACCTGCTCGGGTGCGTTTTTCTTGTAATGGATTTCGAAGGTTCTTTTCTAATGGATTATTGATGTGGCGGTGGGAGAGAGAAGGTGATAATTGGATTCTGTTCTGGGTCTCGTCCTACAGCCCAGCAACGCGTGTTTTTAATGAGCCTGCTTCTCTCTCGCCACCAACGGCTCGTTTTCTCCACTTTCGTCGGCCAAGAACGTCTCTGCGTCGTCTCCCCACGGAGAACTCGCTTAGTCACGAGGGTCTTAGGTAACCCAGCACAAACATGTTGTCTTTTAATCATTCAGTCGATCAAACCCGTGCTTCTGGATCAAATAGTGTAACTTTGGTAACCTGGTTTAGAGAAGTAGCCCTTTATCATCTGCTAATCTGCGCCTGAGTCCATCGGCTTCCAAAAATCTTCTTTTCTTTTATTGTAAACCTTTTTTACAATGTGGTTTGAATACTGGAGCCATTAACCATGATAGATTTAGTCTGATAAACCCCTGGCGATGACTTGATGGTAAAATATTCATATTACATCAACTGTGCAAGAAATCTTTGCAAATTGTGAAAACCATTTTACATCTATTATTCTTTTTCAATTTGATTAATCAACATAGTGCTTGTTTACCTAGATCTGCTATTCATTTACATTTAAGGCATTTAGCAGACACTAAATCTAAGCAATTTAGGGTTAAGGCCTTGCTTGTGGGGCCCAACAGTGGCAACTTGATAGCAGTGAGGCTTGAACTGGTAACATTTTATGTGTAAAACCTTCAGTGTCCTTGCCGTGCTGAGAATAGACCACCACCCAGTGGAAAGTCCTATGGGAGTCCCTTTTGATTAACGTTTACAGAGCAACAGAAGAGCTACAGTCAGTATAGGTATACCCACAAAGGTCATCTGTGTGCTAGGTGTAGCTTACAAATAACTAATGAATGTAATCAAGGCTGCAGCCATGAATTAAACATCAGGGTAACCAAATCTACCCTGGGAAGGAAGGGAGGGGGGTTCCTACCATATCAACAACTGCTGGGGTCACTAACTGATCCTAACATTAAGCACAGCTGGTGAGTGGAATGCTGTGTTAATATGTTTATTTATAATTTTTACATCACTATATTAAAGTGACATTTTGAGCACATCTTCTACCACTTGTCCAGACGTTATGGAGCAGCAATGAGAAGAAACACCATCCAACCTTCCCTAACACCATTTGGTCATGCAAGTTTAAGCTCTCCATGGTGGTGAGCTAGCATTTTAGACCCCTGCGCCACCCGAGTGCCAGGGGACTCAAAGAAGACAAGCATCAAGACTCTTCTCTGTACTAGCACTCAGCCGGTGGAGAAACGCTCCCTGTCTGTTTGAGTGTAATAAGTTAATATGTTTATTTATAATTTTACAGTATTTTGACGGGGCATTTTGAGCACATCGCAATATTAAGGGGACGTGTGATGACGACCTGGAATGCTTTCTGCAAAGGAAGCTGTTCCTAATGAGAAAGTCAATTTATGGTGGGATAATGTCTGGCTAGAAACACAACAAACAACTACATTTAACATGTTTGACGTTTTTGGTCCTGGATTCTATTTAAAAACAGTGATTTTTTTTATGGTCAAAGCAAAAGGTAAAGCAAAAGAGAGAGAGAGAGAGAGAGAGAGACATGACTTATGAGACCAATCACTATCAGATATTCTACTATATTGATTATATGATGCCCTTATCAGTAGTGCCCCAAACTCCAAGCTGAAATTTTACCTCCACTCACGTCTGTGTTACTACCAGTCCCAGTGAGCACCGTCTCACACTGAGGGAAGCTAAGAGCATGAAGACATGTATATTATTTGTATTTTAAAACCACCTGAATGTAATTATAAACCACCAAACATGGTTAAGACCAGGGCTAAACCAGAGCTAAATAGTGGACAGAAAGAAGGCAAGAAGACGTTCTTCATTTATCTAGAGATCTGAGTTCTTTAATCTTAAAGACATTCATATGCACTTGATGACACACTAAGGCTGTACACGGGCCAATTAGAAGGTGAAATGGTCCATTGATAATGAAAATTACTATTGTGTGCTTTTTCTGTAACTCTTCAGACTTTCTCTCAGCTTTTCTCGAGTGTGTATTACCTTGTAGCATGGCAAAGACCATTAAAGTAAACCGGATGGGGAAAATATACCCGGGAGCATTGAGATTTGCAGGTAAAGTGTCACAGTGGAGCACTGATGGGTTCGGATGACTGGAGCTACAATCTGGAGTGTACTGTGGAGTAGACAGCTGTAAATTTAGGGTGAAGTCATAATCCTCTTTTTCTCCCAATTCCCTACTGCAGTTTTTCTGCCCCTAGCACCATTGTCGCTCTGGCAGAGGAGAGCTGCAGACTAGCAAATGCCCCCCACTGTCCCCGACTGTCTTTTACACCAGCCAGTATTGAATTTCTACAGACACCCGTTCCATGTTCAGAGAGTCACACCCTGCCTTGTGTAGATCTTCTACCTCTTGTTCAGACACAGAGGTCACATTTTACAGCAGCACTGACAATAAACATCATCCAACCCTCCCTGGTTCAGGCCAGTTTGTGTGTTTGTTGAGCGCCCGGCAGAGTTGGTAGCACCACTAAAATTCGGACATGCAATTTCAAGCTCTTCATGAGGGTGAGCTAACATTTTAGACTCCTGCGCCACCCGAGTGCCCGAGCCTGACTTGTCTTGACCGGTCTTGACTTCCAGGACTCAAGGAAGACAAGCATCAAGACTATTTTCTGTACTAACACTCAGCCGGTGGAGTAAACATTTTTAATACGTTTATTTATTTATTTATTAGGATTTTAATGTCATGTTTTACACACTTTGGTTACATTCATGACAGGAACTGTAGTTATTGCTAACGATTGCTTAAGATTCATCAGTTGTATTTTGTATCTCCAGTTCACCTCACTTACACGTCTCTGGACTGTGGGAGGAAACCGGAGCACCCGGAGGAAACCCACACAGACATGGGGAGAACATGCAAACTCCACACAGAAAGCACTGGGAATCGAGCTCTGGATCCTCTTGCTGTGAGGCGACAGTGCTACCCACCGTGCCATCATGCCGCCTTTCAATAAGTACTTAAGTAAAAACTAACTTGTCGTTACTGATGTTTTAAAAAGTACTTTCTATTTTTCTTACCTATATTATCATAGATTTGTGTTTTTAGATTGTTGACTCTTTGTACTTAATTCATATTACAGTAATGATGTCTTATGTATGTTATCTGTTTTATTAAAATATTTATTTATTAATTGAGTTTATTTGCTTGTTACTGTTTGCACACACAACAGACCACCCAAGAAGGATGGGCCCTGCTGAGTCTGGTTCCTCTCAAGGTTTCTTCCTGTAATTTTCAGGGAGTTTTTCCTTGCCACAGTCGCCCTCGGCTTGCTCAACAGGGGTTTTTGTATCTGTTGGTCCTGGATTTTGTAAAGTTGCTTTGAGACAATGTCTATTGTAAAAAGCGCTATATAAATAAAGTTGACTTGACTTGACTTGACAACATTTTAATAAAATAAGGGTCAGTGTCTTTATTACGTCCTACCATGCTAAAATAAAAATAATGACCGGATTAGAAGCATGAATTAAAACTAAATCTGCAAATGCGTGTGACTTTAATCGGCCCTGAGTGTTACGAGCTGGGATTGAATAATAAAATATACTAGAAGGTCTTGAAGGCCTCTTTTATATCCTAATGGTCCGCTGATTTTCGGGTTAAACACTGCTGCTTGAAAGCTTGCACTGCAATAAATCAGCCTCTATTACTGCCGTGCACGGAACCATTCCAAGTTTTTTTTAAGCAAATTTATATACCAATTTTCTTCCATTTAGCTATCTGAGCTGTAAAGGAACTGAAAATGAAAAATGGCACTTTTATTATTCTGGAATGGCAAGATTGGAAAGCAATAAACTGAAAGTTACAGTCCACTGGCCCATAAACTCTAAATACGTAAATTAGCTCCAGTGCAGGTTTTTTTTTTCCTTCTTCTTTTTCTACAGATGGTTCGATCAGCTCGTACAGACAAGACAAGTCACACTTTCACTGCCAAGAAACTGTGTGTTGTTCTGGTGCAGCAGGGTTGTTGGGATTTGTTGGGAATGCTCTTTAAACTTACTGGCATTTTATTAGGAACACATACGCTGTTAGGTCTTTTTGGCATCAATATACAGTATAGAGTTTTAAGCTACACCGATCAGCCATAACATTAAAACCACCTCCTTGTTTCTACACTCACTGTCCATTTTATCAGCTCCACTTACCATATAGAAGCACTTTGTAGTTCTACAATTACTGACTGTAGTCCATCTGTTTCTCTACTTACCTTTTTAGCCTACTTTCACTCTGTTCTTCAATGGTCAGGACTCTCCCAGGTATGAGTGGATCAGACACAGCAGTGCTGCTGGAGTTTTGAAATACCGTGTCCACATACTGTCCACTCTATTAGACACACCTACCTGGTTGGTCCACCTTGTAGATGTAAAGTCAGAGACGATCGCTCATCTATTGCTGCTGTTTGAGTCGGTCATCTTCTAGACCTTCATCAGTGATCACAGGACGCTGCCCACGGGGCGCTGTTGGCTGAATATGTTTTTTATTTGGTGGACTATTTTCAGTCCAGCAGTGACAGTGAGGTGTTTAAAAACTCCAGCAGCGCTGCTGTGTCTGATCCACTCATGCCAGCACAACACACACTAACACACCACCACCATGTCAGTGTCACTGCAGTGCTGAGAATCATCCACCACCCAAATAATACCTGCTTTGTGGTGGTCCTGTGGGGGTCCTGACCATTAAAGAACAGGGTGAAAGGGGGCTAACAAAGCATGCAGAGAAACAGATGTTCTACAGTCAGTAATTGTAGAACTACAAGTGCTTCTATATGGTAAGTGGAGCTGATTTCATGCTGTGATTTACAGCCTTGCCCTACACAGAACGAAATGAACTTATTGACAATTATCTTACAAGGTTTGGCACAAAGTAATGAGGTATCTAGCTGGGATATTTCATTTATATTCAAAATCATGATCCCCTCACCTGTTACTAATTTGGCCACATTTTTTGTGATTATCCCATTTTTTGTTGGTGTCTTTTAGCCAAAGTATTGTTCTACTAGGGTTCTATTTCAATTCTTGCACTCAATAGCTCTTTAATAGCCCCGTTAACAGCCTTCACTCTTCTCTGATGGCTTTCCACCGGACTTTATTGTGTGTTTGTGAGAATGTTTGGCCATTCCATTTAAAAGCTCATTTGTGAGGTCAGGCAGTGATGTCAGACGAGGAGGTCTGGCTTATAAACTTCCTAATTTATCCTAACAACGTTCAATAAGGTTTACAAGTCGATTTAATCTTCAGATGGAGCCTGTAGTTCTGTACTAATGACCTCATGAGTACATAAATTAAAAAGTGTGCCTACATTGTTGTTCCTTCAACCCCCTAAATCCATTTTTAACCCCTGTTTGTGGGCCAGCATGTCGTAAACAATGGAGGTGTCTGTATGAAAAATTTGTGTCTACAGTTTCTGGCACACCGGGCTTGTACAGAACACGGCTTTCCTGCTTAACATGTCACGTCCAATCTTTGTTTTGGGGAAACTGTAATTCCTCACAGCTGTACCTTCAGGCTCAAATCCAGCAGCACAAAAAGAATAGAGGAATTAAGTGAGTGAGAGAGTTATTACCAGTGAGAGAGGGATTAATAGACAATCCCAGGTTTTTTTCAGAGGTGTGTACTGATGTGCGCGAAGGCCTCGTTCCAATTTCTGTGCTAGGAGAGGGAATTATTTGGTGTCTGGGTGTCATCACATGGGAGAGATTGAGGTCAGCGACTTCCCGGAAGGCTGTGTTTGATTTGAGCGCTTTGTCTGCCGATGTCCCCGCCGAACCTGCTCGTGTCCGCCATTCATGCAGATTAACGAGAGCTCATGAAGACAAACAGCATTAATAAAGCTGAATTATGCATTCCAGCGCCTGTCAGCTCGGGCCATGACATGTTGCGGTGAAGAGAGGACGCAGCAAACTTGTCCTGCTTTTCACAGTTTGACACTGTTTTGTTTACTGAAACCTGAATAAAAAAGGGGGCATCTGCAAAACACTGAGCTTTTTATTTTGAACTCTTGGCTGTGTTCACATGGATCCTGTTGACGTCCGTCAGAAACAAAAAGCTGCTGTGGAGTTTAGTGATGCTTTATCAGCCAACTTTTTATTTACAATAATAATATTTAATTTTAAAAGATCATGTATGAATATAAGAATTCTTATATCAGTATATTCATTCACTCATTGTTTATTGTACCACTACTTTATCCTATTTTGGGTCGTGGTGGGTACATTCACTTGGCCAAAGGTAGAAAACACCCTGGATAGGTCACCAGTCCATCACTTTATATTAATATACTGAATTATGATTTGGCAGCTTGTTAATTTCTAATATCCATGAAAAAAAAAGCAACAAAAATTAAATAAAGTGACATTAAACACAACAAATATTTGTATTTTGCCAAAACAGAATGATCTAGATTAAGAATAAAACTCATGACCATGCAGCTCTTCCACAAAATCTTCATACTGCTGCTAATTCCCTTCAAAACCAACCAGATATTATATTTCAACAGACAAATATGAATATTTTTTTCTTATTAAACCACCAGCCACTGCCGTCTGGGAAGAGGTACCGGAACATCTGAGCTAGAACCACCAGACTTAGGAACAGTTTATATCCACGAGCAGTTAAACCGGTCACGCCTGCAATACTAACCAGAACATAAACACACACAATACTTACTGTCACTATCGCTCACACTGTACCATTGCACTTGAACCTTAACTGGAACTTTATATCTGAACCATACTCCTTTTTTACTTAAACCTAAACTGCTAACACTACCTCAGACCTGTCTATGCACCAGGTCAATTATGCATCTTTGTCTTTGTATATGCACCTTGTCTAAGCACCTTTTATGTATGCGCCTTTTTTTCTCTCTCCTCCCTCCCTATCCTTCTCCCCTATTGTTTTTGCACTATTGTATTTTGTATGTCTGCACTGGAGATGTAGCCTGACAGTGTTTCGTTATACTGTACAACCCTGTATTGTATAATGACGATAAAGTTGAATTTAATTGAATTGATGAGCTGAGGGTCTGATCTTTTCATCAATGTCACTGTCATTCATGTACACCAATCAGACTCAGAGAAACTGAACATTCAATAGGGGCAAGGAATCTAAACAAACAAGCTGCTCTATCAGGTCAAGTCACTAACTTAAATGAACAGAGCTGAAGAGAAATGTCTGTCTAAATAGGACTTATACAGTATGTTACTGAATTACAAATCACATTTCCAAAAAAAGTTGGGACATTGTGTATAATGCTGAGTCTGATTCTAAATTGTTGGCAATTAAAAAGACACTTGTTTAAAAATAAAGACGTTGCGGTAAGTTGTACTTTGTTTGTTGTGTTGTGCTGGATCAGATCTAAAACACTTAGCAATGCAACTGTAGTAGTAGCTTAGCATGCTCTGTGATGGACTGGAGACCCATTTGGGCTGTTTGCTACCTGTTGCCCAATGAATCAGACCCACCTTGACCCTGACCAAGATAAAGCTGTCATAACACAGACAATGAATGAATAAATAAATAAATAAATAAACAGAAGTTTAGGATCATAGCTGCAGTAACTAATGTAGTAACAAAATGTAGTGTTGTTTTAAATTGCTTGCCCTATTGTTCATTCCCTGATGGCTGCATTTGACCAATCAGCAAAGCCGATTTTGGGAAACCCTCCTCCCCTCAATCGTTTAATCGTTTGTGCTTTGCTAAGAAGGGGGACCTGTTTTGAAGCTGGAACATTTTATCCCAGGACCTGAAACGACCCTCGGCTTCTGCGGTGTAAATTCACTCTACTGGTTTTCTGAAATGGAAATGCTTCTAGGTTCTTGGGTTCCAGCGGTGGAGACGTACACTTCCACTGAACACACACACACACACACACACACACACACACTTGAAACTTGGGCTGCATTCCTGTGGGACTGAACCTGAAGTTAAAAGAAAGCTTTATAGTGTAAATGAAGTGCCTGTTTACTTCTTAAAAGACTGACCTTCAAATTGGACACAGTGAGGACTGAAGGTGCTGCTCGGTCTGTCGAGTGCAGTGTGTACTCTTTGATTCCTGCGTTTTTTCCTCTTACATTCAGCGCTGCCACAAATCCATCTGCGGTAGGAAATTCGCTGAGCTTTATTCGAAGGGTCATTATCCGGACAAAGAGACATTTGAAGTGGAATACAGAAAAAAATGAACTATTTTTCCTCAGAAGCATCTTTATCCCTTTAACGAGAGCACAGCTTAATGCTGCGGTTCTCACACTTGTGGTCGGGATCCCATGTGGGGTCGGTTAGGAGGCAGATAAAGTTGTGAGGGATTTTTAAAAAACCATTAATATAGTGCGTTAATGAAAGTGTAAAGCATTTAGTAGCGCCTGCCTTGCTTTTGATAAAAAAATCATCTTTATTAAATGTAATTGAACTAATGGTTCTTCTACCTGTCTTTACTTTTTGGTTACCACTGATAGATATTAGGTTTGCCCATGGGTGGAGAAGTTGTGGTGATGTCACACTAGAAGCAGGAAAAATGGGCGAGCGTGAGGATCTGAGCGAGTTTGACAAGGACCAAATTGTGATGGCTAGACGACTGGGTCAGAGCATCTCCAAAACTGCAGCTCTTGTGGGGTGTTCCCGGTCTGCAGTGGTCAGTATATATCAAGAGTGCTCCAAGGAAGGAACAGTGGTAACCCGGCGACAGGGTCATGGGCGGCCAAGGCTCATTTATGCACGTGGGGAGCGAAGGCTGGCAAAGGTGGTCTGATCCAACAGACGAGCTACTGTAGCTCAAACTGCTGAAGAAGTTCATGCTGGTTCTGATAGAAAGGTGTCAGACTTCATGCCTCAATGGGTCAGGGCTGTTTAGGCAGCAAAAGCGGGACCAACGCAATATTAGGAAGGTGGTCATAAAGTTATGCCTAAACGGTGTAGTTAAGTCATTCTGCCTAACTTAACCAAGAAGGGTTATAACCAACACAAGCTCCCTCCGACACGTGAGCACCTTTCACCTGTACCAGACGGGTTCATAAGGAGATTTGTATTGTACACAGAGTCATGCACTGATCCCCTTTATCCCCTGTCTCTCAGCGGCCCTCCCTCCTTTGAACTAGCCAATCATTGTCTGTGTAGCAGAGCTGCGATCCGAACTTGCGAGCTAGCGCGGCACCACACAAGCGCCCACAAATCACATACTTAAACAGATAGTAAATTTATCAAATGTGTTTATGCCTATCAGATTTAGGCATTTTTAGTCTTATTATTTCTACTTTGCAAGCAGATTAAAGCTGGAAGTTTTTGCTGCAGTGAAACAGGTAAAAAACATCTTGTACAAATGAAATGAAAAAGTGAGTTTCCACTCCATCTGAGCACAGCAGGTATGGAGAAGGCTTTTGTGTTCATGTTTTTATAATTATTGTTCAGGGGACGATGGGACATCCATTAACCCACAGTGAACAGAGCACGAAGGCATGCTTCCTTCACCGATGCACTTCACATGTTCTAGTCCCCTAGCTATTCCAGCAGTTACATGAGTACCTTTTAATGGCTTGTTCAATCTGACCGCATCTAGTTCATCACCCGGAATTCCATTTAAAGGTTCCCCATCAAGCCTGGCAGGCATTGAATGCCCATCTGTATAGACTGCTGCAGGAGGACAAAAGAATGCGACTCATAATGCATCAGCCATCAGTGCTGGATGGTCAAATGCCCTCAGTCATGAGCGGAGTGGGTCAAAAGGAAAAATGTCAAGTAAGAGTTTCCTTTAAAGTAGCTTCTAATGGCAAATACACTACATGAACAAAAGTATTAGGACACCCATTTAAATGAATAAATGCATGTGTTCCAGTGGCAGGGAGGTGAATCCCCAACCTGCCTTTCCTCCCTCTGGCACGGCCAGATCTGTCTGTTTAACACCCAGCCAGGACTCGAATCTTAGCTGTGTGGGGCTTGTGTATTACCCTGCTGCACCTTTCAAGCTTAACTAAAATTATACTCATAAATAATAATAAGATCTTTCTTCAGTATTTATTCTGTTACACTTGGCAGCAGTTGCAGCGAATAGTCTTAATTCATTTTAAGGAAGGTTAATTACTTTTGCACATTCCTCTTGACAAAATTCCCCAAGTTGTGCTAGGTGAGTTGAGGAGTGTTTGTGTAAATCAGTTTTAAAAAACACGTCAGCGCTGCTTTGATCAGATATCCAGGCTTTCAGGCTGTGCTGCTTGAATTATCCTCATAACATGATGCTATCGCCACCACATTTTACATGAATGAATTGTGCATGAATATATTTTTAGGTGTTTTCCCCCTTTTTGCACCCAAAACACTCACTCACTCTCTTAACCGCTTATCCAATTAGGGTCGTGGAGGGGTGCTGGAGCCTATCCCAGCTTTTCAATGGGCGCAAGGCACACAGTAACACCTGGTAACACCAGTCCATCGCAGGGCACACACACACATACACACACATACAAACACCCATTCACCTATAGGGCAATTCAGTGTTTCCAATTAACCTGACTGCATGTTTTTGGACTGTAGGAGGAAATCGGAGCTCCTGGAGGAAACATGCAAACTGCACAGAAAGGACCCAGACCGCCCTGCCTGGGGATCGAACCCAAACCTTTATATATTTTATTTGCAATGTTTTAGTAGTTTTTTTGTAGTTTTAGTTTGTGTGTCTGGTGAACAGTGAGTGAATCTGTTATTTATTTATTTTTATTTATTAACACTATAATAAAACACTTGTTTCCTTGCTGGATTTCTGAGTAAAACAATTTGCAGATTAATTAATTACCATCGTTCCTGGCAGAAATGCACCCGGGTTTATCACAGAGGGGCGGTTAAGGGTTCGAGGTTTGGACTGGAAGGCGGCAGGAGCTGATTAAAGATGTGGGATGAAATGAGAGCGATTAAGAGCTAATTAAACGTAATGACCTCAGCAGTGTTTCGTACAGGCACAAGCTGTGAAATGACCAGCTGCTTTCTACTGGTTGTCCTCACCCAAACTAAAACAAGAGGTGATTTATCAACAATAGAGACGCTGCACGCGTGTCAGAGGGGGTGTGTGTTAGTCACGGCCCTCCTCGGTCAGGAGTGGAGGTCAGCAGCTGTGGAGGAAGTGAAATGCGACCAGGTTAATTGGATAAGACTAGATTAGGAGAAAAATTGCATATAAAACTAACAACAATTAAAAAACAAACAACACAAAATAAGAGCTTCTAGGAAGAAAATGCAGTATGGAATGAGCACGTACTTTCTAACTGTAGCAATCTGCTGAATTTTTGACAGGGTGAGAGGGAGCCCAGACTTTCTCTCTTTCTATTTCCTCTCTTTCTGTTCTTTATAAATCCTCCAGCGCTCGCTGGGTTCAGGGTGTAGTGTAAATTGGTGCCGTGCTGGCAGACCAGTCGAGAAGACGAGGACTTCAGACACGTGTGTGCTCCCAAGTCTCGTTTTGTAGGGGATCACAATATGTAATGACACAGGCCGATGAAAAATATGCTGCAGACCGTTTCCTGTGCAGAAAAGAAGCCAAGCGAGTTTATTTAAAGATCTTCGGGATCTATGGGATGTTTATCGTGTGTATTATGTAGTCAGAGATGTATAGAAATACTCTGCATGGCTAAAAGTATGTGGACAAACCTGTCAATTATAATGTACAGGTGTTTTGGCCACACCCATTGCTAACAGAGATATAAAATAGATAAATAAATAATATCAGTAAACCTTTATATCTATGGTTAGTATAATAATTACTAATAACTAGTAATTACTAGTAACAATAATAATAATAACAATTATTATTAAAAGTAACTACAATAATAATAATAATTATAAAAATAATAAAGTAATAAGCATAATAATACAAATACTAGGTATGTATAATAATAATAATAATAACAATAATAATAATAATAATAATAATAATAATAATAATAACAACAACAATAAAAAATAATAATAACAATAATAATAATAATAGTAACAATAATAATAATAAAAATACTACTACTACTACTAATAATAATAATATGTAAAATAACTATACATTTATTTAACTAATCATTTATATGCTTTATTTATATGTTTGAGGCAACAGTTTTGGGATGGCCCTGTTGTGTTCATGACTGTGTGTAAATACATAGTTTGATGAGTTGATTTGTTGTCAGGGCTTCTTATCCAAAATCAGTGCCTGTACTCACGCAAAATTTCCTACAGACACACCAACATCTTTTAAAAACCAGTCCCAGAAGAGTAAATGCTGTAAAAGAGTAAAGCCTTAAAGACTGTGAGTGTAGGGAGATATTTTCATATTAATGCCCATAGTGTTTGGAATGGAATGTCTAATTCTCATGCTCTTATGGTCAGATGTCCACATATTTTGGATTATATAGCGTACTTTAAATCTTGTCACTTGTTTGGATGGTTCACCAGTGGAAATCCAGACCAGCTTATTCCGCACCGTCACTGCAAATTACTAACCACAAATATTAAGTCAAGATATCGACACGTTATATGAAGCGCTCATTACAGTGATAAAACCAGCATGGACGGATCCTGGTAAATAACAACGTGCTTTATTCATCCACAGAGTCCGGAGAAATAGATTTACACATAAATGCAAATAACGAGCAGATTTCTATCAAATAATTGAAGCGGTGGCAGTAAAACAAACGCTGTGGAGCGTGAGTGGTTTTATAGTGGTGTTCTGGAGCGATGCAGAAGTGTGTGTGTGTGTGTGTGTGTGTGTTGGGTTATATAGTGTCCTGTGCCACAGTTATTTGGCTGTTTGCCTGCTGAATGTGGTGGCAGTAACATCATGAAGTGAGAGAAACAAAAACCATAACTTACACTATATGACCAAAAGTATGTGGACACTATATAATATAATTTATTATATAGTGTTATCGCCGCTTAATAGTTAGTTATTATGACTGACCACAGCTGGAAAATGTCTGTGTCTATAAACAGGACTGGGTTTATTATTGCAATCGAAAGGCTCTGTACAGGCCATAACCATGGCCAAAAGTATTCGGACACCTGACCATGAGCTTGATGGACATCCACTTCAAAAACAAATGCTATTAATATAGAGCACCGTCTGTGTGATCTTTCAGCTATAACACTTATAATAACACTCTTCTGATTAGGCTTCTCACCAGGCTTTGACGTATGTCTGTAGGAATTTGTGCCCATTTAGCATTTGTTTGGCTGGGCACTGATGAATTTGTACTCATAAAGGACCACACTACTTCTTCTATTTCTCAGTCGCAGACAGTAGGAGTCGCTGTTGCAGCCATGGAAGGATGATTCCACTTTCAACCTTCCCTCCTTCAGAAACGGCTAGCTGTGTCTTGTTCCTGTTAAGGTTTCTTCTTGTAATTTTAAGGGAGTTTTTCTTTGCCACTGTCACCCTTGGTTTGCTCAACAGGGGGTTTTTGGTCTGTCGGTCCTGGATTGTGAACAGTCGCTTTGAGACAATGTCTGTTGTAAAAAGCAGTACATAAATAATTTTGACTTGACTTGACTGTGTCGGTTGAGTGCCTGGGTGGACTGGTATCACCACCCTGACCAGCAGCTATAAGAATCCTTCATTGATGTTATTGTAGGTTGTTGTTGGTTGAAAAAAATCCCATAAACGTGCCGTAACACCAATCTACTTCATATATATTTTTTCCCCCTGGGCTCTGCAAAATTCACCCTAACCTGAATACGTCCCCAAGATCTGTGATAGAAGTATTCAGTTTCCATGTGACTGCTCTCCGGGGATGTGAGTTATATATAGCCGCTAGTTGAAGCACACTGGTGTAGCTTTCCATCTTTTTTTTCGCTTTTATTTTCTGACAGAATCCGAGCAGCCGGAGCGTTTGTGTGAATGCGTGATGCTTGTAGGATTGTGAGAGCAAGACGGGACCGGGTTCTCTCGGAGGGATGATTTTAAATCAATTCGCCGCGCCCTTGAGCTGACCCTTTGTTCTGGATAGATGCTGTTTGTCTAAGATTGTGAAGAATTTGTTCAGATATGTACAGAGCAGCTTGTGCATATACACCTCGGGCCAAACACTTTCAAGCTCTGTAAATATAAATACAAAAATTATATGCATGCAATAAGATGGTAATTTAACTGCTTAAACTCCTTATTTAATTCAAACATTATCCACCTGAAATTGAATGAAAAAATCCACAGTGTTTTAAATCAGACTGGAAATTAAAATTAAGTCCTTCCTCAGAGCTACAAGAGAAGTCAATCAAAGATCTGGATAGTAATTTACAGCGTTTTAAAAAGGTTGATAAGAAAAAAATGTTTTTTAAAAATGTACTTAATTGCTGCTAAGGTGGCGCAGCAGTAAAACACGCTAGCACACCAGAGCTGGGATTTCGAATACATCGTATCGAATCTCAGCTCTGCCGTCCGGCTGGGCTGGGAGGCTACATGAACAACGATTGGCTGTTGTTCACAGGGTGGGATGAGCCGGACCAGAGTTCCTCATAACTGGTGCTGATCAGGGTGTGGATCTCTGTACACAAAGCTGATCTGCATATGAACTCGCCTCGTGCAGGTGAAAAGATGCAGTTGGCTACTGCACATGTGTCGGAGGGGGCGTGTGTCAGTTGCAAAGCTAATCAGTCAGCAGTGGAGGGTTGTATCGGTAGAAGTGAAGCGTAACGCAATCAGAGTAATTGCATACGACTAACTAAGGGGAGAAAATTGGAGGAAGCGAGAGAGAGAAAAAATGGGTGACAGTAGGTGTCTTTGTATGCTTCTTTGGTTTTTGGTATCGGGAGTCTATTTTCACTCTGCAGAATTTGGAAATTATCCTTTATATTTTACCTTAAACTTTAAAATATCTAATTCCCATATTGTTGGAAAACTAATACTCTCAGCTCGTTAGTTATTATGGTGTTTTTATATAAAACAATCCATCAAATGTGATATTTTTTTCATTTATTTATGTCTGTTTACTCCTGAATGACTTTCAAATGACTTTGTATATACAACTGTGGTTGGCTTTGAGCCTAAGGTAATTAATAGTGTAAAGATTTAGTGTTAAACCTGAGTGTGTGAGTAAAATTACTGGGGAGCAAGCGTCTTTGAGTATCTTGAAAAGCGCTATATAAATAAAATGTATTATTATTATTATTATTTTTATCATGAGTCCTATATTGGCTGAATTGGTGATCCTGTCCACAGTCAACTAAGCTGTAAAAAAAGGCCACCAGACAAAAAGAAGAATCTGTTTTAAAATCAACAATCAAAACTCAGCCGGCCAGAAGAACATACAAATGGAATAAATTAAAGAATAAACATACCTATATTCGGAAGCCCATGCCAATGTAAAACTCTTGACTAAGGACTGTGTCACCCATGTTCTAGGTTCCTGACCACAGCCAGATGAGAGAAACCACTGTTCCATGTTTTTTAAATGGGTTCCATGTAATTTCCAATGAGTGCAGCTCATTTAAATGGGCACAAAGAAGCCACCAGCTCTATTCAATGCAACCACTAGCAGGGAATTAAGAGACCAGACCTCAAATGTAATTAAATTAGAAAACCTTCTGCCCCACATCATACAAATTTATAATCCAATTTGCTGCATATATTTTTGATCCGGGTATTTTTAGAAAACCCATAATAGGACCAAGAGTTTCTATTCATTTGGTTGAAATTGCAGTTCTGGAAATCCCTTAAATCCAAAGACTGCCAATCATGTGTGTATTTAAAGTGTTTCCAGAAGGCACATGGACTCGTAACCCCTAAGAATTTGACCCTCTTTTTTATAAATTACTCCCATAAAAGAAAATAATTTGAATTCACACTGAGAATCCTTAATATTGCCGAGGGCGCAGTGATCAAAGCTGTTCTTCTGCTGCACCTGAACGTCGTTCAGCATTTTAATAGATGCATTTGAAGTCGCATTAGTGTCGATGACTGCACGTAATGGAAAGAGATCTCTCTATTCGCCGGTCACTGCGTACAGACGAGCGATCTCAATTTCCAGTCTCCAAATTCCTGTGTTTTTCCTTCTTTAGCCGATATTACTGAACGGATTATTTTACCATTAGGACAATCTTACTCAGTACATTAGATTTCAAACGATCCTCTCAGTACTGGACCGAAGTGCAGAACGGCAGCGTTAATGTGGAGGCTTAACTTTAGGAATCACTGACCATTACGCACAGCTCCCCAGGGGGGCAAGTAATTATGAAAACATTACAGATGATCCTGTATAAAAGTGTCACATTAAATGCGTGGTGGTAAATTCATGACCATAAAATGTCAGTATAATTTGGTGTTGTTAGGGCACTTTACTGCATGATTTGGTACTGCGCAATTTGTTACTGCGTAATGTCTAATATGTTAATCCGCCACCACCTAGACTCAACTCTGAGGCAGGGAAGGTCGACATGTAAATTGCCTCTCTGCTGTTGCAGCTGTCTGGTCAAGCTTACTACGATGTATTATTAAGGTCCTACCTAATTTACAACAATCGCGTCACGAACCGTAAAACAAGGCATTTCACGTGTAATATGCAATTTGCATGCCGTTTAAGTCTCACATTTACTGGTCAATTTGCACTATGCGCCAATCCTAGCAATCCTACGGCAATTCAGTTAGTATTTGGTAAGTCAAAATGTCCAAGATGTCGAAGTCTAAAGCAGCTAAAACACGACTCGGGTAACTGAGTCCCAACTAATTATGTGGATGCAGGAGGGGGGGGGGGTACCCTGTGGGCAGCGTCCTGTGACCACTAATGAAGGTCTAAAAGATGACCGACTCAAACAGCAGCAATAGATGAGCGATCGTCTCTGACTTTACATCTACAAGGTGGACCAACTAGGTAGGAGTGTCTAATAGAGTGGACAGTAAGTGGACACGGTATTTAAAAACTCCAGCAGCGCTGCTGTGTCTGATCCACTCATACCAGCACAACACACACTAACACACCACCACCATGTCAGTGTCACTGCAGTGCTGAGAATGACCCACCTCCTAAATAATACCTGCTCTGTGGTGGTCCTGTGGGGGTCCTGACCATTGAAGAACAGGGTGAAAGCAGGTAAAAAAGCATGCAGGGAAACAGATGGACTACAGTCAGTAATTGTAGAACTACAAAGAGCTTCTATATGGAAAGTGGAGCTGATAAAATGGACAGTGAGTGTAGAAACAAGGAGGTGGTTTTAATGTTATGGCTGATCGGTGTACAAGTACAAGCAACCACGTCTTGATGAACTTTGCTTTGTTCACAGGGGTGCAATCATGTGCCTTTCCCAAAGTGGCACAGAGTTGGAACTCATGATCTATTATGTATATATAAAATTGATTTTATACACATCTTTTATTAAAGAGTGCACCTGCAACACTTGAACTTAGTAATATGAAAAGGTGTCCACATACTTTTGGCCATCTAGTACAAAACCTCAGCCTACTATGATTTAAATATTAGGTGGCATTATGTACAGTTATGCATAACTACACAAGCTTTACATAACATTAATGCTTACTAATAAACGTTAATACTTGACTGGCATGAGATAATGGTCAAGAGTACAGTACAGTAATAACTACAGAAAATAATTATTCATGTTTTGTAATTTAATTAAGCTCCTCTTCATGGTTTGAGAGCACTCGGCTTTTAAAAGCTATTCACTGAAGGATGGAGAGTGGATTGAGTGTTCAAACACAGAGAAGCCCTCACCTAAAAAGCTTTGAAGAGGCTTTTGATCCTGATCTCCTGAGCTAGACCTGAATAGCTGCTTCACACCAGAGCTCATTTGCTTTCCACACGAGGAGGAAGACAGCTTCATATAACGGCCTTTCTAGTTGGTCGCGAGATGTTATTTTAAGTAATTGCTTCGCTTTGACAGCCGCAGCACTAGAAGCGTCCCTTACAACCAATTTATACGTAAATAACTGAAACGAGGTCTTGATAAGTGTGCATGTCTGTGAGGGTGGGGGCGTATAAGAGGTGAGTAAATGATGTAAACAGATGGTTGTTTAGTAATACAGAAGTGTATAAGATTGGTGCTTGGGTGGCGCGGAGGTCTGTCACGGAGGAGCAGTGGTCGGAAGCCCTGCGATGGATTACCACCCTGTTTAGGGCCCTCCTGCCCTTGTGTTTTCCGGTAACACATGACATGATAATAAAGCAGTTAATGATAATGAAATGAAAAATGAAGACGCTTATAAGATACTGAAATGGACTGCTGTACTTGTAATAAGCGGAATTAGTCCTTAAGGAAACAGTTTGGACCTCAGTGGTGAGTCTTATCATGTACTGAGGACCGCACCACTTAACAATGTCCATAAGAAGGTCCATGGTTCGAGAAAGAGAAGTTTTGTTGGACAGCACAGAGCCCTGATCTCAACTCCACTGAACACATGTGGAAGGAATGATTTAAGGAAAATGGACTCTATAATAAAGCCCACAGATTTTGGAACGAGATGTCCAACAAAATTACTATCAGGTGTCCAAATACTTTTGGCTGTAGTGTATAAGGTGTAAGATACGACTCAAACTTGATCTTCACATAGACATACAGTTAAAATCAATATGCTGCCATTTTCCTTTCAGTCTAATAACAAGGCAAACAATGTCAGGTTCTTTGGAGGTGTCCGTCAGTCAGCATCATCAATACTCACAGTTTAGGACCATTCGAGGTAATTCTTTTTCAATACTTGAGTTTAAAACAATCCTATAAACGGCTGCTGTGAGTGTTTTTCCTGTAAAATCCCCTCTATAAATGTCAATTACTTAATTTGGACCACAGTGAAGGTTTTTCTCTGATGAACTGGACTGAAGATGATAAAAAGACCATCATAAACCTTCAAGTATTTTAACTTATCATTAAGAAATCACTCCTAAAATTAAGTGTATTTTTTAAAACAAAACCTGGAGTGATACTCATGAGACCTCGTGATTTACACTGATGAGACAAAACTTTAAAACCTGTAATGAGGTGGATGCTGAATGCATGAATGTTACGATGATTGGTGTACACTAGAGCATTTTACATTTTGGCATTTAGCAAACACTAAAGACACCAAAGCAACTTACAGTTGTGACAGTATACAATCTAAGCAATTGAGGGTTAATAGTGCCAATAGTGGCAACCAGGCAGTGGTGGGGCCTGAAACGGCAACCTTCTGATTACTAGTCCAGTACCTTTACCACTAGGCTACAGCTGCACTATAGGGCCAAAATAGTCATGTAGGTAACAGTTTGGACCTTACTGGTGAATCTTATCATGTACTGAGGACAGAACTACAAACTACATAAAAAGGTCCATGGTTCAAGAAAGAGAAGCTTTGGTGGACAGCACAGAGCCCTCATCTCATCTCAGCATTGGTTACGAGTCAGGCAACCTTCCGATTACTAGTCTAGTGGCTTTACTACTAGGCTACAGTTGCCCTATAGGGCCAAAATAGTAATTTATTTCGGTAACAGTTTAAATAGGTAACAGTTGGACCTTACTGGTGAGTCTTAGCATGTAGTGAGGACAGAACTACAAACTGAGGTCCATTAAGAGGTCCATGGTTTGAGAAAGATCTCAACTCCACTGAACACATTTGGGAAGAATTGATTTAAAACATTGGTTATGAGCCAGGCAACCTTTCAATTACTGGTCCAGTACCTTTACCACTAGGCTACAACTGCCCTATAAGGTCAAAATCGTCATGTAGGTTAAAATTTGGGCCAAAAATAGGGACAAAAATATGTAGAAACCCCATGAGCTTGTCAGACATTTAATTCCAGCACCATGGAAAGAAATATGGTGTTGAATACAACTGTGGCTGTTACAGCCTCCATCGTTTGGGAGTTCCTCTCACAAGATTTTGGAGTGTATCTGGAGTGTGGGAACTGTGACCATTCAGTACAAAACAAAACTTTTGCAAGGTCAGACACTGATGTTGGATGTGAAGGCTCACAACTGACATTACATTGCATCAAAAAACTGTTTAATAGGGTTAAGTGGACGCCACTGGGGTTCCTGCACAGCGAAGTCATCAAAACATCTTCATGGACCTCGTTTTGTGTCCAGGAGCACAGCCATGCTGGAACAGAGTGCCTTTTCGAAAGGTTTGCAACACATATGGAAACATATCATTCATTTTTATAATTAATATTAAACACCTGTTAGTGATGGATGTACCTGGAACACCTGAAGTTATTAATTAGGAGGGTTTTCCATATACCTTTTGTCTTACAATATATGTGCTCTTATTATTCAAACACAAATCCCAGGACTGCCATGCCATACACGTCACATACAAGTGTATGTAAACCTACATAAAAGATTTATGTTTTTTTAGGAGACGTTCAGGTTTTTTATGACCAGTTTGATGTTCTTCCAGTGTCATTAGTTCGCTCGTTCATTTTGAGCAGAACAGACTATAAAGGTTGATGTCATTAGGCAGGATGTTGTGATGTTCTCATTTCCCAGCAGCCTGAGCAGATGAGGGCTGAAGCCCACCCCAGAGTGACAGTCATGTCGAAATGTGTGTGATGGAACCAGATTGTGAACATCAATCAGCCTGTCAGACTTTCAGCTTCACATTTTCCCTTCCGGCGATTAGCGATTAGTGACAAGCTAGCAGGTTCTGGAATTTGATTGAACCTTTAAATTAGATGTTTTGATAATTACAGCACAACAAGGCAATCACCAAAGTCCACAACTCAAAACTTATCCAGTCTCGACCAAAAAGAGAATAAACTGCTTGTATTATTTTTATCCAGATGAACTGATATGAGTTTTGACTCTTGATTTATTATTTTTCTCGCTGAGCTTTTCTCGCTCGGCTATCTGGGAGGACATTGATGCCGATGCCGGTACGACAGAGTGGGTATGTGGATGACATTGAAAAATCCAGCTGTCATTTAGAACAACCCACTAATCTAATAGTTTTTTAGGGTTTTACATCTGTATTTGACCAGGATCCACAAGAATCCATTAGAATCCGCTTCGATTACTGACCAGATGTGCATTTTGAAAACATCCCAGTACACATGGAAACCCGGTGTGTCGATTCAGCCTTGTAAATGCACTCATCTGTTTCTCGGTTGGTTTCGCACCTCACCAGTCGTTACATCCGGGTGAACGACAGACCTGAACTCTCCGCCACCCCCCCTCTGTGCACCCGGCGAAAGCTATGCACGAGTGGCACTATTGATTTGTGCTGGGAAGCTTCCACCTGTGGTGACAGAGCCAACAATCCCCAGCAGGCCTCATCCATTTTGCTCATATTAATATGTGACAGATATAAGCAGGCGGGCTATGAATATTTAATGTGCAGTTCTACACTGTGGATGCCCTTTCCTGTAGAGCAGGGTTAGAAACATCCAGGGTCAAACGAGCGACAGCCAGGAGTGTATTCTAAGCAGAAATTGCAGAAAACCTTAACACTTTTATTTATATTTTTGGCATTGTAGCAAACACTTTATCCTGGTCAGGGTTGCAGTGGGTCTGCTTCTATCTAGAAGAATTAGACACAAAACAGAATTACCCTGGACAGGGTGGTGATTTGTCGCAGGACTTCGGCCATCCTCCCCCACAGACACAGCCAATCATGACAGCGTAGACACCTGATAGCAATGCTGAGATTCAAACCCGGATCTCTGCAGTAGTGGGCAAGTTAAATATTTGTTCAAATTATGCAAAATTTCTGGCATTTTAGCAGATCCTTTTATCCAAGGTGACTTACAGTACTGTGACAGTATACAGTCTAAGAAATTAAAGGATAGGGGCCTTGCTTGAAGCAGCAACCTTCTCATTATTAGTCTAGTACCTTAACCACTAGCTACAACGTCCCTATTATTTATTCCTAATCCCCTTTTACAAATCCTTTGTGGCTTGCACCACCCCCTCAGGACACGTGTGAAATCGCCAGCTGCTTCTAAACAGCAGCTAAAAGAAAGCGGATTCTCATCTGACCCAGCGAGACATGGACTCTATAGAACGTCCTGCAGGTCCTTCATATTATCCTACAGTGCATCTTGGTACCAATTCTTCCACCTGTGCCCGGCCATCCATATAAACCTGGAGAGAACAGGATTTGTTGGACCAGTCGATCTTCTTTCACTGCTCCAAAGTCCAGTTCTGATGCCTGCATGCCCATTCACTGCTTTCACTACTGGACAGAAGTAAACATGGGCAATTTGACTGGCCTGTGATTACGCAGCACCGTCTGACATGTTCACTTATCACCAGGATTAAAATGATCAGCAATTTGAGCCACAGTAGCTCTTCTGTTGGTTTCGGTCCAAACAATGTAGTCTTCATGTTCTCTGGCATCAAGGACTACCTGTGAGGATCTGTCGGTCTCTCAAAAATACTTCAACCCAGGAGTCTGGCCATAACAATATGAACATTTTCAAAGTTAATCATGGTCGCAGATATGATATAACAAACGATCTGATTGCAGTTTCTAGTAGTTCACGTGTTAAATGATCAGCTGACATAGTTCACGTGTTAAATGATTTAACACGTGAACTACTAGAAACTGCAATCAGATCGTTTGTTATATCATATCTGCGACTATAACATGCACAATTATAAAGAAACAGGCACACATTTCTCTCCATGTCATTCATTTTTGGCAGAGGAGGAATTTGCCAGTGAACTTGTGAGGCACATCAAACATTTTGGCAGAACTTAAAACCTAAATTCCATCTTAAAAATGCAGCACATATTATCCTCAAAAACAGATTTTCTCCTGATTAGTTAAAAACTATAAAAACAAATGTATTCCTGCAGGACTTTCAGGCTCTTTGATAAAAACCCTGCAGATTTTTCTCTTATATTTATCTGAGGAGCTCTGAGGAGCATGCTAAAGCTAGCTGGAACAGTTTGTGTTTACGTGTTTGTGTCCCACCAGTTCGGTACAGCGGGGGAATATTTTTCCCTCTCACCGTTTTCTGATTTCCTTTCTTCGCTCGAGTGCACAGCTGAAGCCTGAAATATATGTGAGGTGGCCGTGGGGGGCACCGCTGATGCTTATCTTAACCTCACAGCTCAGTGCGTTTGATGGACGTAAAGATGGAGGTGTTGTGTTTTTTTTCATCGTTTTGTCAGATCCTGTGCCATGATTTAGGTGTCAGAATTAAACAGAGGGAACAGGAGTGATGGCCAATGCGAACCGAAAGGCATGGAGTGGAACGCTGACTGGGTTTAAGGAAATAAAAAACAAAGAATAAGG
Source organism: Trichomycterus rosablanca (assembly GCF_030014385.1). Classification (NCBI taxonomy): domain Eukaryota; kingdom Metazoa; phylum Chordata; class Actinopteri; order Siluriformes; family Trichomycteridae; genus Trichomycterus; species Trichomycterus rosablanca. The sequence goes on along the minus strand of NC_085989.1, from coordinate 3,809,382 downwards.
AGCCAGGTTTTGAGGATTGGGGGTCGGGTTGAATGAGGGGTCTTAGAGGGTGTGGAACCAGAGAGACATAATGTTTTTAAAACAGTAGTTTTGTGCATACACTTAATATTACTTGAACAAAGTATAGCACCGACCAGGCATAACATTATGACCACTGACAGGTGAAGTGAATAACACTGATTATCTCTTCATCACGGCAGGGGGGGAATACATTACACAGCAAGTGAACATTTTATCCTCAAAGTTGATGTTAGAAGCAGAAAAAAATTTGACGAGGAACAAATTGTGATGGCCAGACGACTGGGTCAGAGCATCTCCAAAATTGCAGCCAACCTGCAGTGGTCAGTATCTATCAAAAGTGGTCCAAGGAAGGAACAGTGGTAAACCGGCGACAGGGTCATGGGTGGCCAAGGCTCATTATTGCATGTGAGGAGCGAAGGCTGGCCCGTGAGCTACTGTAGCTCAGACTGCTGAAGAAGTTAATGCTGATTCTGAAAGAAAGGTGTCAGAATACACAGAGCATCACAGTTGCTGGACTGTTTTGGCAGCAAACGGGGGACCAACACGATATTAGGAAAGTGGTCATAATGTTATGCCTAATTAGTGTATTATATGGCCAAACGTACATGGACACTCGATCCAAAACCATGAGCATTAATATGGACTTACCCTAATATATCTGCTACCCGCCTCTTCTACTCATCTGTCTATGCATTCTACAAGATTTTGGACTGTGTCTGTAGGAATCTGTGCCCATTTAGTCCAAAGAACATTTGTAAAATCAGGCATTGACGCTGGATAAGCAGGCCTGGCTCACAATCCACCTTTTTCTTTGTCCGAAGCTATTTAGTAGGGTTTCTGCAAACCACTGGAGTGACTCCAAACCAAAATCTATACGGACCGCGAGTTCTGCACAGCGGCACGGTCATGCCGGAACAGGAACGGACCTTTTATAAAATGTTGCCACAAAGCTGGAAGCGTGTAATTTAATTTATACCGTTGATTTTTATAATGGGTGTGGAAATATGTGAACTCAGATATTGTGAAAGATTTTACATACACTATACCTCCAAAAGTATATGGACACCACTCCAAAGAGTTCAGACGCCTGATTTTGCACAGGTTCTTTTGACTCATGAGTTGCATAAAATCAAAGCAAGTCTTACACCTCCAACTTAAATGTCTTCTGAAATTTCACTTTCACAATCTATTAGAATAAAATGATTGCTAAATATATTTAGGACACTGTATAAAAAACCTTTTTGGTTACTGCAGAAAATCACACAGGGTGGAGCACCTTTCCTCACTAGGCACGCTAGCTTACGTATGTGTGAATGAAACCCCTAAATAATCCTCGTGAACCTACATCCACCATCCTGTGGTGCAGAAGCCATTACAGCCACCGCAGTCACGTTTTTTTATCAGTCTGGGAACACAAGGCTCATTGAGCAGCCTCTCCCTCCATCATCCCGGCTAAATTACGCAGAAAATGGTGGTCCATGGTTGACCAGACCAGCTGCTGGGTGTTTGACTTGTCTGAGTGGATCCATGACGCTCCTCTTAAAATCGAAATACGTCAATTCTTCTTCCTGTTCTCGCTTCAGCTGATTTTAAGTACAGTACTTTTGATCAACTCGGTTGGTGTTGGCCTTCACTCAGATTTTGCTTGCTGACCCTTTCGTACCAGCTCTCTGTCAGGGCTCTCAGACAACCTGGACCTGCGCCCAATGAGGCAGGGACAGCTGGGCAGCTTCGGCTGCCAACACTGTGCCAAATGTCATTGGCATTGCAGTCACATATCTAAGAGCTAATAGATAATGAGTGCATGAGTAAGAAATGAGAATAAACAAGAATGAAAGGATCGTGATGTGAAATCTGCATTTCCAACCACTGACCATGAGAGAACGTGGCTGACCGGACACCCACGGTTGAACAAATTGGTCAAATGCCAATCAGAGCCAGCCTCCTCAGACTGAAATCAGGTAGGGTAGGATTCGAGATGCCCCATGCTGCGCCACTCGGCTGTCAAAACAAATGCTAATGACGGATGATGCAATAACGTGAAAGTAGCAAGAATGTGGACATGCTGACTTACAGGCCAACTCATGATTATTATCTCAGACATCTCCCTCTGGTCCCTGTCAAAGTTCACTCATCATGAATGGAAATTAATTTTAAAAGAAGGCTTTAAGTCGTTATGTAATGCTGTTTAAATTGGGCTACTAGAACTACTACATGATGGACATGTTTTACACACTTTGGTTACATTCATGACAGGGCAGGTCATGTAAGGACTTACACAAGATTCATCATTTGACAGTCATGGACAATTCTGTATCTCCAGTTCACCTCACTTGCACATCTTTGGACTGTGGAAGGAAACCGGAGCTCCTAGAGGAAACCCACACAGACACGTGGAGAACATGCAAACTCCACACAGAAAGGACCCAGACCGCTCCATCTGCTGTAAGGCGACAGTGCTACCCACCGAGCCACCGTGCCCACCATATAAAGGACTTAAGAGTTCTTAAATTATTCTCTGAGGTTATTTGCCATCTAAAGCAACAGAATGAACCGTACCAACACATCAGCGTTTGCTGATGTATCACACATTCGGATAAATAATCTGTAGCAAAAGATCTGTGTCACTGAATTAGGATTTTAACGTCATGTTTTACACTTTGGGTACATTCATGACAGGAAACGGTAGTTACTCATTACACAAGATTCATCAGTTCACAAGGTCATATCAAACACAGTCATGGACAATTTTGTGTCTCCAGTTCACCTCACTTGCACGTCTTTGGACTGTGGGAGGAAATCAGAGCTCCTGGAGGAAACCCACACAGACACGGGGAGAACATGCAAACTCCACACAGAAAGGACCTGGACTGCTCCTCCTGGGAAACAAACCCAAGCGACAGTACTACCCACATGAAGGACTTTGAATGGTTTTCTGAGGTTTTTCGCCATCTAAAGCAACAGAATGAATCGTACTAACACATCAGTGTTTGCTGATGTATCACACATTCGGATAAATAATCTGCAGCAAAAGATCTCAGTATTTCTGAATCACAATTTATTAAATATTATAAGCCTTAAATCCTTATCCTGCTTTCCTGTGACAAATGGCAACCCAACAAACTCATGCACCAAGCCGCCAAACCGAAAGGTCCAATCAGACCTCCAGGTATCACCTTAGTATCTACAAGACCTTTTTATCCAGATGTTCCTTCTACACTCTATGTTCTTATTTCTTTATTTAAAGTAGTAAAGCATGTCCGCAGACAGTTTTTATTTCCTAAAGTCTTCTCATGGCCCTTGGCAGCTTCCCTACTTTCCTTATGTTAACAGCATCCCTGTCTGTAATTCCACGATAATAGTGAAGTAATCATTTTTGGACAGGATTACTGGCTTTTAGTTAGCCAGATGGACCTGCTGCTCAGTGGTGCCAAGTGCTTATACTGGCTGACGAGCTCTGTCTGATTCCTTCCTTCTTCTTTAATGTCGTATCAAGGACACAGGAACATGTTTTATCCGACATGTCAATGCACTAGACTGCCATGTCTCACACAACAGGCTTTGTCTGAGCCATGATGAAAGTGAAGATACCCTGTTTCCTTTTGGGCTAAGACATTCACTTTCTTTCCAGGTAGAAGCATTCAGAGGGAACGACACCTTCTTCTTTTTTGTATGTGTGAAAAGACAGACTGATGTGTTGTTAACAGGAGTACTAGTATGTGTTTTCTCTTAAAATGTATTGCAAAGCACCCTGCGCTACAAGAAAAAAACAAATTCTGATCATCAACACCTACATATTTATACAGCAGCTTTATTATGACAAGATAAGTTTTCCCCCTACCAGGCTAATTAACTAGACCCCTTGTTTTACAGAATTTACTGGTCTGGACAATCATCATTCCTTTGGGTCCCTCTGGTCTTATTACCCACTCAGTTTGTGGTATTATCCCCACTGCCCATTTTTTGATAGCTTTTCTGACATCTTTGACTATGATAGAGGTAAACTAGCTATCAGATCCAGAGGTAGCTCAGTGGTTAAGGTGCTGGACTATTGAGCAGAAGCTTGTTGGTCCAGGCAACACCACCATCAAGTTACAACTGTTTTTTTTACATGTTTTATCCCAACAGGTCAACGCACTAGACTGCCATGTCTCATACAACAGGCTTTGTCTGAGCCATGATGAAAGTGAAGATACCCTGTTTACTTTTGGGCTAAGATGTTCACTTTCTTTCCAGGTAGAAGCACTCAGAGGGAACGACACCTTCTTCTTTTTTGTATGTGTGAAAAGAAAGACTGATGTATTGTTAACAGGAGTACCAGTATGTGTTTTCTCCTAAAATGTAACTGCAGTGTAGGAAAAAATATTCTGATCAACACCTACACATCTTTACAGCAGCTTTAATATTACGACCTGATAAAAACACATTTTCTGTGTTTGACTGACTGTACAGTAGATTTTTCCTTTACCAGGCTGATTAACTAGACCCTTTGTTTAACAGAATTTACTGGTCTGGACGATCATCATTCCTTTGGGTCCCTCTGGTCCTATTACCCACTCAGGGTCTTTGGTATCATCCCACCTGCCCACTTTCTGATATCTTTCCTGATATCTTTGACTATACAGAAAGGACCCAGACCACTCCACCTGAGAATCGAACCCAGGACCTTCTTGCTGTAAGGCGACAGTGCTACCCACCGTGCCACCCACATGATTGTACAGTACATTTCCCCCTAACACATTAATTAACTAGGCCCCCTTGTTTTACAGAATAACTGATCTGGGCGATCATCATTTATTTGGGTCTCTCTGGTCCCATTGCCCACTCAGGGTCTTTGGTATTATCCCCACTGCCCACTTTCTGAAAGCTTTCCTGATATCTTTGACTATAATAACGGTAAAGTAGCAATCAGAGCCAGGGGTAGCTCAATGGTTAAGGTGCTGGACTATTGACCAGAAGGTTGTTGGTATTGACCAGCCAACACCACTACCAAGTTGCAACTGTTGTGCTCCCAAACAAAGCCCTTAAATCTCAAGTACTGGTGTTGTATTCGATTGCATTTACACATTTATTTGGATAAAAGTGTCCACTAAACTGCATAAATGTTAATGTAATTTTCTTCCATTATTTGTCACTTTATTGCCACTAGAACCATTCCTCTGTGTTACACCAACAACTTCCAATGAGAAGTTACTTACTGTTTCATAATTTAGTGAGGTGTAATATGTATATTGAAATCAATGTATATTTTAGAGTTGTACCCATACATACTCTCACTTTTACTCCAGAACCTTGGCATTCTTCACATCTTTACAGTTGAACAAAAGGTTGCCCACTCATCAATATGAGGGATCTTCAAAAAGTTTCTGCACTTTTATATTTTGGTTATAAGTGGTGAGGGTGGGAGGAGGAGAAATCGGTCGTGTCTGAGAGAATGAGAGACGCTTATAGTCTGTATTTAGCTCCATCTGATTTCCACCTTTTTGGACGCTCAAAGAAGCTTTCAGGGGAAGAAGATTTTCATGTGATGACGATGTGAGAGCAGCGCTACATCAGTGGCTACGCGCTCAACCAAATACATTAAAAAGTTGGTACGACGCTGGAAAAATGCACTGGAAGGTGACGTAGAAGAGTGATGTTCTTTGTTTTTAAAATTCTTAATAAATAGAGTTAAAAAAAAGTGTGAAAACTTTTTGAAGAACCCTCGTAATTTCCACACCTTACAATGATAAATGACTCAATTTCTTAAGTACTTATAATATTCCTAAAAGCTAATTATTTCATGCCTGCTGTCTGCACAGAGCTCGTGTTTGCTTGTTTAAGACTTTTAGATTTTCAATTATATAAAAATCTCCTCATGAGCACCAAAATCCCTGCAGTAATGGAATTCTAATGTACTATTTTTTATTAGTTCCTAGTTGGCTTAGTCCTCTTTGTTTTTGTCATTTTTGCTCAAACTTTTACTTCCTAGCTTAACATTGGCCACTGCATCATGCTAGAATTGCTTACTGCCTTTGGCATCATTACCACATTTCTATTCTTTAATTCAGCTCTCCTGGTAAGGATATAGTGGTGGACACCTACACCTACAACTGGTTTTATCTATTTCCCTTGTTAGAGCGATATAGTATGTATAATAAAAGACAAGCTGAATGTGTTATAGCAGCGGTAAGGACACTGATCAGACTTATGCAAGTTTAATGGCAACGACTTAAATTGAGCTGCACTTTGCCCCCAGGCCAACAATTTGGTATTCTTATTGTAAGAGTGTTTTTCTGCTGGCTGGTATTCTAATGACAGAGCAGAGCAAAGGGCTGAAAAGGTCAGAGTTAGTACAAGCTCAATCTGGAGTACTGTCTCCATTCTCCTACTAATTAAATGTCAGCATCATGCCCAGGAGGAGACAGCGGAGGGGAGAAAACCTCACTCGAAATGTCACTTCAGCTTCGGCAAACCTGTTTCCCTCAATGACAGCCTGAGGTGCAGGGGAGTAATCCTCGCAGATAAAAACGACAGCTTTCTTCATTCTACGGGAATTAATGAGTTATTCTTGCAGTCTGAGGCGAGAAACAACTTTTAATTGCCTATAGTTTGCTCTAGTAAAGAAGGTCTTCGGACGTATATAGGTGCAATCTACTGCCAACTAATGACCATGTCTGATTAATCACGGGCCACATCTACACCACATTTCCGGACCTATTATGGAATATTTCCATAAGCCGTATCGAAAATATTTCCTTTTATGTGAGGGAAGCTTGTGAATAATTCATGATGACCCACTTTCCTCCCCATTAGCTTGATATAGTGCTCGAGCTCAATAGCAGACAGTCGATGACAGGTCCTCGAGGTGTGGGAGTTTGCTTTCGAAATAGACTCCGCTCTCTTTTTGTAGTTCTCTCTCTTTTTTCAACGAGTGAGAATGCATAGAATAGGAGGACTCGGTGAGCGAGTATGTGTGTGGTGTGTCTAGGGATCATTATCGGCCCTTTGTCTCAAGGGTAGGCGCTTTCTGTCTTTGCTCGGCTATTACAGAATGCATTGAGCTCCAGATGGGAGTGGCGTGAAGTAGCAGCAGAGTAAAACAGGGTACATTTGGATGAATCTGAAGAGGCTCTGAAGAGAATATTTTAAAACACTATAAAAAATTACAATTAATTTAGTTGCATATTGGTGATAAACTAGGACCTATGGCAAAAAGCATTATTTTAAAAAATTTACAAACCTTGTATGGATTAAACCCTGGAAATTAAGCATTCACAAAAAAATATAATGCATTATGAAATTTTACTTACAGTATTACATACATACATATATACTTACATACAGTTTACATAAAAAGTACCATGGAAGCATCAATTAAAAAGGTTGTGGGTTGAATCCTGGATCTGCTAAATAGCAAAGTGCTTGAAACCATCTTGGCTCCAAGGGCACCAGACAAAGGCTGCCCGTGCACTCTGACCCCAGCTTCCAAACAAGCTGGGATATTTGGGGAAATAAATTGGAAAAAATAAATAAATTGTACTGTACACAATCAACACAGAAAATGGACTGAATCATGTAAAATTATTATTATCTCCAAATGATTACATTTTTTATTTATTTTATTGAGTTTTTTTTAATTACATTTTATTATTAAATGTATTTTTTAAATTTATAAATTTTTAAAATTTTATTTATTAAAAAATATTACATTATTTATTTATTAAATTTTTTAATTTAATTTAATTGTATTATTTAATTTCATTATTTAAATTGTTATTTTATTAAATTTTTTTTTACATTTTTTATTTATTTTATTTAATTTTTTTAATTGTATTTCATTGTATTATTTATTTTAATTTTTTATTTATTTATTACATTTTTTATTTAATTTATTTTTTTAAACTGTTTATTACATTTTTTATTTATTTCAATAATTTTTATTCATTTAATTTAATAAAAAATTTTCAACAATGACTCAAAACACATCAAAAATGGTTTTGAAATGGCAAAATTTTAATTACCGTCGCCTGGACTGGACTGTGGACTGGACTGAAAAGTCCAAGCCAAATTGGGTTGAACCAGTTCAAGTACAGTGGTCCTATACCAGAATTGTGCCAGAGGCTTGTTGATGGCTTTCAAAAGTGGCTGATCGAGGTAAAAAAGAGTTAAGGGATGTACTAGTTGTATTTTAACTCACAATAAGAAACTGTTTTTTAATCATTTAGTCAGAAGAAGGATCAGTGTTGATGTGAAATACAGTCCCTCTCTGTGTACCGCGTGTGATATATTTTTAACGTTATAATCTGTCAGTAATTGAAATGATTGACAGAGCGTTCGGTGTCAGTCTGGATTTCTTTCTCTGGCAGAGAAGTTTTGCTTTGGCTTTCTTAACTCAGGAAGGACTTGAAATTAACACCCGCCCACCAGCCAAATGTGTGACGGCTAATAAAAACTTATAACTTAAGTTATTTACCAGCTACTTTGGCAGGTGAACTTCCAGTCCTGCCCATCAAACGAGGACGTAGAGAGTTAATGATTCCGAGCGGAACAGAAGCTCTCGCTTATGCTGAAACTTCTGCAGGATAAACATGAGTATTAAAGTGTGTGAGTGAGTGAGTGAGTGAGTTACAGATCCGGCTCATGAACCTCTTCTATAGTCTGTATGAATGTGTGTGTGAGGTGCATCTGAGGATCATTATCAGCTCTCTGTCTCAGGGGTCGACACTTTCTGTCCACACTCAGCTACCATGAGACGTGCTCTGTTCCCAGAGGAGTTTAGCGAAACTGGATACATTAGCATAAATTTATAGACGCCCTGTTGACTCTATCAATGTACCAGCATCTGTGAAATGCAGTTCTGCTTATCAAACGCTTATAGAAGAGCCTCATATAGTCGTAATCACTCTCTTTACGCTTATATAGTCTATAATCACTCTCATTACGCTTATATAGTCTATAATCACTCTCTCCTTACTCTTATATAGTCCATAATCACTCTCTCCTTACTCTTATATAGTCTATAATCACTCTTCTTTCTCTTATATAGTGTATATACACTCCTCCTTTCTCCTATATATCCACACAAACTCTTTCCTTACCTTTATTTAGTGTACGTATATACACTCTCCATACTCCTATATAGTCTTAATCACTCTCCTTACTCCTATACAGTATATATATACTCTCTCCTTACTCATATATATATACAGTATATATATATATACAGTATATATATATATACTCTTTGCTTACTCTTATATAGTCTATATACACTCTCTCTTTTTTCTTATATATCTATATATACTCTCTTCTTACTCTTATATATCTATATACTCTCTCTCCTTACTCCTATATAGTCTATAGTGTATCTACATACACTGTCTCCTTTTGTTATATAGTATTTAAAGACTCCATCTCTTCTCCTATATAGCTATATGCACTCTAATTTGTCTGTATACACTTTCTCCTTTTCTGTATCTATAGACATACCATACTTTTTCTTATATACTCATATACACACACTCATATTTCTCTTATATATCTATGTACACTCTTTCCTTATATCCTCTAAATATACTGTCCCTCTGTTATATAGTCTTTCAATTCCCTTACATATGTATATACACATATATGTTTATATAGCCATATATACTGTCCCTATTTGTTAAATACTCATACTCATTTTATTATGTTATTCAATCTACAGTATATACATATATAGTCTCCTTCTGTTATACAGTCCATATAAACTCACTTTTTTCTGTTATATACCTTATATACACTTTTGTTTTTTCTAAACTATATCTATATAGCTATACTCTTTCCTTTTTTTTCTTTATTTATATAAACTATCTTTGTTCTCTTATGTAGTCTGTATACATTCTCACGTTTTTCTTTATGTAGTCTATAAACCACTCTTTTACACTGTCTTCTTTCTCTATTATAGTGTATATACATCCTTTACCTTATATAGTCTCCTTTCTCCTGCCATATATGGTGTATATTTATTTCCTTTTCTTATGAACCCTATATATGCTTTCTTTTTATTATATAGTGTATTTACATGCCCATGTTTTTCTCATATGGTCCATATTCACCATCTTCTTTTTCTCTCTATATAGTTTATATATCTCCTGTGTAATGTGGTGTAATACCTCACGCCTGTTACTGCCTTTTTATTAAGCACATCCAGCGTGTTCCAGCTGGGAATTCTGGTCCGCTCCTTCATCACTGTCATTTTCCCATCACAGGATTCTGCTGACGGGAGAGTTTCAGTCGGTGCACTGAAGTGTTTAAAAATCCAATCAACCCTGCAGCACCTGATACATACATAACATCATCACACACACACACACACACACACGCACGCACACGCACACGCACACACTACCATCATCACACACATACTACCATTATCACACACTACAATCATCACACACACTACAATCATCACACACACTACAATCATCACACACACTACAATCATCACACACACTACAATAATCATACACACTGTAATCATCAGACACATCACAATTCAACAAACACACACACACACACACACACACTACAATCATCACATACACTACCATCAGCACACATACACTACCATCAGACACACTACCACCAGCACACACACTACCATCATTACACACACACACACTACAATAATCATACACACTGTAATCATCAGACACACCAGAATTCATCACACACACACACACACACACACACACTACAATCATCACATACACTACCATCATCATCACATACTAAAGAATCCCAGAGCAGATATAAAAACACATCCCTTTCTAACTGTTTCTAATAATCAGACCCTGAGCTTTATACTCAGCTCAGCTGTTTTTTTTTAAGTCTCTTTACATTTTATAAGCAACAAGCGCCAGAAGATGTTGCGCTTCCTACTTGCCAACAAGTCCTCCTACAACTGCGCTCGCTCTACTTTCTTAAATGATCAGGCTTTGAAACGACGGTCAATTTATCTTTACAGCCATTCGAAATGTATTCTGAAATATTAAAGACGTCTAAATTATTCATGTACTGTACGCCAGGCTAATCTCAGCTACAGTAATCTCACATCTTTATTCCTTACTTAATGTTGTATGAATATTTTAGTGGCACGGAAATGAATCTTGGCACTATTATTAGAGTGACTTGGCATTCCAAGAAATTAATCAAATCCCCACCATTAAAAGATCTCAGATACCATTCATTACCAAACTGGTTTATTTCAGGGGTGAATGACAGAGATTTATACTCCCATAATGTTTAAAATGCATTTTAGTTTTAGTACATAGATGCAAGGCTGTCACATCTATCCACAGTCATGCTGGTTCTGTGATGCCGTGCACAGGATTTGTGCAAAAGAAATCCACAGGATTGTGGACACGAGTATAAACTCCAGTATTTTGGGAAGTCTTTAAAAAAATGCACCGTGTCTGTATAAATGTGTGCTGCTTCAGTCAAAGAGAAACATTTTTGTGGTAAAGCTGATGGTGGATTGGAAGGTCGGGCTAGCATGTTATGAGTTACAACTACTGTGTTCAGTGGGGTTAAGTTCAGGGTACAAGCCACTGAAAAGGGCCTTCCCCAGCATGTTGAAGCATATAATTGATTATATATAATTGATTGTGTTTACCTGTTACCACCTACTTTTTTCTACACTCATTGTCGATTTTATCAGCTCCACTAACCATATAGAAGCACTTTGTTCTACAATTACTGACTGTAGTCCATCTGTTTCTCTACATACTTTTTTAGCCTGCTTTCATGCTGTTCTTCAATGGTCAGGACCCCCACAGGACCACCACAGAGCAGGTATTATTTAGGTGTTAGATCATTCTCAGCACTGCAGTGACACTGACATGGTGGTGGTGTGTTAGTGTGTGTTGTGCTGTGATGGAGTTTTTAAACACCTCACTGTCACTGCTGGACTGACAATAGTCCACCAACCAAAAACATCCAGCCAACAGCGCCCCGTGGGCAGCGTCCTGTGACTACTGATGAAGGTCTCAATGATGACCGACTCAACTGAAGGACTGATGACCGACTCAAACAGCAGCAATAGATGAGCGATCGTCTCTGACTTTACATCTACAAGGTGGACCAACTAGGTAGAAGTGTCTAATAGAGTGGACAGTGAGTGGACACGGTATTTAAAAACTCCAGCAGCGCTGCTGTGTCTGATCCACTCATACCAGCACAACACACACTAACACACCACCACCATGTCAGTGTCACTGCAGTGCTGAGAATGATCCACCACCCAAATAATAACTGCTCTGTGGTGGTCCTATGGGGGTCCTGACCATTGAAGAACAGGGTGAAAGGGGGCTAACAAAGCATGCAGAGAAACAGATGGACTACAGTCAGTAATTGTAGAACTACAAAGTGCTTCTATATGGTAAGTGGAGCTGATAAAATGGACAGTGTGTGTAGAAGGGGTGGTTTTTCCTTCTGGTGTGCAGACTTGAAGGACGTACTCAGGATGAGCATAAACGTTAAGATGTTTTGGAACCACAGTTCTGAAGCCACTGATAGAAACTGACCCACTATTTTTAGCCTTGTTGTGTGTACTAACCAGTAACGGTCGCCTCATTAGCAGAGATTTGTACACCGCATGGTTCATTCTTTTAACTTTGTTTATGTAAACGGAGCTGTGAGATGTTTTTTTGGGTCGTACTGGGTTGTTGGGGGTTTTTTTACCGCTTGACTGTCAGTGAGATAATTGCGGTCTGTCTCATCTCTCTTTTTTTCACAGCCTTCACTCAAACTGAGAGATTTGCATCCAACAACACTGTGTTTAACTCCCCCATCAGCATGATCTTGCTCCTGAATGATGGGCCTGGTGTGTGTGTGTGTGTGTGTGTGTGTGTGTGTGTGTGTGTGTGTGTGTTTGTGTGTGTGTGTGTGTTTGTGTGTGGCCCTGGTGGGATGAGATCCACCATCAGACCGTGCTGTCCACCCACCACCCAGTTGTTACAGAGGATGTGATAAAGAAATGCTTTGCTCTCTCTCTCTCTCTCTCTCTCTCTCTCTCTCTCTCTCTCTCTTTCACACTTTTTCTGACTCTCATCCAAAAGTGTAAAAGCACACACAGCGATGATTTACACTTATACAGCACTCTTGTATTCATGGCATTCACACAGCAACACGGCATCTAAATAAGGAGGAATCTGGCTGTATGACTGAGACTGAGAGACTAGCCGAGCTCAATAAACTGTCTGAGTAATATAATCCTCCGTCCGTACACGTGTGACCTCCTTAACAGCCGGCCTGCATGAATATTTAACTTTTACTTTAGCTTCAATCATATCCCACGTCAAAGAAATTCACTTATCATTCTCAACGCATCATGGGTACACAGCTCCCTACCATCGGAGACCCTTACCACCTGCATTATCAGGGACTCCTACCACCCCAGCCACACACTGTATAACCTACTGCCAGGACCAGTCGGCTCAGGAACAGTTTCTTTACCACCTCACTCAGTCACTTTACTGAACACCACACTACACCGTTAACACACTGAACCTATTATTTATTCATTATTTATCATTCGCACCTGCACTTTACACAAACTGTTATACATATATACTGATCAGCCATAACATTAAAACCACCTCCTTGTTTCTACACTCACTGTCCATTTTATCAGCTCCACTCACCATATAGGAGCACTTTGTAGTTCTACAATTACTGACTGTAGTCCATCGGTTTCTCTGCATACTTTTTTAACCTGCTTTCACCCTGTTCTTCAATGGTCAGGACCCCCACAGGACAGCAGCGCTGACCACTGATGAAGGTCTAGCAGATGACCAACTCAAACAGCAGCAATAAATGAGCGATCGTCTCTGACTTTACATCTACAAGCTGGACCAACTAGGTAGGAGTTTCTAATAGAGTGGACAGTGAGTGGACACGGTATTTAAAAACTCCAGCAGCGCTGCTGTGTCTGATCCACTCATACCAGCACAACACACACTAACACACCACCACCATGTCAGTGTCACTGCAGTGCTGAGAATCATCCACCACCTAAATAATACCTGCTCTGTGGTGGTCCTGTGGGGGTCCTGACCATTAAAGAACAGCATGAAAGGGGGCTAACAAAGCATGCAGAGAAACAGATGGACTACAGTCAGTAATTGTAGAACTACAAAGTGCTTCTATATGGTAAGTGGAGCTGATAAAATGGACAGTGAGTGTAGAAACAAGGAGTTGGTTTTAATGTTATGGCTGATCGGTGTACATATCTTCACAGTTATTCACCCTCTATCTATCTGTCTATCTGTCTGTCTGTCTGTCTGTCTGTCTGTCTGTTTAACCCATATAAAGCTTTGTAGAACCTAAAAGCCTAGAACCTATAAAAGAGCGCAAAATAAATAAAAATAGGTAAAAAGTGGTCGGAGCAATGCATGTTCTTCCAATATAATGGCACAAATTCCCACAGACAATCCAAAATCCTATTATATATCCTATTATAATAATCCTAAAGGCTATTATTACCACATATTAATGTCTATGGTTTTAGAATAGGATGTCCAACAAGCTCATAAGGTGTCCATTTACTTTGTGGCATTTGGTGTACTTTAACCCAGCATATTCTTGTCTGCATTGAGACTCCAGTAATTCCTCCTTCAGAAGATGCAGAAGATGGATTACTTGCTCTAATTTGCCCCAGGTCTAAGTGAATGTGTAAGTATGTTTCCCTCTGAGATTGATTGGTGCCCTCCCCAGGGTGTGTTCCTGCTTTGTGGTCGTTTTTACCAAGCGGTCCGGGACCCATCAACATCCTTAACGAGATAAAATGATTAGTAAAAATGAATGAATGGAAGATCCTGTATTGTGAGAAGGATATTGTTCACTTTCCATTCATTACAAACGTTCCAACCCCCAAATCTCTCAGGACCAGCCTGGCCGGTGCTGGCCCACATATAGAAAACCAATTATTCTATCAGATTTGCATCATAATGTGAATAATCTTGTACCAACACACAGGAGCGGCGGGAAGGTTGCCAGCCCTCATCCTTATTAGAGGCTGTAAAAGCTGTGGAGAACCCACGGTAGGTCTGGCGCTTTTCACCAAGCTCGCGCAGGAAAAATAATAATAATGTTGTTGTGTATTCTCCAAACACAATCTCGCCCCTTTTCACACTCATTGTTTGCTAATAAGCGCGGAGATTGAACTCCACGGACAATTTGCGGGAACGAGCCACAACATCGTTATTACAGGCATTTGAAGCCGCGCGTTCGCCTCTGTACACATCTGCCAATAAATAAAAAAAACCTGGAGGGGGAGAGAGTGGGGAGGTTAGGGACGAGCGAGTTGGTTGAATTTGCATATCACACACATAGCGAGAGGCAGGAGGAGCGGTTCTGGAGCAGATGTCGATTTGCATACGCGACACCGAGCTGACTGAGACGAGTTCTGAGGTGTGATGTGTCGCCCCGTCGTGCTGCTCCAACGTCCAATCCAGGTGCGATCAGCAACACTCGGGAGGGGGCTAAATAGTCACGACAGTGGGCAACCTTTAGCATTTAGCTGTGTGCAAATTTGGCCTAGTTACAGCAGGTGGGGTGGGACACGGGCTAGCAGCTAAACGCCTGTTTGTTCTCCTGTTTCTGAGCAAATCAGATGATTTATTTAGTTAGAACATGTCCTTCTAGAACAAACACATGATGTGTCATCTCATACACACATAATTGTTTCTGGCTAAATGTTAGCCCACAGAGCATATTACACATCACCCAGTCTCAAATCATATGATGGCTTTGATTAACATCAGAATTTAGAAGTTGGACCTGGAACTTTTATTAAATATGACCTCTGCATGTTTGAGCTACAGAGTCGAGAAAAACATGTATTCATCCATTAAAGGTTGTCCTTTGTTTTCTATACAATAGCACCAATAGCTCAAGGACAGATCTATTATAGCCTACAAGCTATATTTTTATCCATAAATACAATTACAACAATACAATTTTAACCACAGAAGTTTTTAACCATCAATACAATAAAAAAAATAAAAAAGCACCAAATACCAAAAGAAAATCATACTAAAATATGTTTAAAGCACTTAAACATACAATATATGGAAAAAAATATACAGAGAGAATATATAGAGAAACACCTTCTAATTGTTGAATTCATGTATTTTTATCAATGTATTTATTTATTAGGATTTTAATGTCATGTTTTACACACTTTGTGTCACGAATTAAGCCTCTCTGTGCTCCTGGTACTCATGTTTATGTGCCACGCCCCTCTCTCCTCTTTCATTGGTCAATGAAGCTAATGATCCACAGCTACTCCTCATTTCAGGTAATGCTCAGGGCTTTTAAGGGAGCAGCTGTGGATCATTCAGCTTCATTGACCAATCATTATGAAGGAACCAAAAACAAGTCCACCTCCAACATGTGCTGCTGGAGAGAGGGGTGTGGCACATAAACATGAGCTCCAGGAGCACAAAGAGGCTTGATTCGTGACACTTTGGTTACATTCATGACAGAACAGGTAGTTACAGGTTACCCATGAATCATCAGTTCAAGTTTAATGTCAAACACAGTCATGGACAATTTTGTATCTCACTTGCGTGTCATGGACTATAGAAGGAAAATGATAGAATATTTAGATATAGAATATATGATATAGAATATATAGATAATGATAGAATATATTGTAGATATAGAATGCAAAATCCACACACAAAGGACCCGGACCACTCCACCTGGGAACCAAACCCAGGACCTTCTTGCTGTGAGGCTACAGTGCTACCCACTTGTGCTCACCATGACTGCCTGTGAATATACCTTGCTGTTTCAGAGTCATCTGGGCGTCTTGGATCTAATCAAAGTCACTCAGATGTTCTAAACAAGTCAGAAGTCAGAAAGTAAACATCTGAAAAACAACAATGAAAAGGAAATTGTGAGGTTTCATATCTCCGCTCCGTATAACTGACTGACTACATGAAGATCAACCAGTCATTGTTTGGCTTCTTATCACTGCAGCGAGAGGAAGCTCGACAGGATTGTACTGTGAGTATCTCCAGTTTGTGACAGTTTAATGCGATCTCACATCAGGAACAGAGCGCTGATTGACGACCGTCCTCGACAGAAGCGTTCCCGGCCCTTTATTAGCATCCGACAAGACGTGACTGAGCGACGGGATTGATGCGTTTAATTAGAACGGAACCGTCGTCTGCGAATCGTCTCGTCTAAGACTCACATCAGACGAATCCAGTTCCCTTTTATTCTAATTTTCATCGTGTTTTTAATGATTTTTATTCGGACCGTTTCATCGCGGCTTTGGTGGATTTTTGTGCTCAGATTGATTTTAGTTTGAAAGTTCGACTCCCACAGAAGGAAGCGCTGCATGGAAATTCATATGAATCATAGCGAGTGTGAAAGCTGGGAGGAAGTCTTGGTGTGACCCTTCCCTCACTGCGCTGATATTCTCTGCGTGCTGCAGCTAGAGACGCGCGCCAAGAAAAGAGTTCGCCAAGCACACACACACACACACACACACACACACACACACACACACACACACACACACACACACACACACACTGTTCTACTTAATCACCTCCTTATTTTCATTGCAGGTTGCATTACAGAAGGCAGATGTGTGTTCACACCAGAGATGTTCAAGTCACAAAATACGAGTCCGTATATAATATACCCAAAACATATATTGGAAATGTAGCTTAAAAATAAGTGATTAGCGTGTATTTAGACGTTTTACTTAGTGTCTTTACTTTCCTAGTCATTGTGCAAATAAATGTAATTTCTGTAACAAGAAGGTTCCAGTTAAAAGTTTTGTTGTCATTGCAAATCACAGCACAGTGGCCAAAATCTAAAACACAACAAAATATCCATAACCGCTGCTTACCTTAGCTTATGTTGTTCCAGATGCTATTAAATTTATAAGCGTGTGTCCCCATTAGGAATAGAATCCGTTATTTTGTAAATGTGCTTATCATTAAAAACCTCCAAACTTTTCCCGGTTGTGAAGTAAAACACGAACTCGTTAGAAAGCCGATCAAACGATTCATTACCACGTCATCTGTGTGACACAAACTGAAAAAATGCAAATAACAGCGTTTCTTACTAACAATTACAATCAGAAGGTCTGATTGGTTCAGAAAGCGTTTTTTTCAACCATTAGCGACAATTCTGTAGAAGCGTTTCATTTACATTATCTGTTACTGTGAAGTGCACTACGTAGGGTATTCCACCATTTAAAGTGAGATTAAAATTCAAAGTAGGGAGTAGGGAGCGACGCTTCATAACTATGCCGGTAGCTGGCTGGAACATTTACCCATTGTGTGCGTTGTGGGTTAAGACGGCTGGAGCATTATTAGAGAGCAGAATATGACATGATCAGCATGATGTCGGATCATATATATTTATATATAATTGTCACACATAACTAATGTTGCTGACTTTTGTTGTCTACAAGTAATTTTTTGCGAGTCCGAGTCATTTGAAACGAGTCTGAGTCGAGTCTGAAGTCGCTGTGTGTGCACCATCTCTGGTTCACACACCCCTGATTGGACGAAATGAGCAACTCACCCAGTTCTTCTTTTCTCCCAATTTAGTCAAATTCAAGTACCCTGGTTATGTCTTTCCTCCAATGCTGCAGACCCCTACTTTAGCAGAGAAGGACCATACCTAACACACACACACACACACTTTGACACGTGTGCAGTTGCCAACCGCTTCTTTTCACCTGCACAAGGCGGGTTCACACAGGGAACAGTATCTCGTACTGAGAGTCACACACTTATCCCCACTATCCTTTGTCTCTGCACAGGCGGCATGAGTGTCTGCGAAAGACGTTATCCAATTACGCCTGCGTGTAGGCGCTCAGTCAAAGTCAATGCCACCTGAGCGCCAGGTTTGGAAGACAGTTTGGAATCTGTTAAATCCTGGATAAATCATATTACAAAACCTTTCATATATGTATCATTCATTTAATATTTACTACAGCAGCATCAGTTTTCTTTTTTACAAGACTTTAGGACATGTCTGTGGGAATTTGTCACTGAATAATAGAACAGCACTCAGACGTTGCTCAGGGGTCCAACAGTGGCACCTTGTCAGTGATGGGGCTTGAACTAGCAACCTTCTGATTACTAGTCCAGTACTTCACCAACTAAGCCACCACTGCTCTAAAATCATGCCCATGTAATGGTTGACAAAAACGCAGAGCCCATTCGACCGACCCCGCCCCCCACTCTGACACGCAGCCCGATCGCTGAATAATGGAACAGCACTCAGACGTTAGCACACTTCTGTAACTGTGCTAAAAAGCCGAGGACCTCCAGCCGTCAGATAGAGACGGGCGGAGAGAGCGAGCAGAGTGCTGCACATCACACATGCTGATGCCTTCATCAAATTTTTACTAATCTGTCCAGCTACGGATGTGTACCGATGCGCTAATGTTAAAAACAACAACAACAAAACACCCCTAAATACTATTAGCACCGGGCTGTGTGCATTATTCTCCCTAAGCCGAGCCTCGGGCTCCTGTATCAACGTGAAATCTAATCTAATAATGCATTATACATCAGTGAAGTGAGGTTAGTGAGGTCCCATTAACCCGCCCTTACAGTAAAAAGCTTAGATTGGGAAGGTGGGGTGACCCAGACCCCAAAAAGGATTGACGTCATGTCTAGGGTGTGTTACTGCATTGTTCTCTGTGATTCCAGGGAAAACTGGACCCACTGCAACCCTGACCAGGATAAAGCTGGTGATGATGATTTTTGGGTACATCCACCTGCTATTTGAAAAGATTGGAACCTAGTGTGTTATTATGCAGGGCAGTTGTTGCTGAGCGGTTAAGATACTGGACTAGTAATCAAAAGGTTGCTGGGTCAAGCCCTACCACTGCCAGGTTGCCACTGTTGGGCTCTTGAGTGAGACCCTTAACCCTCGATTGCTTAGACAATATACTGTCACAGTACTGTAAGTCACTTTGAGGTGGCTACTGTTGCCTCACAGCATGAAGCATGGGTTCGATCCCCAGGTTGAGCGGTTGGGGAGTTGTGGTGGAGTTTGCATGTTCTCCCCATGTCTAAGGGTTTCCTTCAGGAGCTCCGGTTTCCTCCCAAAGTCCAAAGACGTGCAAGTGAGGTGAATTGGAGATACAAAATTGTCCATGACTGTGTTTGATATAACCTTGTGAACTGATGAATCTTGTGTAATGAGTAACTACCGTTTCTGTCATGAATGTAACCAAAGTGTAAAACATGATGTTAAAATCCTAATATTAAATATAAATAAGGTTCGATTTATCCTCCTGTTTATGGTAGAACCTCATCTAGGTAATTCGGTCCTGTTAGCTTTTTTTTTTTTACAAGACACCCGAGCTGGGAGCTTGGTGAGAACAGGTAGGACAGTCAGGATGAGTAATGAGGACAAGCACAGTGAACGCTTCCTTTTTCCGTTCTCTCCTGAAACCGAGACGAATTTGGAAAAAGAGACGTGAGGGACTCGCTGGCTGCATCTCAATGAGAAACGTCACACACAGGGCCGATGGACTGGAGTATATATACTGTACATTTACACTGATCAGCCATAACATTAAAACCACCTCCTTGTTTCTACACACACTGTCCATTTTATCAGCTCCCCTTACCATATAGAAGCACTTTGTAGTTCTACAATTACTGACTGTAGTCCATCTGTTTCTCTACATGCTTTGTTAGCCCCCTTTCATGCTGTTCTTCAATGGTCAGGACCCCCACAGGACCACCACAGAGCAGGTATTATTTAGGTGGTGGATGATTCTCAGCACTGCAGTGACACTGACATGGTGGTGGTGTGTTAGTGTGTGTTGTGCTGGTATGAGTGGATCAGACACAGCAGCGCTGCTGGAGTTTTTAAATACCGTGTCCACTCACTGTCCACTCTATTAGACACTCCTACCTAGTTGGTTCACCCTGTAGATGTAAAGTCAGAGACGATCGCTCATCTATTGCTGCTGTTTGAGTCGGTCACAGGACGCTGCCCACGGGGCGCTATTGACTGGATATATTTTTGGTTGGTGGACTATTCTCAGTCCAGCAGTAACAGTGAGGTGTTTAAAAACTCCATCAGCACTGCTGTGTCTGATCCACTCATACCAGAACAACACACACTAACACACCACCACCATGTCAGTGTCACTGCAGTGCTGAGAATGATCCACCACCCAAATAATACCTGCTCTGTGGTGGTCCTGTGGGGGTGCTGACCATTGAGGAACAGCATGGAAGGGGGCTAAAAACGTATGTAGAGAAACAGATGGACTACAGTCAGTAATTGTAGAACTACTGTAGAAAGTGCTTCTATATGGTCAGAAGAGCTGATAAAATGGACAAGGAGGTGGTTTTATTGTTATGGCTGATAGGTGTATGTGCTTTAAGTGTACGTGTGTGTTACTCCAGGATGTGAACAGAGACGGTTTGGATGTAACCAGCGTAACGAACACGCCGTTCCTCGCCTGTCGTTCAGTGCTAACAGGATGATGGTGTTTACACTGCTGGATCTCTGAGAGTTTGTCTCATTAACTTAAGCTTTACATGTGGCCTGTCAGAACGAAGTCTTTGAAGAGTTATCGCTGACGACTCTGACAGCGCTGTGACGTCCTCGACTAATCCCCGCTCCCTTTATTAACAAGCTGAATAAAATATTCAAATCCAGACAAGCATTCGGAACACGTCACTCACAATCACATTTTTTTTTAAAGCTCGCTGGACGTTTTCGATTTCCTCCGTGCTACCTCTAATCACTTTAGCCAGCACATTTCCAGCAGGATGTGATTACGCAGAGCCGGTCGTGATTGATGGACCGGTATAAAAAAAACAGGAAATGCTAGAGTGCTCGACTGGATGGGTTTGTATTACCAACTTA
This sequence comes from Trichomycterus rosablanca, assembly GCF_030014385.1. NCBI lineage: Eukaryota > Metazoa > Chordata > Actinopteri > Siluriformes > Trichomycteridae > Trichomycterus > Trichomycterus rosablanca. The sequence continues at coordinate 3,787,461 of NC_085989.1, read as the reverse complement.
ATCTTGCCTCCGAGTGGCTAATTAGGCCTCAGTCAGCATCAGCAGTGTCACAGGTTGCACTGTTTCTCTCTCTGGGGTCTTGTTAGCATGTCACTAGAAGCGAATTGCGGCCCAGCGGTGAGCGATTGGTACCTCGCGGCCGGCCTGTCAGATCGGTCACACGTTCTCTCGGGGAAGCAGCAGCCAGATGCAGGATGTGGGTGAAATGTGGAATAAAAAATCAGAGTCAGACAAAATATGACACAGTAGTGTCTGTAATGTTACAAGCTCAGGTACGATGGTAATTTGGACTATTTTGATCATAAAGCTTTAGAATACAGGTGTATCAATGGGCAAATATAGGAGTTTTTTTTATAATAATCTATCCAAAACAGCATCTGTATGCCTAAGAAAGTACTACAATGCAGCAGGTAGTGTTGCTCCAAATATTTATCTATACAGTAGTACCTTGTAACAAAAACAACCCCATTATTTTACATTAGGCTAAAATACACCGGTCAGTCATGACATTAAAACCACCTCCTTGTTTCTACACTCACGATCCATTTTATCAGCTCCACTTACCATATAGAAGCACTTTGTAGTTCTACAATTACTGACTGTAGTTCATCTGTTTCTCTGCATGCTTTGTTAGCCCCCTTTCATGCTGTTCTTCAATGGTCAGGACCCCCACAGGACCACCACAGAGCAGGTATTATTTGGGTGGTGGATCATTCTCAGCACTGCAGTGACACTGACATGGTGGTGGTGTGTTAGTGTGTGTTGTGCTGGTATGAGTGGACCAGACACAGCAGCACCTCACTGTCACTGCTGGACTGAGAATAGTCCACCAATCAAAAAATTTGGTAGGAGCCAACTAGGTAGGAGTGTCTAATAGAGTGGACAGTGAGTGGACAAGGTATTTAAAAACTCCAGCAGCGCTGCTGTGTCTGATCCACTCATACCAGCACAACACACACTAACACACCAGCACCATGTTAGTGTCACTGCAGTGCTGAGAATGATCCACCACCTAAATAATACCTGATCTGTGGGGGGTCCTGTGGGGGTCCAGACCATTGAAGAATAGGGTAAAAGCAGGTAAAAAAAGTATGTAGAGAAACAGATGGACTACAGTCAGTAATTGTAGAACTACAAAGTGCTTCTATATGGTAAGTAGAGCTGATAAAATGGACAGTGAGTGTAGAAACAAGGAGGTGGTTTTAATGTTATGGCTGATCAGTGTATACTGTGTGTAGTTCTACTGGACCATGGAACGCATTAACAGGTTTCCCAAACATCCTTATGGGAAAAAATACCTTGAAACTCAACGCCTTTTAAACTCGACGCCGCTCATAGAACCAACTGACGTCGAGTTTTAAGGTGCTGCTGTAATTTATTTTGGGAACTCCTTATTTTTATTTTGGAATTCCTCGTATCTTCAGTACAATTGGGTTTCTTTTTTGTGATGATGATGCAGCAGGTAGCTTTGCTGAACAGAACTGGGTTCAGTGCTTTCTCTAAACATCAATAACACACCCGTAGACGGTTTGGCTAGACGTATTACCCCCTACGGACCCATCTTGACCCGGATCACGACCCAGATGTAAGAAAAAGCGCATGAGTAAGGTTGTTAATTCCAAGTGGAGAGAGGAGAACTTCTTTCTGAAGGATTTCAGTGTGTTTACTCAGATCGCTTAGTGGATGCACCACATTTCAATCTGCCTGATTTCCAGCGCCCCCGGGTTTGTGAATATTTCATTATAAAGAATAATGAAAGTAGAAACTTTATTTGCTTCAAACGGAATAGAACAAACAGATGTAATTTTCATGCCGGCACCATTCCTCACAAATCACCGGGTGCTGGGCTGAATTCAAATGTTTCAAATGTCTTTTACTTCAGTCGTAACCAGACGTCCCAGTTATTTTGGATATCGTCTGTAATTTGGTGAGAAGAGCCACCGTGCGCTTGCTCCTGTTTATTTTGGTTTCAATTTACTTTTACATCAGTAATACTGAGGTCTGGTCAGATCAGAAACTCTGCGTTTACGTTGTTTTGTGAAGTTGACGTGGTCAGGCTGAGAATGGAACATTTTACCCAGAAATTGGCCACTATTACCGTCCTGTTAGCATTCAGCTGTGACTGAGCATTTTAGCTAATAATGTGAATTTTTGGGATTAATTCTGGCTTCACAAGCTTCAATTTACTGTCTCAGAATTACTTTGGGGAACAAATTGAGGTCCTACATCCTCACAAAGGTTTAAACATTTGCAGTTTGGTAAACTGCTTTGTTTGTCTGCGATGCAGTTAGCACAATAAGCTAATGAATAACGTAAACAATGAACACACACACAAATTATTTATACTTGTTAATACCTACCTCACCTGTCTTGGTGGAGACTAGTTTTGGCTAGTACCACCTTATGGTGAGACCGCTACGGTCAAAAGCTTTTCACCTGGGTAACTGCCTTTTAGTTGGCAGGAGCCGATGGAATTACTTAGGTCAACCAGCTGTGGTTTTAAACCTTCAACGCATTTGTAAATATTTCTTGTGTGTGCAAATAAAACAAAAGTACTGGAACATGGACTCTTGAGCGTCTGTCCTCCTTGCAAGCCTCCCACACTTGGCCCAACCTACCTTGCTCCTTTTTACAGATGGTTTTAAGAAAACAACCTTTCTAAACCTATATGTCAAATTAAAGCTGGCAGCTGAAAAATCATCCATGAAAGTTGCATCATGTTTGTGATTGTCTCAACTGTTTGGTAGAGGCTCATTAAAAATACTGTGTGCATTAATTAAAAAAACTTGGTGAGAACATTAAAGGGTTAAAAGTTTACTTAAACTTAAAAAATGTAGGCCATAAAAGTAAACTAAATAATTATAACACACTTATTTGTCTGAAAAACAAACAAAAACAATAATAATTATTATTATTTTGGGTTTCCTGAAACTATGACAGAAATTGCTGGGTATAAAAAATATGTTTAAATTAGTTTAATTTTAATTAAATTTTCTTTCATCCTGATTAGGGTTGCAGTGGGTCCAGTTACCCCAAAATCACTAGGTGCAATGCAGTGAAACACCCCGGACAGGACGCCAGTCCACCTCATGACCTCGGTCCTGGCTGTTGAGAATCATTTACACTTCATTATAATGTCAGACGGGTAACTGGTTTAAGTGGGAGCTTATTCCTACATTCATTATTTCCACTTATTCTGGCTGGAATACTAAACTGTATAAACTGATCATTATAAGGATGTAAATGAGTAAGTACGGCTGTGTGTTGTGCACATACGCTGTGGACGCTGACCTCGTACTCATTAGGATTCTGACCTTGTGGTATTGTGTTATACCGCATACAGACCTGTGGCCTTCAGCACTGAAAATATTCTTCACCCATTATTGTGTTCCGGTTTAATACCTAATTAAATGTACACTATAGGGTCAAAAGTATATGGACACCTGATTACGAGCTTGTTGCACATCTACAAAACCATGAGCATATAAATATACATATACACCAATCAGCCATAACATTAAAACCACCTCCTTGTTTCTACACACACTGTCCATTTTATCAGCTCCACTTACCATTTAGAAGCACTTTGTAGTTCTACAATTACTGACTGTAGTCCATCTGTTTCTTTACATGCTATGTTAGCCCACTTTCATGCTGTTCTTCAATGGTCAGGACCCCCACAGGACCACCACAGAGCAGGTATTATTTAGATGGTGGATCATTCTCAGCGCTGCAGTGACACTGACATGGTGGTGGTGTGTTAGTGTGTGTTGTGCTGGTATGAGTGGATCAGACACAGCAGCACTGCTGAAGTTTTAAAAATACCGTGTCCACTCATTGTCCACTCTATTAGACACTCCTACCTAGTGGGTCCACCCTGTAGATGTAAAGTCAGAGACGATCGCTCATCTATTGCTGCTGTTTGAGTCGGTCATCTTCTAGACCTTCATCAGTGGTCACAGGACGCTGCCCACGGGGTGCTGTTGGCTGGATATTTTTGGTTGGTGGACTATTCTCAGTCCAGCAGTGACAGTGAGGTGTTTCAAAACTCCAGAAGTGCTGCTGTGTCTGATCCACTCATACCAGCACAACACGCACTAACACACCACCACCATGTCAGTTTCACTACAGTCAGTAATTGTAGAACTACAAAGTGCTTCTATATGGTAAGTGGAGCTGATAAAATTGACAGTGAGTGTAGAAACAAGGAGGTGGTTTTAATGTTATGATTGATCGGTGCATATATAGATATAGATATAGATTATAGATAGATAGATAGATAGATAGATAGATAGATAGATAGATAGATAGATAGATGATAGATAGATGATAGATAGATAGATAGATAGATAGATAGATAGATAGATAGATAGATAGATAGATAGATAGATAGATAGATAGATAGATAGATAGATAGATTTATTTACCATAAGAAATGTATAATAATGTGGATAAAATACAACAGACACCTGAATATACCTGTGGAGTACTAAAGGATGAGTGGACCCAGGTGCTAAAGAAACCCAAAAATCGACGTGTTCCTCTTCCTCGACCGACCATGATTAACCTCAGCACATTAATCCAGTGGATTACGATCGGTGCGAGCTGGTATCAGAACACACCATGCAGAACCTCAGACAAAGCCTGGCTAATGGATGAAAAATGCCAAGCTGAGAGATAGCACGGCCAAAGTAAACAATGCTGTGATGCATATGAGGAGAGAAAAGCTGGAGGCAGGTGATGCTGCGATGGGTCGGGGATCAATATTTACCTACAGACATATTGTTAGAGCCACTAAATCTGGAGCACTAAAGCTCCTCGTTATTTACAGGTGAATTGTGTTCGTGTTTTCCTTCAGCTTTCCAACATCCATTTTTTTTCCAGAGTAAATATCATCAGTCTGTGTGAGGAGAATCGATGATGTTCGGCACTGGAGAGGCCTGATTAACGGTCGTGCTTTGCAGAAACGGTGCTTGTATTGCATCATGGCATATCTTTGTGACAAGCACTATTAGAAAGAATGAGGACGGTGCATGCCTCTTAGAAATCACATCGAACAGTATATTTATCACCCCCTTCTATTGCGATCGTCGTTATTCTAAATCTGGAACCTTGTTGTATGTAGAAATCATTGCTGTGATTCACACTTAATGGTCACATTGATATTTTCATGTTCAGTCATACCCATTGCTGAGAGGTATGTACACTGATCAGCCATAACATTAAAACCACCTCCTTGTTTCTACACTCACTGTCCATTTGATCAGCTCCACTTACCATATAGAAGCACTTTGTAGTTCTACAATTACTGACTGTAGTCCATCTGTTTCTCTACATACTTTTTTAACCTCCTTTTACCCTGTTCTTCAATGGTCAGGACCCCCACAGGACCACCACAGAGCAGGTATTATTTGGGTGGTGGATCATTCTCAGCACTGCAGTGACACTGACATGAGATGGTGTGTTAGTGTGTGTTGTGCTGGTATGAGTGGATCAGACACAGCAGCGCTGCTGGAGTTTTTAAACACCTCACTGTCACTGCTGGACTGAGAATAGTCCACCAATCAAAAATATCCAGCCAACAGCGCCCCGTGGGCAGCGTCCTGTGACCACTGATGAAGGTCTAGAAGATGACCGACTCAAACAGCAGCAATAGATGAGCGATCGTCTCTGACTTTACTTCTACAAGGTGGACCAACTAGGTAGGAGAGTCTAATAGAGTGGACAGTGAGTGGACACGGTATTTAAAAACTCCAGCAGCACTGCTGTGTCTGATCCACTCATACCAGCACAACACACACTAACACACCACCACCATGTCAGTGTTACTGCAGCGCTGAGAATGATCCACCACCTAAATAATACCTGCTCTGTGGTGGTCCTGTGGGGGTCCTGACTATTGAAGAATAGGGTAAAAGCAGGTAAAAAAAAGTATGTAGAGAAACAGATGGACTACAGTCAGTCATTGAAGAACTACAAAGTGCTTTTATATGGTAAGTGGAGCTGATAAAATGGACAGTGAGTGTAGAAACAAGGAGGTGGTTTTAATGTTATGGCTGATCGGTGTATACTACTATACGAGTTTAGTGACTTTTAATATCACAATGTGATATGATACCACCATTTTAACAACTTCCATCAACTTGAGCTACACTATATGGCCAAAAATATGCGGACACCTGACCATAAGAGTGATGGACGTCCCATTCCAAAACCACGTACACATTATGGGATTTTAAATAGCATACAGTACCTGACGGAAAGTAAAGTACAGATACTTAAGTACTGTAACGGAGTATTATTATGTTGCTCACACAGGGAGTTCACACCGCACTGACTTTTGTCTGTAGAAGCAATTTTGTCCTGAGACTTGTGCTTCCAGTGAGAAAAATGTGAACATGAAACACAGCCAGGACAATTTCACCAGGCTGCACTGCGACCGGTCGACTCGGACTGTAAGGTTACATGTTTATTGATTGCAATCCTTCACTGTCTGCTCTTCATTTTGCAGGCCTGCAGGTCAGTTCAATAATATTGCACCTTTCTGTAGATAGCATCTTGCCGGAGTAATGTCGTGGGGTACGGAGGTGACACAACGGGAGCCTTTGTGTGGCTTTGTGGCGCACTATAGATTATTGGATTACAGGATCAAGTGTGTTGCATTTCAAGTGGTTGATGTGTGCGGGTTCCAATGTGAGAAAGCGCTTGTCTTACACAAAGAAATGTGGTTCACGTCTTTGTTGGGACTTAAACCCTCTATCATACAAACATAACCTCTAATACAGTACTCCAAATTACTCCATACACTTAATTACTATATCTATAATGAAACAGTTCGTAGTGCTTTTCATCCTTGTGAAGGAATTTTAGCCCATTCTTCCACCCAGAACTGCTCTTAATCAGATAGGAATACAGACATGATCTGTTTCTAAAATATGTCTTGTCTTTTTTAACAGTCTGGACACTCCTAGATGGATTTACTACTGGTCTAATTTCTTTCATGTTAATTGCTCTCGCTGTGGTTCAGTAAAGCCCAAGAGCCCTTTTGGCTTTGTAAAGCTTTGTGAAGCTTTCTAGACTTTTCTCGCTGGAATGTCCTTAGATTGTTGAAGTGGAGCATTGATAGCTCAGTGATTAAGGTACTGGACTAGTAATCAGAAGGTTGCTGGTTTAAGCCCCGCCTCCACCAGGTTGCCACTGTCGGGGCCATGAGCAAAGCCCTTAACCCTCAATTGCTCAAAATGTTTTTAGTCATACGTGTAAGTTGTTTTGGGGGCGGCACAGTGGCTAAGTGGGTAGCACTGTTGCCTCACAGCAAGAAGGTCCTGGGTTCGATCCCCAGGCGGGGTGGTCCGAGTCCTTTCTGTATGGAGTTTGCATGTTCTCCCCGTGTTCGCGTGGGTTTCCTCCGGGTGCTCTGGTTTCCTCCCAAAGTCCAAAGACGTGCAAGTGAGGTTAATTGGAGACACTGAATTGCCCTATAGGTGAATGTGTGTGTGTGTGTGTGTGTGTCTGCCCTGCGATGGACTGGCTCCTCGTCCAGGGTGTTACTGTGTGCCTTGCGCCCATTGAAAAGCTGGGATAAGCTCCAGCACCCCCCCGCGACCCTAATTGGATAAGCAGTTAAGTGAGTGAGTAGTGAGTGAGTGAGTAGTGAGTGAGTGAATAGTGAGTGAGTGAGTGGTGAGTGAGTGAGTGAGTGAGTAGTGAGTGAGTGAGTGAGTGAGTAGTGAGTGAGTGAGTGAGTAGTGAGTGAGTGAGTGAGTGAGTGAGAAGTGAGTGAGTGAGTGAGTAGTGAGTGAGTGAGTGAGTGAGTGAGTGAGTGAGTGAGTAGTGAGTGAGTGAGTGAGTGAGAAGTGAGTGAGTGAGTGAGTAGTGAGTGAGTGAGTGAGTGAGTGAGTGAGTGAGAAGTGAGTGAGTGAGTGAGTGAGTGAGTGAGTGAGTAGTGAGTGAGTGAGTAGTGAGTGAGTGAGTGAGTAGTGAGTGAGTAGTGAGTGAGTGAGTGAGTGAGTGAGTGAGTGAGAAGTGAGTGAGTGAGTAGTGAGTGAGTGAGTGAGTAGTGAGTGAGTAGTGAGTGAGTGAGTAGTGAGTGAGTGAGTGAGTGAGTAGTGAGTCAGTGAGTGAGTAGTGAGTGAGTGAGTAGTGAGTAGTGAGTGAGTGAGTGAGTGAGTGGTGAGTGTTTGCATTTACACAACGGACACAAAATCGGATTTCATTTTTATGCTCATGTGTTAGCATTTGTTAGGCCTAGGCAAGGCAAGGCAAGGCAAGTTTATTTGTATAGCACCTTTCATACACAGTGGCAATTCAAAGTGCTTTACATAAGGAAAAATTAAAAATTAAAAGCATTAAAACATTCCTGAGATCTAGAACCTCAGAAAGACTTCTTGCAAACATTTAGTTACAATTAAAAACATGAAATTCAAACAAGAGAGATAAAAATTAAGAACATGAAAAATTAAAAGAAAATATTGTAAAATATACCCTACAATTTGGTAAATACGAAATTAAAACAAGAGAAATAAGCAATTAAAACATAAAAACGAAAAGAAAATATAGTAAAATATACCTTACAGTTTAGAGAATATGGAATTAAAACAAGACTAAAAGAAATATGGTAAAATGAGGATGATAGTAAAAATATCGAGCTCAATCATAGGCACAAGAAAAAAGAAAAGTTTTTAACCTGGATTTAAAGATTTCTATGTTTGAGGAACATCTAATATCTCCTGGCAGTCTGTTCCAGTTATATGCAGCCCAACAACTAAATGCTGCTTCACCATGTTTAGTTTGGACTCTGGGCTCTACTAGCTGACCTGAGTCCATGGATCTAAGAGATCTACTGGGTTTATATTCTCTGAACATTTCTGAGATGTATTCTGGGCCAAACCCATTCAGTGATTTATAGACCAGTAGCAGCACCTTAAATTCTATTCTGTAACTAACCGGAAGCCAGTGTAGAGATTTCAGAACTGGAGTGATGTGCTCAGTTCTCTTTGTCTTGGTTAAAACTCTAGCAGCAGCGTTCTGAATGAGCTGTAACTGTTTAATGGTCTTTTTGGGAAGTCCAGTTAAGAGACCATTACAATAGTCCACCCTACTGGAGATAAAAGCATGGATGAGCTTCTCTAGGTCTTGTTGGCACACTAGACCCTTGATTTTGGCTATATTTCTAAGATGGTAGAAGGCTGTTTTGGTGATGGTTTTAATATGGCTGGTGAATGTAAGATCTGAGTCTATTAGAACGCCAAGATTTCGGACTTGGTCTTTGGTTTTTAGAGCCCGGGAACTGAGGTGTTCAATGACACTAGACCTCTTTTCTTTGCTGCCAAACACGACAATCTCTGTTTTGTCCTTATTTAACTGTAAAAAAATAGCCTAGACAGGTTATGAGAAGCGTCACAGCACCATGCAGTCAGAAGCAATCTCGACTGCTACATAATGTTCTGAAAACGCTGGGGTGACACAGCAGTCTATTACACTAGTCACCACCGGCCTGGACGGGCGTTCAACAGACACAATTTCCTGAGGACGGAACGACCCGGTGGGGATGTTAAGAAGTGACCGTCAGCAGTGGCGCATGAGGCGTGAGCAGGCTTGCAACCCTCCTCGTCCACGCAGCAAGCAGAGGTCACCAGATTGCTCAGGAAAATGAGCAAATCCAAAACTGGAGACAAAGAGGGGATTAAAAATTCAAAATAATATCCTGTAACTGTAGAAATATGCAAAATGCTAAACCATTTTCATTCAAAATGCTTCGCTTGCATTGTTTATTTAAATAAAAAGGCTTTTATAGAACACTGTTTCATTCAATTTGTTGACAGAAATCTAGCGTGACTGCAGCTCCAGTTCAGAATCATTAATGATTACAGTGCACGTACCATCATGAATTGATTTAAGCTAATGAAGCACGTGTACACCTCATTAAATTCACTTTAAAGCAGAGCTACTGTCCAACTTCATTAAAAATATGATTACATGTTGTTTATGTAGTTTTAACTTTCATTTTAAATGTAGTTTTAGATCCTTTGGTTTGTATTTATATACACTATATTATGGCGAAAAGTATTCGGCCACCTGATCATGAGCTTGCTGGACATCCCATTTCAATAACAAATGCTATTAAAATAGAGTGACCTCTATGTGATCTTATCATTCACTCTTTTCAGAAGGATGTCTGTAGGAATTTGTGCCTATTCAGTCAATATTGCATTTGTATGACTGGGTGCTGATGCTGCTCAAGAAAGCCCTGATTCACATCTTTATAGACTTTGCTTTGTATACAGAGGCACAATCATGCTAGAACAGGAAAGGTCCTTCCCTAAACTACAAAGTTGGAAGCATATAATTTCCTGTATATCAGTGATTCATTACTCCTGTTAGCAGTTGTTGTGGCTGAAACACACAAACTCTTTAGTTAGAAGGTGTGTCCCAATACTTTTGACACTATAGTGTATGTTTGAGTTTTAATTTTGCATTCATTCATCTTTATGACTTCAACTGCTTTGAGGTCACAGTGGGCCACAGAGAATCAAGGTCTCAGTGGGACACAGAGAATCAAGGTCACAGAGAATCAAGGTCACAGTGGGCCACAGAGAATCAAGGTCTCAGTGGGCCACAGAGAATCAAGGTCACAGAGAATCAAGGTCTCAGTGGGCCACAGAGAATCAAGGTCACAGAGAATCAAGGTCACAGTGGGCCACAGAGAATCAAGGTCACAGAGAATCAAGATCACAGTGAGTCAAGGTCACAGTGGGCTGCAGCGAATAAAGGTCACAGTGGGCCACAGTGAATCAAGGTCACAGTAAATCAAGGTCATAGTGGGCCACAGTGAATCAAGGTCACAGTGGGCCACAGTAAATCAAGGTCACAGTGAATCAATGTCACAGTGGGCTGCAGTGAAGCAAGGTCACAGTGAATCAAGGTCACTGTGGGCCATAGTGAATCAAGGTCACAGTGAATCAAGGTCACAGTGAATCAAGGTCACAGAGGGCCACAGTGAATCAAGGTCACAGTGAATCAAGATCATAGTAAATCAAGGTCACAGTAAATCAAAGTCACAGTGAATCAAGGTCACAGTAAATCAAGGTCACTGTGGGCCATAGTGAGTCAAGGTCACAATGGGACAAAGTGAATCAAGGTCACAGTGGGCCAAGGTCAGCATCACAGACTCCAACATTTATATCTGCATTAGGGGTTATTCCACCCACTGGCATGTTTTGGAGAAGTAGAAAAATAATGGAGCACATACCAAACTCCTTACAGACAGTGGCTGGAAGCAAGAATCAAACCCAGGTTTACAGAACCCTAAAGCAGTACCATTTGCAGAAAAGCAGCCCCATATCATGATGCTCCAAACTCCATTTACATTTACAGCATTTAGCAGACGTTAAGGGCCTTGCTCGAGGGCCCAACAGTGGCAAGCTGGCAGATGTGGGGCTTGAACCAGCAACCTTTTGATTACTAGTCCTGTACTCTAACCGCTAGGCTACAACTGCCCTTTCTTGATGAGCATCAATGCCCAGCTATACTAATGTTCTTTTGACCAAATGGGCACAAATTCCCTAATCAGGTTCAGGTGTTTCAGCCACACCCTTGGGCTTGAACCAGCAACCTTCCGATTATATTTTGTACCTTAAACACTGAGCTACCCCTGCCTTCCATGTTATTCTGTGGACTCAATGTTTTTGTGAATATACACTATACATACACTATATGGACAAAAGTATTGGGACACCACTTCTAGTTATTGAGTTCATGTGTTTCAGTCACAGCAGTTGCTAACAGCTGTAATAAATCAGTTTAGGGAAGGACCTTTCCTGTTCCAGCATGACAAATCAAAGCTCTATAAATACCCGTGTTCTGTTGATTTTATATAACGTGGATGTACAGACTGGAGCTATATTAAAGAACAAAAGTGCTCCACCCTGGTGTGTATAATCATTTTCTGGAGTGTGTAGTAATCAGCACTAGTCGATACTAGTTTGCTCAGTGTTGTTGCGAACGCTGCATACACATCGCGTGTGTCGTCTCCGGGCCGCGGACAATAATTTACCGTTGGCTTTCTCAGCACATTTACAGCTTTCAGGTCCTCAGGCGCTGTGGAACGTGTTCGATTTGTACCTGCATTTTCCGGCACGCCGCTTCACTTTAGATGCACGGCATTATTTATGATATCGGAAAAATACAGGGCCGAACGGGCGGCTCTTAAGAAAGTGCAGGCGCAGCCGAAAAAGACAAATGCACATTGTGAGGAAAGAAAATCCAAACCCAGCGTGCGTGAAATCTATTTTCTGGCACTGTGACCCCAGTAATGCAGTCTGATAATGGAACGAATGGCTGTAATTGTAACGGCTGGACTGGAGCTGCTCTTCTGGAAATCATTTTGAGACGTAAACAGCATAAATATCCGACCTGGCTAAATTAGTCGCGTAGCCATGGTACTTAAATGTAACTTTAATTCTTGTATTTGAGTTTAAGGGTGGCACGGTGGGTCGGTGGTGGGTAGCACTGTCCCCTCACAGCAAGAAGATCCTTGGTTTGATTCCCAGGTTTCACAGTCTGGGTCCTTTCTTTGTGGAGTTTGCATGTTCTCCCCAAGTCTGTGTGGGTTTCCTCCGGGAGCTCCAGTTTCCTCCTACAGGTGAATTAGAGATACAAAATTGTCCATGATTGTGTTTGATATTAAACTTGTGATGTAATGAGTTACTGTTCCTGTCTTGAATGCAAAGAAAGTGTGTAAAACATGACGTTAAAATCCTAATAAATCAATATTTGAGTTTAAACTTTGACTCACAGGCTGGTGACACCAAGAGTTGAATTTCCGATTGGTGTAGCTGGCATAGAGGGCCCCGCACAGCTGGCATGGACTTGATTCTTGCTTTTGGTCTCAATCTGTGAGGAGTTTTGCATGTTCGTCTTGTGTCTGCGGGTGTTTTCTTTGGGCACACCTCTGAGATGTGAGTATGTGAATGTGTGGTTGTGTACTGGAATAGAGAATGTACTTGCCGGGCTTAATGTGTCAAGGTTTTCAACACAGTTAGATATTTAATGTCTGTGTGTTGTTGTAAACATGCCACAGATTATAAGGTACAGAGTTTTCATTTTAAACGAGAGTATGTTTTGATGATCTTTGTTTTGACGGCTGTGAAATTCGCGTCACGGACCGTGAAATGAGCCGTTTCCTGTTTTGTTTTTTAACGTCATGTTTTACACTCTGGTTACAGGAACGGTAGTTACTCATCACACAAGATTCATCAGTTCACAAGGTTATATCGAACACAGTCATGGACAATTTAGCATCTCCAGTTCACCTCACTTGCACGTCTTTGGACTGTGGGAGGAAACCGGAGCACCCGGAGGAAACCCATGCAGACGGGGAGAACATGCAGACTCCACACAGAAAGGACCTGGACTGCTTCACCTGGGGATCGAACCCAGGACCTTCTTGCTTTGAGGCGACAGTGCTATCCACATAGCCACCGTGCCGCCCAGCCGTTTCCTGTGTAATATGCAATTTAGGGTTTGTGTTTAGTGATTTAACATTTTTCATTCGTGTAGTGTTTAAGTGTCTCACGTTTACTGGCTAATTCGCTCTAAGAGGCATTCTAACAATCCAACGGCAATTCAGTTAGCAATCATTTAGTCAAAATGTCCAAGATGTCAAAGTGTAAAGCAGCTTAAAACACAGGGGGGTCAAAACCCAGATGAGTATTTTTTTTCTATTTATTTATGCATCTGCTCCCATTTTTTCTCCCAATTTAGTGTAGTCAATTTGTCTTCCTCTGCTGGTGGATCCCTGATTGCAGTTAAGTCTGACCCGTGCGCAGCCCTTAGCGGAACACTTTTTCACCCATGCACTCTGCACAGGCGCCTCTCTATCTGCCAGTCAGAATCCTTACACAGCGTTTCAATACCCCACCCACATAGTTAGGTCATTCCGCCCTAGCAGAAACATGTCTGCTGCAGGCACTGCCAATTATGCCGGCTAGATGGCGCCAGACGATCGGTGGCAACGTCGAGTTTCGGACCAAGGAGTTCAGAATCTCGGCGCTGGTCTGCTAGCGGAACATCCCACTGCGCCACCTGGGCGCCCGTGTTCAGTGATTTAACATTTTTCATTCGTGTAGCGTTCAAGTGTCTCACGTTTACTGGTTAATTCGCACTATGAAACGTCCTAACAATCCTACGGCAATTCAGTTAGCAATCGCTTAGTCAAAATTTCTAAGATGTCAAAGTAAAGCAGCTAAAAACATGACTCGGGTAACTGAGTTTGGAAAACTAACAACCAATTCTGTGGACGGGTCAAAACACGGATGAAAATTTTTGTCTTTGGGACCATCACTGGATGTTCTAGGTTTGCATTCAACCATTAAGGTAGCTGTGCTGTGTATTATAGTTTCTATTTATTCTATAATTTAATTTATGTATTTAATTATTTAATGACTGCTGTGAAATGTGGCTCTTTTTTTTGAAAATTTTTTATTGAGAATGATCAGCATAGAAAGTAAATAAGGCATAATAAACACCTTCTGTGATAGAGATTGTCAGAAGAGGATGAATCTGGCAACCCTGACTGAGAGAATCTTAAGCCGAATGCTCAGAAACTAAAGGTCAGGAAAGCTTACCAGTGACAGGCAAACAGACTTTTGGCCACCCTGAGGGAAAAATATCATAATATCATGCCAGTTTGAATCATTGACCTCTATGGATAATAAAACCACACTTAAATTTCACACCATGCCCCCTTAATGAAAGTTTAAAGCCCATTTAGAGCGCTTCATTTTCTCTGCTCGCTGTGACTTCTAAAGCTAGCAGAGAATTCCACTGGGGGAATTATGGGAGATTTGTTTAGCAAGAGACCCCTTGTTCATCCAGAACAGCGAGCTTTGAAGCGGGATTACGCCTCTCTGATCACGGCTCGTGTTCTCATTTGTCGGCTGGTTGTTGGATGAGAATCTGCACATGAAGCGCTACGATCACGATCTAGATCAGAACAAAAGCCACGCAGGTTCAGTCCATCGTTTCATCTCACGTTTTATCAATCACAGAGGAAACGATCGTGATCGACACACGCGTGTTCCGCACGTCAGAGATTCACGGCGGTATAAATAGAACCTGGTAGGTGAACACATTCCCGTTTGACAGGTATTTCTGCTGAACGTTAACAGATGCCGTGTGAGAAACGCAGTTTGTCTGATGAATATTCAAAGCTCAGCGCTGTCCTTTTAAGACGACGCATTTCAGATAGACTGCAGGCGGATTTCCAGGAATAACCGCACATGAGGTGCAGTTTTCTTTATAAAGAAATACATTTAAAGCCTCGGATATGAACAAAGAAACCTTACACACACAAAAGCATGTTTAGATCAATTCTGAAACAAGTACATACACTACACGGACTAAAGTATTGGGACACTATTTACATTCATGGGTTTCAGCCTCAGACTCAATGAACATCTTTGATTTGAACTGGAACATCAATTGAGGCTTTCTAGATCAACATCAGTGCCCAGGATATTTGTATGGCTGCAAATTTTCACAGAAATACTTTAAATCTTGTGAGAAGCTTTCTCAGAAAAGCATCAGTTGGTCTAGCTGAAAAGATCATGTATAGGTAGAGGTCACTCTATTTTATTAGCATTTGTTTTTTAAATGGGACATCCAACAAGCTCATGGTCTGGTGTCCAAATACTTTTGGCAGTATGCATGTTTGCGTGTTTTAGAATCTTCATTTTTCAGCTCCTCCAGAATGTACTGATATTTGCTGGAATCAATTATTTTATGCAGCAGCTGCACCAGTGAGATGTTTCCTGTGCCACTGGCTGCCACACAATCACTGTATGCATAATATAGGAGTTAAAACAGGCTAATAGGCACAAATTCCCAAAGAAATACTTTAACGTCTTGTAAGAAGCCTTCTCAGAAGACTGGCTGTTGTTATAGCTGTGAAGATCACACAGAGGTAGAGGTCACTCTATTTTAATAGCATTTGTTTTTGAAATAGGACGTCCAACAAGCTCATGGTCGGGTGTCCAAATACTTTTGGCTGTATAATGCATATTTTAGAAGCTTCATTGTTCAGCTCCTCCAGAATTTACTGACATTTACTGGAATCCATGCTTTTATGCTCCAGTGTGATGTTTCCGGTGCCACTGGCTGCCACACAATCCTAAATCACTAGTATCCTAAATCACTTATATGTATTATATAGGAGCTAAAACAGGCTAATAGGTGCAAATTCCCATAAAAATACTGCAGAATTTACTGATATTTACTGGAATCCATTCTTTTATCCACTAGTGTGATGTTTTCTGTGCCACTGGCTGCTCTTTACATTATATAGGAGTTATAACAGGCTAATGTACTGTAAATACCTTACTACCACTAAGAGAGAGAGAGAGAGAGAGAGAGAGAGAGAGAGAGAGAGAGAGAGAGAGAGAGAGAGAGAGAGAGAATTCACTATCTGAATGCTAAAGCATTGAAAATAATAATAGGAACGCGTGAATCCATTTTCCGATCTGAAGAACTGCTGAACACGGTTGATACAACCACTCATGTAAATTTTACGAGCTATGAAAGCAGAAATAATTGACGCCATGTCAAATTAAACCCTTTAAATGGGTTAGGGTGCAGTGTGTGTTTATGTGTGTGTGTGTGTGTGTGTGTGTATAATGGGTGCGGATAGAAGTGATGGGTGGCTCTGGAAATGAGGAAGTTCCAGTCTATGCCCCATCGCTCTCAGCAACAAGCCTAATTAGGGTGTTGTTAATTTGCCATTTGTACCTCCAGCCATGATCTAGCACCTTCATCTACATTCTTGACGCTGTTTTCTCTCCTCGGTGCGACGACACGAATACTAACGACGTGAACAAAGAGGGGAAAGTTAAAACGAGGAGAGAGGAGGATCGGGGCGAGGTCAGCGGGATGAAAAAGATAACAGGATGTGAGATGGGCAGAGGATGGGATGACTGCATGGCTAGAAGTATGTGAATGGGAATTAATATAGAGATGGTTCTATTGCAACTATAACAGGCTCTGCTCTTCATGAAAGACATTTACTTCCAGAATGTACTGATATTTACTGGAATCCACCAGTGTGATGTTTCCTGTGCCACTGACTGCCACACAACCCTAAAGCACAATAGAAAGATCCATTGACTAATAGGCACAAATTCCCACAGAGATACTTTAAAGTGTTGTGAGAAGCCTTCTCAAAGAAGTGGCTGTTGTTATAATCTAGCTAAAATTCACGATATCATATCGAGGTCATAATAATAATAGTAATAATAATAATAATAATAGTAATAATAGTAATAATAATAATAATAATAGTAATAATAATAGTAATAATGATTGTAATAATGATAATAATAGTAATAATAATAATAATAGTAATAATAATAATAATAATAGTTATAATAATAATAATAATAATAATAATAATAGTAATAATAATAATAATAATAGTAATAATAATACTAATAATATTAACAATAATAATAATAATATTAACAATAATAATAATAATAGTAATATAATAATGAAAATAATAATAATAGTAATAATAATAATAGTTATAATAATAATAATAGTAATAATATTAATAATAATAATAACAATAATAATAACAATAATAATAGTAATAATAATAATATTATTATTAATAATAATAATAATAATAATAATAGTTATAATAATAATAATTGTTATAATAATAATAATAATAATAGTAATTATAATAATAATAATAATAGTATTAATGATAATAATAATAGTAATAATAATAGTAATAATAATAATAATAATCATAATAATAATAATAATAATAGTAATAATAATAATAATAGTTATAATAATAATAGTTATAATAATAATAATAGTAATAATAGTAATAATAATAATAGTAATAATAATAATAATAGTAATAATAATAATAGTTATAATAATAATAATAGTTATAATAATAATAATATTATTATTAATAATAATAATAATAATAATAATAATAATAATAATTACAATCTCGGCTCTGCTATCGGTCGGCTGGGCACCATCTAGCGGGCACAATTGGCAGTGCCACAAGCAGACAAATATTGCCCATTGAATCTGCTGAGTGGGAAAAGACAGGACTAAGACTAAAGCCAGTGGGGTTTTCAAACGCTGTGCGAGGACCCTGGTAAACAGACTGAGGTGCCTGTACAGAAGTGGATGAGCCTCATGTGTGAATACACTAAAGCACAGGCGAAAAAGAAGGAATTGAGAACTGTGCCAGGTCAGTAGGGGCATGAAGTGGGCAATTATACCCTCCTCAGTGAGATATTCTACTGGCGCAGTGAGATATTCCACTAGCACACCAGTGCTGGGATTCTGAACACCCTGGTTCGAATCTCGGCTCTACTATTGGTCGGCTGCGCGCCATCTAGCGGGCGCAATTGGCAGTGCCGCAAGCAGACAAAATTGGCCACAAAGTCTGCTGGGTGGGAAAAAGGCTGAACTAAGACTAAGGCCAGTGGGGTCTTCAAATGCTGGGAAGGGGCGTGGAGCAGGCAAATATACCGCCCTTGAACACAGTCGGGATTCCCAGCAGCAGAAGACTAATTGGAAAAGGGGAAAAATGCATAAAAATAAGAACAATGCAGGATTCGACCGTTTCTTTTTGACCTCTATGTAATGACATAAAATGATCAGAGTTCAGAATAAGATCTACTAGGAGTTGTGTGGGATCCACCACGGCTGACTCACGCTCTTTATTTTGAGTATAAATCCCGACATGTTCCCACTACACTGACCTCTGATTCCACCTCCATGTTTAAGCGTGAGTCAGTGGTCAGTGTGTGTTGTTTCTCTTTACACCCAGACTTCACACTCTGGTGAAAAAGCACGGCCGACATTTTACATCTCAGCACCTCATTCACAAAGCTTTAATTTCTGTGTTTTATTTATCAGCTGAATGAATTAATTCAGTTTGCAGTCTGTAGATTCTTCTGTGTGTATCATTCGAACTAAATGCAGGAGAACAAAATGTGAGAATCGGCATTTAAGGCTGGATTTAGAGCCGAGCATTTCCTCTGGAAAATGTGTCTGGGCTTTGTTAAATGTCAGCGCTCAGATAGACCATCAGTGATAAGTTTCTAAATATAAAGCTGCATTGTTCGGCCGGGGCGCCGTGTTGTGGTTCTGATTGGACGATCGGATTTTGACCAGCGGGGACATTGATGTCCTGTCATCTATCACAGAAGGACTGAAACAGCACATGCAGGTCTTCAGTGTTACTGAATTGGCTTAAGTGTGTGTGTGTGTGTGTGTGGTATAGCTAAGCCTAAAATATCAGAAAAAGGAATTATTACACTTATTTAGCTGGAAAATACACAGTTACAGATACACAGTTTTGGGGTGAGGAGGAAACTAAATAAAAAATGAAACCAGTCGGGCGCCCAGGTGGCTCAGCGGGATTCTGAACTCCTCGAGTTCGAACCTCAGCTCTGCTACTGGTCAGCTGGGCGCCCCCTAGCGGACATAATTGGCAATGGCTGCAGCAGACAAAATTGACCATTAAAGTCTGTCGGGTGGGAAAAGACTAGACTGTAAAGGGGCGGGGACTTTGACGCTGTGCAAGAACCCTGGTTAGTAGCCCGAGGCGCCTGTTCAGGGCAAATACTGGCCTCATGCGTGAATTCACTGAACGCACAAGCAAATAAGAAGTGGTCGATAGACTGTGCACGTGTCAGAGGGTGCGTGAGGCAGCGGAAGATGAATTGACTACACTAAATTGGGAGAAAAGGGGAGAAAATGCATAAATAAAATAACAATAAACATATAAATAAATAAATAAATAAATACAAATAAATGAAGTTGGTGTAAATGTACGCAAGTGTCTCTAGCACATCAAAGTCATACAGTACTATCTATGACATCACATGCAATAATAGAGGAAAATAGTATAAGCTTGACTGACGTCCCATTCCAGAGGCATGGGCATTAATATGGACTTGACCCTCCTACCACAAGATTTTGGAGTATGTCTGTGGGAATATGTGTCCATTTAGTTAAAAGAACCTTGTGAAGTCAGGACTGGCTCACAATTGACATTCCAACATTCCACTTCACGCATGTTGTTAAGGTCAGGGCTTTGTTCAGCCCACCGGAGTTCCTCCACACCAAACTTATAAAATTGTGTATTTATTTAAAATTGTGTATTTATTTATACCTTGATTTTTCCCCGTGTAGGGTGTTAGTGTGTGCCTTGCGCCCATTGAAAAGCTGGGATAGGCTCCAGCACCCCCCCCCCCCCGATGACCCTAAATGGATAAGCAGTTAAGAAAGTGAGTGAGTGATTTTATACACTTGTTAACAATAGACGTGCAGAAAATCCGTGAACTCAGTAACTAGGAGGACTGTCCACTGACCCAGACCTCCCCTGTTTAGCATTTTATTGTTTTTGGATTTACATACCAATTTTTTAATTTATTTATTTATTATCATAAATACTTCATCATCATCATGTGATGATCATGTGAACCGAAAAACAGACATCCAGGGTGAGCAGGAATCCAGGGGTCAGTCGATGCTACACTCACTGTATAACGTAAACATAAGTCTCTTTCTTCAGGTGCCGGACCACCAAGGTGTGGACGAGATGAGGGTAAGATGAGGCCGACTTTACTGAAGACCTTGAGATGACGACGTGAGGAGAGAGAGTAAAAACCCACGAGGCTATTCATTTTTTTGAGTCTGGCAGCACAATAGAAAGATCTGATAAGGCCGTGTTTTCTCCTTTTCAAGTTCAGGCTAACCTTTTAGAAAGGAGTAGAGAAGTTCGGCTGGAAATGAGGACACCACATTTCTGAGCCAAAAACGTGATAAAAACATAAATAGGATAAAAAATGATCCTTGGATTAGTGAATTACCGCGTGCAGATTTACAGTTGTCACACTTTTTTATGCAGTGAAGGAGACAAAAAGCTGTAACTGGTAACCATCAAGTCAAGTCAAATTCATTTATATAGTGCTTTTTACAGTGGACATGGTCTCAAAGCAACTTTACAGACTCCAGGACCAACAGACCAAAAACCCCTGGTGAGCAAGCCGAGGGCGACAGTGGCAAGAAAAAACTCCCTTAAAAATACAGGAAGAAAGCTTGAGAGGAACCAGACTCATAGCAAGAAGGTCCTGAGTTCGATCCCCAGGCAGGCGGTCCGGGTCCTTTCTGTGCGGAGTTTGCATGTTCTCCCCGTGTATGCGTGGGTTTCCTCCGGGAGCTCCGGTTTCCTCCCACAGTCCAAAACATGCAGTCAGGTTAATTGGAGACACTGAATTGCCCAATAGGTTAATGTGTGTGTATGTGTGTGTGTCTGCCCTGCGATGGACTGGCGCCTCGTCCAGGGTGTTACCGTGTGCCTTACGCCCATTGAAAAGCTGGGATAGGGTCCAGCACCCCCCAGCGACCCTGACTGGATAAGCGGTTAAGAAAGTGAGTGAGTGAGTGAATGAATGAATAACCAAGAGGACAACTACTCTTGCACAAGGGTAATAGCGGACACTTTTATCCAAAGCGACTTACAGTTGTGACAGTATACAATCTAATCAAATGAGGGTTAAGGGCCTTGCTCAAGGGCCCAACAGTGGCAACCTGGCAGTGGTGAGGCTTGAACCGGCAGCCTTTCGATTATTAGTCCAGTACCTTAACCACTAGGCTACAGCTGCCCTTGTTCAAAAAGCCGAGGCTCACGTCCCTTTCAAGAAAAAATCAGTCTGATCATATAACAGTCATCAGTTTATTCTGTCTACATGTTAAATCCCAGATTGATCACAAAGTCGTGCTAATGACCCTTACAGACCTTAATGGTTTGTTTAGTGCAGATTCTGCAGCTCGTCTGAAGCTGTGTAGCCGCTCTGAATGATTCTGTTTATCCCATAAAAGCCGCCTCTTAATCTCTAGGATCACTTCCATCAGGAGGTGTAATCTTGGACGATATTAGAAATGCAAGCATTGGTAACATGTTCAGACTGGAATATTCACAGCTCGTTTAAGTAAAAGTATTTGGACACCTGACCATGAGCTTGCTGGACGTCCCATTTAAAAAACAAATGCTGTTAAAATAAAGTGAACTTTGTTGTCTTTTCAGCTATATACACAGATGATTCTCAGCACTGCAGTGACACTGACATGGTGGTGGTGTGTTAATGTGTGTTGTGCTGGTATGAGTGGATCAGACACAGCAGCGCTGCTGGAGTTTTTAAACACCTCACTGTCACTGCTGGACTGAGAATAGTCCACCAACCAAAAATATCCAGCCAACAGCGCCCCGTGGGCAGCGTCCTGTGACCACTGATGAAGGTCTAGAAGATGACCGACTCAAACAGCAGCAACAGATGAGCGATCGTCTCTGACTTTACATCTACAAGGTGGACCAACTAGGTAGGAGTGTCTAATAGAGTGGACAGTGAGTGGACACGGTATTTAAAAACTCCAGCAGCGCTGCTGTGTCTGATCCACTCATACCAGCACAACACACACTAACACACCACCACCATGTCAGTGTCACTGCAGTGCTGAGAATCATCCACCACCTAAATAATACCTGCTCTGTGGTGGTCCTGTGGGGGTCCTGACCATTGAAGAACAGCATGAAAGGAGGCTAACAAAGCATGCAGAGAAACAGATGGACTACAGTCAGTAATTGTAGAACTACAAAGTGCTTCTAAATGGTAAGTGGAGCTGATAAAATGGACAGTGAGTGTAGAAACAAGGAGGTGGTTTTAATGTTATGGCTGATCAGTGTATCTTTTACAGCCACTATTCTGAAAAGGCTTTTCACAAGACTTTGAAGTATGTCTGTGGGAATTTGTGACCATTCAGTCAAAAGAGCATTTGTATTGCTGGGCACTGATGTTGGTCAGTTGATGTTGTTCACTCCAGTTCAGTGGTGCTGAGGTCAGGACCAATGGGTGTGACTGAAACACATGAACTTGATCAGGAAATTTGTGCCCATTCGGTCAAAAGAGCATTAGTATGGTTGGGCATTGATGTTGGTCAAGAAAGGGCAGTTGTAGCCTAGTGTTTAGGGTACTGGACTAGTAACTGAAAGGTCACTGTTGGGCACTTGAGTAAAGCCCTGAACTCTCAATTGTTCAGATAATACACTGTCACATTACTGTAAGTCGCATTACTACATGCTGAAGATGTAAATGTAAGGAAAGCCCCAGTCGATGTTCCGGTTCATTCCAGAGCTGTTTATAGAGCTTTGCTTTGTTCACAGGGGTGCAGTCATGCTGGAACAGGAGAGAGCCTTCCCTAAACTGTTGCTGCAAACTTAAAAGCATATATTTTCCTTGATATAATTGATTTACTACACCTGTTAGCAGTTGTTATTGAGGAAAGTTCCTTTGCGTGCCCCTCCTTAAACACTTTCGGAATGACACTGCAGGATCTGTGCAGGATTGGGTTCTGCTGACCTTGTTTGACACACAAGGTCGAAGGCCTGTCTGTTGTAGAAAAACATACAAACCCTGTGTGACTGACAGCATCAAGGTCTAACAATAATAAAAAAAAACTCACTGCCGGATCATTTTCGACGTTTTCCCTGACGAGCGAGGCCAAGGACGCCAGTTTTATATCTGAGACACGTTTCTAATCCTAAAGATCCTCCGGCGGTTTCGCGGAACGCGGAGTCGAATCTAAAGCTGGAAGACGTCTCACTTCACACAAAGCCATTTGTGGTTTCGCATTCATCCCTTTCTGTAGCTCGGTGTCTTTCTAGTTGTCACTAATGGCTTATTTCTTTGTTAGAGCTGAAAGTCACCTTGCGGTCCTCGCGTTATCCCTTTTTACCGGCGCTGAAACGGAGACTACTTTAAATGCGATTTTCGGTGGTGCGGTAAATGTCAGAGCGAGGGGAAGAGCGAGTTCGGATAATGAGTGGAACAGCTGCTGAAGTGTGAACCGCGGCCGAGAGGATTTAAATCCTGCAGAATTTCCTCAGTGTGCAACATATGAGCTGACAACGGTTGCATAAGCGTTATTATTAGGTTGAGGGAAGGTTTGCAGGTTATCGTAGGGCCGTGATGTTGATTTTGACCTCAGGTGACCCTGTTTCAGCCTGTCTTTTCTTTTTATGAGGGCTCTTCAAAATGTTTCCTCACTTTTATATTTTGGTTGGAAACGGTGAGGGTGGGAGGAGGAGTAAACGGTCGTGTCTGACAGACCGAGAGACGCTCATAGATTTAACTCAAAGAAGCTTTGAGGGGAATTTCAGCTACAGGAGCTCGTCTGTTGGATTGGACCACACGGGCCAGCCTTCGCTCCCCAAGTGCATCAATGAGCCTTGGTCGCCCATGACCCTGTCGCCAGTTCACCTCTGTTCCTGCCTTGGACCACTTTTGATAGATACTGACCACTGCACACCGGACACACACCACAAGAGCTGCAGTTTTGGAGATGCTCTGACCCAGTCGTCTAGCCATCACAATCTGGCCCTCGTCAAACTCGCTCAAATCCTCACGCTCGCCCATTTTTCCTGCTTCTAACATCAACTTTGAGGATAAAATGTTCCTTGCTGTATAATATATCCCCCCCACTAACAGGTGCCGTGATGAAGAGATAATTAGTGTTATTCACTTTAGCTGTCAGTGCTCATAATGTTATGCCTGATCGGTGTATACTTCATTAATGAAAATGATGGTGATCTGGTCCCACTGTGGTTTACAAGGTGTAACGTAAAGCCTCCACAAGGGGGCGGTCATGTACAAGCTCATTTTGTGTTTGTGCCTGTTAAAAGTTGTTTATTTAGTTATTATTGTTCTCTGCGACGCTGAGATTTTTCCTTTTACTGAGTTATTCAAAATGTCCCAACTTTTCTGGTTTGTTATACAGAACTGAGAAAAGCATCACATACATTTGTGTTCACACTCCTTCTTCTCAGGTTTATTTCCTACTTTCACTGCGACTCGCGCCGCTCCCGCTCTCGGTCTCCGGTTCCCCTCTGTCAGATGTGATTCCGGCCCTTTTCACTGCTTCAACAACGCTAAAGATTTTCTTTTGCCAGTTAGTGGTTGAACAACAGCCTTACAGAGACACGACGGGAGCCCGGGGGAAGGTGGGCTACTCGGAGGTCAATATGTCCCCGCCGTCGGTATGAGGCAGGTGGACTTTGAAAAGGGCAGGAGCGTTGTTGTCATAGAAACTGAACAGGACAAGCGGGCAGGCGGTTAGTCTGACAAATACTTTCTCATATGACCCTGAAAAAAGGAAATCTGACAGAAGGTTTCAGGGAACAAAATGGACAACTGGGGCTGACATTTCAGACGGAGCTCACTTAGTTATTCTGAATGATACTTTTTTAATCTGATTTAATCAAACGGAGGTCTGGATTTGTTTGTATAAGACTTTTTATTGTCTGTTTTAACACTGATTCATCCCGGTCAGGGTTGCTGTGGGTCTTAATCATTGGGCGCAAGTCCACCACAGATCACACACACACACACACACACACACACACACCTAGGACCGTTTAGTAGCTACAATAAGCCAGACTGCATGGCTGTGAAAGGAAACTGGAGCACTTGAAGGAAGCCCACATGGACATAAGGAGAACATGCAAACTCCACACAGAAGAGACTCAAAAGAAAAGAAACAAACCCAGGTTTTTCTTGATGCGAGCGCTACACACAATGAAAAGCTCTTAAGTCGTACCTCAGCTGTCTCTACAGTACCTTCCCCCTGACGTTCATTTATGGCAGGTTTGATAAAAATAATGCAAATTTTAGTTCTTTCAGACATTCAAAAATACAGCGGCTTATAAGATTAACTGTGTTTAATTAATACATTCATTAATAAATGATTTAATGTCATTTTTCTTATATGACCCTGAAAAAAGGAACTCTGACAGAAGGTTGTCGGGGAACAAAATGGACAACTGGGGCTGACATTTCAGACGGAGCTCACTTAGTCATTCTGAATGATACTTTATTAATCTGAATTAATCGAACAGAGGTCTGTTTTAGCACTGATTTATTCCGGTCAGGGTTGCTGTGGGTC
The DNA here is from genome assembly GCF_030014385.1 of Trichomycterus rosablanca. Taxonomy (NCBI): domain Eukaryota; kingdom Metazoa; phylum Chordata; class Actinopteri; order Siluriformes; family Trichomycteridae; genus Trichomycterus; species Trichomycterus rosablanca. The sequence goes on along the minus strand of NC_085989.1, from coordinate 3,761,424 downwards.
TTAATCATTGGGTGAAAGTTAGGAAACACCACAAACAGCTCGCAAGTCCATCACAGAGCACACACACACACACACACACCTAAGACCGTTTAGTAGCTCCAATAAGCCAGACTGCATGTCTTTAGACTGTAAAAGGAAACCGGTTCACCCAGAGGAATCCCACATGTCATATTTCACTCTACATCTATATAATCTTAAAAAATTCAGCCTGTTTTGAGGTATGTACACCGATCATCCATAACATTAAAACCACCTCCTTATTTCTACACTCACTGTCCATTTTATCAGCTCCACTTAACATATAGAAGCACTTTGTAGTCCTACAATTACTGACTGTAGTCCATCTGTTTCTCTGCATGCTCCATGCATAGCCCCCTTTCATGCTGTTCTTCAATGGTCAGGACCCCCACAGGACCACCACAGAGCAGGTATTATTTAGGTGGTGGATCATTCTCAGCACTACAGTGACACTGACATGGTGGTGGTGTGTTAGTGTGTGTTGTGCTGGTATGAGTGGATCAGACACAGCAGCGCTGCTGGAGTTTTTAAATACCGTGTCCACTCACTGTCCACTCTATTAGTCACTCCTACCTAGTTGGTCATCTTCTAGATCTTCATCAGTGGTCACAGGACGCTGCCCACAGGGTGCTGTTGGCTGGATATTTTGGTTGGTGGACTATTCTCAGTCCAGCAGTAACAGTGAGGTGTTTAAAAACTCCAGCAGTGCTGCTGTGTCTGATCCACTCATACCAGCACAACACATACTAACACACCACCACCATGTCAGTGTCACTGCAGTGCTGAGAATGATCCACCACCCAAATAATACCTGCTCTGTGGTGGTCCTGTGGGGGTCCTGACCATTGAAGAACAGGGTGAAAGGGGGCTAACAAAGCATGCAGAGAAACAGATGGACTACAGTCAGTAATTGTAAAACTACAAAGTGCTTCTCTATGGTAAGTGGAGCTGATAAAATGGACAGTGAGTGTAGAAACAAGGAGGTGGTTTTAATGTTATGGTTGATCGGTGTTTCTCCACCGTAGTTCTGCTTTCTTCAGCTGAGGAGTATGTATGCTCTCCTCTATTTTGTTCAGGACTCAGTTCAGACTATACTTTTTCGGCCGATTCTTCTGTCCAGCGGTGGATATCTGCAGACCGACAGGCATTTTTCCGGCTAAATGTTGCACTTGCATTATTTAGCGAGGAATCTCTGTCAACGAGGAGAATGAATGAGGAGATTTAACTCCACTCAATGCCCTGCTAATTAGCAAATGAGAAATCTTATAAGAAGTGCCGTGCGGATCAATGAAGAAAGCAGCCAGGTCTTCTTTAAAAGGTTAAAGTGTCTTTAAACATCAGAAAGCCTGTCAGACGCCCAAAACATCTTATCCGGCATTGAAGTTCAGATTAAAGTGCATCCAATTAAAGATTATTAACTCAAAGCCTTTGATTTTCACTTCTGGGTTTTTGGTTTTCACAGATTTGGAGCTTTGAAGCTTTTAATGATAGACCTGTTTCATTTTATAGAAGAAATTAGACGCCGGCTTTGTGATTACACTGTCAAGGCAGTTTGGGAATGTTAATTATTCCTGCTAATGTTTTATGATAAAAAAATAATGCAAATTTAAGTTCTTTCAGAAGTGCATTATGGGTTTCTGCTGGGTTAAAATACAACAGCTTTGTATTTTAATGATTAACTGTGTTTTATTAATACATTCATTAATAAATGAATTATTGTCATTTAACATTGTGACTTGGTTTCTTAATTCCTCTTGATTACTGACTATAGCTGGGGACTTTTTTTGTGTTAACACAAGCATTCGAAACACTGGGCACAAGGCAGAAACACCCCAGACAAAGCGCCAATCCATCGCGGGACCTTTCTCTTCTCAGACATAGCCAATCATGTCTGTGTAGGCACCCAAGTGGGGACCACCTGAGCGCACACCACAAGTCTATGAAGTTTGTTGGCCATAGGTACAAAGTAAAAGTCAAGTCAGGTCAAGTCAAATGTATTTATATAGCGCTTTTTACAATGGACATTGTCTCAAAGCAACTTTACAGAATCCAGGACCAACAGACCAAAAATCCCTATTGAGCAAGCCGAGGGTGATGGTGGCAAGGAAAAACTCCCTTAAAACTACAAGAAGAAACCTTAAGAGGAACCAGACTCAGTAAAAAATAATTGGAGTTCTTCATTGTTCCAGTCTGTGATAAAGTCCGTTGTAAGTTCTGGACATTTTTGATGCAAACACACCAGGTTTCCATCCCATCTAGTAGGAGCAGCATTGTTGGCACTGCAGTCTCGACTTGCAGTCTTTAACCTCGAGAGGGTGAACAGGTTTCCGTCAGAACCACCTCGGGGTAAAACAACAGAAGATGTAATTACAATGTGAAATCGTTAGGAGTAAAATGTGCCTTAGAAATCCTGCAACACACCTCAAAAGATTGACACAGACAACTGGAGTAATAGTGAAAGCAAAATAATCAATTTATTACACAGGACCAATCTCATCATATAAACACTCACACATCTTTACAGATGAGAAAGGTGGGTAAAGTCTCCCGTCTCCTTATTTATACCCCCCCCCCTTTACTGCCTACTCAGGCAAACTGTGTTCAGTAATCTAGTTCAAGGTTAGCTAGTACAAAGAACTGTTCATCGTTAAACGTTCCACAACAGTGGCTTGATTGTTGGAAAGACGGGCGTATGTGCTTGATACAGTGTGTCCACCAAGGCCAGCATGTCTTGAACTCAACCTAAAGTTTCAAGCAGTTACACTCGTGATTATTAGTCATGCTATTTTATGAAGAATATATGTTCATTAGTAAAATATAAAATTTCCCACCATAAATGTCAGTTTTACAGAGAGTAGCTTTAGACTCCGGCACCCCTAATTTATTTCCTAATAAAAGGAACTGTGGTGTATTTTATTCCAACATTTGGTAGGAAAACCCAAACAGTCATTATCCATTATCCAAGAACCCTTCTAATGGCTAGACTGTTTGGCCACCTCTTCCTCAGACATAGCCAGTCTTGTCTACGTGGACACCCAGCTGGCCAATAGCATAGTTGAGATTCATACCTTGGATCTCAGCGGTAGTGGGCTAGCATGTTTTACCACCTAAAAACAGGCCTGCTATCATTTTGGAATATTGCTGTCACTCTCTACAGTCAAGTATGTTTTACATCATTAGTCCCAAACCACCGGGCCGCGGATCCGCATAGAAAAAATAAATAATGTAGGCCAGTCCTGGGCATTGTACGGCCCGCAACAGTAACAGTTTCTTATGTGGCTTCTTGGAAAATGTAATTGCCCACCCCTGAATTAGAGATACATCAGCAAGGAAAACACTGCTTCCATTTCCAACACACGGGTGTTTATCATCTCATATCACCCCCAGGTGGGAGCAGCGTCTCGTTGCAGCAAAAAAAGCTCATTTGTGAGCGGTATAGTTATTCTATTTTAAATCCTCCCACCCCCGCCGGTCCGTGAAATTATATTTTATATGAAACCGGTCCGTGGTGCAAAAAAGGTTGGGGACTGCTGTTTTACATGGTGCTTAAAGGCTGCTGCCCAAAGAAGCCATTTATCTAAAATTGGCACCTTAAAGCTTGACTAAAGTCTAAAGTCCTGACCTAAACTGTATAAAAATATGTGCACTATACTAAAAAGTTAAGTTTATGCCAATCTGAACTGTCATAAAAGCAGAGCGCAGGCTGGTTAGGATTCAACCTGGCAGACTGGGATGCTGCTGGCACAAGTCTGGTTTGTTTTATTATTACCTACATTTGTGTTGAGAATGTATTGTGGCTTTGGGGAAATGTAAGGAAACATTTCTGCTCTTTCACTGTAGGAGGCAGCTCTTTTATTAGACCCTACTGCAATCACACTATCGTTATCAGTTAGTCTTGTTATTATTACTATTATTTAGGGCTGTCAAACGATTAAAATTTTTAATCGCGATTAATCTCAGAATTTCATATAGTTAATCGCGATTAATCGCATTAAAAAAAAATCTGTGTAAATGTTATAGAAAACAAGGATTTTTAAGTGAAATGTTACAATTAAAATGGTGAACACATTTTATGCTAAATGTACTGATGTTAAAAACTGCTGGGACAAGAGAAAACTGTAAGGGAGTTTATTCACTCACATACTAGGCAGTAAATGTCAGATTGTAGGTTAGAATTTCTCCATCAGCAAACATTGTAGATCAGCGGTGCTTTAGGTGGGATAAGGCGTAGTTATTGTATCAGACTTGTCTGTGGTTGTATCGTGACGATGGTTTGATGGACGTTTTTACACGAAGTGAGTGTGTTTTGACCCTTTGGGGCTTCCATAGTTCATGAACTAACGTGCTCGACTCAGCTTTCCGGTATTCGGTACAGAAGAAGAAGTTAATTAAGTGTAATAAAGTGTTCTGCTCCCGACAACTTGTGAATATAGCGTGTATTTATTTCTTTATTATGCAAGTGCATCACTACCACGATCGGTTACATTATGTTAACAAACCGCAAATGAAAAACGGTGGCAAGTCCGACATTAAAACGTTTGTTCTACCAGTCAAGTGTCAACATGAACTAGAATTTGCGTTAATGGCACTAATTTTTTTAATCGCGTTAAATTGAGGTCGCGTTAATGCGTTATTATCGCGTTAACTTCGACAGCCCTACTATTATTATTATTATTATTTTTTTTATTATTATTATTATTATTCGTTATTCCTGTTTTTTGTCCAGCTTTCTTTGTACGCAATTTTTTCGAGATTTATCATTGATGACACCGCAGTTTGTATACCAATCAGTTTTATATCCATTTTTTGCCCCATTTACTTACATTCATTATTTTAAAGGCAGGTTGATCTACTGAACTTCTGCATGCATGACCAAAAGTATTCGTGAGCCCACCACTGCTGAGCTGCAATCACACTAGTTTGAAATTGCTCTCGTGTGAATTACAAGGGCATGAAAACACAGACCAGATCTGATATATGGCAGATCCCTCCCACTATGCTTAAACAAGCAAACAGAACGGGATGGTCACTAAACACAACACACTTAACCTTACAAAATCATTACAACTTGAACATAAAAGTAGTAACATTTATTTTAGGCTGGGTTGCTGGTTTTTAACAAAGGGAGGTGTATCCGGGTATAGATTCATTCATTCATTGCCTGTTTTACCACCACCTCATCCTGGTTGACTTGCGGTAGGTCCGATTCATTGGGGGAAAGACCCCGGACGGATCACCAGTCTATCACAGGGGGCGTATCCGGGTATGGATTGTGCCTTTGCATTTCGGTTTGTTGTTGTAGCAGCTATTTCTTGGCTTATTTATGTAGGCTGGTGTAAGTCCAAAACAATGGAGATATTTACAGCTCTCAGCTGCCTCATAGCAACCTTACTATAGCCGTGTGTATCAGCGCTGGCTATTTTATGGTACTTTATGGTACTCTAGAGCTCCACAAGCTGTCTTTCTTTTCACTGCTGCCCCATATAACCATGAGTAAAATTTGGGTGGCCAATAAAAAGATGGTAATCTTTCATTTTCTGCACAGACTGGATGTAAAATAGAAAGAAGTGTATTTTTTAAAGGATCCACCACAGCTTGTTTGTATGACAGGTATTTCTTATCAGCGGCATGAAGGTCATCCAGTATCCTCCCACCTTCCAAAAGGGTCTCTGTAAATGTGTGAGTGTGTGTTTCCTTGTCCACTGTATATTCTGGGTGATGCCGGACCCACTGCAAACCCTAACCGAGATGAAGCGAAATTAAATGAATGAAAAGAATGAATGCAGTGTTCCTTATCATTAAATACGACTATAAATGGTTTCAAATGATTCAAAAGGAAGAGAAATTGGTGCTTGTGTGCCAGTTATCATGCTGTTAGCTCAATAAAGCACTCTGAGCATGCTGTTATCGGAAAAGAACCAGCTTAGTGGTGGCATCACACCTCCATGCTGTTGATTATTCTCCTGTAACTGGAATCCAATGCACCCGGAAATGCTAACTTTAATAATAATGTTAATAATAATACTTCATGACAATTCATGGCCTGACACCTGATACCTGGCGCAGTTTCATGCCAGACAACCTATATAAATAGGGCTAGTTGGACTGCACCCATAAAAGAATTACACAGAACAGTGGTCTCTTCACAAGGCTGGAAGAAAAAAACCTAATGCATCACCTCAAGCTCGGAGGAAATGTGTCTGGATAATCTGTGATCAATTAGAATCTGCTGGAACATACAGTATGTGACCACAGTCGAATGAGCTTTACTACAACCAAGAGGCTGGTATGCATGAAAGAACCCCAGTTTGCATCTTTTAGACTTCAGTGCAGCTCTCAAACATTGTGTCCATCTGACCTGCCCTGTCATATTCAGCCCATCATACCTTCATGTTTGACCACTTCTTCCTCAGACATAGCCAGTCACGTCTGGACTGTGTGGATGCCCGACTGGCCAATAGCACAGCTGAGATTTGAACCCTGGATCTCAGAGGTAGTGGGCTTGCATGTTTTACTGCTGCACCACCTGAGAGCCCCATGTTATTGATACTTATATACACCGATCAGCCATAACATTAAAACCACCTCCTTGTTTCTACACTCACTGTCCATTTTATCAGATCCACTGACCAGATAGGAGCACTTTGTAGTTCTACAATTACTGACTGTAGTCCATCTGTTTCTCTGCTTGTGTTGTTAGTCCCCTTTCATGCTGTTCTTCAATGGTCAGGACCCCCACAGGACCACCACAGAGCAGGTATTATTTAGGTGGTGGATGATGACATGGTGGTGGTGTGTTAGTGTGTGTTGTGCTGGTATGAGTGGATCAGACACAGCAGCGCTGCTGGAGTTTTTAACCCTTTGATGCACAAGCTAAGCAAACCCCTTCTAATGCACAACATGGGTCAAAAATGACCCATATTCATCCATTCAAGAATATTTTCATATGCACATTTGTCAGTTATTCATGTATTTGCTGTCTTAGCTAATAAAAGCTATCTATACTAGAATATGTAAACAGCTAGCAAGCAAATAGTATTGGACATATTCAAGATTCAAGAACCTAATCTTTGGTTGCCTTTCAAAAGATCAGTAAATATGTTTTTGACTACAAACACTTACAAATGTCAGTAGTTTCTGTAAAATTCCATAGTAAATACAAAAGGGTCATTTTTGACCCATGTTGTGTATTAGGAGGGTAGTGATACAAAAATGATTTTTATTAAAAAAGCAAAAAATATAAAACTGAAATAAGGATTTGTGATGATCAAAAACAAGTTACCTGAAAAATTCATGGAAGCTTGAATGACGAAATTAATTTATTGCAAAGATATAGAAAATAAAAACTCAGTTGGGTCACTTTTGACCCAGGTTGTGCATCAAAGGGTTAAATACAGCTAAAAAGCAGAAAGCAGTGAAAGCAGGCTAAAAAAGTAAGTAGAGAAACAGATGGACTACAGTCAGTAACTGTAGAACTACAAAGTGCTTCTATATGGTAAGTGGAGCTGATAAAATGGACAGTGAGCGTAGAAACAAGGAGGAGGTTTTAATGTTATGACTGATCAGTGTACACTATCAAATAAAGCAGCTAATAATTTTGCGACATGGTGGCTCGGTTGGTAGCACTGTCGCCTCACAGCAAGAACGTCCTGGGTTCAATTCCCAGGTGAAGCGGTCTGCGTCCTTTCTGTGTGGAGTCCTCCTAATGTCTGTGTGGGTTTCCTGAATGCCACAGTCCAAAGATGGGCCGCCAGGTTTATGTATGTTTGTGTGTGATTTACTGGCGCCCTGTCCAGGGTGTTTCTGTGTGCCTTGTGCCCATTGAGAGCCGGGATAGGCTCCAGCACCCCCCCCCGCGACCCTGATTAGGATAAACGACTTAGAAAGCGAGGGAGTGAGTAAGTAATTTCGCCGGTGTTGTCGTTCTAAGCTTCTGGTATTATTGAGTGGAAGTGAATCAGACAGCAGGATAGTGGTCGTGTTGTGTGTGTACACATACAAATTGATCTGTTACTTTCAGGTTGAGGAATCTTTGTCTAGGTTAGCATTCTTCCGCCACAGATCAATATGGACCGCCAGTAGTGGTGTAAACACACACACACACACACACACACATATCCAGATACGCTACCACAAGAGATTTATTCCTTTCTGTTCAGAAATATCATTTACTGTTATCTATTCAAGCCTAATTCTTGAATAGGTGCAGCTACTCTTAACAGGTACACAGTGGTGCAGCTGATCGAGTGGTTACACAGGACCTGGATTCTATCATCGCCTTCACTCTCTGGGTGTGTTCGAAAACCTAGTGCGCTCTCTACATAGACGCATTTTACGTCATCCTACTCGCGCTCCCGAGAATGAGGCTGTTCGAAATCCTAGATGCCTTAATATGCGCACTAGTTAGGTATCTAGAACGAGTGAGCATGCGAATCGTCCTTAGAGATCAAGGCAAACCCAGCATTCAGTGCGGCACAACTTTTCTCACAAAAAATTTTAAAAAACATGGCGGACGGGGTGGTCCTCCACGACATGAACTCAACCACTCACCTCACTGCCCCCCCATTGGCTGCACTCGCCAGGTCGTTATTATTATATTGCAATATTTTCTAAAACTAAAACTGTGCATTAAAAATACCAGAGGCAGAAATTTGGACTTCTAAGTGAGCACTTTTAATTCATTCTGATCAGCTATTAGCCTATGCAATTTGTTGAGGGGGCCCAACATTTTTTTTTGCACTGGGGCCCATGAGCTCCTAGTTACGCCACTGGTGTTGCATCTAAATGGTTCATATTATGAGCGCCTGTTTTCAGTGGCAGGGTTATGAACAGGAAAAGATCCTCACTTTTGTCAGATAATGTGAACAGACTCATTTTAAATAACTGGCTGAAAGATGGGAGCTGTTAACAACTCTATATAGGTATTGGCTGGCTTTCTAAAAATAATTTAGATTTAATCATTTTATCATAATTTTATGAATGTTTTTATTGGTAAACACGTTCTTGCAATAAAAATGTGCATAACTGTTAAAATTTTGCTTAGTTATTAGTTTGCGATTAATTGCGATTAATTTGGTTCTTTAATCTTGATTAATCTCGAATAAAAATTGTAATCGCGTGACAGCCCTATTGAATTTTAATTTGTATAAAGGTGCACAAGTGTATTTATTTGCAAATTCGGGCTTGTTAGCTAATTCAACCATTTTTGGTACACGGAGGGAGATGTTAGTTGACATGCTAGCGTGCTGTGCCACCCCATCCAATTGGTTCGAATGGCATGATGCTAACTCTGTTTGCTTAGTTAGCGAAAACTGATGGAATCGCTATCTAAATAGCACGTTCGAAAAACATGCCTTATAAGTCAATGACTTATTAGAATCCTCTCTACTGAGGCAGCTGCCTATGGGTGTGTTCGAAAACCTAGGGAGCTGCCTTGCTGTCTTACTGCCTACATAGGCAGCTGCCTCGGTAGAGAGGATTGTAATAAGTCAATGACTTAAAAGTCAGGTTATTCGAACGCGCTACTTAGACAGCGATTCCATCGGGTTTCGCATTTAGCATTTAGCATCTTGCCATTCAAACCAATGGGATGGGGTGGCACAGCACGCTAGCATATCAACTAACATATTCCTTCTTGTACCAAAAATGGTTAAATTCACTGACAAGCCCGAATAAGCAAATAAAAACACTTGTGCAAGTTTATACAAGTTAAAAATCAATAATAATTTATTAACATTTGAAAATAACGTTTCTTCGCACCATTTTTTTTTTCTGTTAGAAAAGATCGAAGAGCTGCCGCACTGAATGCTGGGATTGCCTTGATCACTAAGGACGCTTCCGATGCTCACTCGTTCTTGAGTCAAAATAACATTGAAATTTTAAGATGCCTTAGTAGACAGCTTATTAAGGCATCTAGGATTTCAAACAGCCTCCTTCTCGGGAGCGCGCGTAGGATGACGTAAAATGCGCCTATGTAGAGAGCGCACTAGCTTTTCGAACACACCCTCTGTCTGTAAAAACTTTAAGTAAAAGTTCCCTGTGTGTCCTGTCCAGGGGTGCGGGCTGTGCTAAACTACCCTGAGGTCAGAGTGAGTGAGTAAATGAGATGTGTGTGATGAATAATGAGTGTATTCCAGTGCAGCCCCCAGACCCACCATGTTATAATGAATATGTGTGTGTGTGTAAAAGTGCATCAGATTCATGTACTGTCATGTTTCAGCGTGTAGAGTCGACACACCGGCGTTTCTGCCTCCCCGTCCTCAGTGTGACATCTTTTCCTTGGAGAAAAGCCAAACAGAGGGCCGGATCGTTAATATCGATTCGCAATTTGTAAACAGTGAAGGCCATTTTAGCAAATGCCAGGCTGTTTTAAGCACAATGGTGTCTGCGTTATTTTTGCATCGAGCACCAGCTGAGAACGAGACGACCGCTCTCCATGAGAAAGACCACCTTGTTTTGTTTTTTTTTCTTTCTGAGCTGACTGAGATGAACTGAGAGTTTCTTTTGTTTGGAAACAGGAATGAGAAGTGAAGGGGCGAAAGGTCAGGGACGCTTCCATCTTATGGATTTATCAGGTATTTATAAGGTTTCTGGTCTGTGTGCCGATCGAAGGTTTACAATAGCCGTGGCTCAGCGTGGCTCATCGGGAGTGAATGCAGGCAGACCAGAATCAGCGGGTTTTTTATATGGAAGGATTTCTGTGATGGGTTGAATGTGACAGGGCGGGGCATGGGAACCGAACACAGTGTTTAAGAGCCTGTGAGTCTTGTGGATATCCTTCCCGAAAGAGTGAAGACTGTTATAGTCACAAACTTGGGAGTGACGCAACTCCATACTAATGCTCATAGTTTTGGAAAGGGATGTTTAGAAAGCTCATCTTCAAGTGGCTACATATTTTTGGAGATGTAGTGTAAGTTCTTTGGAACTGTTTGGAGGGATGGATGATCATTTCTTCAAAAGAGGGTATGATGGGCTGAATTTGAAAGGGCGGGGCATGGGAACCGAATTATTTCAACTCAGGTGGACACAGTGTTTAAGAGCTGACAGTGGTAGCCTAGTGGTTAGAGCTTTGGGCTATCAACTGAAAGGTTGAGAGTTCAAATCCCAGCTCAGCCATGCAACCACTGTTGGGCCCTTGAGCTCGGCACCAGGCTGAACCTGCTCTCTGACCCTGCGCTCTGACCCCAGCTTCCAAACAAGCTGGGATATGTGACACATGTATATGCACATACAGTGTATCACAAAAGTGAGTACACCCCTCACATTTCTGCAAATGTTTCATTATATCTTTTCATGGGACAACACTATAGACATGAAACTTGGATATAACTTAGAGTAGTCAGTGTACAGCTTGTGTAGCAGTGTAGATTTACTGTCTTCTGAAAATAACTCAACACACAGCCATTAATGTCTAAATAGCTGGCAACATAAGTGAGTACACCCCACAGTGAATATGTCCAAATTGTGCCCAAATGTGTCGTTGTCCCTCCCTGGTGTCATGTGTCAAGGTCCCAGGTGTAAATGGGGAGCAGAGCTGTTAAATTTGGTGTTTTGGGTACAATTCTCTCATACTGGCCACTGGATATTCAACATGGCACCTCATGGCAAAGAACTCTCTGAGGATGTGAGAAATAGAATTGTTGCACTCCACAAAGATGGCCTGGGCTATAAGAAGATTGCTAACACCCTGAAACTGAGCTACAGCATGGTGGCCAAGGTCATACAGCGGTTTTCCAGGACAGGTTCCACTCGGAACAGGCTTCGCCAGGGTCGACCAAAGAAGTTGAGTCCACGTGTTCGGCGTCATATCCAGAGGTTGGCTTTAAAAAATAGACACATGAGTGCTGCCAGCATTGCTGCAGAGGTTGAAGACGTGGGAGGTCAGCCTGTCAGTGCTCAGACCATACGCCGCACACTGCATCAACTCGGTCTGCATGGTCGTCATCCCAGAAGGAAGCTGACGCACAAGAAAGCCAGCAAACAGTTTGCTGAAGACAAGCAGTCCAAGAACATGGATTACTGGAATGCCCTGTGGTCTGACGAGACCAAGATAAACTTGTTTGGCTCAGATGGTGTCCAGCATGTGTGGCGGCGCCCTGGTGAGAAGTACCAAGACAACTGTATCTTGCCTACAGTCAAGCATGGTGGTGGTAGCATCATGGTCTTGGGCTGCATGAGTGTTGCTGGCACTGGGGAGCTGCAGTTCATTGAGGGAAACATGAATTTCAACATGTACTGTGACATTCTGAAACAGAGCATGATCCCCTCCCTTCGAAAACTGGGCCTCATGGCAGTTTTCCAACAGGACAACGACCCCAAACACAACCTCCAAGATGACAACTGCCTTGCTGAGGAAGCTGAAGGTAAAGGTGATGGACTAAACCCAATTGAGCACCTGTGGCGCATCCTCAAGTGGAAGGTGGAGGAGTTCAAGGTGTCTAACATCCACCAGCTCCGTGATGTCATCACGGAGGAGTGGAAGAGGATTCCAGTAGCAACCTGTGTAGCTCTGGTGAATTCCATGCCCAGGAGGGTTAAGGCAGTGCTGGAAAATAATGGTGATCACACAAAATATTGACACTTTGGGCACAATTTGTACATGTTTACTGTGGGGTGTACTCACTTATGTTGCCAGCTATTTAGACATTAATGGCTGTGTGTTGAGTTATTTTCAGAAGACAGTAAATCTACACTGCTATACAAGTTGTACACTGACTACTCTAAGTTATATCCAAGTTTTATTTCTATAGTGTTGTCCCATGAAAAGATATAATGAAATATTTGCAGAAATGTGAGGGGTGTACTCACTTTTGTGATACACTGTATGTACAAATAACGGCTATGAAGGACAGAACAGGTTCCCAGATAAGATGCATGTGTGCAATCCAGCTTCTTGGTTATGGTAAAGCTCACTTGACTGTGGTTACATGTGTTCCAGCAGCTTTTAATTGATTACAAATTATCCAGACAATTTTCCTCCGAGCTTGAAGTGATGCATTCGGTGTTTTCTTTCAGCCTTGTAAAAAGACCACTGTTCTGTATAATTATTTTATGGGTGCAGTCAAACTAGCCCTATTTATACAGACACAGAGAAGTCACCTGATACAGGCAACAGTCCAGCATACATATTTAGGGCGGCACGGTGGCTAAGTAGGTAGCACTGTCGCCTCACAGCAAGAAGGTTCTGGGTTTGATCCCCAGGCATGGCGGTCCGGGTCCTTTCTGTGTGGCGTTTGCATGTTCTCCCCGTGTCCACGTGGGTTTCCTCCGGGCGCTCCGGTTTCCTCCCACAGTCCAAAGACGTGCAAGTGAGGGGAATTGGAGATACTAAATTGTCCATGACTGTGTTTGTGTGTTTGTGTAATGAGTAACTACCGTTCCTGTCATGAATGTAACCAAAAGTGTAAAACATGACGTTAAAATCCTAATAAACAAACAAACAATCATATTTACAAGGAATTATAATTGACATTATAGAGTTTTCTACAGCAGTGGTCCCAAAGCACCGGTTTACGGACTGATACCGGTCCATGTGTCATTTATTACCGCGCTATTAAAAAGGAATAAATAATTAGAAATCGCTACAAAAGCAACAAAACCACTTCTTACATTTCCAACACACTTCAGGTGTCATTGTCTCCTGTCACCCCTAGGTGGGAGCGTTTCACTGCGGCAAAAAAAGCTCAGGGTTCCCACTGATTTTCCGTCATTTGTAAGTAGTATTGTTGCCCCTCCAGTCTGTGAAATGATATCTTATATAAAACAGGTCCATGGTGCAAAAAAAGTTTGGGATCGCTGTTCTACAGCACCAAATTATTAATGACAGGTGCTGAATTTTTATGTAGTGCATCAATGAATCCGCTTGATAGGTTTCCTGTCCTGTGAGGCGTGCGGCTGCCATCGCTCCACTCAGACACCCAGCTGCCCCGTGTATTATACGTGTTTCCGACACCGGGCCGTGATTGCATCTGACCCACGAGGAACCAGAGAAACAAAGGTGAGTTCGAGAGGAAAAACGACAAGCCGAACGACAAGCAAATCAAGATTAGCAAGTCAGGCCTTGAATGCTAATTTCAGCTACCCTTAACTCTCTGTCCTGGCTGTTCTCTGAAAGCATTGCTCCCTCGTTCTGTAGCTAACATTTTTTAGCTATTAATTTTTCAGTAGTGAGGTGGAAGTTTTGCTATTTCTAATTAGAAGGATTGCAGGATTAGAACAGTTCAATCAAGTAAACAGTAAAGTAGCACAGATGAGCTGCTAGAAGAGGTTTTCTACATCTTAGTAAACGCTAAAGTATTTTAGCACAAGGAAAATTTGGGGAAGGCCTCTTATTATTTTAGCATTACTGTGTCCCTGTGCAAAAAAACTAGGTTCATAAAGACATGAATTGATGAGTATAGTGTCAGGAACCTCTATCATCGTCTATATAAAAGACTAAAGGGGCACAAATTCCCACAGACTCACCAAAATCTTGTGAAAAGAGTGAAGGCTGTTATGGCCACAAACTTGGGAGTGACGCAACTCCATAGTTTTGGAATGGAATATTTGGGAAGCTCATGTTCAGGGGGCTACATATTTTTTGAAGATGTGCAAATCAATCAGTTTATCTGTCTGTCTGTCTGTCTGTCTGTCTGTCTGTCTGTCTGTCTGTCTATATAGCTATCTGTCATCTGTCTATAAGTCTGTCTGTCTGTCTGTCTATCTATCTATCTATCTATCTATCTATCTATCTATCTATCTATCTATCTACCTACCTGTCTGTCTGTCTGTCTGTCTATCTATATATTTATCTGTCTGTTGTCTATCTATCTATCTATCTATCTATCTATCTATCTATCTATCTATCTATCTATCTATCTATCTATCTATCTATCTATCTATCTAATACAGTAGTATCTATCTACTGTATCTATCTATGTCTATCTGTCTGTCTGTCTATATATCTATCTGTCATCTGTCTATCTGTCTGTCTGTCTGTCTATCTATATATACTGTATATATATATATCTGTCTGTTGTCTGTCTATAAGTCTGTCTATCTATCTGTCTGTCTGTCTGTCCGTCCGTCCGTCTGTCTATCTATCTGTCTGACTATCTGTTTGTCCATCCATCTGTATGTCTGTCTGTCTGTCTGTCTGTCTGTCTATCTATCATATATATAGTCTATCTATCTATCTATCTATCTATCTATCTATCTATCTATCTATCTATCTATCTATCTCTCTGTCTCTCTGTCTGTCTGTCTGTCTGTCTGTCTATCTGTCTGTTTGTTTGTCTGTCTATCTATCACAGACATGATTGGCTACGTCTAAGAGGTGAGGATGGCTGAAGCTCCACGATGGATTGTTGACCTGTCCAGTCTGTATTTCTCTCTTACGTCCAGTCTTACAGGGTTGCACAGGACCCGCCACAATCCTGATCAGAATAAAGCGCCTGGTTAAAATGAAGAAATGTTGCTTACCGACCCCGCTAATAAGCAAGCGAGGGATAGCAGCGGCAGGAAAATCCCTCTATTTATCAAGTCCAGTGATCACAGCAGCCGCTAATGCATTAGCCTGGTATCGTCCTCTGTCCGACCGATTTCTTGCTGGGTGCACCAAACCCAATTTAAAGTCCAATATTCTCAATTCTCACACATTTTAAAGGAACACTTATTCTCAGGGGTTGAGTAAAGGCATGTGTGGAGTGACTGGCGTCCGTTTCCGAGCAGAGACAGGTGGGCAGATGGGCAGGAGGCATACCTGAGGATAAGGTCAATCTGGCAGCTAAATGAATCACGACCGCGTGGCTCGCTGCAAGTTAGCCGAGTGTAATAAATCCCTACTGCACTGGCTGGATTGCCGCCGGCACAGGGAGGCCCTATTACGCTGATGCATCGCTGTGCAGGAGCCCATCTCAAGGTCATTAGCGGCAAGCTAACCAAGGGGCGCGCGTAACCAAGACAAACAGCCAACAAATATACGATAAGCAAGACTATCCATCTTCACAAGAGGCTGGAACACTCGCTAATAAACCTAAAGGCTTCCCATAGTGGATGAGCAGAGAGCAGCTAAACTTATAGAGGGAAAAAACAGGCTGAAATAAAGCACAAGTTTATCCACTGAAGCTTAGATCCAGTTTCATCCGTTAAAAGTTTAAAGTGCTTGTTTTCAAAAGTAACTAGTCGCTGGTCCCCTCATACCAGCACAACACACACTTACACACCACCACCATGTCAGTGTCACTGCAGTGCTGAGAATGATCCACCACCCAAATAATACCTGCTCTGTGGTGGTCCTGTGGGGGTCCTGACCCTTGAGGAACAGCATGAAAGGGGGCTAACAAAGCATGCAGAGAAACAGATGGACTACAGTCAGTAATTGTAGAACTACAAAGTGCTTCTATATGGTAAGTGAGTGTAGAAATAAGGAGGTGGTTTTGATGTTATGGATGATGTGTGTATAAATGTAGTGTTCAGGTGTCCACATACTTATGGCCTTGCAATCTAGCTCACCCGAATCTTTTCTACATCTTACTTCTTCATGTAGTCATTTTTTCTTTATCCTCTTTCTAAAAAAAGAGGCTGAGCTCTGAAAGCGAAGTCTCCGGGTCAGGCGGGGTCTTGAATCGGGGAGTGAACTGAAGCATCAGGAGAATAACACTCTGTGATGGCTGTCCCACTTCTTCTCCCTCATTTATTAAATAACGCCAACCACTGTTCCAGAGAGTGTGCCCTACCGGTCCCTCTGTACCCGTGTACCTTCAGGCTGAGCCGTCACATTTGTGCCCTACAACAGTCTAAATGAGGAGCATGTACCTCCTCCACCACCTCGCTCCTCCTCTCCGCATTGCTGATTTGTTTCTCTGGGTGAAAGTCTCTCAGCTGGAATAAACTACATCACTTCATACATCTGTTAAATCCTGTCAACGTTCAGCGTCCAAAATCATCTCAGTGCCCACAGATTGTTTTAGCTGCTGGTGAAAAACTTAAATAAACGCGTTAGATCTGAGTTTGATTTGGCATTTTTAACCTAGTTTATTATTTAAACATGGCAAAATGACTGTATTGTGGCGACCATCCTGTTCACCGTTAGGGTTTAGGGTTAGGGTTATGGGGTTAGAGTCTAGGGTTAAAGGTTAGGGTCTAGAGTAAGGGGTTAGGGTCTAGGGTCTAGGATTAAGGTCTAGGGTTAGAGTCTAGGGTTAGGGGCTAACCCTAGGGTCTGGCATCCCAGAATGCAGTGCGGGCACAAACGAAGCATTTGTAAGGGATAAAATGTGGGTTTTGGGGTTGGAAGTCTAGGGTTAGGGGTTAGGGTCTAGAGTTAGGGTCTATGGGTCTAGGGGTTAGGGTCTAGGGATAGGGTCTAGAGTTAGGGGTTAGGGTTAGGATCTAGGGTTAGGGTCTTTGGTTAGAGTCTAGGGTCAAGGGTTGGGCTGGTGATTTCTAGGTGCCAATATTAATTGTGTGAGTTTGATTGCACTCATATTGTTTTAGATACTATTCAATGTCCTTTGGTCATTCCACTCACATAATTTGACATTTCAGTATTGAGACCACTGTTCCATGTACATTCCTATTCATACAGGCACAGAGAACTCACCAGCTGAGGTTAAGCACAATCACAAACAATAAACGAGCAGGCCATGCCAATGAGGCTTAACCTAAATTGAACTTATACAGATGTATGTATTTGAATGTATTTTTCTGTGATGGCACCAGATGTTTCTGGTGACAGACGACTAAAGGAAGGAAAAAAGAGAAGCTGCGGAGGAATGGAAGCACAAATTGAGATGGAGGGATGCCACCGTGCCACTGGTTTCTTTATGCCGGGGAAAATCTTTTCAGAACGGCAATCTCTTATCCGTCCGAGTGGAGCCGGGGATGGAGATGGAGAATTAGATTTCGTTTCCCATTACTGTTAAAGAAGAGAAGGGGCCCGGCGGCTCTCAGCCCTGCGGCGTTCAGTACACACATTTAACCACCGGACACACCGGAGTACAAACACAACGTTAGTGTGAATTATTCAACACACAACGACTGCATTTATCTAATTATGTGTTATGAATATTCATTTCACGCTAATGTGGTTAGAATAATGGGTTAATTTTTTATTCCGTTTAGAGCCGTAGCCTTTAGAGCCGCCTGCGTGTGAGAGACAGCCTGCTGCTGTTAGATGTCAGGAAATAAGATTGTGTTTTTGATATTGGGTCTTTGCCTGGATTTAATGAAGCCCGCCAGCACACGGTTTATGATCGGCTGCAAATACCAGCGAGGGTTACGGACCTCAATTAGGAACGTGTCACCATTTTTAATCAATTCTGTGGGTATTTAACACAGAAATGAACACTTTCATTATTATGCAGGTCAAATGACAGGACAAGCAAGACATTAATAAGATACAGTGGAACCTCGATTTAACGGACGGACGGACGGGGGGGGGGGGGGGGGGGGTTCAGCGATATTTTTTTTTCTCCAGGGGGTGTGAAAATATATGAAAACACATTAAAACCACCTCCTTGTTTTTACACTCACTGTCCATTTTATCAGCTCCACTTACCACATAGAAGCACTTTGTAGTTCTACAATTACTGACTGTAGTCCATCTGTTTCTCTACATACTTTTTTAACCCTGTTCTTCAATGGTCAGCACCCCCACAGGACAACTACAGAGCAGGTATTATTTGGGTGGTGGATCATTCTCAGCACTGCAGTGACACTGGCATGGTGGTGGTGTGTTAGTGTGTGTTGTGCTGTGATGGAGTTTTTAAACACCTCTCTGTCATTGCTGGACTGAGAATAGTCCACCAACCCATTGGCAGCGTCCTGTGACCACTGATGAAGGTCTAGAAGATGACCGACTCAAACAGCAGCAATAGATGAGCGATCGTCTCTGACTTTACATCTACAAGGTGGACCAACTAGGTAGGAGTGTCTAATAGAGTGGACAGTGAGTGGACACGGTGTTTAAAAACTCCAGCAGCGCTGCTGTGTCTGATCCACTCATACAGCACAACACACACTAACACACCACCACCATGTCAGTGTCACTGCAGTGCTGAGAATGACCCACCTCCTAAATAATACCTGCTCTGTGGTGGTCCTGTGGCGGTCCTGACCATTGAAGAACAGGGTGAAAGGAGGTAAAAAGGTATGTAGAAAACCAGATGGACTACAGTCAGTAATTGTAGAACTACAAAGTGCTTCTATATGGTAAGTGGAGCTGATAAAATGGACAGTGAGTGTAGAAACATGGAGGTGGTTTTAATGTTATGGCTGATCGGTGTATGATCAGCAGTAAAATGAACAACATAAATAAATAAAAAGCTCTGCTGGTGGCTACTGGAGCAAACAGAGAGATGTGCGCCAGCTAGTGGACAATTACTGAACTACTGGTGTCTTTTTTTTAAAAGATAATGGCTCTCGTTGTGGTTCAGTTAAGTCCCAAAGCCTTAGACACTGCATTTTGACCCCTTTCTGATTATTTTTATAGTAAAAGTATGACAAAAAATACAGACATCAGTGGTGGCATACTATTTAGTGGGATGTGCTTTGGACACAGAAATAAAAAACTACTACTGACTTCCCTGTATGGTCCTGTACATTTATTTCTCACCATGTCCACTGCATTACATTTTAGTCACGCTTCCTACCTTCGAAAGTGTTGGATTTAGGGACTAAAGTGCAGACTATGGGAAAAAATGATGAAGAAAGATGCACTGGGGCTTCAATTCCTCTGCTGTCACCAGCCAGCTGCTGTAAATTTAAATACTTCTGTTTCCAAGAGTAACTCAACCCCTCTCCCCCTCTCTAAAATGTTGTATTAGACCTTTAGAGAGCTCAGAAGTACAAAGTAAAGTGACTATTATACAAATCTGACAACCTATCTGTTGCTGAAAAGTGCGTCAGTTACGGGGACATGATAACAGTCAATCCATACAAGAACACGTCCTAATAATGTCATCCGCACCTGCTGATGGGGCAGTTCCACATCCAGTCGGACCACACACGGGCAATAAAGCGAGGGTTTAAGGCGAGCGCTAAAAGGTTAATGATACAGCGAGTGCTAAATGTTAACATGCTGAACCGATTACAGCAGCAGATCGAGCTAAGTTGCTTCCTCCTAAATGTCAGATTGACGGGGAGATACGCTCAGTAATAAACCCACTATAGTGCAGGAACAGGCAGAATGTGTAGCAGAATCAGGATGGAATGACCAACTGGTAGAGAAAAGCCAGATGACCTCTCTAAATCAACAGAAATCAGACGCTATTAAGACCCAGTGCTGCTTATTTGCCCTTAACCCAGAGGTTCTCAAAGTTTTTTGGGTCGGTGACCCCAATTTAAGGGGTTAAAACTTAAATGTACACCATTTAACAGATACCTTTATCCAAATTACAACTGTGACCATATACAATCCACAATCCCACAATCCAACAGTGCCAACCTCGCACCTTAAACCAATGACCTTCACGTTACTAGTCCAGTACTTTCAGATAGAATGGATGGATGATAGTCAGATGGATGGATGATATTGGATAGATAGCTAGATAGATAGATAGCTAGATAGATAGATAGATAGATAGATAGATAGATAGATAGATAGATAGATAGATAGATAGATAGATAGATAGATAGATAGATAGATAGATAGACAGACAGACAGACAGACAGACAGACAGACAGACAGAATGATGGATGGACAGATGGACTGATGGATGGATGGTAGATAGATGGATGAATGATAGACAGATTGATGGATGGATACTTTATTGATCCCAAAGAAAATTCAAGTTAGAACTTAACCCCATATCTATATCTGTCCACATAAACCAGTAATATGTACCACACTGATATTATAATGCCAAACGCTGTCTGTGTTTGTAAATCTAGTCTGGAATTCAAACCCACAAAAATCAGCCACTTTTGTTTCTAACAGTGTGGATTTTTACCATTGTGCTACACGAGCTCACAGTGTAGCCTAATAATATCTAATAATAATCTTTATTTATTTTAGTTTATATAAGCTATAAAATACAGATCATGACTGCTTATAGCCCCACTGTTTGGTTTTAAATAGTCCATTTTTACTAAATGCTGTTTTAAAAATAATATTTGTACTACATGTGAGCCAGATCAATTCAGAAATATATATGTATATTCTAAAACAGTGTATATTGATCCAACACCAGTAAGAAGTAAAAGAGACGAATGTAAGAGAGAAAGTACAGAATTAGGTGACAAGGAGAGCTCGACTTTCACAAGATATGATGTATAAGATCAGACAAGCACCTCGGATTGAAACACTCGTCTAAATTTCGCACGCGCCTCCCAACTCCCGAGTGCACCCGGGAACCGTAACCTCACCCCCCCACACACCCCCACACCCCCCCACACCCCCACACCCCCCACCCCCCACCCCCCACACCCCCCACACCCCCCACCCCCCACCCCCCACACCCCCCACACCCCCCACACGTTCCCCATCTGCGCCACATGAACGCTTCACACAGATGCAGTTTTTATCCTGCAGGTACATCACCTTATCATCTCGTTTCTAAAACGAGCGTCTCCCGATGACATCCCATCTAAATCCCCTGTAATTAACATCTCACTAATCTGAACTATTAATTATGAATTAAAAACTAAGATAGATTATAAGGAAGTGAAGTCCCGGCAGGAATCTTCAGGATCTTAAGAGGCTCATTAGAATTCATTAAAAACTTCATAATAGATTTTAAACTTTTTGTTGCTGTGTTGTAATTCAACTATTTATAGCTCTTCAGTGGTGATGTACCGCCATCTTATCAGATTGTACACGAGAAGAAACAGCTTCACCTTCTCTAACTCCAAACTACATTAAACTGCGTGTTTTAACATACCGTGTACTCAATGTTATGTTTTCCTGACACCATCTAGTGAGCTTTTCTCCAAAGCATAAAAGTATTAGGACACCCCTTCTAAATATTGAGTTCAGATATTTCAAACACACCCATTTCTATCAGATGTTTAAAATCAATTATGTAAAATCAATTATACGTCTCCAAATATGTGGCAACAGTTTAGGAAAGTCCATTTCCCTTTCCTCCAGGATGACTGACCCTCGATGTACACAGCAAGCTCAGTAAAGACCTGGTTTGTATTGACAAGTTTGGTGTGGAGAAACTATAACTGTCCCAAATCAAGCCTCTGTACTCCTGAGCTGCGTCCGAAATCGCATACTTACACGCAAATCCCATACTCAATAGTACGCGAAAGCAGTATGCTAGAGCGGTTAGTATGTTTGAATACATAGTATACATGAAAAGGTACGCGAGAAGTACCCGGATGACCTACTTCTTGGGCAGCCATGTTTGAGTATGCAAATGATGCACACTTTCAGTCCGCTGATGTATCCCATAATTCAACTGGAGCTGCGTAGGCGTTTGAAGCGGAAGAAGAAACAAGAAAGATGGTGGAAAACGGAGAGTAAGATAAACAAAATAAAAATGTTATTATTGCGTACAACCCTAAATAATGTAATGATTTGCACAAAAAGACGATAAATATATGAGCACGCGGTCTGTAACTATGGTGATATACAGGGGTTGGACAAAATAACTGAAACACCTGGTTTTAGACCACAATAATTTATTAGTATGGTGTAGGGCCTCCTTTTGCGGCCAATACAGCGTCAACTCGTCTTGGAAATGACATATACAAGTCCTGCACAGTGGTCAGAGGGATTTTAAGCCATTCTTCTTGCAGGATAGTGGCCAGGTCACTACGTGATGCTGGTGGAGGAAAACGTTTCCTGACTCGCTTCTCCAAAACACCCCAAAGTGGCTCAATAATATTTAGATCTGGTGACTGTGCAGGCCATGGGAGATGTTCAACTTCACTTTCATGCTCATCAAACCAATCTTTCACCAGTCTTGCTGTGTGTATTGGTGCATTGTCATCCTGATACACGGCACCGCCATTGGATGCACATGGTCCTCCAGAATGGTTCGGTAGTCCTTGGCAGTGACGCGCCCATCTAGCACAAGTATTGGGCCAAGGGAATGCCATGATATGGCAGCCCAAACCATCACTGATCCACCCCCATGCTTCACTCTGGGCATGCAACAGTCTGGGTGGTACGCTTCTTTGGGGCTTCTCCACACCGTAACTCTCCCGGATGTGGGGAAAACAGTAAAGGTGGACTCATCAGAGAACAATACATGTTTCACATTGTCCACAGCCCAAGATTTGCGCTCCTTGCACCATTGAAACCGACGTTTGGCATTGGCACGAGTGACCAAAGGTTTGGCTATAGCAGCCCGGCCGTGTATATCGACCCTGTGGAGCTCCCGACGGACAGTTCTGGTGGAAACAGGAGAGTTGAGGTGCACATTTAATTCTGCCGTGATTTGGGCAGCCATGGTTTTATGTTTTTTGGATACAATCCGGGTTAGCACCCGAACATCCCTTTCAGACAGCTTCCTCTTGCGTCCACAGTTAATCCTGTTGGATGTGGTTTGTCCTTCTTGGTGGTATGCTGACATTACCCTGGATACCGTGGCTCTTGATACATCACAAAGACTTGCTGTCTTGGTCACAGATGCGCCAGCAAGACGTGCACCAACAATTTGTCCTCTTTTGAACTCTGGTATGTCACCCACAATGTTGTGTGCATTGCAATATTTTGAGCAAAACTGTGCTCTTACCCTGCTAATTGAACCTTCACACTCTGCTCTTACTGGTGCAATGTGCAATTAATGAAGATTGGCCACCAGACTGGTCCAATTTAGCCATGAAACCTCCCACACTAAAATGACAGGTGTTTCAGTTATTTTGTCTAACCCCTGTACGTCACCACATCATTACTTGACAGTGGTAAGATGGCGGCAGTAGTACGTAGGGGTGTTGCGTGCATACTGCACACTTCTGTACTGACAGTGCGTACTTCTATCCCGTCTGAGTGGTGCGTACTACCTCGAATCTAGCACGTACTCTGTAAGTATGCGATTTCTGACGCAGCTCTGGAGTGTGTTTATGTGCCACGCCCCTCTGTCCAGCAGTGCATGTTGGAGAAGTTTTGTTTAGGTTGGCAAGCCAACACCCCCTCATTATGATTGGTGTCTTGCTAATCATGTTCAGCTGCACCTTGTTTAAGGTCAGGGCATTTAAGGAGGCAGTTTCCAAGCCTTGATGGAGACTCTTTTGGTTTGAGTCTGTCAAGTCGATTTGGTTTGACTTTTCCCTTGTCTGTTAGCTCCTGTTAGCTCCTGTATGTCTTAGCTCCTGTTAGTGCCTATCTGCTCCTGTCTGTCTGTTTGCTACTGTCTGTCTGTTTCTAATTTGGTATTTGAGTTTTAAAAGATACTTGGCTGATTTAAAAACTAGTTTTTCTTTACAGATTTCCAGGTTCCCTTTTTAAAAGATGTTTTACTAAAGTCGTTTTCTACTAGAGTGAATGTCAGAAAAACACAAAGATGTCAGTTTAGAAAGGACTGCGTGGCCGCTCGGGTGGCACAGCGGTAAAAACACACGCAGGAACCAGAGCTGGGATCTCGAATACATCGTATCGAATCTCAGCTCTGCCTGCCGGCTAAGGCGGAGCGGCCACATGAACAACGATTGGCCTGTTGTTCATATGGGCGGGACTAAGCCGGATGGGGTCTCTCTCTCATGACTGGTGCAATTACGACTGATTGATGGCGCTTGCACAGAGATTAGAAAAGAGTGCTCTCAGGGTATGTCCCTCCGTACACGCAGCTAAGCTGCACTGCACTCGTCAAAGTGTAGGTGATGAGATGCATACGGCATGCTGCCTACAAGTCGGAGGGGGCGTGGGTTAGCTTCGTTCTCCTCAATCAGAGCGGGGATCGGCATTGGTGGAGAGGAAGAATGACGCAATGGGGCAATTGGACGCGATAAAAGGGAGAAAAAGGGGAGAAAATGCATAAAGAAAATATATAAAAAATTGAAAGGACTGCGTTACTATAAAAGTAGCTTGTTTGGTATTTATTGATTGATTTTAGGGGAGAAGAAAGAAAAACACAGACGCGACTGATTCCAAAGAAAATAAAATTATCTGTCAAAGCTGGACGTACCCTGAGTCCCCTTGATATACTAATCCAGTTTGAATGGGGCTTACGTCTGGAGCTTATCAAAGCAGCACATGCTTTTAAGAAAACCAATAAAGCATTGTTATTTGACAGCCATATTCAGCTAAAGTTAAGCTTTAATATGTTCATTACATTGGCTTGTATGAGACTTTTGTGTGCAAAGCCAGTATTGTGGTATTTACCTCAGTAGGTTAAGTTAAATTATGTATAATGTATGTATAAATAATGTATAATGTATAATATAATGTATAAAAAGTTCTTTCATTTATTATTTCTTATGTACATATTCTCGGGCGACACGGTGGCTAAGTGGGTAGCACTGTTGCCTCACAGCAAGAAGGTCCTGGGCTCGATCCCCAGACGGGGCGGTCCGGGTCCTTTCTGTGCGGAGTTTGCATGTTCTCCCTGTGTCCGCGTGGGTTTCCTTCCACAGTCCAAAAACACGCAGTCAGGTTAATTGGAGACACTGAATTGCCCTATAGGTGAATGTGTGTGTGTGTGTGTGTGTGTGTGTGTGTGTGTGTGTGTATCTGCCCTGCGATGGACTGGCAACCCGTCCAGGGTGTTACCGTGTGCCTTGCGCCCATTGAAAAGCTGGGATAGACCCCAACATCCCCCCCCCCCCCCCATGACCCTAATTGGATAAGCGGTTAAGACAGTGAGTGAGTGTGTTTTTTATATAACCTTGTGAACTGATGAATCTTGTTTAATGAGTAACTACGTTCCTGTCGTGGATGTAACCCAAGGGCATAAAAAACATGACGTTAAAATCCTAATAAACAAACACTAAACATGTACATATTTTCAGAAAGTGACATGTTAGTTAAGTGCAGTAAATTCAACCAACTCAGTTCAGTTCAGTTCCAAAAAGCAAAATTCTGACCAGAAACTGTCGGCAGTTGTGTGTATTCAGATGCCAGCCAGGTTTATAGCTCCTTCTGGGATTTGAGCTCAAGAACCCAAATGGTGTCGGGCTAAAACATTAAACCCTTGCGACACCCAGACACTCTACTGTAAATATTTGAAACAGTGGGCCATGATGGGTTTGTGGCTTGAGGCAGGCCTGGGGTGGTTTGACCTTTGACCCGTCTCTGCCAGCTTTGATGTGGCTGCTGTGTATTACAGTTTTTCTCAGTCGATTTGGTTCATTTCTCAGATCAGAATTGAAATTCTCAAAACTGTTCATTCAATCTCCACATCTCCTTGTCACTTGTGCAGATCATAATAGCATTTCTCATTGTGTTTCACATTTTGCGAATGCTTTTGTACATTCATGCAAATGGTCATGTACAATTGTCTGCTGTTTTTTGCATTATCAATTGCTTATGTCATGTTTATCAAAATGTGTTCTACTGATTGTCTGTTGAATTGTCTTACCCTCCAAAACATTTAGGCTTTGGGTCATTGCCTAGGTCATTACATGCAAAAGTGCTGAACATGTTGTCATAATCTCTCAGGCATAATTTGTACATTTCTATGAAACTTTTTTGGTAAATTTTGGTAATTTATCATAAATTGATTAAATTGTTCTCAGGTAAATCTTGGCTTTCAGTTAAGAAGGGGAATTTGTGAAGGTTTAGATCAACCAATGGTCAAACAGCTCTCAACCATAGGTCAGAGGTACATCTCATGAACCTTCAATTGACAAACATATAGACACAAAACATTGCAAGGTCACAAAGTCTCACAATGAAAAGACAAGGCCGTGTACAGGGTGAACAGCCAAGAAGAAGGGTAAGGCTGCGTGGTGGAAGGCTGAGGGGACAAAACAGAGGAAGAGGTAGGAGAGTCCATGCCACTCTAACACCATCAGGCAATGGTTTGCCAATCATTATAGAATGCTGATGGAATTCCTCCCACCCTACTCCCCATTCCTGAACCCAATTGAGGAGTTCTTCTCAGCCTGGAGATGGAAGGTGTACGATCACCAGCCGCACACCCAGATGAACCTGCTGACTGCCATGGATGCAGCTTGTGAGGATATCACAGATATCCAGAGGCTGGATTAGGCACTCCAGGAGATTCTTTCCACGCTGCATTGCAAGGGAAGATATCCAGTGTGACGTGGATGAAAACATGTGGCCCAACAGAGAGGAGCGTCAGGATGTATAGAAAAGAAAGCACTATAATTCCTTAAGTTGTTGTCTCAAGTTGTTTTGAATGTTTAGAGTAAGTTTCTAATTTTGTAGTTAACAGTTGTCTGTCTTTCCTGAATTTCTATCTGATTTTTTTGTCAACAAATTGCAGTGCGAACAATACAGTAAAAGAATATTACTGTATAAATTTGATTCCAGTCCAATTTCTTGCTGTCAGTCTCCCACATACAGTCATGTGTAACTTTGTGTTCTGTGTAAGTTTGTATTTTGTGTGTAACACGTACCGTTTCAATTGATATGCCACAGAATGTGCAGCGTTCTTGTAATCAAAAGCTTAGCTGGTTTCCATCAGAATATACTTACAGTGTACACTGTTGCACTGACAACATGACTAAGTATTTTTACTGCCTTGTTCATAGGCAATGACACACAGACTAGACATTCTGATGGCACTGACAAGTTGATTGACATAAATATTTGCTTTTGAGGCACAAACAAAGAATTGTGAGCGAGGTACGTGCTTTTGCAGGTATTTCATTGAGTTTTGCTGTTTGCACTAACTGTTTTGAGAAATGCACTTGTTGTGATGCCAATGTAAATCATGATGTGAGAAATGTACCAAATCGACTGAGAAAAACTGTAAAGCTGTGAGGGATTTCACCTGGGACGAGAAGGAGGAGAAAACTGAATATGGAGATAGCGGTGGTGTGTCTGTCCTCCCACGGTCGTCCACGCTGCAGTGTTCTTGTTTAATTACACGCTTCATTAAGCTTGATGTAGTACTGCTGTATTAATTAAATGTAATTTGAACGTCCTGTGTTGAAGAGAACAGCGAGACCTGTGTGTTTTATGTTACAAGTTTAAACTAGATTTTATGTATGTTTATCTTTAGTCATTGTGAGCATTTCAGCTCACAAACAAATGATTGTACATTCACCTCAATTATTTATATATATAATAAATAGAGAATTTCTGTACTTCATTAATTAAACATCACTGCCATGTCAGTGTAAAGTTCATACTGTTTACTTCTGTACTTGCTGTTAACCAGACAAAAAACTGTGTAAAAAAACAGCATTAAATTCTAGATAATAGATAGATAGATAGATAGATAGATAGATAGATAGATAGATAGATAGATAGATAGATAGATAGATGGATGGATGGATGGATGGATGGATGGATGGATGGATGGACGGACGGACGGACGGACGGACGGACGGACAGATAGATAGACAGGCAGATAGACACATAGACAGATAGATAGACAAATACACAGATAGATAGACAGACAGATGTCCTTTTTGTAATTGTTTTATTTATTTACCTTATTAAATGTTTTTTTTTTTACCTATCACACATATGAATGTTTTCAGTGTTAACAACCTTCTACAGTTCGTCGTGTTTTAAGCACTAATTATGAACGTTAAATTGATCCAGGACTCTGTGCAACTAGATCCGTTTGTCACGGCCTGAATTTCAGTACGTCTTCCTTCCTCTTTACACACTCCATCAAGCACACAAAACCACTCATCCTACAGAATTAAATGCCCGGGGATGAGCCGGGTTGATTTAAGATCTGCCACTTGTTTTCCCAGTAGATTATCGGTGCGGAGCATAAATCAGGCCCGGAGGCAAGGTCAGCGCTCGTCACCGGCGTCTATATAAACGCTGCACTGTGCTTTATAGGTACAGCGGCTCATACAGGACATACAGTATCTCACAGCAGTAAACACATAAATACATGATCAGTGTGTGCGGGTCTGTGTGGACTGATTATTAAGTATGATTATTTTTCTACGTGCTTAATATTTAAAATTGATCATTCTTTAAACTGGGACACGTATTCGTGTGTTTCATCCACAACAACTGCTGAATTATATGCGTCCAACTTTGCAGCAACAGTTTAGGGAAGGCCCTTTCCTATTCCAGCCTGATTGTGCCCTTGTGCACAGACATCAAGAAAAGCTTGATTTAATAAACTCCAGTGTCCTGCACAGAGTCCTGAACTCAGCTCCACTGAACAACTCTGGAATGAACTGGAACATCAACACAAATAGGCACAAATTCCCACAGACCTGCTTCAAAAGTCCTGTAAGAAGCCTTCTCAGAAGAGTGGCTGTTGTTCTAGCATAAAAGATCACATACAGGTCAATATAAAATATAGCATTTTTTAATTTAAATGAGATATCCTGGGGCGGCACGGTGGCTAAGTGGGTAGCACTGTCGCCTCACAGCAAGAAAGTCCTGGGTTCGATCCCCAGGTGGGGTGGCCCAGGTCCTTTCTGTGTTGAGTTTGCATGTTCTCCCCGTGTCCGTGTGGGTTTCCTCCTGGAGCTCTGGTTTCCTCCCACAATCCAATGACGTGCAAGTGAGGTGAATTGGAGATACAAAATTATAACTATAACCTTGTGAACTGATAAATCTTGTGTAATGCGTAACTAACGTTCCTGTCATGAATGTAACCAAAAGTGTAAAACATGACGTTAAAATCCTAATAAACAAACAAGCAAACAAATGAGATATCCAACAAGTTTATGGCCAGGTGTCCAAATACTATTAGCCATACAGTGTATATTGTTTCTGCCCGAGGTAAAACTTGTAACCCTTCACATCTGTTATTTTTACATCCACCTACACGTGATTATATAATAAAACAAGAGAAAATGTGGGTTGGTTTCCTGAACGAGCACTTAACGTGAGCACTGTGTCAGTCAGTAACAGACGTTATTAAAAGCCGAGCTGGATTTAGAAATCTCGTGTCTGTTCTGAGGGCTTCAGAGCACATAATGAACCTTTGAACCGGAGAAGAAGTGTGAAAGGATCAGACTTGGTTGACTGGACTGCAAACCTCAGGACACTTTTGTGCTTGTAGTGTTCGGGCTCGCTTTACAACTTGCACTTTCATTCAGGACATGAGACGAGGATTTCCAGTTCAGTACGTTTGACCTGGTTGAATTGGAACGTCGATTGTGAGTCTGGCCTGCTTCCCAGAAGAGTGAAGGCTGTTATAGCCTCAATTTCTGCTCAAAATTTCTTAACGTCTGCTCATTTGCACTTAGAATTTCTTTACATCTACATACACTGATCAGCCATAACATTAAAACCACCTCCTTGTCACGGGGCACTGTTGGCTGGATGTTTTTGGTTGGTGGACTATTCTCAGTCCAGCAGTGACAGTGAGGTGTTTAAAAACTCCAGCAGCACTGCTGGGTCTTATCCACTCATATATCCATATACCAGCACAACACACACTAACACACCACCACCATGTCAGTGTCACTGCAGTGCTGAGAATGATCCACCACCTAAATAATACCTGCTCTGTAGTGGTCCTGTGGGGGTCCTGACCATTGAAGAACAGCATGAAAAGGGGCTAACAAAGCATGTAGAGAAACAGATGGAATACAGTCAGTAATTGTAGAACTACAAAGTGCTCCTATATGGTAAATGGAGCTGATAACATGGACAAGGAAACAAGGAGGTGGTTTTAATGTTATGGCTGATCGATGTATCTTACCCATCGGTCAACGTCTTCTGAACATCTCTCAAGTTCTTCTCATTGTTTCTCAACGTCTATTTAACATTTTTAAGTTTGGCTCATTTGCACATTTCTCAGCGTCTGCTCAACATTATGTGTCAATTTATTTATTTATTATTTAACTTCTGCTCATCGCACGTTTCTCAACCTCTGCTTCTCAATTCCGCTTATTATTTCTCAACGAATGCTTAATACTTCTGAACTAATGTTAAATATGACTTATTTTTAAATAAGGAGTCAATCTAGTGCCCCCTGCTGGTGTGGAGAGCTGTTACCTGACTCTAACAGTGCACGTCTGTGACCGTAGTCAGCTCGAGTGTTTGTAATGACGAAGAGCAGCTTTTTAAAAAGTGCTTAATATGTGGCGCGATTCAGTTTTGTTTGTTTATTAGGATTTTAACGTCATGTTTTACACTTTGGTTACATTCATGACAGGAACGGTAGTTACTCATTACACAAGGTTCATCAGTTCACAAGTTTATATCAAACACAGTCTTGGACAATTTAGTATCTCCAATTCACCTCACTTGCACGTATTTGGACCCGGAGGAAACCCACGCAGACACGGGGAGAACATACAAACTCCACACAGAAAGAACCCGGACCACCCCACCTGGGGATCGAACCCAGGACCTTCTTGCTGTGAGGCGACAGT
The DNA here is from genome assembly GCF_030014385.1 of Trichomycterus rosablanca. Taxonomy (NCBI): domain Eukaryota; kingdom Metazoa; phylum Chordata; class Actinopteri; order Siluriformes; family Trichomycteridae; genus Trichomycterus; species Trichomycterus rosablanca. The sequence continues at coordinate 3,730,044 of NC_085989.1, read as the reverse complement.
GCTACCCACTTAGCCACCGTGCCGTCCAGCGCTCAGGTAAAAACACGCTAGCACACCAGAGCTGACATATCAAACTCGTCGGTTCAAATATCAGCTCTGCTATCCGGCAGGCTGGGTGCCTACACGAACGACTGGCTGTTGTTCAAGGGAGGGTGCATCAGTTATGTGGGATTCATCATAACTGATTTAATTACGACCTCTGCTGGCTGATCGATGGTGCTGCACAGAGACGAGGGATAATGAGGATCAGGGTGTGTCTCTCCGTACACAAAGCTGATCCGCATATGAACTCGCCTTGTGCAGGTGAAAAGTTGCAGTCGGCTACTGCACACGTGTCAACGGCTCTCCAACATCAGTAAAGAGGAAGCGTGATGCAATCGGGTAATTGGATATGATTAGATTTGGAAAAAAATGGGAGTAAATGCAAAAAAAGTGCTCAATATGAACATTAGGAGAAGGTCACCATGTTCTCCTGGATGATGCCAGTTCTTCATCATTTCACATCCTTAGTAACTAGACATTAATATAAATATCAGGCATAAGAACAAACCTGCTGAGTATCAGTAAAGGAAAGTGTGAAATGACTTGGTATGTTGATTTTAAAAGTCCTTTTTTTAGTTGTGGCTCCTCACAGTCACTATGGACATCCAGAAAAAAATAAACCCAGCTCCTTGCAGATATTCTGATATTACAGCTCGCTCCCCCTCATACCTGGCCGCCGTTATCTGGGACAGAAATCAGATAGAAGTGCACTGGAGTGTGTCCGCTGAGCCTAACACAGAGTGATTAGTGGTTTGGGGCAGAAGCAGGCCACATGGTTGTCTGTTTGAGCACAGGTCCAGCCTGTGTTTGAATTAATGTCCCTCGGGCTGTCCGGCAGGCTCCAGGCCAAGTGGAGCTGCTGTCTAATAGAGATTAATGCGGGTCCTGGATGTGTTTGGATGGCGCACTGTTTGAGCATGAAATACAGTCGTGCAGGGCTGACTGGAGGCCTGATTTATGTCAGCTGGATCTCAGACGTCAGCGTTTATGCTGGGGTTTATCTTTGTCCTGTTAGTCTTTTACCTCCTGTGTCTTAAATAATGCATGTCCTGACCTCGCCCCCCCACACGCTCATGCCCACATACAGTTGAATCTAGACTGTATACTCCATGCCATGACTGTATACTCTGGTTGTTTCAATGATCTGTACTGGGACTGAATGAATTCAACACATTTCTTTGTCCAGCTCGGGTGGCACAGCGGTCTGTTATGCTAGCCCACTACCTCTGAGAGTCGGGTTTGAATCTCAGTAATGATATCGCCTGGTTGGGTCTCTACAGAGGCATGATGATTTATTTCCCCAATTTTCTCCCCTAATCTAGTCATATCCAATTACCCTGATTGCTTCCCCTCTACCCATACAACCCTCCACTGCTGATTGAGGAGCTTCTCAACTGACACACGCCCCCTCCGACACGTGCGCAGTACCGACTGCCTTTTTTCACCTGCACGAGCTGAGTTCATATGCGGATCAGCCTTGTGTACGGAGAGCCACACCCTGATCAGCATTATTCCTCTACTCTGCCCAGGCACCATCAATCAGCCAGCAGAAGCGTAATTGCACCAGTTATGAGGAACCCTGGTCCGGCTATCGTTGTTCATATGGCTTCCAAGCCCAGCCGGATGGCAGAGCTGAGATTCAATCCAATGTATTCAAATCCCAGCTCTGGTGTGCTAGCATATTTTACCGCTGTGCCACCTGAGCGGCCTGAGGCATGATGATTTGATAGATTGGCACCCTGTTTTCCTGCCTTGTGTCCAGTTTTTTTCTGGTGGAACTGGACCTCCTGCAACCCCAGTCAGACAGCGGGCCCGGTCGTGTTATTTGGCAGGGCAGGTGCTCTTAAGGTGGAACTGAGGATGAGAACAGTTGTATAGCAGTGTATCAGCAAATTGGATGAGCTGTACCAGACCCTGTGGGCATGACGTTCTGCTTCAGCACTCACCCCCTCACCACGGCTGTATAACACATGTCTTCTTTAATGCCCGGCCGGCCGGCACACCAGCCGGCTTTTGTACTGGCGCTGTGTAAAAGCTCAGTATATAAAAAAAACCTCACTCACTTTTTTACTGAAGCTTAATGCTCACTTAATGCTTCATCTTTTCCCTCAGTTTCCTCCTCTCTTCTCCCATATTTCTCTATATTGCACCACCTCGTGAAAAAAAAGCCCCACGGACGTGTCAGCTTGAAGTTACCATAGTAACCGCCTCGCCAAGGTGGGCACTTTTTCTAATTACGCGTTCCCCTGTCATGTCCGACGGCGGATCGCTTCTTTATTGCTGAAAGGCGATGACAGTACGTGACAATGTCGATGTGGGATGTGGGATGCAGGACAGGACTCGGTGTGACAGATACCTGCAGGAACGCCGCATGTGAGAGCTGTCGGCGCTTAAAAGCATATCATTCACACCTCACGCTGAAAGCGAGATCTTGGAAGAGCAATGAAGCATCAGGAAGGAGGAACAAAGTGTCACACGCTTGCAGTTTTACCCACCGACGTTCAGGCGAAACCAACACTTTTCTGTTTTCTATCCTGCTGTACAGATCGGTGTGTTAGGATTACAAATACATCATACGACGTCTACGAGGTTCCACTGGCAGCTTTACTCCATGTCGGTGGATGTTTTCTCTGGGTGTTTCCCAAAATCTGCCTGAATTAGCAGTTTTCAGTGTGTGAATTTGAAAGAGAGAATATAATGCTGAAGTTAAACCAGTTTTGTTGATGTCCGGCACAGACTGGACATTGTAATAGATTTTACATACACCGAAAGGCATAACATTATGACTACAGACAGGTGAAGTGAATAACACTGATTATCTCTTCATCACGGCACCTGTTAGTGGGGGGGATATATTAGGCGGCAAGTGAACATTTTATCCTCAAAGTTGATGTTAGAAGCAGGAAAAATGGGCGCGCATGAGGATTTAAGCGAGTTTGAGAAAGACCAAGTTGTGATGGCTAGACGACTGGGTCAGAGCATCTCCAAAACTGCAGCTCTTGTGGGCATTTCCTGGTCTGCAGTGGTCAGTATCTATCAAAAGTGGTCCAAGGAAGGAGCAGTGGTAAACCGGCGACAGGGTCATGGGCGGCCAAGGCTCATTGATGCATGTGGGGAGCGAAGACGAGCTACTGTAGCTCAAACTGCTGAAGAAATTAATGCTGGTTGTGATAGAAAGGTGTCAGAAGACACAGAGCATCACAGTTTGTTGTGTATGGGGCAGCAAATGGGGGACCAACACAATACTAGGAAGGTGGTCATAATATTATGCCTGATCGGTGTATTATTTAATAGAGCTGAATTGGGCGGCTTGGTGGGTAGCACTCTCGCCTCACCCCGAGCACCACAAGACACTCCTTCAGAAAGTTTAAATCCTAAAGGTTCTGATGTTGGATCAGTCGCCTCCTTCTCGTCCTGCAGCCTTTAGGATTCGGTTCACTGTAATGAAGGAAACAAATCTCACACCAGTACGATTCAGCTGTGACACATCAGAGACGATCTGAATCGTGTTTACCACGCCCTGCTACTGACACAAAGCATTGTATCTGGCGTAATGAATACCAGTTATATCATCCACACACACACACACACACACACACCTACTGAAGATGCGTACATGATCAATAGGGGCGTCAGGCTGCTGTCGTCTGCTGTCATCTTGCTGTGCGGGAACCTGACGCACCACTACTTTTTCATTTGTCATACAGGTATAGTCATAAGTAGTCATATATAGTAGTATACACCGATCAGCCATAACATTAAAACCACCTCCTTGTTTCTACACTCACTGTCCATTTTCTCAGCTCCACTTACCATATAGAAGCACTTTGTAGTTCTACAATTACTGACTGTAGTCCATCTGTTTCTCTACATACTTTTTAACCTGCTTTCACCCTGTTCTTCAATGGTCAGGACCCTCACAGGACCACCACAGAGCAGGTATTATTTAGGTGGTGGGTCATTCTCAGCACTGCAGTGACACTGACATGGTGGTGGTGTGTTAGTGTGTGTTGTGCTGGTGTGAGTGGATCAGACACAGCAGCGCTGCTGGAGTTTTTTGGACACGGTGTTTAAAAACTCCAGCAGCGCTGCTGTGTCTGATCCACTCATACCAGCACAACACACACTAACACACCACCACCATGTCAGTGTCACTGCAGTGCTGAGAATGACCCACCACCTAAATAATACCTGCTCTGTGGTGGTCCTGATCATTGAAGAACAGGGTGAAAGGGGGCTAACAAAGCATGCAGAGAAACAGATGAACTACAGTCAGTAATTGTAGAACTACAAAGTGCTTCTATATGGTAAGTGGAGCTGATAAAATGGACAGTGAGTGTAGAAACTAGGATGTGGTTTTAATGTTATGGCTGATCATAGCAGACTAAGGGAGCGCTAGCATGGCAGGACTGGCCAACCGACTCGAAAAGGTGGCATCACATGTCAGTGCCTCACTGACAATCACTGACAATGCGCTCTAGATCCAGTATGAACAGGCACGACTGTAAATGCAGAATTCCTGACGTTCTCAGCAGATGTAGAGATTCTACATGCGCTTCACTTTCTAGACAGTACAAACACGCTTCGTTTGCTCTGCCGGTTCGTTTATACTGCGCGATCAGGAGCAAACAAATAGCTTTGGTATTACCGAGAGACCTTCCCTTGGTATTGAGTTGTTTTTTTCTCTTTGAGCTCTTTCCAGCGTGCCTCCTTTCTTCAGCTTGGCATTTACATTGTGTTGTGTTACCCGGCTGTCAGTTCCCGCGCGTCCGGGCGAGGGCGAGGTGCGCTTGATTAATATGCTGTCACTGTGAGCCGGCACTTAGCTGTCACCCTAAGTTTACCTGGTCTCACCTTCAAGCAAAAACAAGCAAAAACAAAAGCTCATCTTTTAGCACAGTAACTGTAGGTGAGTGTGAAAGCACCCAGGAAAGGTTGCCAAGTGTTCTACTTAACCGCAGGGTTCAATTTCAAGCAGATGTTGGCATTTTCTGGGCAAATTTGCACTGCTGTTAACGATGTGCATCATACTTTAAAAATATACAGTGTGTAAGTCAAGTGTTTAGTGTGGTAATATGTCTAATTAAAAAGGTAATACAGTGGTACCTTGTAACTCAACGTCTCCTAAACTCTAATCTTTGAAACTCGACACCCTTCATCAAGAAATTTGTACTCTTAAACTCCACGTGTGCAAGAACTTGTTTGGATTGCGAAGGCCGCTTTGCGCTAAGGAATACAGTATTCCAAGATCTCCACGATTAAGAAGCATAAGGAAACAATAAAGACGTAAAGCTAAAGTCCAGGTTTTATTGTGTATTTTATTGATTTTGACTGTTTTTCAATTGTATTTCACTCACTCACTCACTTTCTTAAACTCTTATCCAATCAGGGTCGGGGAGGGGGTTGCTGGGGCCTATTTTCAATGGGAGCAAGGCACACAGTAACACCCTGGATGGCGCGCCAGTCCATTGCAGGGCAGATACACACACACACACCCATTCACCTATAGGGCAATTCAGTGTCTCCAATTAACCTGACTGCATGTTTTTGGACTTTTGGAGGAAACCGGAGCTCCCGGAGAAAATCCATGCAGGAGAACACAGGGAGAACATGCAAACTGCCCCGCCTGGGGATCAAACCCAGGACCTTCTTGCTGTGAGGCGACAGTGCTACCCACCGAGCCACCCGATTGTATTTGTGTTTTTATATTATATTATGTTATTTTCAGTGTATAAGGATCAAAAACAACCCCATTATTTTACATTAGTCTAAAATATCTGCAGTTTCACAGGACCATGGAACACATTAACAGGTTTCCCAAACATCCTTATGAGAAACAGTACCTTGAAACTCAATGTCTTTTAAACTCAATGCCACTCCCAGAACCAATTGACGTTGAGTTTTAAGGTACTACTGTATATCACAACAGCTCTATAAATCCCTGCTGCAAAAAAAACACAAAAATCGAATGCTACCACCACCACATTTTACAGTTGGCAGGGTGTTGTTTTTCTGATATGCTTTGTTATGTTTATACCACATATTCTGCCTTAAACTAACTAAATTGCTCAGCCTTTTTTTATCAGGCTATTCTGACACTTGACTGGGGGGGTCCTCCAAATGATGTTTTGATGGATATGACTGTGTGGTTTTACCTTAATTACCTTAATTTGTGATTCACACTGTTGTCTTAGTAGTCATTCTGATGAATAGGCTCTTCTTTAGCATGGACTGAACTGAGCTCTGTGGTACATACATGTCAGACTTGTTTCCAATACTTATGTGAAGAATCTCTATCATACTGATAGACCTCACAAAGAGCTGGCCTATGTATTACTGTTGGGTAAATAAAAAACAGCTGATCCACAAATGCCTCATGTGTTAATTATTAACAAATAGATGTGACATAAAGTTGGATATCTTTTGATTTTATATAATGTACAGGAAACCACTGTTTTACCACTGCTTTACCCTGGTCAGGGTCGCGGTGGGTCTAATTCATTGGGATAAACCCCAAACAGGTTGCCAGTGGATCACAGTGGGAGGAAACCAGAGCACCCAGAGGAAACCCACACAGACCCAGGGAGAAAATGCCAACTTCATGGCCCGGGGAACTATACCCAGACCCTTCTACCCACTGCACCACCGTGCCGCCTAAAGCACAAACACAGATGATGAAATGATGAAAAAGAAGACATAAGAGCTGTCCCTTACTTATCTGGAAAGGTTTCCACATGGTTTGTAGTGTGTTTGTGGGAACTTGTGCTCATTCATAAGAGCTGTATCAGTCCCCCCCTTATCTGGAAAGGCTTTCCACACGGTTTGTAGTGTGTTTGTGGGACCTTGTGCTCATTCAGTCAAAAGAGAATATGTAAGATAAGGGGCTGATGTTGGATGAGAAGTTCTAGCTCGCAACCAGGCTAGTAATTTCAGGGCTCTGTGCAGGACACAAATCATGTCTTTAAAGACCTATGGAACAAAGGGCCTTTCCTAAACTGTTGCCACAAGGAAAAGTAGCACAATTAATCAGTCATTCTTTGACTGTTTACCACTGCTTTATCCTGGTCAGGGTCACTCTGGGTCTAATTTACTGGGCTAAACCCCGAACAGGTTGCCAGTGGATCACACTAGTGGGAGGAAACCAGAGCACCCAGAGGAAACCCACACAGACTCTGGGAGAACATGCAAACTCCATAGCCTGGGGAACTAAACCCAGACCCTTCTTGCTGTGAGGCGGCCGCACTACCCACTGCACCGCCTAAAGCACAAACACAGATGATGAAATATAAGAAGACATTAAAGGTTGAATACTTTATGATACTTTATGATTCTTTGGATGTTCACTTCTTTAGAGTGTCGTTGTTTGGCTTCATCGGCTCCATCTCAGAGTACGTTGCTCAACATAAAGTATTAAAGTTTGTTCAAAAAGAAAACATTCAAGCAACAAACACACACACACACACACACACACACACTCACACACATCACCGCCCCTCCGAATTCCTTGTCTTTTTTATTTCATGTTTCCCTCACCTTTGTCCAGCTCAATACTTTCTGACAACTGACCTTTGCATACAGGAATTAAAAAGTTTATGTGCGTCCACACAATCTGACGACAGCCGATGCCCTTTTCCCCCCATCAATAACCAACCGGCTGTAACGGCGGCCAGGAGCTGCATGAGCACAAACCGCTTCTGAGGAGAAATAGAAATAAAAAAGAAAGAGGTGTAAAATGCTGATACACAGTTCATGAACTGTGTGGTCAAAATAATGTGGACACCTGATCTTGAGCTTGTTAGACAGCTCGTTCCAAAATCCGGCAATTAATATGGGATTGTCCAGATGTCCCAAGGCTTTCCACGTGGTTTGAAGTGTATCTGTGGGAACTCTGTGGGCTCATTCAGTCAAAAGTAAACAAGCAAGATAAGGTGCTGATGTTGGATGAGAAGATCTAGCTTTCAACCAGTGTTTCGATTAGCTCCTAATGTGTTCAGTGGGGTTGAGGTCATGGCTCTGTCTACGGACTTTCCACATGGTTTGGAGTGTGTCTGTGGGAACTCGTGCTCATTCCATTCCCTAAACTCTTGCCACAAGGAAAAATTAGAAGCATTAAATTTTAATAGAATTGATTCTTGTAATAGGTGTGGCTGAAATTGCCCAGATGTCTACTTTGCAGTTGTATCAGCCCTTTTCATGTGGATTGGAGTGTGTCTGTGGAAACTTGTGCTCATTCTATTTCCCATGAGGAAAAGTTAGAAGCATTAGCTTTTAATAGAATTGATTCTTGCAACAGGCATGGCAAGAATTGCCCAGATGTCCACTTTGCAGCTGTATCAGCCCTCACTCCAAACATGGTTTGGAGTGTGTCTGTGGGAACTTGTGCCTATTTCATTCCCTAAACTGTTGCCACGAAAAATACCCCATACGTTGTACATCTTCCTCACAAATATACGTACACTTTTGTTTTTGACTCTCGATCTACTCTAGGTGGCCGCAGCATCCAAGCAGGAGCATTAAGTCATACAAACACCTTGAATGCGAACCCTGACACTGAGAGATGACGCCGCGATGGATGGTTCGGCGCTCTCCGGGCGCGGAGGAAGTGATGTACGAGGGTTCATAGATCTTGCCGCGAGTCTGGCTGCAGACAGGTTCTGCTCGCCGATAACACGCTGGCTCATAACCGTCCCGTTATACATCTTACTACAAAACCCCGCAGAAGTGACCGCTCAATACGAGAGGACCTTATTTCAGTCCAGCTGGCCCCGCTGGAGAGACGAAGTGGATGTCGTTCGGAGGACGGAGGAGCGCTCGGCCAGATGGAGCGAAAAATAATAGAATTCACGGCTCTCTGGAGTGTAACCCCTGGTGAGAAGCTTCTGCCTGAGAGGAGAACCTGTGGGAGTTCAGTCAGACGACAGCAGCAAGCGAGAAACAATCAAATAAGAGAAATTTTCTGGTTTCTGGAGGAGCTGAACTTTTTAAAGTGGATTTATTCTCACCACATGAAGTTCCAGCACAAATGTTCTGGGTTTGATTCCCCTGCCAGGCGGTCCGGGTCCTTTCTGTGTGGAGTTTGCATGTTCTCCCTGTGTTCATGTGGGTTTCCTCCAGGTGCTCCGGTTTCCTCCTACAGTCCAAGGACATGCAGCAAGGCCAATTGAAGATACTAAAAAATGCCCAAAGTGTGTGTGTGCGTGTGTGTGTGTGTGCACAGTGATGGACTGGCAACCTCTCTGGTGTGTTTCCTGCCTTACACCACAATAAATCGGACCCACCTTGACCCTGACCATAATACACTCCCTCACTCACTCACTCTCTCACTGTCTTAACCGCTTATCCAATCAGGGTCGCGGGGGGGGGTGCTGGAGCCTATCCCAGCTTTTCAATGGGCGCAAGGCACACAGTAACACCCTGAACGGGGTGCCAGTCCATCGCAGGGCAGACACACACATACACACTCATACACACACCTATTCACCTATAGGGCAATTCAGTGTCTTCAATTAACCTGACTGCAAGTTTTTGGACTGTGGGTGGAAACCGGAGCTTCCGGAGGAAATACACGCAGACACGGGGAGAACATGCAAACCACACAAAAAGGACCCAAACCACCCCGCCTGGGGATCGAACCCAGGACCTTCTTGCTGTGAGGCGACAGTGCTACCCACCGAGCCACAGCGGCGGTAAAACAGACAGTGAATGAATGAATAAAAACTTTATCCTGGTCAGGGTCACATGGGCATTAAGGGCATCAATCACATCAATCAATCACTGACTCAGTGATGGGGTGACCGAACCCTGCGATGGATTGGCGCCCTGTCCAGTGTTTCCAGATGGAACCGGACCTGCAGTGACCCTGACCAAGTTCAATAAAACTTTGCTGCATTAACAGGCTTCACTTTGTACAGCTTGAGGTGAAATAGCTGAACTGTAGCTGACATGTAAGCGACTGCAGTAATAATAAACACAGAGAAGATGAACTTAATAATATTCATGATGAATCTGTTGCTCTTCTGTTTGCTTCTGTTTCTCCTCTTATCTTCAGTTTACTTTCCTCCACACAGGAGAAAGACAATCAAGGTAGTGAAGAAAAGGGAGAAACAGTGGGAAGGTTATCACAGAGGAGTTTATCAGGTACACACCCGTACACCTGTAACGCACACAGACTTTTAAACGGACCAGAACTGATGTACACACTGGGTCTGTTCAAAAACCTGGTGATCTCTACACATAGACATTTTTACTTCATCCTACACTCCCGAGCAAAAGCTGTTTTAATTCTTAGATATCTTAAAATGCTGCCTTATTTTGAAGCGATAATCTGCCTGAATTACGAGGGAGCGTCCAATGCTTCCTTAGCAGTGAAGGCGATCCCAGCATGGGAGTTTTCCAAACTCAGTTACCCGAGTCGTGTTTTGAGCTGCTTTACTTCAACATCTTGGACATTTTGACTAAGCGATTGCTAACTGAATTGCCGTAGGATTGCTAGGACGCCTCATGATGCAAATTAACCAGTAAACTTGAGACCCTTGAACGCTACACAAATGAAAAACGTTAACTCACTAAACACAAACCTTACCTTTCACAGCAAATTGCACATTACATGGGAGAAGACTTGTTTCACGGTAGGGCGTTAGTTTTAAGGTTCTGGAACATGTGACTCTGTTTACAGTCAAGTAGACTCTATACCACAATGGGTTTTACACCAACATAAAATATTAGGGTGCAGTTTTTAGTACAGAAAGCCTCTAAGTCACTTCCCTGTAGACAGTCTAGTCATGTTCTTTATTTAGGGTGGCACTGCTTTTTACTGTGCTTTAATTAGACCTAACTACACAAGAGGGCTAGGTACATCATCAAAGACTCAATCCACCCAGGCCACAGAACGATTGTCCCCTTCCCATTGGGCAAAAGATACAGGACCATCAAGACAAGCACAAACAGACTAAGGAACAGCTTCTTCCCCAGAACTGTGGCCTCCATTACACCTCCTTCACAAACCCCACATACAGACGCTCACTCACACATCCATAGCTGCTGAGGACAGCAAACCAAACTGTCATATATTTTTTTCAATATTTTTGTTATTTTTTATCTTATTTTAATTCTATTGTTGCTGCTGGTCTCACCGAGAGCTACCAAACAAAGTTCGTTTGTATAACTACAATGACAAAGTCTATCTTAACTTATCTAACTGATCAGCCAGGATGCCAATACATCACAGAAGCTCATCCTTCAGCCTGACATACCCAATCATGTCTGTATGTCAGACGCCCGACTGGGCAATAGCACCTCTATGGATAAGAACCCTGAATTCCAGCAATAATGGTCTAGTGTAATTTACCTCTGTACCACATAAAAAGTAAACAACAAAATCATAAAATAAATATTTTAGGACTGCTGTGACATGTTTGTTACAAGTGCATTATTTTTTATATAATCTCAACTGCACACAGGTTCAAGATTTAGTAGGAGCACTTTTTAGCGCCCCGCGTGAGGAGATTTTAAGTGTTAGTCTGGGTGAATTGTTTCTTGTAGGTTAAATGTTGCTTTTGTGTGAAGTAGCATGACAATTTAATGACTTTTATTTAATGTATTGATGAGTCAGAGTCAGCAGAATCGTGGTCAGCAGTGCTGCAGACAAAAGACCTTTCCAGACAAACGGCAGTCATACTGCAGACCAGCTGTAAATAATTCTACATAATTATATTTGTAGGCATGTCGTTGACTGCTTGTTATTATTTATGAAAGCGTTTTTTCTGTGGTAATTATAATCTGCATTAACAGGACTGCAGACTGTCAGGATTTTTATACTGTCACCACATGAGAACAATATCACCATACTGAATATTGAATTTTAATAATAATTCCATTAGGCGCTCAGGTGGCGCAGCGGTAAAATACGCTAGCACACCAGAGCTGATATTTAAAACACAATGAATCTCAGCTCTGCCATCCGGCAGGCTGGGCGCCTACATGAACAACGATTGGCTGTTGTTCACACAAGGGGTGGGAAGCCGGGCCAGGGTTCCTCATAACAGATAGTAGAGGGGAAGTGTAATGCAATTCAATGATATACATGATATACATGCTTTTATCACTTAGAGTCATTTGCCGTTTCTTTTCAGACCTTGGGTGGCACAGTGGTAAAACACGCTAGCCCACCAGTGCTGAGATTTCGAGATCTCAAGATCAAATCTCAGCTCTGCTATCAGCCAACCGGGAGCCCACACAGACACACGGTTGGCTCTGTATGAGGGACGATGGCTGAAACAGGGTTCCTCATTTTGGGGGCAATTCCTCACTCTATGGGGCGGCTGATCACAAGTCCGACACTTTCTTAGCGCTGAAGGCAATCCCAGCATTCAGTGCGGCACAACTTTTCTCCCAAAAAATGACAAATATGACGGACGAACGCAGAGCAACCAACGGAGTTCTTTTCAAATGTAAATACATTTTCATTTATGTTTAATTTGTGTAAAGGTGCACATTTTGGTTTGACAGTTTAACCGTTTTCAATACAAGGAGGGAGACGTTAGCTGGCGTGCTAGCGGGTTGTGCCGCCTCAGCCCGTTGGTTTGAATGGCCTGAGGCTAACTGTGTTAGCTTAGTAAGCTAAAACTGCGGGGACGTAATTGCCGTAATCTCTGTCTAAGTAGTGCGTCTAAAAAATCTGCCTTACGGGTTTGATGCCTCATTAGAATCCTCTCTACTGAGGCAGCTGATCAGGTAGGCAGTAGGCAGCAAGGCAGCTCACTCGGTTTTCCAACAGACAGATTGGTTTAAATGGCTAACTGTGTTAGCTTAGCAAGCGAAACCTGTGGTCGCTGTCTGAGTAGTGTCTCACTTGCTGTTCACAGCTCCATCTTGAGAAACTTCTGCCCTCCTGCACAACAGCTTCAAAGCGAACCCCCTCCTGCTAAAGCACCATTGTGGATCATCTGAGTTATTTCTCACAAATACAGCAGCTTTAATTAGTTCCATTGATTCGTTGTTACTGATTCATTAGGAGCAGAAGCGGCGAAGTCTTTGAGGTGTTGGGTATTGTTTGAGCAGCTTAGCGCCTCATTAAAAACTTAGTTGTGTCTTTCGTTTAACGTCTCGTTTTATTTATAGAACACAGAAACTTTAATGCCGTCCTTTATGAAAAATAGATTTTGCTCTTATGAAGCTCGTGGAGGATATCATTTTTAATTTCAGCTCTTATGAAAGTTAAATGAAAGCCTTTCAGACACACACAACCTTTAAAATCATCATTATGCTTATTTTGGATGAACGGCTTTATTATAGAAATCAATTATCTGAGACGTTTCAGAAAACAAACAAACTGAATCTCTCACTGAAGTTTCTGTTCTTCAGTAATGAAATTAATGATTCAGATTCGTGTGGAGGAGGTGTTTTCTTTCTTTCTTTACTCTCTCTCTATTGCAGCAGTAAGAGAAAACAATGAGGGGTTTGAGATTACTCATTAATTGAGGAGCGGTGGAAAATTTCAGATCATCTTGGCTTTTAAACCTCATGATGATTCATGTTTCCATTAGAAAATATTTGGTTTATGTGGGTTTGATTTGATTAAATATTGAAATAAACATTGTGGTCATTAGTAGAAGGGTGGCTAGTCCTCATGATGAGGGGCAGTTGTAGTCTAGTGGATAAGGTACTGGTTAAGTCATCAGATAGTTGCTTGTTTAAGTGCCACCACTGCCAGGTTAACACTGTTGGACCCTTGAGCAAGGCCTTTAACCTTCAATTGCTTAGACTGTACACTGTCACAGTACTGTAAATTGCTTTGGATAAAAGCATCTGCTGAATGCTGAAAATGTAAATGATGTTTGTGCGTCTCATGCTTTTGGCTCACATGTAACATTCAAACACCTCACATACATCTTACTGGTGTAATACATACATCATACTGACAACTCACTGGTCTAAAATATATAGTGAAAAAAAGGATTTAAGGATTTAATGTGAAGGAAATGAATTATTGAATAAGGGAAGGAATTGTGTTACAAAGTAAAATTAGTTTTTATTTTTTTATAGATTGAGCTATCAGATAAATATTATAATAATAATAATAATTATTATTATTATTACTATTATTATTTATATTATTATTATTATTTTTATTATTGTTGTTATTATTGTTATTACTATTACTATTATCATTATTATTATTATTGCTATTATTATTATTATTGTTGTTGCAATTATTATTATTATTATTATTATTATTATATTATTATTGTTATTGTTATTATTGTTGTTATTATTATTATTATTATTATTATTATTGTTATTATTGTTGTTATTCAATTATTATTATTATTATTGCAATTATTATTATTATTATTATTGTTATTATTATTGTTATTACAATTATTATTATTATTATTGTTATTATTATTATTGTTATTACAATTATTATTACTATTATTATTATTGTTGTTGTTATTATTGTTATTAATATTATTTTTATTCTTAGTAGTAAGACAGACAAAGAAAGAGGATTTCCATTGTTGAGGTTTGCCAGGAGAGTACTGTAAGAACAACAAAAAAAACAAAAAAAGTAAAAAAACAAAGTAAACTAAGTAAATAATAAATATTTTTTATTAAAAACTATACAAAAAATGCTATACAAACTGTGACCAATATTTTTCTCATGCCCTAGATTCAGGGTTCAAGAGTCTTTATTGTTGTTTCAGTGATATACAAGAACATACTGAAACTTACAACGTTCCTTCAGCACCGGGGTGCAACACAGAACACAAGTACAAACATCACAATACACACTGTACAGATAAACACAGTGTCATAAATACAAGAACTACAATAAATACAAGGTACATTTCAGACTCAAAAAGAATATACAGCATATACTGTATATACTGATATATAAGCAACAGTGTGTGTGTGTGTGGAGGGGGGGGGTTGTATAGCAGCTGATATATTAAAAAATAATGTGTGAAAATACAACTGATAATACAGTCATTGAGAGTAGTATGTACCTGTATATGTGTGTGTATAACTTGGAGACAACTACTCACTCTCATAGAATAGAAATAATAGAAATATTTCTATAAATATTTCCTCCTTATAGTTTAGTAAAAATAAATACATTTAGAGATTTAAGTGCTCTAAAAAAAAAAAAAAAAGAGATTGTATTGGTCGAATTGGTTGCATTTTGCTGTTTTTAAGACGATGTGTTAACACGATGTGAGTGATAATAGAGCCACAGAGTCAGATCACCTGGAAAAAGGCCACAGACCATTTCCCTGCTGCATTAGACCTAATGGCTCATTTCCTAATCAGGCCATGAGCAGTAATAAGATGCTGACATGTAATGTGAATAATGGAAGAGTTTCCATCGTTCAGGAGGGGAAACATGTATTAGCGCCGCGGCTTCCCGTAAACACATTACGTTTGTAAAATCCTGGGGGAAGATCAGTTTACTAATATTTTTAAGATGAAACACTTTTATAAGGTTTACAGGGACAGAAATCCTGACTCGTGACTTAGTTTAGTTTAGAACTTGTAATGGATGGATGGATGGATGGTTGGATGGATGGGTGGGTGGGTATTTGGTTGGATGAATGGATGGATGGATGGATGGATGGATGGATGGGTGGGTGGGTGGGTGGTTGGTTGGATGGATGGATGGTTGGATGGTTGAATGGATGGTTGGATGGTTGAATGGATGGATGGATAGACATCCTTACAGTAATGTCAGTAGATTTCAAATTGCACAATGTTTAGGCCATATTCTGGGACTTTCTGAAAACCTAGTAAGCTGCCTTGCTGTCTATTGTCTACCTGGGCAGCTGCCTTAGTACTGTAGAGAGGATTCTACATAAAATGCCTCTATGTAGAGAGATTACCAGGTTTTCAGACAGACCCATTGTATGTACAGTATATTAACCCCTGGCTTGATTTCTTTCATGTTTTGTTGGAATGTCGTAGGTCGTCTCAGGACAGCTTCAAATTCCCATTTAATTATTTCACATTCTGCAAACTTGCTTTTCTTCTCTACAGTGTGACAGCAAAGCCATCGAGTATGAATTGTGTTCTCTCTATTAATGCTGCCAGTCATCAGCTGGCTCATATCCTTCCTCGCCTGTACAAACCTGCTGACTGAACGGTAATGACATAAACACGGCGTGTTGACGGTGTCGACGGTGTCGACAATGTCGGCCGCTCCTGAAAAGTGCAGGTGTTGTAACACGTGGTGGTGAAACAATGTAGAGCTGGTACGCTCGCCGTAGGAAACGGACGTCCTGCTGACTTGCTGACTTTTACCGCGCTGCATCGCCAGCAAATTTCTCTAATTCCTGAAACATAGAGTCGTGTTTTTTTTGCATGGCATGGACACAAAAAATCCATGTATTTTCATGCATTAAACCCCTGACCCTGTGCCGTTTTTCTGCTTGCTCAGGTCAATTTAGAATTTTAATAATGCGCTAAAGCAGCAGCCTGGATGTGATCTCTCAAACACGTAGGTTCCAGCTGTCCACAGATACACAGGAGTAGATCTGTATCTGTTACAGATAGTTACAGATAGTTTGGTCAGCAGGAGCTCTTAAGGTGGATGACCAGCAGCTCTGGAGGGTCCACAGTGTCAGGCAGATGCTCTGGAGTGTCTGGGAGGATCTGGAAGGTTGCTTCTGTTCCCTGGATCATCTGAATCATCTGATGTTAAATAAAGGCATTAAATAGAACTGCTAGAAAGCCAGTGCTGTGCTGGAAGCCTAAACGTGAGGTTTGTTTTGATTTTGTTTGTTTTGATTTTAACGTCATGTTTTACACTTTGGTTACATTCATGACAGGAATGGTAGTTACTCCTTACACAAGATTCATCAGTTCAAGTTTAATGTCAAACACAGTCATGGACAATTAAGTGTCTCCACTTCACCTCACTTGCACGTCTTTGGACTGTGGTAGGAAACCGGAGCTCCTGGAGGAAACCCACACAGACACGTGGAGAACATGCAAACTCCACACAGAAAGGACCCTGCTTTCTCCACCTGGAAATCGAATCCTGGACCTTCTTGCTGTGAGGCGACAGTGCTACCCACCGAGCCACCGTGCCTCCCCTTTCATGTCTAAAAAGTTTGGTAGGTGCTAGGGCGCTTTAATCAAATCTAGATGCAGCGCACCATAGCTGATTCCTCTAGAGACAAATTCCACAGTGACAGTAACTGGAGGGAAAGTTTAAATATATACATACTGTACATACACACACTGAAATAAATATATATGATTGATAAATATATATGATTGAGTTTTTAAACACCTCACTGTCACTGCTGGACTGAGAATAGTCCACCAACCAAAAACATCCAGCCAACAGCGCCCGGTGGGCAGCGTCCTGTGACCACTGATGAAGGTCTAGAAGATGACCGACTCAAACAGCAGCAATAGATGAGCGATCGTCTCTGACTTTACATCTACAAGGTGGACCAGCTAGGTAGGAGTGTCTAATAGAGTGGACAGTGAGTGGACACG